>NC_141018.1:8926254-9674552 GCF_052327205.1 Somniosus microcephalus
AATGGGATGGTAACAGGAGATGTAATAGGGTGTTAATGGGTTGGTAACATGGGGTGTAATAGGTGTTAATGGGATGGTAACAGGGAGTGTAATAGGCTGTTAATGGATGGTAAACGGGGTGTAATAGGGTGTTAATGGGATGGTAACAGTGGCTGTAATAGGTGTTAATGGGATGGTAACAGGGGGTGTAATAGGGTGTTAATGGGATGGTAACAGGGGGTGTAATAGATGTTAATGGGATGGTAACAGGGAGTGTAATAGGGTGCTAATGGGATGGTAACAAGGGATGTAATAGGGTGTTAATGGGATGGTAACGGGGTGTAATTAGGGTGTTAATGGGATGGTAACGGGTGTAATAGGTGTTTAATGGGATGGTAACAGGAGGTGTAATAGGGTGTTAATGGGATGGGAACGGGGGGTGTAATAGGGTGTTAATGGGATGGTAACAGGGGTGTAATAGGGTGTTTAATGGGATGGTAACAGGGAGTGTAATAGGGTGTTAATGGGATGGTAACAGGGGGTGTAATAGGGTGTTAATGGGAGGGTAACAGGAGGTGTAAATAGGGTGTTAATGGGAGGGAACGGGGGGTGTAATAGGGTGTTAATGGGATGGTAACAGGGAGTGTAATAGGGTGTTAATGGGATGGTAACAGGGAGTGTAATAGGGTGTTAATGGGATGGTAACAGGGGTGTAATAGGGTGTTAATGGATGGGAACAGGGGGTGTAATAGGGTGTTAATGGGATGGTAACAGGGAATGTAATAGGGTGTTAATGGGATGGTAACAGGGGGTGTAATAGGGTGTTAATGGGATGGTAACAGGGGGTGTAATAGGGTGTTAATGGGATGGTAACAAGGAGTGTAATAGGGTGTGTTGGGATGGTAACAGGGAGTGTAATAGGGTGTTAATGGGATGGTAACGGGGTGTAATAGGGTGTTAATGGGATGGTAACAGGGAGTGTAATAGGGTGTTAGATGGGATGGTAACAGGGGGTGTAATAGGGTGTTAATGGGATGGTAACAGGGGGTGTAATAGGGTGTTAATGGGATCGGTAACAAGGGTGTAAATAGTGTGTTAATGGGATGGTAACAGGGGGTGTAATAGGTGTTAATGGGATGGTAACAAGGAGTGTAATAGGGTGTTAATGGGATGGTAACGGGTGTAATAGGGTGTTAATGGGATGGTAACAGGGGGTGTAATAGGGGTGGTTAATGGGATGGTAACAGGGGGTGTAATAGGGTGTTAATGGGATGGTTAACAAGGAGTGTAATAGGGTGTTTAATGGGATGGTAACAGGGGTGTAATAGGGTGTTAATGGGATGGTAACAGGAGGTGTAATAGGGTGTTAATGGGATGGTAACAGGGGGTGTAATAGGGTGTTAATGGGATGGTAACGGGGTGTAGAATAGGGTGTTATGGGATGGTAACAGGAGGTGTAATAGGGTGTTAATGGGATGGGAACAGGGGGTGTAATAGGGTGTTAATGGGATGGTAACAGGAGTGTAATAGGGGTGTTAATGGGATGGCAACAGGGAGTGTAATAGGGTATTAATGGGATGGCAACGGAGCTGTAATAGGGGTTAATGGGATGGTAACAGGGGGTGTAATAGGGTGTTAATGGGATGGCAACAGGGAGTGTAATAGGGTGTTAATGGGATGGCAACGGAGCTGTAATAGGGTGTTAATGGATGGTAACAGGGGTTAATAGGGGTGTTAATGGGATGGTAAAAGGGGTGTAATAGGGTGTTAATGGGATGGTAACGGAGTGTAATAGGGTGTTAATGGATGGTAACGAGGTGTAATAGGGTGTTAATGGGATGGTAACAGGGAGTGTAATAGGGTGTTAATGGGATGTAACGGGTGTAATAGGGTGTTAATGGGATGGTTAACAGGGGGTGTAATATGGGTGTTAATGGGATGGTAACAGGGAGTGGAATAGTGTTAATGGGATGGTAACGGGTGTAATAGGGTGTTAATGGGATGGTAACAGGGGGTGTAATAGGGTGTTAATGGGATGGTAACAGGGATTGTAATAGGGTGTTAATGGGATGGTAACAGGGGGTGTAATAGGGTGTTAATGGGATGGTAACAGGGAGTGGAATAGGGTGTTAATGGGATGGTAACAGGGGGTGTAATAGGGTGTTAATGGGATGGTAACGGGGTGTAATAGGGTGTTAATGGGATGGTAACGGGGTGTAATAGGGTGTTAATGGGATGGTAACGGGTGTAATAGGGTGTTAATGGGATGGTAACGGGTGTAATAGGGTGTTAATGGGATGGTAACGGGGTGTAATAGGGTGTTAATGGGATGGTAACGGGGTGTAATAGGGTGTTAATGGGATGGTAACAGGGAGTGTAATCAGGTGTTAATGGGATGGTAACAGGGAGTGTAATAGGGTGTTAATGGGATGGTAACAGGGAGTGTAATTGGGTGTTAATGGGATGGTAACAGAGGGGGAAATAGGGTGTTAATGGGATGGTAACAGGGAGTGTAATAGGGTGCTAATGGGATGGTAACGGGGTGTAATAGGGTGTTAATGGGCATGGTAACAGGGGGTGTAATAGGGCGTTAATGGGATGGTAACAGGGAGTGTAATAGGGTGTTAATGGGATATTAAC
Organism: Somniosus microcephalus; assembly: GCF_052327205.1. Lineage (NCBI taxonomy): Eukaryota > Metazoa > Chordata > Chondrichthyes > Squaliformes > Somniosidae > Somniosus > Somniosus microcephalus. The sequence goes on from NC_141018.1 coordinate 8,928,874, forward strand.
AGGGAGTGTAATAGGGTGCTAATGGGATGGTAACAGGGGGTGTAATAGGGTGTTAATAGGATGGTAACAGGGGGTGTAATCGGGTGTTAATGGGATGGTAACAGGGGGTGTAATAGGGTGTTAATGGGATGGTAACAGGGAGTGTAATAGGGTGTTAATGGGATGGTAACAGGGAGTGTAATAGGGTGTTAATGGGATGGTAACGGGGTGTAATAGGGTGTTAATGGGATGGTAACAGCGGTGTAATAGGGTGTTCATGGGATGGTAACGGGGTGTAATAGGGTGTTAATGGGATGGTAACAGGGGGTGTAATAGGGTGTTAATGGGATGGTAACAGGGGGTGTAATAGGGTGTTAATGGGATGGTAACAGGGGTGTAATAGGGTGTTAATGGGATGGTAACAGGGGTGTAATAGGGTGTTAATGGGATGGTAACGAGGTGTAATAGGGTGTTAATGGGATGGTAACAGGGAGTGTAATAGGGTGTTAATGGGATGGTAACGGGTGTAATAGGGTGTTAATGGGATGGTAACGGGGTGTAATAGGGTGTTAATGGGATGGTAACAGGGGGTGTAATAGGGTGTAAATGGGATGGTAACGGGGGTGTAATAGGGTGTTAATGGGATGGTAACGAGGTGTAATAGGGTGTTAATGGGATGGTAACAGAGGGTGTAATAGGGTGTTAATGGGATGGTAACAGGGAGTGTATTAGGGTGTTAATGGGATGGTAACGGAATGTAATAGGGTGTTAATGGGATGGTAACAGGGAGTCTAATAGAGTGTTAATGGGATGGTAACAGGGAGTGTAATAGGGTGTTAATGGGATGGTAACGGAATGTAATAGGGTGTTAATGGGATGGTAACGGGTGTAATAGGGTGTTAATGGGATGGTAACAGGGGTGTAATAGGGTGTTAATGTGATGGTAACGGGTGTAATAGGGTGTTAATGGAATGGTAACGGGGGTGTAATGGGATGGTAACAGGGAGTGTAATAGGGTGTTAATGGGATGGTAACAGTGGGTGTAATAGGGTGTTAATGGGATGGCAACGGGGGGTGTAATAGGGTGTTAATGGGATGGCAACAGGGAGTGTAATAGGGTGTTAATGGGATGGTAACAGGGAGTGTAATAGGGTGTTAATGGGATGGTAACGGGAGTGTAATAGGGTGTTAATGGGATGGTAACAGGGGGTGTAATATGGTGTTAATGGGATGGTAACAGTGGGTGTAATAGGGTGTTAATGGGATGGCAACAGGGAGTGTAATAGGGTGTTAATAGGATGGTAACAGGGGGTATAATAGGGTGTTAATGGGATGGTAACAGGGGGTGTAATAGGGTGTTAATGGGACGGTAACAGGGAGTGTAATAGGGTGTTAATGGGATGGTAACAGGGTGTAATAGGGTGTTAATGGGATGGTAACAGGGAGTGTAATAGGGTGTTAATGGGATGGTAACGAGGTGTAATAGGGTGTTAAAGGGATGGTAACAGGGAGTGTAATAGGGTGTTAATGGGATGGTAACAGGGAGTGTAATAGGGTGTTAATTGGATGGTAACGGGGTGTAATAGGGTGTTAATGGGATGGTAACGGGGTGTAATAGGGTGTTAATGGGATGGTAACGGGGTGTAATAGGGTGTTAATGGGATGGTAACAGGGAGTGTAATAGGGTGCTAATGGGATGGTAACAGTGGGTGTAATAGGGTGTTAATGGGATGGTAACGGGGTGTAATAGGGTGTTAATGGGATGGTAACAGGGAGTGTAATAGGGTGCTAATGGGATGGTAACAGGGGGTGTAATAGGGTGTTAATGGGATGGTAACAGGGTGTGTTATAGGGTGTTAATGGGATGGTAACAGGGAGTGTAATAGGGTGTTAATGGGATGGTAACGGGGTGTAATAGGGTGTTAATGGGATGGTAACAGGGGGTGTAATAGGGTGTTAATGGGATGGTAACAGGGGATGTAATAGGGTGTTAATGGGATGGTAACAGGGAGTGTAATAGGGTGTTAATGGGATGGTAACAGGGGATGTAATAGGGTGTTAATGGGATGGTAACAGGGAGTGTAATAGGGTGTTAATGGGATGGTAACAGGGGGTGTAATAGGGTGTTAATGGGATGGTAACGGGATGTAATAGGGTGTTAATGGGATGGTAACAGGGAGTGTAATAGGGTGTTAATGGGATGGTAACAGGGAGTGGAATAGGGTGTTAATGGGATGGTAACGGGGTGTAATAGGGTGTTAATAGGATGGTAACAAGGAGTGTAATAGGGTGTTAATGGGATGGTAACAGGGGGTGTAATAGGGTGTTAATGGGATGGCAACAGGGGGTGTAATAGGGTGTTAATGGGATGGCAACAGGGGGTGTAATAGGGTGTTAATGGGATGGTAACAGGGGGTGTAATAGGGTGTTAATGGGATGGCAACAGGGAGTGTAATAGGGTGTTAATGGGATGGTAACAGGGAGTGGAATAGGGTGTTAATGGGATGGTAACAGGGAGTGGAATAGGGTGTTAATGGGATGGTAACAGGGAGTGGAATAGGGTGTTAATGGGATGGTAACAGGAGATGTAATAGGGTGTTAATGGGATGGTAACAGGGAGTGTAATAGGGTGTTAATGGGATGGTAACAGGGGGTGTAATAGGGTGTTAATGGGATGGTAACAGGGGGTGTAATAGGGTGTTAATGGGATGGTAACAGGGAGTGGAATAGGGTGTTAATGGGATGGTAACAGGGAGTGTAATAGGGTGTTAATGGGATGGTAACAGGGAGTGGAATAGGGTGTTAATGGGATGGTAACAGGGGGTGTAATAGGGTGTTAATGGGATGGTAACGGGATGTAATAGGGTGTTAATGGGATGGTAACAGGGAGTGTAATAGGGTGTTAATGGGATGGTAACAGGGAGTGGAATAGGGTGTTAATGGGATGGTAACGGGGTGTAATAGGGTGTTAATAGGATGGTAACAAGGAGTGTAATAGGGTGTTAATGGGATGGTAACGGGGTGTAATAGGGTGTTAATGGGATGGTAACAGGGAGTGTAATAGGGTGTTAATGGGATGGTAACAGGGAGTGGAATAGGGTGTTAATGGGATGGTAACAGGGGTGTAATAGGGTGTTAATGGGATGGTAACAGGGAGTGGAATAGGGTGTTAATGGGATGGTAACAGGGGTGTAATAGGGTGTTAATGGGATGGTAACGGGATGTAATAGGGTGTTAATGGGATGGTAACAGGGAGTGGAATAGGGTGTTAATGGGATGGTAACAGGGAGTGGAATAGGGTGTTAATGGGATGGTAACGGGGTGTAATAGGGTGTTAATGGGATGGTAACAGGGAGTGTAATAGGGTGTTAATGGGATGGTAACAGGGGATGTAATAGGGTGTTAATAGGATGGTAACAGGGGGTGTAATAGGGTGTTAATGGGATGGTAACAGGGAGTGGAATAGGGTGTTAATGGGATGGTAACAGGGAGTGTAAAAGGCTGTTAATGGGATGGTAACAGGGAGTGGAATAGGGTGTTAATGGGATGGTAACAGGGCATGTAATAGGGTGTTAATGGGATGGTAACAGGGAGTGGAATAGGGTGTTAATGGGATGGTAACAGGGGATGTAATAGGGTGTTAATGGGATGGTAACAGGGGGTGTAATAGGGTGTTAATGGGATGGTAGCATGGGTGTAATAGGGTGTTAATGGGATGGTAACAGGGAGTGGAATAGGGTGTTAATGGGATGGTAACAGGGAGTGGAATAGGCTATTAATGTGGCGGTAACGGTGTTAACAGGAGCGGTATGTGCCATTGGTGTGGCGGTAACGGGGGTGGGGTAATGAAACGTAACTTAATGGCGCCATAATCATTGTTAACAAGATGGTAACGGTCTCGGAATGGGGTCGGTTGTCACACTGCCCCGTTAACACTGGCGGTGCAGTCTTTTGAAAGCGACCTATCACCAGGTCCAAACCATGCACCTGTTTCAGGCGATAGCCCCCTTTTAACATGGACATCGGGGTCCTGTGACGTTATTGGTACCCGGCCCCCGGGATGCCATTTTCTGTCGGGGTCTGTGCCATGAACCATCCGAGCAGTTCTGCGGGCGATGGATGAGACAAGGCCGGGCGAGGTCAGTGTGGAATTATTGTTGTGGGCCCCAGAGGACCAGGACTGACCCACAAGAATAACCGGGGCCGCTGCCACCCCAGCAACCCCACCCCTCATCCCGTCCCGTAACGTACCTCACTGGCACCCGTCCCAGCCCAGCTGGAGGCTGCACCAGGGACGCCTGCTTGGCTCCCAACGGTTCACCTGCCAGACTTAAATGAGGCTGGAGCCTCTTCACCAGCGGAACAAGCAGCTGACCAACGCTCCCCCAGTCAATCACCCAAAGGTCAAGCGCGACCCCATTGAATGGGAATGGTGGGGAGAGCACAGCAATGCCCTGAGCCACAGCCAGTGTCCGAGGCCCCCTCACCGGTATCACATCCTGAGAAAATCAGCCCCTTTGCGGCCTTCGCCCCCACCCTCTCTCCTCAGGCAAGGCCACCCTTTGCATGTTGGTGCCTGGATAAACTCGACACTAAAATCTAATCACATGTGCACGGGTGGCCTTCTCTTTGCAAGGACTGAAAGGTTTAGGCTGCATTCACACTGGAACTGCAAAGAGGTATCGCTTCGCACCGTGAAAAATGTGAGAAAAATGTGTGAAAAATTCAAAGGGTGAGAACAATGTGACCGACGCTGTAGTTATAGCCACAATCCAGAGCCAGGGTCCAACCTGACACTGGAGTGACGAGGACTGAGACTCCCTGGATGAACCAGCCTTACTCCACTTCACTCCAGAGTTAGTTTAGGTCTCCACAATCGTTTTTCACTCCGCAGGTATGGTGTTGGTGCAGGGTTGTACTGCAGCTGGTGTGAGGCAGATGCAGATACCGCACATCTATTTGCTTCTTCCCCGCACAGTTGTCCCAGTGTCCCTTCCTATTGAAATATTATTTACGCCTAATTCCTCCAATCTAGTTGCTCTCCTGTTGGGGGAGAGCCTGTTAGAAGTCATAAGAACATAAGAACCTAAGACGTAGGAGCAGGAGTCGGTCATTCGGCCCCTCGAGCCTGCTCCACCATTCAATAAGATCATGGCTGATCTGACCTTGGCCTCAACTCCACTTCCCTGCCCGCTCCCCATAACCCTCGACTCCCTTATCGTTCAAAAATCTGTCTATCTCCACCTTAAATATATTCAATGACCCAGCCGCCACAGCTCTCTGGGGAAGAGAATTCCAAAGATTCACGACCCTCAGAGGGAAGAAATTCCTCCTCATTTCTGTTTTAAATGGGTGGCCCCTTATTCTGAAAGTATACCCCCTGGTTCTAGATTCCCCCACGAGGGGAAACATCCTCTTTGTATCCACCCTGTCGAGCCCCTTCAGAATCTTATATGTTTCAATAAGATCCCCTCTCATTCTTCTAAACTCCAATGAGTATCGGTCCAACCTGCTCAACCTTTCTTCATAAGACAACCCCTTCATCTCCGGAATCAACCTCGTGAACCTTCTCTGAACTGCCTCCAATACAAGTATATCCTTCCTTAAATAAGGAGACCAAAACTGTACACAGTGCTCCAGGTGTGGTCTCACCAATACCCTGTACAGTTGTAACAGGACTTCCCTACTTTTATACTCCATTCCCTTTGCAATAAAGGCCAATATTCCATTTGTCTTCCTAATTACTTGCTGTACCTGCATGTTAATTTTGTGTGATTCATGTACAAGGATCCCCAGATCACTCTGTACCTCAGCATTTTGTAATCTCCATTTAAATAATAGTTTTTTAATTTTTCCTACCAAAGTGGATAACCTCACATTTTCCCACATTATACTCCATCTGCCAGATTTCTGCCCACTCACTTGGCCGATCTATATCCCTTTGGAGATTCTTTGCGCCCTCCACACAATTTGCTTTCCCACCTATCTTTGCATCATCAGCAAATTTGGCTACATTACACTCAGCCCCTTCATCCAAGTCATTAATATAGATTGTAAATAGTTGAGGCCCTAGCACTGATCCCTGCGGCACCCCACTGACCCATTTATCCCGACTCTGTTTTCTGTTAGTTAGCCAATCCTCTATCCATGCTAATATATTACCCCCAACCCCGTGAACTCTTATCTTGTGCAGTAACCTTTTATGTGGCACCTTATCGAATGCCTTCTGGAAATCCAAATACATGGCATCTACTGGTTCCCCTTTATCCACCCTGCTCGTTACATCCTCAAAGAACTCCAGCAATCTTGTCAAACATGATTTCCCTTTCATAAAATCAAGCTGAATCTGCTTGACTATATTATGATTTTCTAAATGTCCTGCTACCACTTCCTTAATGATGGATTCCAGCATTTTCCCAATGGCAGATGTTAGGCTAACTGGTGGATAGTTGCCTGCTTTCAGTCTCCCTGATTTCTTAAATAGAGGTGTTACATTTGCGGTTTTCCAGTCTGCTGAGACCTCTCCAGAATCCAGGGAATTTTGGTAGATTACAACCAATGCATCCACTATCTCTGCAGCCACTTCTTTTAAGACCCTAGGATGCAGGCCATCAGGTCCAGTGGACTTGTCCACCTTTAGTCCCATTAGTTTGCCTAGTGCTTTTTCTCTCGTGATAGTGATTGTTTTAAGTTCCCGCCCCCACCCCCCACCACCCCAATAGCCCCTTGAGTGCTCCTAGATCAGGTGCTCCTAGATATTGGTGCATGTGTGTATCGATTGTTGCAAAGTCCCTGTGATCTATATGGATGCCCATCCAGCCCCAGGCTATTACCTTGTCTAATTTTACTGCAAAGATCCTTTCCTCTCTTGCTGTGGCTCAGTTGGTTGCACACTCACCTCTGAGTCAGAAGGTTGAGGGTTCAAGTCTCACTGCAGGAACTTGAACACATAAAACTAGGCTGTCACTCCAGTGCAGTGCTGAGGAAGTGCCGCACTGTCGGAGCTGCCGGCTTTCAGATGAGGCGTTAAACCGAGACCCCGTCTGCTCTCCCAAGCGGACATAAAAGATCCTATGGCACTATTTCGAAGAAGAGTAGGGGAGTTATTCCTGGTGTCCTGGCCAATATTTGTCCTTCATCGAACATAACAAAAACAGATTATCTGGTCATTATCACATTGCTGTTTGTGGGACCTTGCTGAGTGCAAATTGGCTGCCGCATTTCCCTCATTTCAACAGTGACTCCACTTCAAATAGTACTTCATTGGCTGTAAAGTGCTTTGAGATGTCTGGTGTTCGTGAAAGGCGCTATATAAATGCAAGTCTTCCTTTCTTTCTTCTTCTTTCATGGGACTGTAATCTTACCTCTTATCCTGGCCCCGATAAAGTTACTATGAAACTGTGGCCTAGAAATTCAGTCTGGACACTTTTGGGGCGCTAAAGTCGGGCGCTCGCTAAAGTTAGCGCCCGCCGGAAAGTGTAGGCCACATCGCCGAAATTCAGTAGAGTTGGCCCTAAGTTTGGCCGAGCGCTGAAACTGGCGTTGAAATGCTGTGTTCCGGCGCTAAGCCGGCGATGCGGCCTAATAACGCCGAAGCCGGGCGCAGCGCAGGTGCGGTCATGTTTTGATTGACAGCAGACACCCTGACGCCGGCCAGCTCTTAAAGGGGGAAGGGTCAACTTTGACTGCTGCCACGCCCTGCATACTGGAGCCCTGCAGCTAGGCCTCAGCACTACTGGTGTGCCAAAATAGCGCCTGGAGCAACGGAGAGGGCCCGTGAGCGAGCGCAGCGCTTCTCAGAGCATGCTCTGAGTGTGCTCATTCATGGTGTGGAGAAGAGAAGAGAGATCCTGTGCCCGGACAGTGGCAGGAAGGCTCCCAGGAGCCAGTACAGGAGAGCCTGGGGCAAAATCGCCCGCAGGGTGTCATCCACCTGTGATGTCCCCAGGAGTGCGGACCAATGCCGCAAGAAGTTCAACGACCTCACTCGGATGGTGAAGGTGAGTACCCTTTCCAGTGTCCCCCTCATCCTTGCATGTGCACCTCACATTATGGGCAAAGGGACCTCAAAGGCCTAATGGGCAGCCCTCCTCCCGCAGCAATGGCACTTGCATGTTCATCAATAGCACTTTCTGCACTTAACACACTGGCCAAGCTATTCGACCATGGGAGGCAGCGCACCCAGCAACAGGGCACCACACTGGCCAAGCTATTCCACCATGGGAGGCAGTGCACCCAGCAACAGGGCACCACACTGGCCAAGCTATTCCACCATGGGAGGCAGTGCACCCAGCAACAGGGCACCACACTGTACTTAGAGGCCGTCCTTTCTCTTGCAGGCCAAGCTGGCGAGCAATGTAAGGAGCCAGGCTGTCACTGGTGGAGGCCGTCCCGAGTACCAGGCGCTCACTGATCTGGAGGAGAGCGTGGCACGACTCATGCGTGGCCGGGTGACTGGCCCTGTCGCGATCGGCGAGGCGGACCCTGTACTGGTACCCACTGGTAAGGACATGACCGGTTGCACCTCTCTCGTTGCCCTCGCGCTTCAGATCTACATCCTTTCCCACTGACCGACAAATGCGCATAATGCACCACTCAGGCCTCCCTCACTGACGGCCTGTCCTCACTCTAAAGCTACTCTTGTGCCTTCCTGCTTTCAGCTGGTGAGGAGGAGGTGGTCCCTGAAGCGCAGAGAGCCAGGCCCTTGGAGGAGGAGGACGTCGAGGACCAGGAGGAAGGCGGCACATCGGGGGAACCCTCCTCCGCGCCAGGGGATGGCAATGGAGGGGAGACGTCTGGCCTGCAGGAGAGCCAGGGGGAGGTGTTGGAGGGGAGGGCCGAAGCTGGTCCCAGTAGGGTGGACGCACGCGGGAAGGCTCCGGCAGCACGCCGGCCTTCTGCCCAGAGCGGGGAGGTGTTGGAGGGGAGGGCACAACCTGGCCCAAGTGGGGTCGACGCACGCAGGAAGGGTCGGCCAGCTCGGCGGCCTTCTCCCCGGAGGGAGAGTCCGCCCTCCAGTCCGGACACGGTGCGCGTCCTCGATGAGATGTCGGCGGCGTCTGAGCGGCGCCACCAAGAGTTCATGGGGGTGGTCGAACAGATGCCTCACGCCATTGAGTCCCTGGCTCAGAGTGTGGTGGCTTTCGGGGAATCACAGGCCAGGGGGTTCGAACAACTCACGGCAGCGCACGACAGGGGTGTCCAGCAACTGGCCGCAGTGCACGACAGGGGTGTGCAGCAACTCGCGGCAGCGCAGGACGCGGGTGTGCAGCAACTGGTGGCAGCGCAGGACGCGGGTGTGCAGCAACTGGCGGCAGCGCAGGACGCGACTCACGAGATGAGTGGTGCCGTCCACACACTGGCAGAGCTGATGCGGGCACATACCAGGGCAGTACGGGCACTCACTTCTGCCACACTCACTGTGGCACGGAGGCATCGCCATGGCACCCGCCGCCCTGCTGCAGCACAGCGGTCTGGCCTCCCCCAGATTGCTGCACTTGCTACACTGCCAGCCCGGCCGAGTGCCAGTGTCTCTGGCGAGCAGCGCGCACCTGCCATCAGCCAGCTTGCCCCCAATGGTGCTGCCGACACTGCCACTCCCCCAGCCAAGGTGCGACGAGCTGCTGCTAAGACTGATGCTGCCCAGCCACAGCTGCAGCAGTCAGCAGGTGGCCCCTCCCGGGCCAGGCCTCGTCTAGGCCGACCCCCAAGGGCATCTGCCGACACGCTTTGTGGCCCTCATGAGCCTTCCCCCAGCCTCGCCACACCCGCAGGGCCCAGGTTGAGGCGGAGCAGCAGGTCGGCCAGGGGCCGGAGAAGCCTGTCTAAGGACTCGCCCTCTCGGCACACCCATTAGAGTGTGGTGAGAGCGGTTTCTTTTATATTGGGGGGCTTGTGTTGTGGGGGGCATTATTTTGTTAAGGCCGAGGATCAAGGCATTTTTTGTTTTCATGGGGGTGTCTCTGTTGTGGGGGGGGGGCTTATTTTTGTAAGGCCGCTGTTGAAGGCCTTTTGGATGGGCAAGTTTTGTTAGTCCTCCCCAGGTTTTGGGAGTGACAGATGTTTTTGACTTTTTTGGGGGTCTTGTCTGTTTTTCTGTTTCATGTGGGAAGGGCCCTGAGTTTGTGAAATAAAGCTTTTGATTTATTCAGCATGTCCAGGTGTCATGTTTGAAGTGGTTGTTGCGTTAACCGGTTGAGGGCTTGCGGAGCGGCTGCCTCAGGTGCGTTCATTGCCACAGGCCATTCCCTGACAGGGGGCCTAGAAGTGTCGATCAATAAGCCCCCGGCGGACGGCCCTTGGCCCTTGGCCCTTGTCGCTCCCTCCTGGGCTGGTCCTCCTCCTCCTCCTCCTCCTGCTCGTCCTCCTGAGGTGGTGGTGCAATGCCAGGTGGCAGTGCCTGAGTCCTGTGGATAGCCAGGTTGTGCAGCATGCAGCACACGACGACGAACTGGGAGACTCTATCCGGCGAATACTGAAGAGATCCTCCGGAACGATCCAGGCAGCGGAACCGTTGCTTGAGGACGCCTATCGTTTGCTCGATGATGTTCCTTGTGGCTTGATGGCTTTCGTTGTATGCCTCCTCCGCTGGGGTCCTGGGCGCGCGGAGCGGGGTCATGAGCCATGTACACAAAGGGTAGCCCTTGTCCCCGATAAGCCATCCCCTTGGTGGAGGCTGTGCCTCGAACATGTCAGCCACAGTAGTCTGGCGCAGGATAAATGCATCGTGGCTGCTTCCTGGGAAGCGGGCATTGACAGCTAGGGTGCGCTGTCTGTGGTCACACACCAGCTGTACATTTAGGGAATGGTAGCCCTTCCGGTTGCGGTAATCCTCGGCATTGTGGACAGGTGCCCGCATAGCCACATGCGTGCAGTCAATGGCGCCCTGCACCATGGGGAAGCCCGCGATCCTGCCAAATCCGACTGCACGCTGCTCCTGCCTCTGTCGGGTCATGGGGAAGGAGATGAATTGGTGTCTCCTCGCGTAAAGTGCATCGGTGACCTGCCGGATGCAGCGATGCGCGGCGAACTGGGAGATGTTCGCTATGTCCGCAGCAGCGGCTTGGAAGGAGCCGCTTGCATAAAAGTTCAGAGCCACCGTGACCTTCACTTCCACCGAGAGAGACGTCCTGCACATCAGCTGTGGATGCAGATGTGTGTGAAGCAGCTGGCAGATCTCTGCAACCACCTCCCTTCTGAAGCGCAGCCTCTTCACACAATGCGCCGCAGTCATGGTGAGATAGGACACCTGCTGCCGGTATTGCCTGAGTGGGTAAGGCCTACGTTGCCGACGCCTGATGGCCCCTCTGCGTCTAGGCATGGCTGGCCCTCTCTCACAGCGTCTGCGAGCCCTTCGCACATAATGCTGCAACTGAGGGTTGGCCCCCCATACAGCCCCCATAATAAAGTTGAGAACAGATAAATCACAATGAATCAAATGTCAAAGCACTGGCCAGAAGCCAAAAATACCTCTCCTATGTTGTCCCAAATCAGTAACCTCTGTCCCTTGGTCTCTGTCCAGAAATCCAAAGCAGTAAAGTCATTGCAGCAAAATGGCTGGGCTTTATAGGTCAGTGTAAGTGCCCTTTAATTTGCGCTCCCCGAGGCCCACAGGGCCTCTTTTGCGTTCCACCTCACAGTTCTTAGCAGCGCCATTGGGTGGGCGCCACTGAATTTCCGGTTTGGGGCGCACAAACAGCGTTGCGCGACGATATGACGTCATAAGCTGCGCGCGCACCTGAGCGGGCGCAAACACTTTGCGCCGGCGCTAAAACTCAACTGAATTTGGGCGTCGGCGCAGATCGGACTGCGTTCAGGCGCTAAGTGTCTAGCGCCGGAAATATAGCCCTTTTATGGCGTTAGCGGCTGGCGCAACCCACTGAATTTCTAGGCCTGTGTGTTTTACATCCCTCACCTGGTATCACTATTATTGGAACAGACATCATGGCATTTTTGAGGAGGTAACGAGGAAGGTCAATTAGGGTAGCACGTTTGATGTAGTCTACATGGATTTTAGCAAGGCTTTTGACAAGGTCCCACATGGCAAACTGGTCATAAAAGTAAAAGCCCATGGGATCCAGGGGAAAGTGGTAAGTTGGGCCCAAAATTGGCTCAGTGGCAGGAAGCAAAGAGTAATAGCCGACGGGTTTTTTTGTGATTGGAAGGCTGTTTCCAGTGAGGTTCCGCAGGGCTCAGTATTTGGTCCCTTGCTTTTTGTTGTATAAATCAATGATTTAGACTTCAATGTAGGGGGCATGATTCAGAAGTTTGCAGATGATACAACAATTGGCCGTGTGGTTGATAGTGAGGAAGAAAGCTGTAGACTGCAGGAAGGTATCAATGGACTGGTCAGGTGGGCAGAAAATTGGCAAATGGAATTCATTCCGGAGAAGTGTGAGGCAATGCATTTGGGGAGGTCTAACAAGGCAAGGGAATACACTATAAATGGTAGGATATTGAAAAGTGTAGAGGAGCAGAGGGACCTTGGAGTGCATGGCCTGCGCGGACACAGTGGGCCAAAATGGCCTCCTTCCGTGCTGTAACTTTCGATGATTCTATGATGTCCACAGATCCCTGAAGGTAGCAGGACAGGTAGGTAAGATGGTTAAGAAGGCATATGGGTTACTTTCCTTTATTAGCCGAGGCACAGAATACAAGAGCAGGGGGGTTATGCTTGAACTGTATAAAACACTAGTTAGGCCTCAGCTAGAGTACTGCGTACAGTTCTGGTCACCACATTACAGGAAAGATGTGATTGCACTAGAGAGGGTACAGAGGAGATTTAAGAGGATGTTGCCGGGACTGGAAAATTTTAGCTGTGAGGAAAGACTGGATAGGCTGGGGTTGTTTTCTTTGGAACAGAGGAGGCGGAGGGGAGACTGAAATGAGGTGTATAAAATTATGAGAGGCCTCGATAGAGTGGATAGCAAGGATCTATTTCCCTTAGAAGAGAGGTCAATAACTAGGGGGCATAGATTTAAAATAATTGGTAGAAGGATTAGAGGGGATTTTTTTCACCGAGAGGGTGGTGGGGGTCTGGAACTCACTGCCTGAAAAGGCGGTCGAGGCAGAAACACTCATCACATTTAAAAAGTACTTGGATAAGCACTTGAAGTGCCAAAACCTACAAGGCTACAGACCAAGAGCTGGAAAGTGGGATTAGGCTGGGATAGCTTATTTTGGTCGGCATAGACACGATGGGCCGAATGGCCTCCTCTGTGCTGTAAATTTCTATGATTCTATGGCCTAAAAATTTGCGCTGTTTTTTTTTGGCACAAAACGAGCACCTAAGCCTCCAATATGGTGGACGGGGTGCGCAGGCTCATTCGGAGCCAGAGGTGCCCCACCCGCCGTATTGGTAAAAGCAGAAAAAGAGGTGTCCAGGGCACGCACCTGAAACAGGCGTTAGGCCTTTGCAAAATTGGGCTGCCCTAAACGCAGGCTGCACCGGGCCGATTGTATTCGGGAGAACGTGGTCCACATGTGGCCTAACCGGCTGGAGGCCACCACAACAAGGTAAGTTTCTTAAAAAATACTTAGCTGAACGTGGAGCCGAGAGGAGTGGGAGCTGGAGCGCTACTCCCTGCACTGCAGTCCCGAAGACTGTTGTTGGTCCCCGTTCAATTGCCTCCCCGCCTCTCCTGGTCACCCCCTTCCTCCTGATCGCTTTCTTCCATCTCAGTCGACCCTCTCCCTCCCAATCGCTTCTCCCCTGCTCTCCCAGGACCTACCTGAGTTACACTGTGGCCTGAAACTCTGATGCTCTTCTCTGGTGAGCTGCCTGTTGATGCCCAGCAGGTGTCTGCAGCTCATGTCAATGAAGCCTGAAGCCTAATATCGGGTGTGACTCAGGCCTTCCCGTTCCGGAGCTGGGATCGCTCCCGGTTCCTCGGGTGCACCGGCAGGCTGGCGTGAACCAATTCCTCGGCCGTCGGCTCCATCCAGTCTGGTTGTTGATTGGTGCAATCACATGCAATGACAGGTTGAGCGTTATCCTGACCCGCACCTAACATCTGATGATCCTGACGACCCATTGTACCAGCACGAACTCCACACAGACTTGAGGGCCTACTGTGACTTATCTCTGTTGTGTCGGTACCTTTCTACCTAGACACAATTTAGGACTCAGAACTCAGAGATTCAAACATGAAGTGCTTTATTGGAAGGAAAGGAAGTTCTGGAAAGTTTCGAACAAAGAGAGCTAAACTTAACAGAGAACACCCAACCATTTATCTCCTGTGACAGCGCCACCACAGGTGGGAGGAGAACACACAATAGAACACACAATACATAACATTTCCTCCCCTCTTAAATGGAAGGTCCACATTATTCCTCAACAGGTAAGTTACTTTCAATGCACTCAACGAACCTAGGGTAGAGGTAGACTGCCTCAAACCTTGACTTTACCCTGGGGTTTATTCTGCCCCAGTCTTGTGGGTAAATCACTAAGCCTACAGATCCAAGCGTCTTGGAGGCCGCCGCTCTCTGACAGGATACCGGCGGTCATCGCTGGCTTCCACAGCAGTAGGCATTGACACAGGCCTGGATGGAGAAGGTGCCTGTGTCAGTTGAAAGTCAGGAGTTTGCACAGGTGGAACAGTCTCTTTGACTTCCTGTGTTGGAGAAGAGCACTGTGGCAAAGGATGCTGGTTTGCGGTATCATCCGGAAACAGTTCAGGCCAACCAGCCGTTGGAGCCTCTGTGGCTGTCTCTGCTCCTAGCAACAGTTGATCTGTGTGTCTTCTCCAGACGACGTCCTCAGCAGTCTCAACCGTGTAAGGCACAGGGCCCGTCTGCGCGATCACCGTAGCAGGAACCCATTTCGGTCCAGTGTTGTAGTTTCGAGCTAGGACGTGCTCTCCAGAGTGAAACCGTCTCTCCTTGGCTCTTTTCTCTCTCTTTTCAACTTGAGCTTGTTGTTGACAATGGACAACCTGTTCTGCCCTTGGAGGTTTGAGTAAGTCAAAACTTGTCCGCAACTGCCTCTTCATCACGAGCAAAGCGGGGAAAGTTTTGGTTGTGGCATGCGGCTCGTTCCTGTAGGACAACAGGAAGCTGTTCAGACGTTGGTGGATTGAGCCCTGACCTTGCGATGCCTTCAAGGCGTGCTTCAAAGTTTGCACAAACCTTTCTGCCTGGCCGTTAGTAGAGGGATGATAGGGCGCAGACCTGATGTGTTGGACACCATTCACATGCAGGAAGGTTGCAAACTCCTGTGATACAAATTGTGGACCGTTGTCACTTACGAGTGAACATCTCACCAAGTTTCTCAATTGTTTTCTCTGCCGTGGTAGACCTCATCACAGCGACCTCCGGCCACTTGCTACGAGCGTCCACAACCACCATAAACATCTTCTCTTCGAAAGGACCGGCGAAGTCCACATGTACTCGCTGCCACACTTCTGCAGGCCAATCCCAGGGGTGTAGGGTTGCCAGCTTTGGAACATTCCGGACCCTTTGACATGGGGAACATGTTTTGGCTTTCTGCTCAATATTCCCATCGAGACCTGGCCACCAGAAGTAGCTTCTTGCCATTTCCTTCATCCGAACCATCCCACTGTGGCCTGTATGAAGTTGTTGCAGTATAGGTTCCCTCAGAGATGGCGGAATGATGACACGGTGGCCCCAAAGAAGACAACCTGCCTGGACGGAGAGCTCATTTCTTTTTGAAACGTAAGGTTTCAAACTAGGAGAATCTCCTATGGCTCTCCCTCGAATGACATCGTCCATTACCTCAGACAGGACTGGATCGTTGCGGGTGTACCTTCGCACCTGAACTGCAGTGACAGGTGCCCCCTCCACTTGTCTAAAGTAGAAGATGTCTATCTGACGAGGCTCTGGGGGAGTAACAGGCAAGGGTAGCCTCGAGAGACCGTCTGCGTTGCCGTGCAAGTCTGATTTGCGATATTTGATGTCGTATGTGTGTCCTGACAACAGTAAAGCCCACCTTTGCATCCTGCTTGCAGCGAGAGATGGAATTCCGGTGTGGGGCCCGAAGATTGAAGTCAATGGACGGTGGTCCATCAGGAGTGTGAACCTTCTCCCAAACAGGTACTGATGAAATTTTCGAATTCCAAAAACGATTCCCAAGGCCTCGCGCTCGATCTGCGCATAGTTACTCTTGGCCTTGTTCAAGGTGCGTGATGCGAAGGCGATAGGTTTCTCTTCACCCGAAGGCATGATGTGGGATATGACTGCTCCCACACCATATGGTGATGCATCACATGCTAGCTGCACGGGTAGCTTTGGGTCGAAGTGTGTCAGGACCTCCGATTTCAGCAATGCTTTCTTTGCTTGGGCGAAAGCTTCGTTGCACAGTTCAGTCCATTTCCATGTTTTGCCTTGACATAGCAACTGATGTAACGGCTTCAGCAATGTTGCTAAGTCTGGAATAAACTTCCCATAGTAGTTAAGTAGCCCCAGAAATGAACGTAACTGGCTCACATTCTGGGGTGCTGGGGCCTCCACGATCGCCTTGACCTTTGACGGCGCCTTATGCAGGCCAGTAGCGTCAATCACATGCCCCAGGTACTCAACTGAAGACTGAAAGAATTCACATTTGTCTTTACGAACTCTGAGTCCGTACTCTTTCAGTCGTTGTAGTGTCGCATCCAAGTTCAGAAGATGATACTCCTCATTTGTCCCAGTGACAAGGATGTCGTCCAGGTAGCACCGGACTCCCGGCAGTCAACTCAAAATCTGATCCATTGCCCTTTGGAATAGAGCAGGGGCCGACGTAATTCCAAACGGAAGGCGGCAGTACCTGTATAGCCCCTTGTGTGTCACAATTGTCAGCAGCTCCTTTGATTTATCATCGACGTGCATTTGTAGATAAGCCTGGCATAAGTCTATTTTGCTGAACTTTTGCCCTCCGGCCAGGCCCGTAAAAAGATCATCAATGAGGGGAAGAGGGTACTGTTCCGCAGACAGCACCGGGTTAATAGTCACTTTAAAATCCCCGCAGATTCGAACAGATCCATCCTTTTTCAGGACAGGAACAATGGGTGTGGCCCATTTGCTCATGCTCACAGGCTCCAGGACTCCATTCTCGACTAAGGCCTCCAAGTTAGCCTCAACTTTTGGCCTAATTGCATAGGATACAGGTCGGGCTTTGTGAAACTTCGGCTTGCTGTCAGGTTTAATGTCCAGTCTCACGCTGATCTTTTTCATGCTCCCAAGTTCCCCATTGAAGAGTTCTGCATGTTTGTTTAACACTGCAGTCAGACCTGACTCCCCTTTTGACATCATGCGGACTGCAGGCCAGTCCAGCGTGATTTTCTCTAGCCACGCACGTCCCAGTCGCAATGGGTAATTTCCCTTTACCACATAGAGTGGCAGTTTTGCAGTCTGTCCGTTCAATTTAACTGTCACCTCAATGACGCCTCTCATGCCACAGGTTCGCCGGTATACGTCTTTAGCACAATGTTTGTTGGCTGAAGGGTAAGATGCTTTAGCATTTTGTTGCAGACAGTGTCTGAAACAAGGGACACAGCCGCGCCTGTGTCCACCTCCATCCGCACTGATTGTCCCTCCACCAGTGGTGACACCCAGTAGCCATTTAAATCACCTGCAACCACCAGTATGCGCACCTCTTCCTCCTCAGAGGTGTCACTCCCCTCTGTTTTGCTTGTTCCATCATACTGCACTGAATGAACACTCTTTTTCCTCTCTTGTCCAAATACAGACATTTTGCTTCCATGCTTCCCAGCTCTGTCTGTTCTTTTTTTACCTCTACAGGCGCGTTCAATGTGACCCTTTTTGCCACAATTTCGGCATTCCAGCTCCGTACACCAGCAGTCATTAGCGTGATGGCCCGTTTTCCCACAACGGTAACATGTGCCGTTCCACGCACCTTTAGGCTCAGACGACACCTTGTGAACTCTCCCTGTTGAACTCAACTGGTGAGCCTCCTTTTCCGCCATCTCCATGGAGACACTAACTTCAATGGCCTTTTCAAGAGTAAGGTTGTCCTCAGTAAGAAGGCGCTTCTGTGTGGCTGCATTTTGCAGACCACACACAAGTCTGTCTCTAATGGTGTCATTCAGCACCTCCTTGAACTCGCAGTGTTCTGATAACCTTTTTAAAGCAGCAATAAACATCATCACTGATTCCCCCTCCTCTTGATTCCGTTTGTGAAATCTAAATCTCTCAGCAATAACCAGAGGTTTTGGTGAAAAATGTGCTCCAAGAATTTCCACTAGTTGCTTATATGTTTTAGTTCCTGGCTTATCTGGTTGCATGAGGCTGCGAAGTAAATTGAATGTCTTTGGCCCAATTACACTCAAAAAGGTAGGCACGACCTTTTCATTTGCCACCGCATTCGCCAATACAAAATAGTCAAAACGTTCTGTATAAGCGCTCCATTGCTCCACATTTTCATCAAAATCACCGATGTTTCCTAATATAGTAGCCATCTCACGTTTCAAATTAAATTTTCTGTTTACTCACTGTACCCGTAACGTACGCAGATTCATCCACTCCTCGTTGCCACTTGTTGTGTCGGTACTGTGATGAAATATTCCATTCATCACTGCCTGTGACTGTGGTTGGTTTCAGGTTCCCCCTTACCATTGTATTGCCTGTGACTGTGGTTGGTTTCAGGTTTCTCCTCACCATTGTATTGTGTATTGGAATGTATGGAATGTGTTGTGTGTAGGGCTCCGCCCATACCTAGCCTCTATGTAAGCCAGCTCAGTCTGGCCTCACAGCCAGTACTGCAGACCTCCAGGGAAGATACCTCTCTCCACTGCGTGTTATCTTCTAAGTTAATAAAAGCCTTGTTTTGTTTCGCTAACATCGAGTCTCGGGATTATTGAGGCACATCAGGTACCTTTCTACCTAGACACAATTTAGGATTCAGAACTCAGAGATTCAAACATGAAGTGCTTTATTGGAAGGAAAGGAAGTTCTGGAAAGTTCCGAACAAAGAGAGCTAAACTTAACAGAGAACACCCAACCATTTATCTCCTGTGACAGCGCCACCACAGGTGGGAGGAGAACACACAATAGAACACACAATACATAACAATCTCTGCCCAAGTAATTCTAACCATCGCTAAGAGAAAGACCCCAATGGGAATTTGTTGTGATAAATGGCAAAGCTTGGGACCTGAAGTTGCCATTATTAGCCTTGCTGGCCAGAAGATCCACTCCTTCCTCCTGCATGGGGTTGAACCTTGAGCAATTCTTTGCTATGGTCACGGATGACCTGGTAGAGGAAACCCACAAGAGAGGAAAGGAAATAGATCATGATGTGGTGAATCATACAATCCCACGTACACAGAAAAGAAGCCGACAAGAGGTATTGGACAGTGGGAGGAACAGGGATGGTGATGGGATTATACAACAAAGACAATTTACATTTATATAATGCCTTCAAGGTGGTAAAACACCCCAAGGAGCTTTTGGAGCTCAGTGCCCCTTAGATAAGATAAAAATTGCACCGAAAGAATTTGAAGTCAAGTATTAAGATCAAATTACTGTCCTGATCATTCAGGCAATAATGCCTCACCCTAGAGCAAGTCCAGCCCATTAAGGATCTGAACTTAATAGCCTGTGCGTCAGAGCAGCTTTCTGAGGCTGTGAATGAGTTTCAGAAGGACGTGCACTTAGGATAATCTTTTGAACGAATTATCTCAGGTTTTGGAAGACTTAACACAACATCACTTGCCTTGAGGCTTGAGAAATGACACCACGTTAAAGTAATGGGCACCAGAGGGTGTCAGCAATCAACAAGATGCATATTCACCCTACTGAGGGAGATGACACGGGTTATACCTATCCTGGGGAATAGCGAGTGCGTACGATATAAATCGTGCACTCACTCCACATATAGGCAAAAGCAAAAGGCGTAAATGAATTGGGGAGAAGGCAGTCAGAAGAACATTAGTTCTACTCCCAAGCATTCAGAAAGAAAATATGATAACAAATGTGTATATTGCTATGAATGTGGGAGATTACCAGGGTTAGACACACGTAAAACATCAGACATTTTATATTGTGGTAGAACTGGAAGACAGCTTCTAACAAGGGCCAGATATGACCTTGTATTACAAATATCATTTGCAATGAAGATGCATCATACCAAGAGAATAAGAAAATATGTGGTGTCCACACAACCAGTGTGGTGGAGGAATGAGCGACCTGTGGGATTATACTGCATCAATCAGCTAAAGTACGTATGGTAACGCAACCTTTACTGAATAGCTGTGGTTATCCACCACCACGTTTTAATGATCAACATTAAGTTATCTGGTACCAGAATCTCCATTTATAATGAAGAGCTGTGCCCTCATCCATTTCGGAACAGATGTTGTGTTCATATAATCATAGAATGGTTACAGCACAGAAGGAGGCCATTCAGCCCCTCGAGCCCGTGCCGGTTCTCTGCAAGAGCACTTCAGCTAGTCCCACTCCCCCGCGCTTTCCCGTAGCCCCACAATTTTTTTTCCTTCAGGTACTTATCCTAATCCCTTTTGAAAGCCACGATTAAATCTGCCTCCACCACCCTTTCAGGCAGTTTCACTCGCTGCATAAAAAAGTTTTCCCTCATGTCGCCTTTGGACCTTCTGCCAATCATTTTAAATCTGTGTCCTCTGGTTCTCGACCCTTCCGTCAATGGGAACAGTTTCTCTCTATCTATTCTGTCCAGACCCCTCATGATTTTGAACACCTCTATCAAATCTCCTCTCAACCTTCTCTGCTCCAAGGAGAACAACCCCAGCTTCTCCAGTCTATCAACGTAACTGAAGTCCCTCATCCCTGGAACCATTCTTGTAAATCTTTTCTGCACTCTCTCTAAGGCCTTCACATCCTCCCTAAAGTGCAGTTGGAAGGTGTCTAGTTTGAATGTGATGGTGCAGTTACCTCACTTCTCTCCTCTGCTGAAATTAACCACCAATCGAAAGCCACGATGAAATGTAAAACAGACCCCTTAATATCAATTATTAATGATACAGAGGAACGCCCAAGACCTCTTATCAGACAACATTGGCCCAGTGGAGATGGTAGGACAACCTATGCAAGACTATGGGACTCCCCTGACTGGGTACCAAGATTCAATCTGTTGGTCTCATTTATCCATATGTACCAGTTGAGGAGGGAACTAAGTTGTGAAGCTGAGTTAATCCGCATGGGTATGAGATTGAGGGCTGAGTCCAGTGGATAGGATATGACACTTTGATGAACATTATCAAAGGTGTCAAGAGGGGGGGTATTGGGCATTGACTGTTAATAAATTGCGTTTTTGTAATTCCTGAAATTGGACTTTTTTTTGTATCTCTGGTGTTAAGATGTGAAATAATGTTGCCATGAAACAATGTGGAGGATGGGCACGCGTAGAATGTTCTGAACACGCACTGATCATGTATGAGGTAATTATCTTGATCTTAAAAAAGACAATGAAATTGGGAAGTGATACAGCTGTACAAGCATTCCTCTGAATAAGCTCAAGTTGGGGGAAAGTCTGCAAGAAGAACAGCTTCAGTCAGGAAGACGACTCTTACTGTTCAAATCCCTAATTAAATTAATCTGGAATTAAAAACTAGTATCAGTAATGGTGGCCATGAAACTATCGGATTGTCGTAAAAACCCATCTGGTTCACTAATGTCCTTTAGGGAAGGAAATCTGGCATCCTTACCCGGTCTGGCCTATATGTGACTCCAGGCCCATAGCAATTTGTTTGACTATTAATGGCCCTCTGCGGTTCAAGAAGGCGACTCACCACCACCTCCTCAAGGTCAATTAGGGATGGGCAATAAATGCCGGCCTTGCCGGCGACGCCAACATCCCACGAATGAATTAAAAATGATATAATCAATTGGGCACAAATAACAGCAGAATCTTACAGACGGGGCACAACAAGAGAAGAGGTGTAGAACCCAAGACCAGTTAAACTGGGCGAGGGATAGATGGATAGGCTGTTGGGCGGGAGGGCCTCACTCAGAGGAAAGCAAGCAGAACATGAAATGGTTATAAATAAACTTGGAAGTTAAAATAACTAGAATTTCTATTTCACTCTGTTGCTGAGTCACGTCGAAGTCTAAATAAACACCCCAGACAAGTTGGCAGGTGCTGGGACTTGGGCGATGTAAACTGTCCCAGACGGGTTTGTTGTTCCCGGGCGATAGTTGCATAACCTCCTTTGAGTCTAGGCTTTTCCAACCTTTCCTCCTAGCTCAGTCACAATGAAAAGAAAGAACGACTCACATTTATATGGCGCCTTTCACGACCTCAGGGTGTCCCAAAGCACTATACAGCCAATGAGGTACTTCTGAAGTGTAGTCACTGTTGTAATGTAGGAAACACGGCAGCAGCCAATTTGCACACAGCAAGCTCCCACAAACAGCAATTTGATAATGACCAGATAATCTGTTTTTGTGACGTTAATTGAGGGATAGATATTGGCCAGGACACCAGGGAGGACTCCCCTGCTCTTCTCAAATAGTGCCATAGGATCTTTAACATCCACCTGAGAGAGCCTGTTTAACATCTCATCTGAAAGACAGCACCTCCGATAGTGCTGCAATCCCTCAGTACTGCACTGGAGTGTCAGCCTAGATTTTTGTGCTCAAGTCCCTGGAGCGGGACTTGAATCCACAACCTTCTAACTCAGAGGCGAGCGTGCTACCCACTTAAAATTTTTTTTTTTATTATACTTTATTGAACATTAAGAACATTTACAACATCGTGATCATTACATTGTATCATACAAATCAATTCCACCGCCCTGCACAGCCATTCCGCCACCACCTTTTAACATCAAAACCTGAAGTTTAATTTGTCACCTGCAACATATATTAATCAATTGTACTTTAAAAATTGGTTGTAAAATACGGTCCTTAAATTCCTTTCTGAATAAAACATCCACAGAGCCTTATAATGATCTTTTAAGCATGCTACCCACTGAGCCACAGAAAGATGGTTCTTTCCTGGGTGCTTCCCTTGAGCCTGAGTGATAGAACTCAATGGGTGGTCTGGCCAGTACCTTGTACAGCTTCGACACCACAGCTGAAGACTTGAACTCTCCTCATTTGGCAATGTATCTCAGCTTTGTTTGTTTAGTGACGTAATAACACTCACTACACACTTGGTTTGAGCATAAAGCAAGGCTTTAATCAACTTGTTTCAGAACATGGAGGTCTAGTTGTACTTCACTAGTTCCTTGTCTTTACAAAATGTCCCTGACAAGCTGGGGCCAATGCCCGAGTATTTATACTCCTTGGATGGCGCCACCAGTGACACTTAGTTCATTGGCGCGTTGCGATTATTGGGCAAGGCAAGCGTTGTGTTTTATCACTCGTACATCTCCTGTAAGCCCTGTTTATTCTTCCAATGTGCAGCAGTTACACTTGTACTGAATTTCAGTGACAAACGTTAATCGAGCACTTGGGAATAAGTTGTTCATGGGCCCAAGCCCCCAGTATAGTCTCCTCCACAGTTAAGTTTCTTCACTCCAACTGGATTTTCGTTTGTCTCTTTTACCCTCTTCACCTTCATTGCTATCTGTTCGCTTCTCGTGTTTACCCCTTGGTTCTTCCCCTGCCTCTCTTTTCCCCTGGCTCTGCACTTGCTTAAAAACTGTTAAATTTTGAACATCTTCCAGTTCTGATGAAAGATCACAAGCCTGAAACATTACCTCTGTTTCTCTCTCCACAGATGCTGCCCGACCTGCTGATTATTTCCAGCATTTTCTAGTTTTAAACCCGTCTGCTCTCTCAGGTGGACATAAAAGATCCCATGGCACTATTTAAAAAAAGAACAGGGGAGTTCTCCCCGGTGTCCTGGACAATATCTTTCCCTCAGTCAACATCACTAAAACAGATTATCTGGCCATTATCACATTGCTGTTTGTGGGAGCTTGCTGTGCGCAAATTGGCTGCCGTGTTTCCGACATTACAACAGTGACTACACTTCAAAAAAAAGTACTTCATTGGCTGTAAAGTGCTTTGGGACGTCGTGAGGTCATGAAAGGTGCTGTATAAATACAAGTCTTTCTTTCTTTCTGAAAGGAAGATGTCCAAAAGCGCTTTACAGCCAATGAAGTACTTATTGAAGTGTAGTCACTGTTGTAATGTAGGAAACAAGGCAGCTAATTTGCGCATAGCAAGATCCCACAAACAGCAATGACATAATGATCAGACATCTGTTTTAGGTGTTGGCCAGGACGTCGGGGAGAAGTCACCTGCTCTTCTGAACCCACATTCTCTAGGTACAACAACAACACCAACAGTCTGTATTTATATAGCGCCACTTACATAATAAAATGTCCCAAGGCGCTTCACAGGAGCATTATAAAACAAAATTTGACTCTAAGCCACAAAAGGAGATATTAGGACAAGTGACCAAAAGCTTGGTCAAAGAGGTAGGTTTTAAGGAGCCTCTTAAAGGAGGAGCGAGAGGCGGAGAGGTTTAGGGAGGGAATTCCAGAGCTTAGGGTCTCGGCAGCTGAAGGCACGGCCATCAATGGTGGAGCGATTGAAATCGGGGATGCTCAAGAGACCGGAATTGGAGGAGCGTAGAGATCTCGGAGGGCTGGAGGAGATTACAGAAATAGGGAGGGGTGAGACCATGGAGGGAATTGAAGACAAAGATGAGAATTTTAAAATAGAGGTGTTGCTTACCCATAGATCAGTAACAGTCTGGCTCAGCACCCTGCCCTGGAGCACTATAATCAGCACATCTCCCAAGCCTGATATACATCCCCATAACTCACCCACTCTGAACCAATTGTTTAAGCACGTTATATCGATGAGACCAACAGCCTTCCATGTATTATATCGGACCAGTCGTTAATGCATAGATAAATAAAACCTTGACGATCAGTTGCACTTTTTAGTTAAAGCAACGCAATATTAAAAGAGTTCAACCAGAAAAGCGCCAACGATTGCAGGTTACCCTTCACACACCTTTCCTTCATTGCCCTGCAACGTAACCTGGCTGACTTGTGCGAGCGTTTTGCAAGTTATGGTCCAGGGAGGTTCGGGAACAATTTCAAAGCAGTTAGCCTCCGGATTCACTGTTACTTCGCTCTACTGGCCGGGGTTTTTAGTGTGAGTTGTTCCCTATTCCCATTTCTCCGTCTCTGAGGCGCTCTCTCCCTGTCAGACTGTGGGTCTCGGTGCACGGTGACTTGGAGCTGACAGAACAATGTGTGGCAAACACTCGGAGGCTCCTCAATCGGCACCTGGGGAGCAGACAGACACGCTAGGGTTTGAGGTATAACTCTTGGTCACAACATTTTTCACTGTCAGGTTTCCAGCACCTGCAGTTTTGTGATTTTTATTTAAATCAAGTGAACAATCTGTTGTTTACAGCCAGGCGATGATGAGCTGGTGAATCTTCTGTCCTGATGCAATTGACCAGACATTAAAGCCAGTATTTCCTGTCTGATTGGCTACACTTATGAGTGAGTGTAGCCAATCCGTTGAGCACCTGCGGTGAGTCACAGGTTGGTTTATAAAACCAGTATATGGCACTGAGAGACCAGGAGACTGGATACTGCGGCATAGAGGGACCAGGAGATTGGTTACTGAGGCATAGAGGAACCAGGAGACTGGACAACGTTCTACTGAGTGAGTAGGAGATTGGAACACCTGGTACTGAGTGACCAGGAGACTGGACAATGTGGCATTGAATGACCAGGGGACTGGACACTGGCATTGAATGACCAGGGAACTGGACACTATGGCACTGAATGACCAGGGGACTGGACACTGTGGCATTGAATGACCAGGGGACTGGACACTGTGGCATTGAATGACCAGGGAACTGGACACTGTGGTATTGAGGGGACTAGACAGTGTTGTGCTGAGTGACCAGGAGACTGGACAATGTGGCACTGAGGGGACTGGACAACGTGGCATTGAATGACTAGGAGACTGGATGATGTTGTACTGAGTGACCAGGGGACTGGTCAACATTCCACTGAAGTACAATTTCTAAATTTGCCGACAACATCAAATTGGCGAGGCGGGGGGGTGCGGGGTGGGCATGGGGGGAAGGCGGTGCAGTTAACATAAAGTAAGATTGTGACAAAATACAAGAAGGCATTAATCAATTTGCAGAATGGGTGCTTAATTGGCAAATTAATTTCAATATAGGGAGGTGGTGCATTTTGGTCGGGAAATAAGGAGGCCGCACACTGCTTGGATAATAAGAGTCTAAATGGGGTTAAGGAGCAAAGGGATCGGGGGTACACATTCACAAATCACTAAAAGTAGTGACACTGGTTAATCAGGCCGTTTAAAAAAAGCAGACCAAGCACTGGGATTTTTTTCTAGAGGGATAGAATTGAAAAGCAGAGAAGTTATGTTGAAGTTGTGCAGAACCTTAGTTAGACCACACTTGGGAATACTCTGCATGTTCTGGTCACCAAATTATAAAAAGAACATAGAAGCACTGGAGATGGTGCAAAAAAGATGATACCAGAAGAGAGAGGTTATATCTATCAGAAAAAATTGAACAGGCGGGGGCTCTTTTCACCAGAAAACAGAAGACTGAGGAGTGACCTGGTAGAACTCTTCAAAATGATGAAAGGATTTGATAGGGTAGACATAGAGACACTTGTAGGGAATTCAAAAACTAGGGGGCATAAATATAAGATAGTCACTAATAAATCCAAAAGGGAAGAGAAAATTAGAATGTGGAACTCGCTACCACAGGGAATGGTTGAGGCGAATAGCATAGAAGCATTTAAGGGGAAGGTGGCTACATACATGAGGGAGAAAGGAATAGAAGGTGATGCTGATAGGGTGAGATGAAGATGGGTGGGAGGAGGCTCGTGTGGAGCATAAACACCGGCATAGACCAGTTGGGCCAAATGTCCTGTTTCTGTGCTGCAGGCTCAATGTAACTCGATGAATGACCAGTACTCTGGACAAATTTCCACTGAGTGACAAGGAGACTGGACAATGTTACTGAGTGACCAGGGGACTGGATAATATTACTGAGTGACCAGGGGACTGGACAATGTTGAGTGACCAGGGGACTGGACAATGTTGAGTGACCAGGGGACTGGACAATGTTACTGAGTGACCAGGGGACTGGACAATGTTGAGTAACCGGGGGACTGGACATTGTTGAGTGACCAGGGGACTGGACATTGTTGAGTGACCAGGGGACTGGACAATGTTGAGTGACCAGGTGACTGGATAATATTGAGTGACCAGGGTACTGGACAATGTTGAGTGACCAGGTGTCTGGATAATATTGAGTGACCAGGGTACTGGACAATGTTGAGTGACCAGGAGACTAGACAATGTTGTATGAGTGACCAGGAGACTGGACAATGTTGAGTGACCAGGGTACTGGACAATGTTGAGTGACCAGGGTACTGGACAATGTTGAGTGACCAGGTGTCTGGATAATATTGAGTGACCAGGGTACTGGACAATGTTGAGTGACCAGGAGACTAGACAATGTTGTATGAGTGATCAGGAGACTGGACAATGTTGAGTGACCAGGGTACTGGACAATGTTGAGTGACCAGGTGTCTGGATAATATTGAGTGACCAGGAGTCTGGACAATGTTGAGTGACCAGGAGACTAGACAATGTTGTATGAGTGACCAGGAGACTGGACAATGTTGAGTGACCAGGGTACTGGACATTGTTGAGTGACCAGGAGACTAGACAATGTTGTATGAGTGACCAGGAGACTGGACAATGTTGAGTGACCAGGGTACTGGACAATGTTGAGTGACCAGGAGACTAGACAATGTTGTATGAGTGACCAGGAGACTGGACAATGTTGAGTGACCAGGAGACTGGACAATGTTGAGTGACCAGGAATCATAGAGTCATACGGCACAGAAGGAGGCCATGCGGCCCATCAAGTCCGTGCCGGCTCTCTGTAGAGCAATCCAGTCAGTCCCATTCCCCCGCTCTATCCCCGTAGCCCTGCAAGTTTATTTCCCTCAAGTGCCTATCCAGTCTCCCCTTGAAAACATTGAGTGTCTCCGCTTCCACCACTTCCGTCAGCAGCGAGTTCCAGGTCCTTACACCCTTTCTTGAACAATAGTGTCACATTTGCCACTTTCCAATCCTCAGGCACCTCCCCTGCATTTAGGGAAGATTGGAAAATTATGGCAAGCCCTTCCGCTATCTCCTCCCCAATTCCCTTAGCAACCTGGGATGCAAGCCATCTGGACCAGGCGACTTATCCACTCTAAGCATACCCAGTCTTTCTAGTACATATTTCCTATCAATTTTTACCCCTTCCATTGCTTCTACCTTTTCCACTTCTACCGATATTTTGTCAATATCCACCTCCTTAGTAAACACCGATACAAAGTACTCATTGAGTATTCTAGCCCTGCCCTGCGCCTCTAAGCATATATCACCTTCTTTGTCCCTATTAGGCCCCAAATCGCCTCTTCTACTGGCATGTAAACAGTAAGTGGGTAGTAAGATTTTTGGGTTCCCTTTTATGTTAACCGCCATTCTACTCTCATAATCTCTCTTTGCCAATCTTATTTTAATCTTCACATCCCCTCTCAACTTATTGTATTGGTCTGGTTCTCCCTTGAAGAATTCACCTGACATTCATCATACACCCTCTTTTTTGTTTCATCATCTTCTCTATCTCCCTTGTCATCCAAGGAGCCCTTGCTTTGGTTCCCTTACCTTTCCCTCTTGTTGGAATGTACCTAGCCTGTACTTGGAACATCTCCTCCTTAAAGATCACCCATTGTTCCATTACAGTTTTTCCTGTCAGACTTTGGTTCCATTTTACCCTGGCTAGATCCTTTCGCATCCCATTGAAGTTAGCCCTATTCCAGTTTAGAAGTTCCACTCTAGATTGTTCCTTGCTCCTCTCCATTGCTAATCTAAATCTTATGATACGATGATCATTCGTACCCAAGTGTTCTCTCACAGACACTTGGTCGACCTGGCCCACCTCATTCCCCAGCACCAGATCCAGCAATACCTCCTTCCTAGTTGGGCCAAGAACATACTGGTCAAGGAAATTCTCCTGAACACATTTCAGAAATTCCTCCCCCTCCTTTCCCTTTACCCCAGCATTATCCCAATCGATATTTGGGTAATTAAAGTCCCCCAACATCACCACTCTATAGCTCTTGCATATCTCTGCGATTTCCCTGTAGATTTGCTCCTCTACCTCCCTCTCACTATTTGGAGGCCTGTAGAATACCGCCAGGAGCGTGATCATACCCTTTTTGCTCCTCAACTCTAACCAAATGGATTCTGTCCTTGTCCCCTCAAGAACATCCTCCCTTTCTAACACTACAAAGTCTTCCTTAATCAGCACTGCCACCCCACCTCCAATTTTTCCTTCCCTATCTTTTCTGAACACCTGGTACCCTTGAATATTAAGTTCCCAGTCCTTACCATTTTTAAGCCACGTTTCCATTATTGCCACATCATATTGCCACACGGCTAATTGTGCTTGTATCTCACCAACCTTATTCACCACACTTTGTGCGTTTACGTACATGCATTCTAAACCCATTTTTGAATTTTTCGTAGTCTTTCTTAGTCTGCTCCTATCTAACATGGTACTACTTCCGCCTCCAGCGCTATCTTCCCCTCCAGTACCATCCAACACACTCACTCTTCCATGCACCACATTCCTCTCCTCCACTCCAACATGCTGGTGCCCATCCCCCTGCCATGTTAGTTTAAACCCTCCCCAACAGCACTAGCAAACCTCCCCGCGAGAATATTGGTCCCGGCTCTGTTGAGGTGTAACCCGTCCGGCTTGTACAGGTCCCACCTTCCCCAGAAATGGTCCCAATGCCTCAGGAATCTAAAGCCCTCCCTCCTGCACCATCTCTCCAGCCACGCATTCATACGTTCTATCCTCCTATTCCTGTACTCACTAGCATGTGGCACCGGGAGTAATCCGAAGATTGCTACCTTTTAAGGTCCTGCTTTTTAATCTCTTTCCTAGCTCCCTATAGTCTGCCTGCTGGTCCTCATCCCTCTTTTTGCCTATGTTGTTGGTACCGATATGGACAACGACCTCTGGCTGTTCACCCTCCCCCCTCAGAGTGACATCTTTGACCCTAGCACCAGGGATACAACATACCATCCTGGAGTCACATCTGCGTCCACAGAAACGCTTATGTTCCCCTAACCAATGAATCCCCTATCACTATTGCTCTTCCACTCATCTTCCTCCCCCCTGTGCAGCTGAGCCACCCGTGGTGCCGTGGTCTTGGCTCTGGCTGCTCTCCCCAGAGGAGCCATCATCCCCACCAGTTTCCAGAACTGTGAACCGGTTAGCAAGCGAGATGCACTCTGGGGATTCCTGCCCTACCTGCCTGGTCCTCCTTCTCTGTCTGGTGGACACCCATTCCCTCTCTGCCTGCACATTCTGAGGCGATGGGATGACTGATACGCTTATCAATTACTTCATAAAAGGTGATGAGTCGAAGAAGAGATGATGAGTCGAAAGAAGAGATGAATAAGGCTTTTATTAGCTAAGAAGAGACCATGCTTCTTCGTGAGTGACTGAACAAGTCTGAACGAAACCCACACAGTGGTGGGTGGAGTCAGCTGAGGCATGCCTCCATACACAGCGCCACCCAGAGGTGGCAATATACAATACAGTGGTTTACCACATTCACCCCTTGTTTAATGTGAAGTCCGGCGGGGTGAAGGGTACTACAAGTTAAGTCTATCAGGAGGCCTTGTCTGACGTCCTGATCGTCGTGGTGGCGGCGGTGGTGTTGCAGCATCCGACGTCGGGTCTGGTGTCTGGGTGGTTGGCGAAGATTCCTGGGGCTTTGGCATGCCGTCTGCAGGGGTTGGGTTGGGAGGGGTGGTGGGGGATAACAGTGGTAAGGGGGATAACGGTGGTAAGGGGGATAACGGTGGTAATTCAGGGGTACCCGAGGGTGCGAGATCTCGTATGGAGACCGTGTCCTCCCGCCCGTCTGGGTATGTCACCCAGGCATACTGGGGGTTGGCGTGTAGGAGGTGCACCCGCTCGACCAGGGGGTCCGTTTTATGCGTCCTCACGTGCCTCCGCAGTAGGACGGGCCCAGGAGAAGTCAACCATGCCGGTAGCGAGGTTCCCGATGTAGACTTCCGGGGGAAAACGAACATTTTCTCATGAGGGGTCGCATTAGTGGCAGTACAAAGCAGTGACCGAATGGAGTGAAGCGCTGCAGGGAGGACCTCCTGCCAGCGGGAGGTCGGAAGGCCCTTAGATTTTAGTGCTAAGAGGACTGCCTTCCAAACCGTCGCGTTCTCCCTTTTCACCTGGCCGTTCCCCCGGGGGTTGTAACTGGTGGTCCTGCTCGTGGCGATACCTCTTGTTAGCAGGTACTGCCGAAGTTCGTCGCTCATGAACGATGAGCCCCTGTCGCTATGTATATAGCTGGGGAACCCGAACAGAGCGAAGATGTCATTCAGACACTTGATGACCGTGGTACTGGTCATGTCTGGGCAAGGGATGGCAAAGGGGAAACGGGAGTACTCATCAACTATGTTGAGGAAGTACACATTGCGGTCAGCGGAGGGGAGGGGCCCTTTAAAATCGACGCTCAGGCGTTCGAAGGGGCGGGTGGCCTTGATCAGGCTTGCTCTGTCCGGCCTATAGAAGTGCGGTTTGCACTCGGCGCAGATTTGGCAGCTCTTGGTCATGGTCCTGACCTCCTCGATGGAGTAGGGCAGGTTACGGGATTTGATAAAATGGAAAAACCTGGTGACCCCCGGGTGGCAGAGGTCATTGTGGAGGGACTGCAGCCTATCACTCTGCGCGTTGGCGCATGTACCACGTGATAGGGCATCTGGGGGCTCATTGAGTTTCCCTGGCCGATACAAGATATCATAATTGTAGGTGGAGAGTTCGATTCTCCACCTCAAGATCTTGTCGTTCTTGATTTTACCCCTCTGCTTATTATTAAACATAAAAGCTACTGAACGCTGGTCAGTGAGCAGGGTAAATCGTTTCCCGGCCAGGTAATGCCTCCAGTGACGCACCGCTTCTACAATAGCCTGGGCCTCCTTTTCGACGGAGGAGTGTCTCGTCTCGGGGCCCTGGAGGGTCCTTGAGAAAAAGGCCACGGGTCTGCCCGCCTGGTTAAGGGTCGCGGCTAGGGCGAAGTCGGAGGCATCGCTCTCCACTTGGAAGGGGATGGACTCATCCACCGCGTGCATTGCGGCCTTCGCGATATCGTTCTTGATAAGAGTGAAGGCTGCACACGCCTCTGGTGTCAGGGGGAAGGAGGTGGCTTTGATGAGGGGCCTGGCTTTGTCTGCATAGAGGGGCACCCACTGGGCGTAGTAGGAGAAAAACCCCAGGCATCTCTTCAGTGCTTTTTGGCAGTGGGGAAGGGGTAGCTCCATTAGGGGGCGCATTCTGTCGGGGTCGGGCCCGATGACTCCGTTCTCCACCACGCAGCCGAGGATGGCCAGGCGCTTGGTGTGAAACATACATTTTTCCTTATTGTACGTTAGGTTCAGCCGTTGGGCCGTACGGAGGAAATTTGCTAGATTAACGTCGTGGTCCTGCTGGTCGTGGCCGCAGATGGTGACGTTATCCAAATAGGGGAAGGTTGCCCGCAGCGCGTTCTGGTCAACCATTCGGTCCATCTCCCTTTGGAAGACCGAAACCCCGTTGGTGACGCCGAAGGGGACCCTAAGGAAGTGGTAGAGGCGGCCGTTTGCCTCGAAGGCAGTATACTGGCGGTCCTCATGGCGGATGGGCAGCTGGTGGTACGCTGACTTAAGGTCGATGGTGGAGAATACTTTGTATTGCGCAATCTGATTGACCATATCAGATATGCGAGGGAGGGGGTACGCGTCCAGCTGGGTGTACCGGTTTATGGTTTGGCTGTAGTCGATTACCATGCGGCGTTTTGCAGTGGTTTTAACGACTACAACCTGGGCTCGCCAGGGGCTAGTGCTACCTTCGATAATGCCCTCCTTCAAGAGCCGCTCCACCTCAGAGCTGATAAAAGCTCTGTCCCCGGCACTGTACCGCCTGCTTTTGGTAGCGATGGGTTTACAGTCGCGGGTGAGGTTAGCGAACAGGGGAGGGGGGGGACTTTTAATGTGGAAAGGCTGCAGGTGGTTTGCAGCGGGCGATTTAAAAGTTGTTGGTTGCAGACTGTGAGTGGGGGGAGGGGTCCACCGTATGCTAGTGTGACACTCTTAAGGTGGCACTGAAAATCCAACCCTAGCAGGACGGCAGCGCAAAGACGGGGCAGGACTAGCAGTTTAAATTTTTGATATTCAGTGCCCCCTACTGACAGGGTCACCACACAGTAGCCGCTGATGTCCATTGACTGGGACTTGGACGCCATAGAAATGCGATGGTGCGTTGGCAGAATCGTGAGGGAGTGGCTACGTACCGTGTCGGGGTGGACGAAACTCTCTGTGCTCCCGCTGTCGATCAGGCAACTGGTGGCGCGGCCGTTTACCGCGATATCCATCATGGAGCTGGATAGATGGTGAGGGTGGCCTTGATCCAGCGTCACGGAGGCCAGTATGTGGCTTAGTGAGTCACTATAGTCATCCGCCGAGACGGTGGTCGGTTCCGGTGACGAAATGGCGGTTGAGTGCGTTGGATACGATGGCGGCGGATGCCATGCGGCCGGGGGTACACAAAATGGCGGATAAGATGGCTGCTCCCACGGCCCGCACGCTGCGCTGCTGGCTGGCTTCCCCTTGCAGGCGTTAGCGTAATGGCCTTTCTTCCCGCAGCCCGAGCAGGTAGCTGTCTTAGCTGGGCAGTGCGCTCTGGGATGTTTTAACTGGCCACAGAAATAGCATTTTTGGGCCTGGTTACTGGGCATCGAAGCAGTTCTTACCGGAGGCTGCTGTCTCGGTTGGGTCGCTGCAGCGGTTGGTGCCGGGGGCGGCGGTCCCGTGTCCCACGGTTTCGATTGCCATGTCTCGGCGCCGTTACGGGGGTATGCCTCGAGGTTTCGGTGGGCCTCCTCTAACGAGAGCGCAAGGGCAATGGCCGTCTTCAGGTCGGGTTCCTTGCTTTCTAGCAGTCTCTGCCGGGTGTGGTCTGACTGGAGGCCCCTGACGAAGGCATCACAGGCGAGTCCCTGCGCGTGCTCCACAGCCGTTACCGCTTTACAATCGCAGTCTCTGCAGAGTGCCAGTAGCGCCCGTGCAAATGCCCCTACCGATTCTCCCGGTTGCTGCCTGCGGGATCCCAAGAGGTGTCGGGCGTAAATTGTGTTCACTGGGCGCGTATATTGCCCTTTTAGTAGCTCGAGGGCCGCCACGTACGTATTAGAGTCCCGGATTAGCATATATACTTGATGGCTCACCTGGGCGGTCAAAATTTTCAGTTTGTGATCCTCCTCTGTAACCTGTGAGATTGCGAGGAAGGATTCAAAGCAGCTCAGCCAGTGTTCAAACTTGGCTGATGCACCCACATCTTGAGGGTCGAGGTCCAGGCGTGGTGGTCTGAGGGCTCTCAGCAATGTCTGCTGTATCCGTTGCTGTTGTTGCTCCTCAGGTGTCGCCATTTAACTTTTAGCTAATAAAATTGATACGCTTATCAATTACTTCATAAAAGGTGATGAGTCGAAGAAGAGATGATGAGTCGAAAGAAGAGATGAATAAGGCTTTTATTAGCTAAGAAGAGACCATGCTTCTTCGTGAGTGACTGAACAAGTCTGAACGAAACCCACACAGTGGTGGGTGGAGTCAGCTGAGGCATGCCTCCATACACAGCGCCACCCAGAGGTGGCAATATACAATACAGTGGTTTACCACAATGACCACTTCTAGAAACGTGCTTTCCAAGTATTTCTCAGCCTTGCGAATGCACTGCAGTGATTCCAGCTGCCGCTCAAGCTCCGAAACCCAGAGCTCGAGTTGCTGCAGTTGGTCTGCACACGTGGCCGTCTAGGCCGCAAGAAGTGTCCAGGATATTCCACATGGCACAGGATGTGCAAATCACGGGACTGAGCTGCCCTGCCATGCCTCTATTTACCAGACAATGGAGGTAATTTAGCAGAAATAAACTTAACAAGAAACACTCAACAGCTACCCACCAATCAGCATCTCCCTCTATTAGATAGGCTATGAACTACTTAGCAGAAATTTACTGAAAACAGAACAAAAAAAAACTTACCACAAATACTCACCCTATACTCACCTCTCAGCTCCCTTGTGCCAGTGACACCTTTGAATTCTGATGTCACTCCTTCGTTGTGTTGCTTGCTGACTGTTTCCCTTGCTCAGACTCCCAGGTCTCTGCTCCGCGCTGCCTTTATCCCCGGTCTCTGACTCCGTTCCTCCCATAGGTCCGCTCACTCAGACTCTGGACAATATTGAGTGACCTGGAGTCTGGACAATGTTTTATGAGTGACCAGGAGTCTGGACAATGTTGAGTGACCGGGAGTCTGGACAATGTTGTATGAGTGGTCAGGAGTCTGGACAATGTTGTATTAGTGACCAGGAGTCTGGACAATGTTGAGTGACCAGGAGTCTGGACAATGTTGAGAGACCAGGAGTCTGGACAACGTTGAGTGACCAGGAGACTAGACAATGTTGTTTGAGTGACCAGGAGTCTGGACAATGTTGAGAGACCAGGAGTCTGGACAATGTTGAGTGACCAGGAGTCTGGACAATGTTGAGTGACCAGGAGTCTGGACAATGTTGAGTGACCAGGAGTCTGGACAATGTTGAGTGACCAGGAGACTGGACAATGTTGTACTGAGTGGCGAGGTCGTGCTCTGTAATACAGAAATCCGTGAGGGGAAGGCGCTCCTCATACAGTCCCTTATTATAATTATTATTCTGACATTTTTTAGCTTCCTAGCAGCTTCGTAGCCTTGAAAAATGATCTTTATTGACATTTGTTGCTCTAGAACAGAAATGTCTGCATTGAGATGTGTGGGTGGACATGTTTGTAATACAGATTATTTGTAATCTTGGATTGTTTAGTCTGCATCATCCAGGTTGTTTTGGGGAGCCCTGAGTTGCCGGATCGATTCTGTGCTTCAAAGTAACCGGGACTTTCCTCCTGTTCGCAGATTGACAGCGACTCTTCCAGTGAGGCCGTTCCTTCCATCCTCCTGCTCCTCCAGACTCGAGTCCAGCCCAGAAGGACCATGTTTTACGCCAACGTCCTGACTCCCGACCGCATTCCCGAATTCTTCATTCCGCCGAAATTAGCCCCCCAGCAAAACGCCGCGGGCCGAGCGATGAATGCAGCGGCCGTGGAGCGACCCCTGGGAGAGTGCGGCAGTGCAGCCCCCGGGTGCCGGGGGGAGTTGAGCCGGGGATTGGTGTTGGGGGGCGGTCACACGGAGGGAGACAGCACGGACTGGGATCCCAAGTCCAAGGCGGCGCTGTCGCTGCCCCACTTCCCTCAGGCTCAGACCCCGTACGGCTTCTGCAGGCTGCTGGAGAGCCCGCACACCCGGCGCAAGGAGTCGCTCTTCCACGGCCACCGGGGATGGGCCTCCTCCTCCTCCGCCCACCCTGTCTCTGCCCACCCTGTCTCTGCCCCAGCACACCCGAGCAGCGAGCCAGCCTCCTCCCCCGAGTCCTCCCCGGCCAGCACGCCCCGCCTGGCCCGGGCACTGAGCGGCTGCTCGTTACTCCGAGCTCTGAGGGGCCGCCGGGGCAAACTCCTGGGCGGGCCGGGGAGCAGGGCGAGGAAGGACGGCTCTGCGGGCAGCAGCCCTGACCCCGGCCCGAGGGCAGGTGCCAGCCCCTCCAGCCCGGGGCTGGGGCCGAGCCCGGCCAAGGAGAGCACCGCCGCTCTGGGGGGCGGAGGCACCCTGCGGCTGCGGGCCGAGTACTGCAGCGAGAGGCAGCGGCTCCGGCTCCGGCTGCTCAGCCTGGAGGGGCTGTCCGAGCAGTGCGCCGACTCTCACACCATCAGCTGCCGCCTGTCCCTGCACCTGGAGCCGGGCCAAGCCCAGAAGCAGCGGAGCGCAGTTATCAGCAGAAGCAGGAACCCCATCTTCAACCAAGACTTCTTCTTCGACCTGACCTCCCGAGACCAGCTCCACTCCAAGGTTTTAAAAATTAAAGTTGTTAATAAAGTCTCCAGCATGAAAAGGAACGCCGTTTTGGGAGTTTGCCAGCTGCGTTTAGCCAGCATTCTGCCAGTGTAAATGCAACATAAAATGTATCTATCTCTGCTATTTGTTTTAATGCATTTTGTTTTAATTAAATAACAAAACAATTCTGGATAAAGTCTGAATTTCCTTTACAAAAGCAAAATAATGCGGATGCTGGAAATCTGAAATAAAAACGGAAAGGTCATCGACCTGAAACGTTAACTCTGTTTCTCTTTCCACAGGTGCTGCCTGACCTGCTGAGTATTTCCAGCATTTTCTGTTTTTATTTCTGAATTTCCTTCATTGTGATTGCTAAACCCACAAACCCTGAGCCTGAGCTGAGAGCAGAGGCTGTTGTTGTTGTGGCCACAGATTTTAACACCCACAAGCAATCAGGAAAAGGCCAGGCTTTTTATCACTTGTTTGCCAAAATAATTATTTTTGTTTTAAAAATAAAAGCAGACGCTTAGACATTGCACTGCGTCACGGGTCATTGTGTAAAAAAAAATCCAGCAACTCGTGGCGAGGAAGAGAAGTGAGTTGTGAATTGCCACAAATTGTTGGACCGTTTGCGGCATTCCGCCGTGAGCCTCGTGAAAACGACATAGCTTCTAATCTCTTTTACTTCTTTTGCTTCTTTTATTCTTTTGTCCGATCGCAGCCCTGCCTTCGATCTAGTTCCTTTTCTCTCCAGTTTTGAAGAAGGGTCAAACCCGAAACGTCAACTCAAATTTCTCTCCACGGATGTTGCCTGACCTGCTGAGTTTTTCCAGCATTTTCTGTTGTTATTTCGGATTTCCAACATCTGCAGTATTTTGCTATCTCACCCTCAACCTCCCTGTGAGCTTCAAGAAATTACTGGATTTGCGCTGTAAATACAAATTAAACTCACCACAGGAAGGTAGGGCTGGTATTTAACGACATATGGATCCTTTTAATGATGAGATTTCTGTGCCTGCAATGACGCTCAACCTCTCCGGCCCAGAAAGGGAACAATTGAAACTGTGGCTTCTCACTCCTGCAGGTAGTAAATTGTTGTTGGAGGCTTTTAAAATTCAAAACTTTTAAATGTTTTTCTTACTTTTTCTTTGTCTCTTTTTTCCCTCTCTATCCAATCTTTCCCTCTCTTTCTGTACCTGATTCGACTAATTCACCCTATTTCCTTCTCTGTCGTTCCCCTGCTTCTTTTACAATCCCTAAATCTCATTTGTCAAGGAGATAGACGGTTGGTCCCATCGCTCACTGAGCTTTCAGATGCCCCGTTGCCCTTGCCACACCATTTTCAGCTCGCGCCCGCAGCAATTTTCTGCGTTTAATTTTTCTCAGCTGAACGGTGAGGAAAAATATCCAACTCATGGGGCATGCTGCGAGGTACCCCGCTCCAGCAAATTCTGGGCCAATATCCTGGGTGAAAGGGGACGTGTGAAATAGTTTTCAGTGCAGCCACTGGGGACGGAGCTCTGCCAACTTTCAGACCCACTGTGCAGATCTTTCAGTTCCGTCAGCTGCAAATACCAAATTTGTGGCTGAAACAGGCGTGGAAATCCCCAAGGGACTCTTTATACATAATTATGTATTTTAAAAGAAATGGGAAATAAATATATTTAAAACAAATGGGATAACAGGAACAGGAGGCCATTCAGCCCATCGAGCCTGTTCCGCCATTCAATGAGGTTATTTACCCGGCTTTGCTCCATATCCCTTGATACCCTGACCTGAAAAAAATCTCTCGGTCTCAGTCTTGAAAGCTCCAGTTGTCCCCCAGCATCCACGGCCTTTGGGTGAGAGATTTCTAGATTTCTACTATCCTTTATGTGAAAAAGGGCTTCCTGGTTTCTCTCCTAAACAGCCTAGCTTTAATTTTAAGATCATGTCCCCTCATTCTTGATTTCCCCACCAGAGGAAATAATTCCTCTGTAGCTATCTACCCTATCGAAACCTTTTAACATTTTAAACACACCTATCAGATCACCCCTGAATCGTCTATACTCGAGGGAACACAAGCCCACTCTATGCAACCTGTCCTCATAATTTAACCCTTTTAG
Source organism: Somniosus microcephalus (assembly GCF_052327205.1). Lineage (NCBI taxonomy): Eukaryota > Metazoa > Chordata > Chondrichthyes > Squaliformes > Somniosidae > Somniosus > Somniosus microcephalus. Next base: position 8,967,908 of record NC_141018.1, read on the forward strand.
CCCCGGTATCATTCTGGTGAATCTGCGCTGCACCACCTCCAAGGCCAATATATCCTTTCTGAGATATGGGTCCCAGTACTGAGTGTAGTGTTCCCAATGGGGTCTAACTAAGGCTCTATGCAAATGAAGCATCACTTCCTCTCCTTTGTATTCCAGCTCCTTGAGATGAAGGTCAACATTACATTAGCCTTTTTGATTACTTTTTGAGCCTGTCCACTACCTTTAAATGATTTGTGTACTTGAACTGCCAAATCCCTTTGCTCCTCTACAGTTTCTGGTTTCTCACCATTTAGAAAATACTCCAATTCATCTTTCTTAGTCCAAAGTGGATGATGTCACACTTACCTGCATTAAACTCCATCTACCATGGTTTTTCTCACTCACTTAATCTGTCTGTCTCTTTAGAAACATAGAAGATAGGAGCAGGAGTAGGCCATTCGGCCCTTCGAGCCTGCTCCGCCATTCAATGAGATCATGGCTGATCATCCAAATTCAGTACCCTGTCCCTGCCTTCTCCCCATATCCCTTGATCCCTTTAGCCTTAAGAAATATATCCAACTCTTTCTTGAATATATTTAATGAACTGGCCTCCACCGCCCTCTGTGGCAGAGAATTCCACAGGTTCACCACTCTCTGGGTGAAGAAATTCCTCCTCATTTCAGTCCTAAATGGCTTACCCCTTATCCTTAGACTATGACCCCTGGTTCTGGACTCCCCGGCCATCAGAAACATCCTTCCTGCATCTAGTCTGTCCAGGCCTGACAGAATTTTATAGGTTTTGATGAGATCCCCTCTCACTTCTAAACTCCAGTGAGTATAAGCCCAATCGACACAATCTCTCCTCATACGTCATTCCTGCCATCCCAGGTATCAGCCTGGTGAACCTTCACTGCACTCCTTCCATGGCAAGAACGTCCTTCCTCAGGTAAGGCGACCAAAACTGCACACAATACTCAAGGTGCGGTCTCACCAAGGCCCTGTACAACTGTAGCAAGACATCCTTGTTCCTGTACTCAAACCCTCTTGCTACGAAGGCCAACATACCATTTGCCTTCTTAACCGCCTGCTGCACCTGCATGCTTACCTTCAGCGACTGGTGCACAATAACACCCAGGTTTCGTTGCACTTCCCCTTCTCCCAAACTATTGCCATTCAAATAATAATCTGCCTTCCTGTTTTTGCCACCAAAGTGGATAACCTCACATTTATCCACATTATAGTGCATTTGCCATGTTTCTGCCCAGTCACCCAACCTGTCCAAATCGTACTGGAGTTTCACGACATCCTCCTCACAGAATACCCTCCCACCCAGCTTTGTGTCGTCTGCAGATTTGGAGATATTACATCCAATTCCCTCGTCCAGATCATTAATATATATTGTGAATAGCTGGGGCCCAAGGACCGATCCCTGCAGTACCCCACTAGTCACTTCCTGCCACACGGAAAAAGACCCGTTTATTCCAACTCTTTGCTTTCTGTCCGCCAACCAGTTCTCTTTCCAAGTCAATACTTTGCCCCCAATCCCATGTGCCTTAATTTTGCACGCTAATCTCTTATGCGGGACCTTATCGAAAGCCTTCTGAAAGTCCAAATACACCACATCATGATTTACCTTTTGTAAATCCATGTTGACTTTGTCCGATCCAGTCACTGCTTTCCAAGTGCTCTGCTATTACATCTTTTATAATGGACTCTAGCATTTTCCCCACTACCGATGTCAGGCTTACCGGTCTATAATTCCCCGTTTTTTCTCTACCACCTTTTTTGAATAGTGGGGTAACATTAGCTACCCTCCAATCCATGGGTACTGTTCCAGAGTCTATCGAGTTCTGGAAGATGACCAGCAATGCATCTACTATTTCTAGGGCCATTTCCTTAATACCCTAGGATGTAGATTATCAGGCCCTGGGGATTTATCGGCATTCAGTCCCATCAATTTTCCTAACACCAATTCCCTACAAATACTGATTTCTTTCAGTTCCACCCTTTCATCAGACCCTATGTTCCCCGGCATCTCTGGGAGGTTATTTGTGTCCTTTGTGAAGACAGAACCAAAATATGTATTTAGTTGGTCAGCCATTTCTTTGTTCCCCATTATAAATTCCCCTGATTCTGACTGCAAGGGACCTACACTTGACTTCACCAATCTTTTTCTCTTCACATATCTATAAAAGCTTTTACAGTCAGTTTTTATGTTCCCTGCAAGCTTACCCTCATATTCTATTTTCCCTTTCTTAATTAATCCCTTTGTCCTCCTTTGTTGAATCCTAAACTGCTCCCAATCCTCTGGATTATTGCTTTTTCTGGCCAATTTATATGTCCTCTCCTTGGATCTTATGCTATCCCTAATTTCCCTTGTTAGCCACGGTTGAGTCACCTTTTTTGTTTTATTTTTATGCCAAACTGGGATGAACAAATTCTGTAGTTCATCCATTCGGTCTTTGAATGTTTGCCATTGCCTATCCACCGTCAACCCTTTGAGTGCCATTCCCCAATCAATCCTACCCAACTCGCTCCTCAGACCATCGTAGTTTCCTTTATTTAAATTGAGGACCCTAGTCTCTGAGTCAACTACTTCATTCTCCATCTTAATGAAGAATTCGATCATATTATGATCGCTCCGACCCAAGGGGCCTCGTACAACAAGATTGCTAATTAATCCTTTCTCGTTACATAATACCCAGTCTAAGATGGCCTGATCTCTGGTTGGTTCCTCGACATATTGGTCCAGGAAACCATCCCGTAAATACTCCAGGAATTCCTCCTCCGCAGTATTGTTACTAATTTGGTTGGCCCAATCTGTATGTAGATTAAAGTCACCCATGATGTCTGCTGTGCCCTTATTGCACGCTACTTTAATTTCCCTTTTAATGCCATCCCCAACCTCCGCCTTACTGTTTGGAGGTCTATATACCACTCCCACTAATGTTTTTTCCCCTTAGTATTTCTCAGTTCTACCCATACAGATTCCACATCATCAGAGCTAATATCCTTCATTACAATTGTGTTAATCCCTTCTTTAACCAGTAATGCTACCCCACTTCCCTTTCCTTTTTGCCTATCTTTCCTGAATATCGAATGCCCCTGGATGTTGAGTTCCCAGTCTTGGCCATCCTTGAGCCACGTTTCCGTAATCCCAACCAAATTGTATTCGTTTACCTCTATTTACGCAGCCAATTCATCCACCTTATTACAAATGCTCCTCGCATTAAGACACAAAGCCTTCAGGCTTGTTTTTTTAATGCTCTTAGACCTATTAGAATTATTATTTACTGTGGCCACGTTTGATTTAAACCGTTGATTTCTCTGACTGCCACTTTTGTTTTTCTCCTTCCTATCTTTTGCTTTTATCCTTGATTCCCTTTCCTCTGTCTCCCTGCTCAGGTTCCCAACCCACTGCCATTTTAGTTTAAACCTTCCCCCACAGCACTAGCAAACACTCCCCCTAGGACATCGGTTCCAGCCCTGCCCAGGTGCAAACGTCCGGTTTGAACTGGTCCCATCTCCCCCAGAACCGGTTCCAATGTCCCAGGAACTTGAATCCCTCCCCCTTGCACCATTCCTCTAGCCACGTATTCATCTGAAGTATCCTTCTATTTCTACTCTGACTAGCACGTGGCACTGGTAGCAATCCTGAGATTACTACCTTTGAGGTCCTGTTTTTTAATTTATGTCCTAACTCCCTATATTCCGCTTTTAGGACCTCATCCCGCTTTTTACCTATATCGTTGGTGCCTATATGCACCACGACGACTGGCTGTTCACCCTCCCCTTCCAAGATGTTCTGCAGCCGCTCTGAGACATCCTTGACCCTTGCACCAGGGAGGCAACACACCATCCTGGCGTCTCGTTTGCGGCCGCAGAAACGCCTGTCTATTCCCCTTACAATTGAATCCCCTATTACTATAGCTCTACCCCTCTTTTTCCTCCCATTCTGTGCAGCAGAGCCACCCCTGGTGCCAGGAAGTTGGCTGCTGCTGCCTTCCTCTGATAAGCCATCCCCCCCAACAGTACCCAAAGTGGTGTATCTGTTGGAGAGGGGGATGGCCACAGGGGACTCCTGCACTACCTGCCTGCACCTAGTACTCTGCCTGTTGGTCACCCGTTCCCTTTCTTCCTGTCCAACCTCTACCTGCGGTGTGTCCAACTCTGTAAACGTGCTATTCACGATGTCCTGAGCATCGTGAACGCTCCAGTATGCATCCAATCGCAGCTCCAGCACCGCAATGCGGTCTGTCAGTAGCTGCAGCTGGATGCACTTCCTGCACATGTAGTTGTCAGGGACACAGGAAGTGTCCCTGAGTTCCCACATATCGCAGGAGGAGCATATCACGGGGCCCGGCTGTCCTGCCATGACTTACTCTTTAATTAATTGAATTTAAATTAAATCAATCAATCCCACTATTACACGACAGTTAACTGGTTTACCAACAGTCCCCACTACACCAGAGAGACCTTAGAAACTATAAACCAGAGTTAAAGTTTAAAAAAAAGAGAAGTACTCACCAACCAATCACTTACCTGCTTCCTGGTGACGTCACACTTTGATTACTTTTTACCTCTCTCCCTGGCTGTTGAATTGGTCAGGCTGCTCCTCACTCACTGCCGCCAATTTTAAACTGCTGCTGATGCTCAGTGTTCCCACGCAGGTCCGCTCTGGTCGGGCCTCGCCTCGCTCACTGCCGCCGATTTTAAACTGCTCCAACTGCACTATTACTGTGCCTCCTAATTTAGTGTCATCTGCAAACTTGGATATATTAGGTTAGAAATTTGTTATAGCCAAGAAATTGGTAGTGTTTAGACTAAAAATGGTTAAGTAGCGCCAGTTGAAAATCATCTAGGCTGCACGCAAATTTCGTCCTCCTCATTAAAACGATTGCAGTCATGATTCTCGTCTAAAAACCCAAGCTTATTGGTGTTACAATGAAAAGATGGACCAATATCGGGGGGCAGTCTAAACGCAAGTAATGATTGCCACAGGCTTTTTTCACTGCTTAAAGGGGAGGATCATTGATGCTGCAGCACCTCATGGTCAGCATTGTTGGGCGTGCAGCTGCCTCAACAACCATAAGAAGGACAAGGAGAAGGAGCACTTATTTAAAATCCTGATGGCAGATTGCCACTCCAGGGAGAGAGCCCGGAGGTTTTCCAATGAAGTTTTGGAGGCATTGGTTTTAGCAGTGGATAGAAGGCAGACGGTCCTGTAACCACCAACTGGCAGGAGGCCTTCGCCACAAGTCTGCTGGACTATTTAATAATTGTGTTTGGAATATTTTATGGTCTCTCTCATTTCACCTTTGCGCCCAGGAGGGTGCTGTGATGTGGCGTGAGACAGGGATTGTATGATGAGGATGTGGTGAGCTACGGGGATCTGGGGTTTCATTCGTGCGGATTGGAGTCTGATGAGCTGGTCACGGACAGCCCGTCTGGAAGGCCGATTGGCTCGCTGCCTCCGCTGTAGATCCTGGAAGGCGCGGTCCACTGCAGTACAGCCCCCATGACTTTTAACAAGTGTTGTAGGTTGGAGCTTTTCAGAAATAATTGCCAGTCAGTGTGAGCAGGCATATTGCCAGTCAGTGTGAGCAAACACATTGCCAGTCAGTGTGAGGAGGCACATTGCCAGTCAGTGTGAGGAGACACATTGCCAGTCAGTGTGAGCAGGCACATTGCCAGTCAGTGTGAGGAGACACATTGCCAGTCAGTGTGAGCAGGCACATTGCCAGTCAATGTGAGGAGGCACATTGCCAGTCAGTGTGAGCAGGCACATTGCCAGTCAGTGTGAGCAGGCACATTGCCAGTCAGTGTGAGGAGACACATTGCCAGTCAGTGTGAGGAGACACATTGCCAGTCAGTGTGAGGAGACACATTGCCAGTCAGTGTGAGGAGACACATTGCCAGTCAGTGTGAGGAGACACATTGCCAGTCAGTGTGAGCAGGCACAATGCCAATCAGTGTGAGCAGACACATTGCCAGTCAGTGTGAGCAGACACATTGCCAGTCAGTGAGAGCAGACACATTGCCAGTCAGTGTGAGCAGGCACATTGCCAGTCAGTGTGAGTAGGCACATTGTCAGTAAGTGTGAGGAGGGTGATCGTGCTTGTCTTGGTAAATAACGCAACTCAGCACTACATCTGACTTTGTCCTTTGGATAGTTCTCTTGTGCTTGACCACTCCTGTGTGTGAGTCCTGGCTCTCCACAAACCAGTGCGTGACTTTAAATACACAGTATATAAAGACTAAGGTCAGAACATGTGGAGTCAGGGGACAAGGAGCAGAATGGATAGCAAACTGGCTACAAAACAGAAAACAGAGAGATGGGGTTAAAGGTAGTTAGATTGGTAAATGGTGGGAAGTGGTATTACACAAGGATCGAGAGGCGGAGGTCCCCAATGGAGGGCTCTCTACACGGGAGTCCTCCCTTGTTCTATTGGGGACTTGGCCTGGAGGGTGTTGCACGGAGCGGTCCCGTGCAATATGGTTTTAAATAGGTTCACGGACTCCCAGGCCGCCTGCCTTTTCTGCGGCCTGGAGGAGTTCGTGTTTCATGTTTACACAGAGTGTGAGAGGTTGCAGCCCCTCTTTCACTATTTGAAGGGGCTGCTCCTCGATTTTTGGCTGCATTTCAGTCCCATGCTCCTGATCTTTGATCACCCGGTGCGGAGGGGAGCGGGCAGATCGGAGGACCACCTCATAGGGCTGCTCCTGGGCCTGGCCAAAAAATCCAACAATTGGTCCAGGCAACGGGCGGTCGAGGGGGCCGTTCGGCCCGATTGCCTGCCTCGCTTCCGCGGCCATGTTCGCGCCCAGGTGGCCCTGGAGATGGAGCATGCGGTGTCCGCCGGCACGCTTGAGGCCTTCCGTGACCAGTGGGCGCCGCGGGGACTGGAGTACATCATCAACCCGGCCAACCAAATTTTAATTTAATTTGTTAAGTTTCATTTAAAGTTTTATTGATTTGCAGATAATTTGTTTATCCACCCCCATCAAAAGAGTACACAAGGATCGATGCTGGGACCACTGTTGTTCTCAATTTACATAAACGATTTGGACTCTGGAATTGGAAGTACAATTTCAAAAGTTGCAGATGACACTAAATTGGGGAGTGTAGTTAATAGAGAGGAGCACTGCGATAAAATACAGTAAGACATTAATAAACTTTCAGAATGGGTGTGTAATTAGCAAATTAATCTTAAATTAGATAAATGTGGTGGTACGTTTTGGTAGGAAGAATAAGGCGGCCACATACTGCTTGTATAATAAGAGTCTGAATGGGGCAGAGGAGCAACAGTATGAGTACAGATACACAAATCATTAAAAGTAGTAATGCAGGTTAATAAAGGCATAAAAAAAAGCAAACAAAGCATTGCGGTTCATTTCTAGAGGGATAGAATTGAAAAGCCCTAAGCTCTGGAATTCCCTGCCTAAATCTCTCTGCCTCTCTCTCCTCCTTTAAGACGCTCCTTAAAACCTGCCTGTTTGACCAAGCTTTTGGTCACCTGCCCTAATTTATCTTTACGTGGCTCGGTGTCAAATGTTTTGTCTTAAAATACTCCTGTGCAGCGCCTTGGGACGTTTTACTGCGTTAAAGGCGCTATATAAATACAAGTTGTTGTTTTTGTAGTTATGTTAAACTTGTATAGAGCCTTGGTTAGACCACACTTGTAGAACTGTGTACAGTTTCGGACTCCATAGTATAAAAAGATATCGAGGCACAGGAGAAGGTGTTAAAAAAAAGATTTACCAGAACTGAGAGGATAGTCTTATCAGGAAAGGATGAACAGGTCAGGTGATTGGGCAGATGCATGGCAGATGCAGTATAATGTGGATAAATGCGAGGTTATCCACTTTGGTGGCAAAAACAGGAAGGCAGATTATTATCTGAACGGCAACAGATTGGGAGAAGGGGAAGTGCAACGAGACCTGGGTGTCCTTATGCACCAGTCGCTGAAGGTAAGCATGCAGGTGCAGCAGGCGGTTAAGAAGGCAAATGGTATGTTGGCCTTCGTAGCGAGAGGGTTTGAGTACAGGAACAAGGATGTCTTGCTGCAGTTGTACAGGGCCTTGGTGAGACCACACCTTGAGTATTGTGTGCAGTTTTGGTCGCCTTATCTGAGGAAGGATGTTCTTGCCATGGAGGGAGTGCAGCGAAGATTCACCAGACTGATACCTGGGATGGCAGGAATGACGTATGAGGAGAGATTGGGTCGATTGGGCGTATACTCGCTGGAGTTTAGAAGAATGAGAGGGGATCTCATTGTACCTTCTAAAATTCTAACAGGACTAGACAGACTAGATGCAGGAAGGATGTTCCTGATGGCCGGGGGGTCCAGAACCAGGGGTCACAGTCTAAGGATAAGGGGTAAGCCATTTAGGACAGAGATGAGGAGGAATTTCTTCACCCAGAGAGTGGTGAACCTGTGGAATTCTCTACCACAGAAGGCAGTTCAGGCCAATTCATTAACTATATTCAAGGAGTTAGATATATTGTTAAGGCTAAAGGGATCAAGGGATAGGGGGAGAAAGCAGGGACAGGGTACTGAATTTGGATGATCAGCCATGATCGCATTGAATGGCGGCGTAGGCTCGAGGGGCCGAATGGCCTACTCCTGTGATGTGCCAAATAACGGCCTGAATCCATGAGGTTAAAGCTTAAAACTAAAGGCTTTTATTAAGTAAGAACATGGCATCAAGTTAACACAGGGCAACCATCATTCATCACCGACCCAGCCCTTATGAGTAAGACCCAGCTCTTATAAGTAAGACTCACACCAATCCGGAGGATCCAGAGGGGCGGGGCTAGGGAGGAGCATTAGTGGTTACACCTGTAGAACATTCCAGACATTAACAAGTACAACAACAACAGACAATACAAATGCCAGAACACAGAGTTATTTCATCACATTCACCCCCTGCTATAGATTCAGTCTGTCAGGAGGTCTGATAGTCCTCTGGGAACGACGTAACTCTTGCTGAGGCTCCTCCCGGAGTACTAACTCCGGTTCATTCGAATTCCCAGAATCATCAGTGTTTTCCACACTGAGGGTTTGTGTCTCTGAAGGTCCAATACCACGAGTGAAAACTCTACTCAGAGTCAAACTCTTTTCGAGCTCCAGCAGGTGCAAGATCTTTAATAGAGACCGTATCCTCTCGCCCATCCGGTTATTGAATGTACGCATACTGGGGATTAGCATGGAGGAGTTGTACTTCCTCCACCAGTGGATCAGTCTTGTGGCCTCTCACATGTCTGCGCAACAACACAGGGCCCGTGGTCGTCAACCATGTAGGTAACAATACTCCATCAGTAGCTTTTCTTGGAAAACTAAACATCCTTTCATGAGGGGTGGCATTCATCGCTGTACACAAAAGAGACCTTATGGAATGCAGCACGTCTGGCAGGACATCCTGCCAGTGAGAGGTCGGCAGGCCTCGCGACTTCAGAGACAGTACGATAGCCTTCCACACTGTCGCATTTTCTTTCTCGACCTGCCCATTACCACGAGGGTTATAGCTGGTAGTTCTATTCATTGCAATCCCTTTCGATAGCAAAAACTGTCGCAATTCTTCGCTCATAAAGGAAGAACCCCTATCACTATGTACATAGTTAGGCATGCCAAACAAGGAAAACAGTTGGCAGAGGCATTTAATTACAACAGCACTAGTCACATCCGGACAGGGGATAACAAAAGGGAACCGAGAGTACTCATCTATAATATTAAGAAATTAGACATTACGGTCGCTCGATGGAAGGGGACCTTTAAAATCGAGACTCAAACACTCAAATGGTCGAGTTGCTTTAATAAGATGAGCTGGCTCGGACGGCTTATAGAAGCGGGGTTTGCATTCAGCACAAACACGACAAGTTCTGGTCATTGTCCGGACCTCCTCAATAGAGTAGGGTAGATTGTGGGACTTAATGAAATGGTTCATTCTGGTAACCCCAGGATGGCAGAGTGTGTCGTGGAGACTTTGAAGCTTATCTATACCTAGACTAGCACATACTCCTCGTGACAAAGCATCTGATGGCTCATTGAATACTCCAGGCCTGTACTGAATATCATAGTCATATGTTGACAGTTCTATTCGCCATCTTAAAATGTTATCATTTTTGATCTTGCCTCTCTGCTTAGTATTGAACATAAAGGTCACAGATCGCTGGTCAGTAATGAGCGTAAAACGTTGGCCAGCGAGATAATGTCTCCTATACCTGACTGCTTCGATAATCGCCTGTGCCTCCTTTTCCACTGAAGAATGTCGAACTTCTGGTCCTTGCAATGTACAAGAGAAGAAAGCTACTGGTCTACCAGCTTGATTAAGAGTTGCTGCCAACGCAAAATCAGATGCATCACTTTCCACTTGAAAAGGGATCTTCTCATCCACGGCACATACCACTGCCTTCTCAATGTCCCGTTTGATATTAAAGAATGCCTCCTGAGCTTCCGCCGATAGCAGAAAAGACGTCAACTTAATAAGAGGTCGGACTTTATCTGAGTAGCTAGCCACCCACTGGGCATAGTATGAGAAGAATCCCAGACACCTTCTTAAAGCTTTTACAGTGTGAGGTAAAGGTAATTCCTTCAGCGGGCGTAATCTTTCAGGATCTGGCAAGAGTACCCCATTCTCCACAACGCCACCAAGAATACACAAACGTGTAGTATTGAAGGTACACTTGTTTTCGTTGTAGGTCAGGTTTAACCTCTTTGCAGTCTCTAGGAACTTCGCGAGATTTTGATCATGCTGTGGTCGTGCCCACAGATAGTAACATTGTCCAGGTACGGGAATGTTGCTTCCAACGCGTATTCATCCACCATACGATCCATCTCCCGTTGGAAGACGGATACCCCATTCGTCACTCCAAAGGGCACCCTAAGGAATTGGTACAGGCGCCCATTAGCTTCGAAGGCCGTATAAGGTCGGTCTTCTATTTTAATGGGGAGTTGTTGTTGATAGGCAGACTTTAAATCAATGGTGGAGAACACGCGGTATTGAGCTATCTGGTTCACCATCTCAAAAATACGAGGCAAAGGATAGGCATCTAATTGGGTATACAAGTTTATAGTCTGGCTATAATCGACCACAAGTCTTTTCTTTTCATTCGTTTTAACTACCACCACCTGGGCACGCCACGGGCTATTACTGTGTTCGATGATTCCCTCCCATTGAAGCCTTTCCACTTCCTCTTTTATAAATGTTTTATCTTCTGAACTATACCGTCGACTCTTAGTCGCTATAGGTCTACAATTAGGAGCAAGGTTCACGAACAAAGAAGGCGGACTTACTTTTAAAGTAGAAAGGCCGCAGACTGTGAGCGGAGGCTGGGATCCACCGTACTTAAGGGTGACACTCTCATGCTGACACTGGAAGTCCAAGCCTAAATTTAAGTTCACACACAACTGAGGTAATATGAGGAGTTCAAAGTCCTTATACTCCGTATCCTTAACGGTCAATGTGACTTTACAATATCCAGTTACCTCCGAAGTAAGGGACTTGGGCGCCATCACAATTTCACTTCGAGTAGGATACATCTTCAATGAACAGGAGTTAACAAGATTGGGGTGTATAAAACTTTCAGTACTGCCACAGTCTATCAAACACCCAGTAGGACGACCATTAATCTTGATGTCCATCATAGATTTCGACAAGGAACACGGTATGGTCTGGTCAACCGTAACCGAGGCTAAAGTAAAACGATAGGCGGCAGCAGAAAAGACATCGGGTACAGGATTACCCTTACACACTTTACTAAAATGTCCCCATTTCTTACATTTAAAACAGGTAGCCTCTCTGGCTGGGCATCTTTGCCTGGGGTGTTTAGATTGGCCACAAAAATAACACTTAGACCCATGGGGTACAGCCGCAACAATAGGATTAAGTGGAGGCTCCATTGGTGTTGTGGATGCCTCCATACTCGGAACACACGAGGCTGAGAAAGACGCGTGGGCTGATGCATACACTTCTAAATTCTTCTGGGCTACATCTAACGATCGAGCAGTAGCGACGACCGTTTTTAAAACTAACGAGTCATTCTCGAGGAGTCTCTGTCTAATATAATTAGATCGGAGGCCAGATATGAAAGAATCGTGGATGGCTTCTTCCTGATACAATATGGCAGAGACAGCCTTGTAGTTGCAATCCTTAGCCAAAGCCTTAAGATCCTGCAGGAAATCCATAGATGTGCAGGAAGTCCAAAGATGTGCAGGTTAGGTTGATTGGCTATGATAAATTGACCCTTAGTGTTAGGGGGATTAAATACGTGGGGATATGTGTTGGTGTAGGGGTTACGGGGATCGGGTGGGATATGTGTCGGTGCAGGCTCGATGGGCCGAAATGGCCTCTATCTGCACTGTGGGGTTTCTGTGATTCTGTGATTCTGTGAAATCGTCCAGGGATTCCTCGGGTAATTGCCTGCTGTTGTGTATGTAATATGTGTGCTACTTGAACCTATGGACAGGACTGCACTACTTGTAGGGCGTAGTGATACGCAGTACCACTCCTGGCCATAGGGGTATAAATAGTACTGTGGGTACTGATCTCCCCTCAGTTCCCGCCTGTGGGCATGAAGTAAAGACCTACGTGCAGTCCCTACCTCCAACCAGTAAAGACCTGTTTGAGTTATACGTTTAAGTCTTTGTGTTAATTGTTCAATACAATACACATACTTAACACTGGCGACGAGTCGGTTCGAACCCTGCGGCAGTTATTCCACGGCGGCTTCGTCCAAAGACAGGACGTTGAAGAGAGGTTTCAATCCTCAACACCCCACTCAAAACTGAAGGGCAGCAGAAATCCTGACAGCTTCCAGCGACTGGAAGCGACAGGCATTAGGACCCTGAAGCCTCCATAACCTCGTGGGTAAGCCGAGCAGCGTCGGCTGCAAAGATAAGGGCCGCACTCGGACTGAAAGGCGCGGCGGCTGCAGAAGCTCAAGGTGCGAGAGCCGCGGTGCACAGCGCGGGCTATCGATCGCACAGAAGATAAGGGCCGAGAGCCGCTTCGGTCGGGAGCCACTTCGCGATCCAGCGATCGCATCCGCTGATAAGGGCCGCACTCGGGCGATCGCGGCGAAGATAAGGGCCGCACTCGGGGGCTGAAGGGAGACGGCGTCGGGGGACGGGTGAAGACCGCCAAGCGCGGGAAAACCGCCATTTTGTGGGCGGAGGACGACGGCAAGAGCGGGAAGCCGCCATCTTTGATAACAAGTAAAGAAAATAAAATCTGAGAAATTGCAAATCTACAATGCCTAAACACGGGAATATTAGCACCTTTGATAGTGACCTCGAAGATTGGGCCATATATGTTGAAAGAGTAAAAAATTATTGTAAGGCCAATAAAATTCGTGACCAAGATAAAGCTCTAACATTATTAAATTTAATGGGTGCGAAGACATACGGGCAATTGAAACACCTGTTATCACCAGATGAACCGGCGGATAAGACGTTCGATGAGATTGTTACTGTCCTGAAAGATCATCTAAACCCCACGCCGCTGATGCTAGCGGAACGATTTAAATTTTACGACAGAAGGCAGCTACAGCATGAAAGCAATGCTGAATATTTGCTGGAATTGCGTAAATTAGCGAAATATTGCCAGTTTGGAACGGGACTGACAGATGCACTACGAGACAAATTTGTGTGTGGTTTATTTAAACAGGATACACAAAAGCGACTGCTCGAGGAGAATGAGCTGACGCTTGAGAAGGCGGTCACTATGGCAGCAGCACACGAAGCCGCAGCGAGAGGCACGGCAGTAATGCAGCTACGGTCACCGGAGCTCAGTGCACACAAATTGGGTGTGAGTTCTGGCAAATGTTATCGTTGTGGAAAGACAACGCATGATCAGAACCAGTGTTGGTTTAAAAACCAAGAATGTAGAACTTGTGGTAGGCTTGGACATATAGCTAGAGTATGCAGGTCAGGGAAGAAGACCAGCAACAAGAAGTCACCGCAAGGAAAATACGCAAAGGTACACAAGGTGACCGAACAGGAGTCCGATTCAGACGCTAGCAGTAATGAACTGGCTAGCTTAAGCTGTAATGAACTGGCTAGCTTAAGAGTACTCAACGCTGGTAAGGGTGCAGACCTCCAGACAATTTGGGTCACTCTTCAGATAGAAGGAGTCCAAGTAAAACTGGAATTGGACACTGGATCGGCATTGACGGTCATAAATAAGAAAGATTACGGAAAGTTATTCCAACATATTCCCCTACAGGATACGGGGATTATATTGAAAACATACACGGGGCAAAGAGTGTACCCCATCGGGAAAATAGAGGTTGCAGTGGTCCACAAGGGCGAAGACAGTCAAATAATGGACTTATATGTGATATCTGAAGGAGGTCCTCCACTACTAGGACGGGAGTGGATTAGGAAAATGAATATGGACTGGCATTTCCTACAAACAATAACGAGTGAGAACTCGGTGAAGATAGTCGGCCCAGACTCTGGAACGGATGATGGTAAGCCCAACTCAGGTGCAAAAGACAAAGTTTCAGCACAGAATTCCACTGAGCAACAACAACATAGTTTAACTGTGGATTCTGAGTCTGGCAAGTCTACTGATGTGCCCATTTCTGAGGGACACCGGGCTCGAACTCAACTCCATTTCAAACTACAACAGCAATTAGAACAAATGCTTCGCCGTTTTGAGCAAGAGTTGAATGCAACGAAAGAGTTCTTTGATATAGAGTTGGAGAATCTGGAAAGACAACAGAAGCAGCTGATGGAGAAAATGGAGCAGGAGCACACAAAACGTCTGATGTCAGAGGAGTTAACGGTCAGCCAACTCCTGCATATGCTGAAGGACAGGACTCTGAAATGGGAAAAACTTGAACACGAACTTCAATATTCAAACGAAAGGGGTTCGGAGCTCTCAAAGGTTATTGGAAGAGCTGAGGTGGCAACACAGACTGAGATGACTGCAACAGAGCAGCCCTTGGATGCCAAAGGTACGCTGACTCACGTCAACGTAGAACAACAGACCGCTGAAACAGCTGCTCCGGTAGAGGGATTGAATAGTCCGATCAGTCAATCTCCAAAAGAAGTTGAAGTAGTAAAATCTCAAATGAGGTCATTAGTAAACGACTTGCTGAAAGCCCAGAAAAAGCTGGATGAAGAGGTACGCATGAAGAAGTCTCTTCAGGAAAGATGTCTGGACTTGGAACAAAAGCTGGCTAACGCCCAGCTGGGTATGGAGGAAATAGAAGACCCTCTCGCTGGCCTAGATCAGGACGACACCGAATATTACTATGTCCTGTCCTGCCCAACTTGTAACTTCGACTCCCACCATACAGAAATCATGGAGGAGCACCGAAAGTCTACGGAACATCGGGAGAAGGTGGCTCTACTACGGAAAAAGGAGGAAGAGAAGGAGGAACTGCGCATGCAGCTGGCAGCTGACAGTGGAGCCCAGAGAGTCTCCAAGAAGCAGAAAAGGAAAAGTCGAAACAGAAGATGACCCATCTGAACCATTATTACCTCTACCAGATCACACACGTGGTCCCTCCGAACGGAGCCAATTCAGTTCGGAAGTTCAAACTGTTAAATCCATGGAAGGACTATTGAATGAGTCACTCCAGCAACGTGAACCGACTACACCACAGAGATTGAATCTGTGAACTGTTTTCCGCAGAGACTGAATCTGTGATCTGTTTTGACATGAAGTTATCTATGTATCTATGTTATTCTGTTATGTAACCCTGAAGTTATATATGTATATATGTTATTACGTTATGTTAAATGGGGAGATGACTGTAAAGCTAAGAAGGGAGGAATGTTGTGTATGTAATATGTGTGCTACTTGAACCTATGGACAGGACTGCACTACTTGTAGGGCGTAGTGATACGCAGTACCACTCCTGGCCATAGGGGTATAAATAGTACTGTGGGTACTGATCTCCCCTCAGTTCCCGCCTGTGGGCATGAAGTAAAGACCTACGTGCAGTCCCTACCTCCAACCAGTAAAGACCTGTTTGAGTTATACGTTTAAGTCTTTGTGTTAATTGTTCAATACAATACACATACTTAACACCTGCGAGTGGACAAAAGATACCTGGCGTATACTTCGTTAACCGACTTAAGGTACTGGGCCTTAAGGGCTGCAAGGGCCTCTTCATATGTAGTAATATCTTGAATTATGGAGTAAGTTTGATGACTTACCAGGTTGGTTAGAAGACCCAACTTGTTAACCGTCGGATCGAACGAGGCGATGAAGTGTTCAAAACATCGAAGCCAATGCGTAAATTTCTTCGACGCGTCTGCCAAATAGGGATCGATATCCAGACGCTCTGGTTTCAAAAATCAATCCATCTTCCAAAAGTTGTTACTTAATAAAATTGATGTGCCAAATAACGGCCTGAATCCAAGAGGTTAAAGCTTAAAACTAAAGGCTTTTATTAAGTAAGAACATGGCATCAAGTTAACACAGGGCAACCATCATTCATCACCAACCCAGCCCTTATGAGTAAGACCCAGCTCTTATAAGTAAGACTCACACCAATCCGGAAGATCCAGAGGGGCGGGGCTAGGGAGGAGCATTAGTGGTTACACCTTGTGATGAAATAACTCTGTGTTCTGGCACTTGTATTGTTGTTGTTGTTGTTGTACTTGTTAATGTCTGGAATGTTCCACCGGTGTAACCACTAATGCTCTTCCCTAGCCCCGCCCCTCTTCTGGAATGTTCTACCAAGGGCTGGGTCGGTGATGAATGATGGTTGCCCTGTGTTAACTTGATGCTATGTTCTTACTTAATACAAGCCTTTAGTTTTAAGCTTTAACCTCATGGATTCAGGCAGTTATTTGGCACATCAATTTTATTAAGTAACAACTTTTGGAAGATGGATCAATTTTTGAAACCAAAGCGTCTGGATATCGATCCCCATTCGTCAGACGCGTCGAAGAAATTTACGCATTGGCTTCGATGTTTTGAACACTTCATCGCATCGGTCGATTCGACGGTTAACAAGTTGGGTCTTCTAACCAACTTGGTAAGTCATCAAACTTACTCGATAATTGAAGATATTACTACATATGAAGAGGCCCTCGCAGCCCTTAAGGCCAAGTACCTTAAGTCGGTTAATGAAGTATACGCCAGGTATCTTTTGTCTACTCGCAGGCAATTACCCGAGGAATCTCTGGACGATTTCCTGCAGGACCTTAAGGCTTTGGCTAAGGATTGCAACTACAAGGCTGTCTCTGCCATAGTGTATCAGGAAGAAGCCATCCGCGATTCTTTCATATCTGGCCTCCGATCTAATTATATTAGACAAAGACTCCTCGAGAACGATTCGTTAGTTTTAAAAACGGTCGTCGCTACTGCTCGATCGTTAGATGTAGCCCAGAAGAATTTAGAAGTGTATGCATCAGCCCATGCGTCTCTCTCAGCCTCGTGTGTTCCGAGTATGGAGGCATCCACAACACCAATGGAGCCTCCACTTAATCCTATTGTTGCGGCTGTACCCCATGGGTCTAAGTGTTATTTTTGTGGCCAATCTAAACACCAGAGAGGCTACCTGTTTTAAATGTAAGAAACGGGGACATTTTAGTCAAGTGTGTAAGGGTAATCCTGTACCCGATGTCTTCTCTGCTGCCGCCTATCGTTTTACTCTAGCCTCGACTATGGTTGACCAGACCATACCATGTTCCTTGTCGAAATCTATGATGGACATCAAGATTAATGGTCGTCCTACTGGGTGTTTGATAGACTGTGGCAGTACTGAAGGTTTTATACACCCCAACCTTGTTAACTCCTGTTCATTGAAGGTGTATCCTACTCGAAGTGAAATTGTGATGGCGTCCAAGTCCCTTACTTCGGAGGTAACTGGATATTGTAAAGTCACATTGACCGTTAAGGATACGGAGTATAAGGACTTTAAACTCCTCATATTACCTCAGTTGTGTGTGAACTTAATTTTAGGCTTGGACTTCCAGTGTCAGCATGAGAGCATTACCCTTAAGTATGGTGGATCTCAGCCTCCACTCACAGTCTGCGGCCTTTCTACTTTAAAAGTAAGTCCGCCTTCTTTGTTTGCGAACCTTGCTCTTAATTGTAGACCTATAGCGACTAAGAGTCGATGGTATAGTTCAGAAGATAAAACATTTATAAAAGAGGAAGTGGAAAGGCTTCAACGGGAGGGAATCATCAAACACAGTAATAGCCCGTGGCGTGCCCAGGTGGTGGTGGTTAAAACTAATGAAAAGAAAAGACCTGTGTTCGATTATAGCCAGACTATAAACTTGTATACTCAATTAGATGCCTATCCTTTGCCTCGTATTTCTGAGATGGTGAACCAGATAGCTCAGTACCACGTGTTCTCCACCATTGATTTAAAGTCTGCCTACCATCAACTCCCCATTAAAATAGAAGACCGACCTTATACGGCCTTCGAAGCTAATGGGGCGCCTGTACCAATTCGTTATGGTGCCCTTTGGAGTGACGAATGGGGTATCCGTCTTCCAACGGGAGATGGATCGTATGATGGATGAATACGCGTTGGAAGCAACATTCCCGTACCTGGACAATGTTACTATCTGTGGGCGCGATCAACGGGAGCATGATCAAAATCTCGCGAAGTTCCTAGAGACTGCAAAGAGGTTAAACCTGACCTACAACGAAAACAAGTGTACCTTCAATACTACACGTTTGTGTATTCTTGGTTGCGTTGTGGAGAATGGGGTAATCGGGCCAGATCCTGAAAGATTACGCCCACTTAAGGAATTACCTTTACCTCACACTGTAAAAGCTTTAAGAAGGTGTCTGGGATTCTTCTCGTACTATGCCCAGTGGGTGGCT
Organism: Somniosus microcephalus; assembly: GCF_052327205.1. Classification (NCBI taxonomy): domain Eukaryota; kingdom Metazoa; phylum Chordata; class Chondrichthyes; order Squaliformes; family Somniosidae; genus Somniosus; species Somniosus microcephalus. The sequence goes on from NC_141018.1 coordinate 8,986,691, forward strand.
AACTACTCAGATAAAGTCCGACCTCTTATTAAGTCGACGTCTTTTCTGCTATCGGCGGAAGCTCAGGAGGCTTTCCTTAATATCAAACGGGACATTGAGAAGGCAGTGGTATGTGCCGTGGATGAGAAAATCCCTTTTCAAGTGGAAAGTGATGCATCTGATTTTGCGTTGGCAGCAACTCTTAACCAAGCTGGTAGACCAGTAGCTTTCTTCTCTCGTACATTACAAGGACCAGAAGTTCGACATTCTTCAGTGGAAAAGGAGGCACAGGCGATTATCGAAGCAGTCAGGTATTGGAGCCATTATCTCACTGGCCAACGTTTTACGCTCATTACTGACCAGCGATCAGCGGCCTTTATATTCAACACTAAGCAGAGAGGCAAGATCAAAAATGATAACATTTTAAGATGGTGAATAGAACTGTCAACATATGACTATGATATTCAGTACAGGCCTGGAGTATTTAATGAGCCATCGGATGCCTTGTCATGAGGAGTATGTGCTAGTCTAGGTATAGATATAGATAAGCTTCAAAGTCTCCACGATGCACTCTGCCACACTGGGGTTACCAGAATAAACCACTTCATTAAGTTCCACAATCTACCCTACTCTATTGAGGAGGTCCAGACAATGACCAGAACCTATCGTGTTTGTGCTGAATGCAAACCCTGCTTCTATAAGCCGTCCAAGCCAGCTCATCTTATTAAAGCAACTCAATCATTTGAGCGTTTGAGTCTCGATTTTAAAGGTCCCCTTCCATCGAGCGACCGTAATGTCTATTTTCTCAATATTATAGATGAGTACTCTCGGTTCCCTTTTGTTATCCCCTGCCCGGATGTGACTAGTGCTGTTGTAATTAAATGCCTCTGCCAACTGTTTTCCTTGTTTGGCATGCCTAACTATATACATAGTGATAGGGGTTCTTCCTTTATGAGCGAAGAATTGCGACAGTTTTTGCTATCGAAAGGGATTGCAACGAGTAGAGCTGCCAGCTATAACCCTCGTGGTAATGGGCAGGTCGAGAAAGAAAATGCGACAGTGTGGAAGGCTATCGTACTGTCTCTGAAGTCGCGAGGCCTGCCGACCTCTCGCTGGCAGGATGTCCTGCCAGACGTGCTGCATTCCATAAGGTCTCTTACAGCGACGAATGCCACCCCCCATGAAAGGATGTTTAGTTTTCCAAGAAAAGCTACTAATGGAGTAATGTTACCCACATGGTTGACGACCACGGGCCCTGTGTTGTTGCGCAGACATGTGAGAGGCCACAAGACTGATCCACTGGTGGAGGAAGTACAACTCCTCCATGCTAAGCCCCAGTATGCGTATATTCAATATCCGGATTTGCGAGAGGATACGGTCTCTATTAAAGATCTTGCACCTGCTGGAGCTCGAAAAGAGTTCGACTCTGAGAGTAGAGTTTTCAATCGTGGTATTGGACCTTCAGAGACACAAACCCTCAGTGTGGAAAATACTGATGATTCTGGGAATTTGAATGAACCGGAGTTAGTACTCCGGGAGGAGCCTCAGCAAGAGTTACGTCGTTCCCAGAGGATTATCAGACCTCCTGACAGACTGAATCTATAGCGTGGGGTGAATGTGATGAAATAACTCTGTGTTCTGGCATTTGTATTGTTGTTGTTGTTGTACTTGTTAATGTCTGGAATGTTCCACCAGTGTAACCACTAATGCTCCTCCCTAGCCCCGCCCCTCTTCTGGAATGTTCTACCAAGGGCTGGGTTGGTGATGAATGATGGTTGCCCTGTGTTAACTTGATGCCATGTTCTTACTTAATAAAAGCCTTTAGTTTTAAGCTTTAACCTCATGGATTCAGGCAGTTATTTGGCACATCACACCTGTAGAACATTCCAGACATTAACAAGTACAACAACAAGACAATAGAAATGCCAGAACACAGAGTTATTTCATCACTCCTGCTCCTAGCTTCTGTGTTTCTATGACTCTTTTGCTCTAGTACTGTATAGGTATAGAGAAGACTGAGGGGCAACGCAATGGAGGTCTTTAAGGTTATGAAAGGGTTTGATAGGGTAGACGTCGACTTGCGGGTGAGACCAGAACTCGGGGCCATAAATATAGGAGTGTCACTAATAAAGCCAATAGGGGATTCAGGAGAAACTTCTTTACTCAAGAGAGTGGTGAGAATGTGGGACTCGCTGCCACAGGGAGTGGCTGAGGCGAATAGCAGAGTTTCAGTGAAGGAGAAGCGAGTTAGGTACATGAGGGAGGAGGCGGTGGACGTGTTGCTGGGGTGGGAGAAGGCTGGACACGGTACCGACCTGTGGGCCGAGCGGCCTGTCGCCGGGCCGCCGCTCTCTGACGGGCGCGCGCGCACGCTGCTATAAGGGCGGGAGCGGCGCGGGGGCGCGCACTGGGCGGCGGTGCGTCAGGCGGTCGGGAGCGCGCAGCGGGAGCGGCGAGCCGAGCCATGGTCTTCGAGGCGCTGGTGGCCGAGCTGCTGAACCGCTTCCTCGGCGATTATGTGGAGAATCTGGACAAATCTCAGCTCAAGCTGGGCATCTGGGGAGGTAAGGGCAGGCCCCGGCTCCCCGGCTCCCGCTCTCACTCTCTGCGTGTCTGTCAGGCGGTGCTCGGCAGCGGCCGCTCTCCCCGCCCACTGGGGCTCGGGGCCAGGCCTCCCAGGCCCAGGCACTCGGCCCGCTCTCTCTCTCTCTCTCTGTGTGTGTGTGATTGAGTGGATTGAGTGACACCCTGCACCACATCCTGCTATCAACTCTCAGAGTTGCGGTACACAACTCGACAAACAGTGGGTGAGAGATGGGGGATGGATGATGGGGTGGGAAGACACCAGGTGAACGAAGAGCAGGAGGGGACGAGGGACCAGGGCTGGAGCAGGAGGGGGCGAGGTGCCGGGGGAGGAGCAGGAGGGGTGCCGGGGGAGGAGCAGGAGGGGGGCGAGGGGAGGAGCAGGAGGGGGGCGAGGGGAGGAGCAGGAGGGGGGCGAGGTGCCGAGCAGGAGGAGCAGGAGGGGGGCGAGGTGCCGAGCAGGAGGAGCAGGGGGGCGAGGTGCCGGGGGAGGAGCAGGGGGGCGAGGTGCCAGGGGAGGAGCAGGAGGGGGCGAGGTGCCGGGGGAGGAGGGGGGCGAGGTGCCGGGGGAGGAGCAGGAGGGGGGCGAGGTGAGGAGCAGGAGGGGGGCGGGAGGGGAGGAGCAGGAGGGGGGCGAGGTGCCGGGGGAGGAGCAGGAGGGGGCGAGGGGGCGAGGGGGCGAGGTGCCGGGGGAGTAGCAGGAGGGGGCGAGGGGGCGAGGTGCCGGGGGAGTAGCAGGAGGGGGCGAGGGGAGGAGCAGGAGGGGGGCGAGGTGCCGGGGGGAGGAGCAGGAGGGGGCGAGGGGGGAGGAGCAGGAGGGGGCGAGGGGCCGGGGGAGGAGCAGGAGGGGGCGAGGGGAGGAGCAGGAGGGGGCGAGGGGAGGAGCAGGAGGTGGCGAGGTGCCGGGGGAGGAGCAGGAGGGGGCGAGGTGCAGGGAGGAGGGAGGGGGCGAGGTGCCGGGAGGGGGGAGGGGGCGAGGTGCAGGGAGGAGGGAGGGGGCGAGGTGCCGGGAGGAGGGAGGGGGGCGAGGTGCAGGGAGGAGGGAGGGGGCGAGGTGCCGGGAGGGGGGAGGGGGCGAGGTGCCGGGAGGAGGGAGGGGGCGAGGTGCCGGGAGGGGGCGAGGTGCTGGGAGGGGAGGGGGGCGAGGTGCCGGGAGGAGGGAGGGGGCGAGGTGCCGGGAGGGGGCGAGGTGCTGGGAGGGGAGGAGGGCGAGGGGCAGGAGGGGGCGAGGTGCTGAGGGAGGGCGAGGGGCAGGAGGGGGCGAGGTGCTGAGGGAGGGAGGAGGGCGAGGGGGCAGGAGGGGGAGGGGGGGCGAGGTGCTGGGGGAGGGAGGGAGGAGGGGCAGGAGGGGGAGGGGGGCGAGGTGCTGGGGGAGGGAGGAGGGGCAGGAGGGGGCGAGGTGCTGGGGGAGGGAGGGAGGAGGGGCAGGAGGGGGCGAGGTGCTGGGGGAGGAGCGGGAGGGGGCGAGGTGCCGGGGGAGGGGCGCGAGCGGCCGGGTGGGGGCGAGGGGAGGAGCGGGAGGGGGCGAGGGGAGGAGCGGGAGGGGGCGAGGGGGCGAGGTGCTGGGGGAGGAGCAGGAGGGGGCGAGGTGCCGGGGGAGGAGCAGGAGGGGGCGAGGTGCCGGGGGAGGAGCAGGAGGGGGCGAGGGGAGGAGCAGGAGGGGGCGAGGGGAGGAGCAGGAGGGGGGCGCGGGGGAGGAGCAGGAGGGGGCGCGGGGGAGGAGCAGGAGGGGGGCGCGGGGGAGGAGCAGGAGGGGGCGCGGGGGCCGGGGGATGAGCAGGAGGGGGCGCGGGGCCGGGGGATGAGCAGGAGGGGGCGCGGGGCCGGGGGAGGAGCAGGAGGGGGGCGCGGGGGCCGGGGGAGGAGCAGGAGGGGGCGCGGGGCCAGCTGAGGAGTAGGAGGGGGTGAGGCGAGGGGAGGAGCAGGAGGGGGTGAGGTGCCGGGGGGAGGAGCAGGAGGGAACGAGGGGCTTGGGTGGGGAGGAGGAGAGGGCGAGGGTCTGGGGGGGGAGGGGAAGGAGGTGAGGGTCATGGTGGGAAGCATAGACAGTGTAAGGCAGCACCTTTTTATGGATTGTGAACATTGTCTCTGCAATGCCTGAGGTAGAATTGCATCAAAAAACCTCTTTGGTTGAACCAGTGCAAGTTGGTGTTCTCCTCTGTGAGCAGTTGTCCTGAAAGGTGCTGCATAAATCCACGTCGTTCTTCTATATATTCTAAAATACATCTTGCCTTAAAACTCAGTATTCTTGTAGCTATTTATGACCGTATACACTTAAGGTGCAACTTTTAATGTCTTGTGAACTTGAAACCCCCAAAATGCTCTGTCGTACCACATAACCCAGATTCCTCTCATTCAAGGTATAATTGTTACATATTTTTACCAAAATGTTCCACCGAACACTGAATTCCATCTGCCACTTTTTACCCATTCCACCAACTTATCAATATCCCCTTGCAGATTCCTTTGGCCTTCAGAATTGTTTTATGTGCTTTCTCTTTTTAGAATCGTCAGCCAATTTGGACGCCACACCCTGTAGCTTTGGATCCAAATCACTGGTGTACGCAGTGAGAAATTGAATTATCTGGAATAGTGGGGGGAGAAATTATATGAAGAAAGATGGTACAATTGCAGCTTAAATTTTGCCAGAAGTTGAATCCTGTCGGTAGAGATTTCCTGTTTGAATCGCTTGTCTGGCTGAGATGTTTTTCTGATAAGTGTATGGCATTCCATGATCCCACACCTCTCATTCTTTGTACAAATTCATTTCTTTACCTGGGCTTTCTTCCAGTTTGTTTGGATTTGGGCCCAGTCTGCGTGACCTGTGGGCCTACTCTCGGAGCACGCGGTATCTCTTCCTCCTCCTCCACCATTCATCTGTTCTCTGTTTGAGTTCTTTGTTTTAACTTCTTAATGGTTGTGCTCTACTTTTTTGTTTGCTGTCACTTTTTAAGTTTTAGCTGATTGCACGTGTGTGATTGTGGGGGGGCGGGGGAAACAGGGAAGAAGAGTAAATGAGACGAGCAGGAAGTCATTGGAAGATCACGAGGTGGTGTTAGGCAATGGATGTTGTTTTAAGATATTCCCCAAGATAATAGTGTTCAAAGTCTTAACAGGAATTAAAACATGAAATGCTAACCATTATTACCAATAGCCACACATGTACAATGATAACCATTGCTAATAATAATTACACATATGCTTGTGATACTTTGGGTATAAGACCAGAGAATTCACCATGTCACAGGTTTCGAGCTCGAAGGGATCGGCAGGACAAGCCCTGTTGAATTCTAAATTTACTATTCTAACACCCCTCTTTTTAAACCTTCCTTTCACTCTGGCGACTTGGCGAATTGGATATGTTTCAAAGTATTACCTCATCCAACTAGCTGCAATAACTTTAGTTTTAACAAGAATCACTCCCCAAGCCTTCACCTTGACTGAACTGTCGATCAAGTTATTGAAGTGGAGACAGTTACAGGGAACTAAGGCTCTCTTCAGGGACGTGACACAGCTGTCGTTGGAGGAGTCACTGTCTAAAGCCATAGTTTCTCGACTTGATGGTCAAAGCACGTCTATAGATGTCTCACTGCTGAGAGATCTATGGTAGCTTTCAAGTCTGAGCAAACAAAGATAGTTTGCGGCCAGTGTTCCCAGTAAGCTGTGTGGCTGCACAGCGCTTCGGGGTCCCGCGCGCTGGATTGTCGGCTTTTCAGTAGAAAATCTGCGCGGGCGCAGTATTTTGATTGGACTGCACGGCTCGGAAAAAAAATGACAGGGAATGTTGTTCGCAGCCCCTGCTGCCTTCTTTGCTGCTTATTTCACTGGAAGTAAAACGGAAACTGACCTTTCCAGCCTTCTAACGGAAAGTTACTCAACAGGAAAAATCTACAAGTGAATCTAAGTAATTAACCATTTCCTTACTGTGAATATGATGGAGGAAAGCTGTACACCCCATAGTGCCATCCTTTTACACAGAATTTTACAGCCCAGAAAGGCTATTTGTCACATTGTGCCAGTGTTGGCTCTGTGAAAGAATTCTCCGTTCAGTCGCTGCCCTTTTCCCATATCCTTTGAAATTATTCTTTTATAATTGTCTCCAACCCCCAATTATTGTATCCGTTGTTTGTTGAAGGTTTCAAGGGTTTTCACTTCCACTTCCCTACCTAGAAATGATGTCACGGCTTCCACATTCTTTGTGTGAAGAATGTCCTGACATAAGAACATAAGAAATAGGAGCAGGAGTCGGCCATTCGGCCCTTTGAGCCTGCTCCGCCATTCAATGAGATCATGGCTGATCTTCTGCCTCAACTCCATTCACCGGCCCTATCGCCATATCCCTTGATGTCTTTACTAGTCAGAAATCTATCTACTTCTGTTTTGAATATACCCAATGACTGAGCCTCCACAGCCCTCGGGTAGAGAATTCCAAAGATTCACCACCCTCTGTGTGAAGAAATTTCTTCTCATCTCGGTTCTGAATGGCCTACCCTTTATCCTGAGGCTGTGGCCCCTGGTTCTAGACTCCCCAGCCAAGGGAAACATTCTCCCAGCATCCACCCTATCAAGCCCTGTAATAATTTTGTATGCTTCAATGAGATCCCCTCTCATTCTTCTGAATTCAAGAGCGTACAGTCCTAGTTTACTTCTCATGCGACAGTCCCGTCATCCCAAGAATCAATCTCGTGAACATTTGTTGCACTCCCTCTATGGCAACTATATCCTTCCTTAGGTAAGGAGACCAAAATTGTACACAGTACTCCAGGTGTGGTCTCACCAAGGCCCTATATAATTGGAGTAAGATTTCTTTACTCCTGTACTCAAATCCTCTTGTAATGAAGGCCAGCATACTATTTGCTTTCCTAGTGGCTTGCTGCGCCTGCACATTCACTTTCAGTGACTCATGTACAAGGACACCCAGGTCCCTTTGAGCATCTGCATTCCCCAATCTTTCACCATTTAGGAAATACTCTGCCTTTCTGCTTTTTCTACCAAAGTGGGTAACTTCACATTTATCCACATTATATTCCATCTGCCATGTTCTCGCCCACTCACTGAGCCTATCGAGATCCCCTTGAAGCCTCTTCACATCCTCTTCACAACTGACACTGCCACCTAGCTTTGTACCATCAGCAAACCCGGACATCTAATCTGAACTTGCCGTTTACTAGTTTCAACTGTGCCCCTTTCTCCTACTCGGGTCTACTTTGAAGTAATGTTCTGACTTTACCTTTTCTGTATTGTTTGTTGTCTCCTGTACCTGATGTTACATCTCAGTCACCTCCCTTCAAGGCCGATGAGACCAAGTTTCTCCACTTTCTCCTGGTAACTCTGCTCTCTGACGTGAAGGATCAGCCATGTTGATCTTTTCTGAACTGTTGTCTTTGTGGCTTGGTAATCAGAGCACTCATTAGCTTGAGAATGGTTTGCACTCCTCTGTGTGCCATTCAATATTTTGCTTGTTTTGCTGATTTATCCACAGTCGTGGAATTGTTGACTGCCAAATCTACTAAGATCTCTAGATCTCTTTGAACTTCAGCTGTAGCCATTTCAACAGCTTTCACGGAGTCATTGTTGCCCAAATTTATTTGTTCATAGTAAATTTCATACATGTCTGTAATCATAACATGCAGAAATTAGAGGACAGCTTGTATTTTTATGTCCCTCTTTTCTCTAATCTTGTGCATGAGGTGGATTATCGGTGGGGGAATGTAAAGCCTTACAATGTGTTTCCTGTTCACTCGCCCCCTGTTCCGCACAGCCAATAATTACTGCTGTGCCTTTTCTTCCTTGTGCCTTTGCTTACATCTCTTATCCCCACTGCCACTTTGGGAGGAGGGGAAGAGGGTAAGCGTGGCAGTCCATACAAGTCACGGTGGTGAACCATTTTGGGAGGAGGGGAAAAGAGGTCTAACCAAAATGGTTCCCCACCACCATGACCTGTATGGTCTGCCACTTTCACCCTCACCCCCACTGTCATTTTCACCCTCAGCTTCCACCCCCCCCCCCCCCCCCCCCAACCTGTTAACCAGATTTCCCTCGAGCCAGGATCGTAATGCCTACCCTGCATCATAGCTACCCACCTCGCCTCTTCTCCATCTGCCCCATCCTTACCACTATGCGCCCTCAGTCAGGCCAGCTTTTACATAGAATGTACAGCGCAAAACAGGCCACCTGGTCTATGCCGGTGTTTATGTTCCACACTAGCCTCCTATCTGCATAACCTGATACAGGAAACTCTTTATTTATCCGGGACCGACGTGGTGCCGGTTTATCAAAAAGTCCGGATTACAGAGAGTTATAGTTAAAAGGTACGAGAGCTCCGTACACAGCAACAAATTCAGGCTTCCCTGTTGCTTAGCAACAGCTGCAGGAACCCCGGCCACAGACCAAGCGTCCCTGTTGCTTAGCAACAAGTGCAGGAACCCCCGATTCCACAGCCAAGAATCAAGAAACGGCCACTAATATGAAGAAACACTTAACTGAACCTACTCCTGAATTTTGCCGGTTAACCGAGATTTCCGGTTGTTTGGGTGCCGGTAAATCGAGAGTTTCCTGTATGTTTATCCAGCTTCCCCTTAAATGCATCTGTGCTATTCACCTCAACTACTCCATGTGGTAGCGAGTCCCACATTATAACCACTCTCTGGGTAAAGAAGTTTCTTCTTGCTGTTGTTTTCCCTCCACCTCGTTTGCTGACCCCAGCCTGCCCGAGCCTGGCCCTGCTTACCGCATGCACTCCAGCACTTCCCCAGGCCTTCCCTTCTCTATCCCAGAGGGCTGTGGAGTGCAGCCATTGAGTATATACTGAGATTGATAGAAGATCAGTAATGATCTTATTGAATGGCAGGACAGGCTCGCGGGACCGTATGGCCGACTCTTGCTCCTATTTTTTATCTTGTGTTCTTTAAACTTTTCTGAACTGAAATGCTGGTTTAGCGGTGAACATGAGGAAGGAAGCCTGAGGATGGTACTGGAGAGCAGCAGGTGGATGGAAAGACGGTGGGCAGGCTGGAATGAGCAAATAGTAGGCAACAGGCCCTGGGCTGATGCTGGAGGAACGGGGTAGGGCCTGGAGCGAGAAGGCTGGAAATGTGGGAGGGAGATCAGCGGAAAGACAAACTTGGAATCCGAGGGGTGGGAGAAATTGAAATATTGTACTTTGTTTTAAAAAAAATTCTTTGTAATAGATGGTCGAAATATAGGAAAAGAAAAGATGGTCTGAGGGTGAGCCTCACTGAAGCATCACCTGGTGATAGGCAAATAGGCTTTTTCCATTATATAAAATGTTGAGGCATGGTTTTCCATTATAACATGTCGGCAGAAAATGAAACACAAAGTCCTGTTGCAGGAAGTAAGCTTATGTGGACAGGATTTGCACACTATAAGCAAGACGCTCCCTGGTATTCCTCACGGTGAGTCTGAGGTGTTGTCTCAAGTTGTATTACCAGGAATGCTGACATCAGCATTGGGAGATGTCCTGGGAAGACCAGGAAGAGGACCAGTAGCATAGTCAGGAAGCACTTCTTTCACCAAGGGTGATAGAAATTTGGAATTCTCACCCCTAAAAGGCTGTGAATTCTTGGGGGACAATTGGAGCTTGCAAGACTGCGATCATTTATCAAGGGATACAGAGGAAAGGCAGGTAAACAGAGTTTAGGTGCAGATCAGCCGTGATCTAGTTGAATGGTGGGGCAGGCTTGACATGCTGAATGCCTGACTCCTGTTCCTAATGTTCCTATGATCCAGAGTCAGGCAGTATTGAGGTGAGGTCCTGGGATCGAGCAGAATTCTGAGGTGGGTACCAGGGTCTGGGAGCACTCGGAAGTTGTGGTCCTAGGTTTTATGGAAAATTGGAGAGGGAGGTTCTGGGAACACTCAGGCTGGTTCTGGGATCTGGAATGGCTGGGCAAGTGGCCCCGGCATTTGGTATCATTGAGCAGTGAGGCTTCTTAAAATTAATGGCTAGCAAATCATGGGCTGGGGGTGCTGGGGTGCACAGTGATCTTGCATGTGCTCCTCACAGAAGTGGAAAAGTGTCCTTCAGTGTGCTGTTACTGAGTTTGTTGACTTGTACAGCTTTTTAATAAATGTAAACTAACAAATTACCTCAAACACTCCAAAGTTCAGTGTTTCCACAATTTAAGCTTTTGATAAATTTCCTTAATCGTCAAAAGTTGTTAAGTAGATATTTTTAACTAAATATATAACCAAAAGAGAGGAAAGTGACTTAAAAATCCATTCTGTATAAACAATTTTTGTTACCTACCCATCAATAAGAAACAATGATCATAGGTGCTGCTGTTCACAGGTATTGCCTGTCCCAGTAGTGTGTAATAGAAAACAATCCTTTACACTTCTCAGTATCCTACCATTAAAAAAAAAGTGTAGAGGAACAGAGGGACCTTGGAGTGCATGTCCACAGATCCTCGAAGGTAGCAGGACAGGTCGCTAAGGTGGTTACAAAAGCATACAGGATACTTTCCTTTATTAGCCGAGGCATAGAATATAAGAGCAGGGAGATTATTCTTGAACTGTATAAAACACTAGTTAGACTGCAGCTAGAGTACTGCGTGCAGTTCTGGTCACCACATTGCAGGAAAGACATGATTGCACTAGAGGGGGTACAGAGGAGATTTACGAGGATGTTGCCGGGACTGGAGAATTTTAGTTATGAGGAAAGATTGGATAGGCTGGGGTTGTTTTCTTTGAAACAGAGGAGGTTGAGGGGAGACTTAATTGAGGTGTATAAAATTGAGAGGCCTAGATGGAGTGGATAGGAAGGACCTGTTTCCCTTAGCAGAGAGGTCAATAACCAGGGGGCATAGATTTTAAAATAAGGATTAGAGGGGAGTTGAGAACTTTTTTCACCCAGAGGGTGGTGGGGGTCTGGAACTCACTGCCTGAAAGGGTGGTAGAGGCAGAAACCCTCATTGCATTTAAACAGTACTTGGATATGCACTTGAAGTGCCGTAACTGACAGGGCTACAGACCAAGAGCTGGAAAGTGGAATTAGGCTGGATAGCTCTTTGTCGGCTGGTGCAGACATGATGGGCCAAATGGCCTCCTTCTGTGCTGTAAACTTCTATGATTCTATGATAATTTATTAATGAACTTAAATGTGATAACTTTCCTGAAATAATGCTTTGAGAATTCAAAGACCCGTTTAATTTAAAGTCTTTTGGAGAAAGCGAAGAAACTCTCAAATCATGCACCGTCCTAGCCTTCAGTTCCTGTTCATTGAGAGAGTTCATGCTGGGCAATGCCACAAACTGCACATGTTCAGAGTTCAGGATGTAGTTCTGCAACGGTTAAGGTGAAAATGCCCAGTTGAAACCCAAGCCAAGGCCTTGAGGTAAAAACTTTAATGAAGTTACTAAAAGGCACACGGGACAGTTCAATGGGTAAATTTATAAATGTTACATCATGATTAACTTTTGTTGAATTCCTTGTTTTGTTTTAAAACCTTATAGAAATATCAGCTACTGAGGCAAAAATGCTGGACTGTTTTTATCCAAAAGGCATTTTGAGCAATTCAGTTGGTTCGTTCGCAAACCGAGGTGATAAAATGTTCCCATTAAATAACACTGACCGAGGGTTTTTCCATTGTAGCATGTTGAATTGCAGGTTTTCTATTATAAACGCATGGCACAGGAAATAGGTTAATGCGTACAGGGACTGTGCACCATACGCAGGATTTCTGGTGCGATACAGATACATGTATTGCACTTAACACCTCAGTGTGACCGAGAGACATCATTGCTGATGCTTTACTAATCTGGCACTTCTTGATACTGCATCCTTTGTCCTTCAATAACAAATGAGTCAATTTAATACATTGCCCCAATGCTCAATATAAACATAAGCAGCACATTTAGAAGATGAGACATTTTCCTTTAGATGTACCAGAGATTTCCAGACTACGGTATCTGTACCCTATGAATTTGACACTGGATGAGAGGATGAGCGTCTGCAGTCATTGGATCTCTCTTGCTCGTCAATTTACTATATTTTTCTGCAGTTGTTGACTTCCTAGCATCTTGATCGATAAGTGTTTATCCAACGTTTTTCATTTGGGCTGCTGACACTTTGAATTTCGAGTCGAGTGTGTTGGTATTTGCAGGGGGTTCCTTCCCCACACAGGAATGCTTGAAACCCCCTGCTTTAATACTGAGGGAAATGACTGCGTTCTTTGCATCGTCAGGCTGGAGAAGTGTTTTTGTTCAATCGAAATTGGAGAAAGCTGCTGAGGCAGATACTTTGGTTACCTCATTGCTGGCTAGGACCTTCGTTACATAATTGTGGCTAAGAGCTGTCACTTGTGTGGCTTGTGCATAAAGTTAGCAATTTTGGTATGTTTTTTCTTAAGATAAACCTCATTAGCTATCAGGAAATCCTGTCTGTAAGAAGTTTCAGCTTACCCTTTCACTGCAAAAATGCCTAGTTCTAAAGTTACTCAAATAGCAATAGTGAAGAAATGGAGATGTAGAAATATTTATGATACAACTTATTTTGACCTATTAGAAATCTTGTTTTAAGAACATAAGAAATAGGAGCAGGAGTAGGCCATAAGGCCCCTGGAGCCTGCTCCGCCATTCAATAAGATCACGGCTGATCATTGACCTCAACTCCACTTTCCCGCCCGATCTCCATATCCCTCGATTCCCCGACAGTCCAAAAATCTCAGCCTTGATTATACTCAACAACTCAGCATTCACAGCCCTCTGGGGCAGAGAATTCCAAAGATTCACAACACTCTATGAGTGAAGAAATTCCTCCTCATCTCGATCATAAATGGCCTACCACTTATCCTGAGACTCTGCCCCCTAGTTCTAGACTCTCCAGCCAGGGGGGAAACAACCTCTCAGCATCTACCCTGTCAATCCCCCTCAGAATCTTGTATGTTTCAATCCGATCACCTCTCATTCTTCTAAACTCCAGAGAGTATCGGCCCATTCTACACAATCTCTCATCATAGGACAGCCCTCTCATCCCAGGAATCAATCTAGTGAACCTTCGTTGCACCGCCTCCAAGGCAAGTACATCCTTCCTCAGATAAGGAGACCAGAACAGTGCCCAGTACTCCAGGTGTGGTCTCACCAAGACCCTGTACAATTGTAGCAAGACTTCCTTACTCTTATACTCCAACCCCCTTGCAATAAAGGCCAACATGCCATTTGCCTTTCTTATTGCTTGCTGTACCTGCATGCTAGCTTTCTGTGTTTCTTACACGAGAACACCCAAATCTCTCTGAACACCAACATTTGAAAGTTTCTCACCATTTAAAAAATATTCTCTTTTTCTATTCATTTCCCTACATTATACTCCATTTGCCACCTTACTGCCCACTCACTTAGTCTATCTATATCCCTTTGAACATAAGAACATAAGAAGTAGGAGCAGGAGTAGGCCATACGGCCCCTTGGGCCTGCTCCGCCATTCAATAGGATCATGGCTGATCTGAATCTAGACTCACGTCCACTTCCCTGCCCTCTCCCCGTAACCCCTAATTCCCTTATCTGCTAGGAAAATGTCTATCTCCATTTTAAATTTATTCAATGTTGCAGCTTCCACAGCTCTCTGGGGTAGCAAATTCCATAGATTTACTATCCTCTGAGTGAAGAAGTTTCTCATCTCAGTTTTGAAAGGGCAGCCCCTTATTCTAAGATTATGCCCCCTAGTTCTAGTCTCACCCATCAGTGGAAACATCCTCACCGCATCCACCCGATCAAGCCCCCTCACAATCTTATATGTTTCAATAAGATCGCCTCTCATTCTTCTGAACTCCAATGAGTAGAGTCTCAACCTTTCCTCATATGTCAACCCCCTCATCTCCAGAATCAACCGAGTGAACCTTCTCTGAACCGCCTTGAGAGCAAGTATATCTTTTCTTAAATATGGAAACCAAAACTGCACGCAGTATTCCAGGTGTGGCCTCACCAATACCCTGTATAACTGCAGCAAGACTTCCCTGTTTTTATACTCCATCCCCCTTGCAATAAAAGCCAAGATTCCATTGGCCTTCCTGATCACCTGCTGTACCTGCATACTAACTTTTTGTGTTTCATGCACCAGATCCCTTTGTACTGTAGCACTTGGCAGTTTCGCTCCATTTAGATAATAACTTGCTCTTTGATTTTTTCTGCCAAAGTGCATAACCTCACACTTTCCAACATTATATTGCATCTGCCAAATTTCTGCCCACTCACTTAGCCTGTCTATGTCCTTTTGCAGGTTTTTTATGTCCTCCTCACTCACTGCTTTCCCTCCCATCTTTGTATCGTTGGCAAACTTGGATACGTTGCTCTCGGTCCCTTCCTCCCTCCAAATCGTTAATATAGATTGTAAAGAGTTGGGGTCCCAGCACTGACCCCTGCGGAACACCACTAGTTACTGATTGCCAGCCCGAGAACGAACCATTTATCCCAACTCTTTGTTTTCTGTTAGATAGCCAATCTTCCACCCATGCCAGTATATTACCTCCAATCCCGTGATTTTTTTATCTTGATCAGTAATATTTTGTGTGGAACCTTGTCAAATGCCTTTTGGAAGTCCAAATACACTACATCCACTGGTTCCCCTTTATCCACCCTGTATGTTACATCCTCAAAGAATTCGAGCAAATTTGTCAAACATGACTTCCCCTTCGTAAAACCATGCTGACTCTGTCCTATTAAATTATGTTTATCCAAATGCTGTTACTGTTTCCGTAATAATGGACTCCAACATTTTGCCAACCACAGATGTTAGGCTAACTGGTCTATAGTTTCCAGCTTTTTGTCTACTTCCCTTCTTAAATAAGGGTGTTACATTAGCAGTTTTCCAATCTGCCAAACCTTTCCTGAGTCCAGGGAGTTCTGGAAAATGATCACCAATGCATCCACAATCCCTACCGCCACTTCTCTCAAGACCCTAGGATTTCGGCCATCAGGTCCGGGGGATTTATCTGCCTTAAGTCCCATTATTTTACTGAGTATCATCTCCTTAGTGATTTTAATCGTGTTTAGCTCCTCCCCCCCCCCCCCCCCCCCCCCATTGCCCCCTGTTTATCCAGTGTTGGGATATTTTTAGTGTCCTCTACTGTAAAGACTGATACAAAATATTTGTTCAGCGTCTTTGTCATCTCCATGTGCCCCACCACTAGTTTCCCGGTCCCATCCTCTAAGGGACCAACGTTCACTTTAGCCACCCTTTTTCTTTTTATATAGCTGTAGAAACTCTTGCTATCTGCTTTTATATTTTTTGCTAGTTTACTTTCATAATCTATCTTCCCTTTCTTAATTAATCTTTTAGTTATTGTTTGCTGGCTTTCAAATGCTTCCCAATCTTCTATCTTCCCACTAGATTTGGCTACTTTATATGCCCTTGTTTTCAGTCGAATACTATCCTTTATTACTTTACTAAGCCACGGATGGCTGTCTTTTCTTTTACTCCCCTTTTTTCCTCAGTGGAATATATTTATCTTGAAAGATGTGAAATATCTCCTTGAATGTAGACCACTGCTCTTGTACCGTCTTACACTTTAATCTGTTTTCCCAGTCCACTTTAGTCAATTCTACTCTCATACCTTCGTAGTCTCCTTTATTTAAGCTTAGTACGCTGGTTTGAGATCCAACTCTCTCACCCTCAAACTGAATTTGGAATTCAACCATATTATGGTCACTCATTCCAAGGGAATCCTTTGCTAGGACATTTTTTATTAATCCTGTCTCATTACACAGGACCAGATCTAAGATTGCCTGCCCCCTGGTTGGTTCAGTTACATACTGCTCAAGGAACCCGTCCCTAATACACTCTATGAACTCTTCCTCAATGCTGCCATGCCCAATTTGATTAGTCCAGTCAATATGAAAGTTAAAATCCCCCATGATTATAGCTGTTCCCTTATTACAAGCCCCAACTATTTCCTGATTTATACTCCGACCAACAGAGTTGCAACTGTTAGGAGGCCTATAGACTATGCCCACTAGTGACTTTTTCCCCTTATTATTCCTTATCTCCACCTAAACTGTTTCACTATCCTGATCCTTTGACCCAATATCATTTCTGACTATTGCAGTGATTCCATCCTTGATTAACATAGCAACCCCACCTCCCTTTCCTTCCTGTCTGTCCTTCCTAATTGTCAAATACCCTTGTATGTTTAGTTCCCAGTCATGATTATCTTGCAGCCATGTTTCCGTAATGGCCACCAGATCATACCCATGTGTAGTTACTTGTACCGTCAACTTGTCAATTTTGTTACGAATGCTGTGTGCATTCAGATAAAGAACTTTCAAATATGTTTTCTGACAATTTATTCCTGCTTTTACCCCTTTTACTACTTTACCTTTATCATTATACATTCTGTCCCTTCCTGACACGCTCTGGTTTTTAATTCCCCCACTGCTCCCTTGCTCTATTGCCTTCTCCGCTGTCATTTTTATTTTTCGCTCTCTTAAAACCTCCACCCCACTAATTAGTTTAAAGCCCTCTACAGCCCTAGTTATTCGATTCGCCAGGACTCTAGTCCCAGCACTGGCCAAGTGAAGTCCGTCCCAACGGAACAGCTCTCTCCTGTCCCAGTACTGATGCCAGTGTCCCAGGAAGCAAAACCCATTTCTCCCACACCAGTCTTTGAGCCACGCATTTAACTCTCTAATTTTATTTACCCCAGCCAAATTTGCACGTGGCTCAGGTAGTAATCCAGAGATTATTACCCTTGTGGTTCAGCTTTTTAATTTGGTCCCTAGCTGCTCAAACTCCCTCAGCAGAACCTCCTTCCTTGTCCTATCTATGTCGTTGGTACCAACATGGACCACGACAACTGGATCCTCCCCCTCCCAAGTTTCTCTCCAGCCCAGAGGAGATGTCCTTAACCCTGGCACCGGGCAGGCAACACAGCCTTCGGGACTCTCGCTCTCGGCTGCAAAGAACTCTATCTATCCCCCTAACGATACTATCCCCTACCACTACAACATTTCTTTTAACTCCCCCCCACTTGAATGGCCCCCCGCTCCACGGTGCTGTGGCCAGGTTGCTCATCCTCCCCGCAGTCCCTGTTCCCATCCTCACAGGGAGTAAGAGCCTCAAACCTGTTGGACAAGAGCAAGGGCTGCGGCTCCTCCAACACTACCTCCTGGATCCCCGTACCTGCCTCACTTCTAGTCGCACCATCCTGACCCTGGCCACGGACTACATCTGAATTAATTAATCTAATTGGTGTGACTACCTCCTGATACACAGAGTCCAGGTAACTCTCCCCCTCCCTGATGTGTCTCAGTGTTTGAAGCTCGGACTCCAGCTCTTCAACACGGAGCCGGAATTCCTCGAGCAGCCAACACTTACTGCAAATGTGATCACCGTGAGCATCAATGGTGTCCACCAGCTCCCACATATTGCAGCAGCAACACATCACCTGATCTCCCATTCTATGTAATTAATTAAATTTATTAATATTATTTTTAAATACCCTCTGCTCCGATTCTAGATGATGAATATCGCACCTTAGAAACTATAAACCACAGAGTTTAAGCTTAAAAAAGAGAGAAATACTGACCAACCAATCACTTACCCGCTTTCTGGTGACGTCACACTTGGATTACTTTTTACCTCTCTCCTTCCCTCCGAGTTCGGAGACTGGTACGCCTTACCTGGTCTCTGGGGCCTTTTATAGCCCCGCTCTGCCGCTCGAGTTTCCCGCCGACGCTGTGAGGCCTTACCTGGTCTCTGGGGCCTTTTATAGCCCCGCTCTGCCGCTCGAGATTCCCGCCGACGCTGTGAGGCCTTACCTGGTCTCTGGGGCCTTTTATAGCCCCGCTCTGCCGCTCGAGATTCCCGCCGACGCTGTGAGTCCTTACCTAGTCTCTTGGGGCCTTTTGTAGCCCTGTTCTGCCGCTCGAGATTCCCGCCGACGCTGTGAGTCCTTACCTAGTCTCTGGGGCCTTTTATAGCCCTGCTCTGCTCGAGATTCCCGCCGACACTGTGGCCTTTTATAGCCCCGCTCTGCCGCTGGAGATTCCCGCCAACGCTGTGAGTCCTTACCTGGTCTCTGGGGCCTTTTATAGCCCCGCTCTGCCGCTCGAGATTCCCGCCGACGCTGTGAGGCCTTACCTGGTCTCTGGGGCCTTTTATAGCCCCGCTCTGCCACTCGAGATTCCCGCCGACGCTGTGAGACCTTACCTGGTCTCTGGGGCCTTTTATAGCCCCGCTCTGCCGCTCGAGATTCCCGCCGACGCTGTGAGGCCTTACCTGGTCTCTGGGGCCTTTTATAGCCCCGCTCTGCCGCTCGAGATTCCCGCCGACTCTTTGTGTTCTCCTCACAGCTTACTGTCCCACCTCGCTTTGTATCGTCAGCAAACTTGGATACATTACACTCGGTCCCTTCATCTAGGTCATTGATGTGGATTGTAAATAGCTGAGGCCCCAGCACTGATCCTTGCGGCACCCCAAGCTGTGATAAAATGTAAATAGAGATAACCAAGTGCATGAACGTTTGCTTTTTTAAAAAAAGGTAATCTATTTCTACTGATAAATCTGGAGCTGATTTAGTTTGTAGCAGTAGCAACCAATAGAACAGCTCTGTCGACTCAGACTGAGGAATGGAATACATTGAGATGCCTGAATCCCAGTTTTGTTTGGATACTTGTTTGTGTCTCTTCCTTTTCTTTCCCGCCATACACCTCCAAAAATGTTGAAAACAATCTTATTAAAAAATGGGCCATGTTATTGATGCTTTGTGTCAAATTATACTCGATGGAATCTTTCTCTCTTATTTAAGTTTAGTAAAATATATCCAAATATCTCTTAATTTGTGCAATTATGGGAGTGAATTGATTGCAGAAGATTTTTATGACATAATTATAGTGTATGTGAATCCTTGCTAATGACTGTAATCTTGTTTCAGGAAATGTGGTCCTTGATAACCTGACAGTCAAAGAAAATGCACTAGTAAGTATTTACTCCTATGCTTTAACGTTCTACACCTCTCTCTTATTTTTTGAGAAATATTACTTCACTGGTTCTGAAAATTTCCAAGTTTGTAGTTCAGAGCAAATGGGAGTGAGATTCCCTGGAATGGACAGACTCGCACTGCTTCTGCTTGACACCGTATGGAGTGTAAACTCAGTATGGGTCACACCTGGTGTGCATAGTGGTTAGGGGGTTTGTTGGACATCCTGAACCAATTTTTACTATAAATATTGCCGACATTCTGAGTTGATGCATACCTATCTGAAGCCAGCTGGAGTTGTGATCACTGAAAGGGTACATAAATTCACTGCAGAGTCCCTTGTATATAGGAAGAAAATAAATATCCAATATTTCCTCCAAGTACTCCTGCCTTCCCATATTGGTTTGTCCAGTTTGTGTGTGGGTACATGGGGATTTTTTTGAGTTGCGCATGGCAGATTTTTTTGGCAAGTATCTGTGCAGCACAGAAGGTAGGTAAGTACATAGTTGAGAGTGATTGGCGGCCTCACCCTATATGAATCCAAGGTTAAATTCCTCCTCTATGCAGATGACCTGGTTTTGCTGTCACCAACTAAGGAGGGTCTACAGCAGAACCTGGATCTGCTGGAGTCGTTCTGCCAGACCTGGGCCCTGACAATAAATCCCCCAAAAACCAAAGTCCTTGTGTTCCAGCAAAGATCCAGACATCAGGGACCTAAAATAAATTTCACACGAGGAACAACCAAAATTGAACAAACTACTAACGACACATACTTGGGCTTAAAAATCAGTTCTACGGGAAATTTTCATCTGGCTGTGAATGAACTGAAAGAGAAAGCAAGAAGGGCTTTCTATGCCATTAAAAAATCAATCCAAATAGAAATCCCAATTAGCATTTGGCTCAAAATTTTTAAATCAGTAATTGAACCAATTGCACTCTATGGCAGTGAGGCGTGGGGCCCGCTAACACAACAAGAATGTGCAAAATGGGACAAACACCCAATTGAGATCCTACATGCAGAATTCTGTAAAAGTATCCTCCGGAAAACAGTAAACAATGCATGCAGGGCAGAACTAGGCCAATACCCATTAATAATCACTATCCAAAAAAGAGCCACCAAATTTTGGAAACACTTAAAAATGAGCAACCCCCACTGCTATCATTACGAAGCCCTGAAATGCCAAGAGAGGACCATAAAGAAGAATACCCTCAGTCAACTAGTCCTGGGACTCAGTGAAGTAACTACTAACACCACTAACAATAACCAGCCCCAGGACAGTGACAGCGTAACACAAAGAATTCGACCCAACACAATCGTCACTAAGGAAAAATATCTGTCATATTGGGCAGAAACAACAAAAACCCAACACAAACTCAATTGCTACTTGGCCCTAAACAGACAATACAACATGGCTGATTACCGGACCATGGTAAAGGATAGCAAACTGAGAAAAACCGTGACAATGTACAGACTTAGTGAACGTAGCCTGGCGATCGAAAAAGGTAGACACAGGCAGACCCGGCTACCAAGAGAGGACAGGATATGCTCTCACTGCAGTCAGGGAGTGGTGGAGGCAGAGATGCACTTCCTCACAGCTTGTAGAAAATATCAGGGCATAAGGGAGAATTTCTACCCAAAATTCACAAAAATATGCCCGGAATTCAGAAATTTGAATGACGACCAAAAACTCCCATACCTACTAGGGGAAGAGAGAAATTGTGTAACCTTAGCGGCACACTATGTTACAGCTTGCCATAAACAGAGGGACAACCACTAAATATAAGAAAAGAGTATATACAAATTATATGAATGTATATTTATACACTCAGGGATATATCTGTTTATACACTGTATGGATAGATCTATATTTATGTGTTCAACCATGAATGTTTTTCGATGCTTTGGCAACATAAGATGTACCTTGTCATCATGCCAATAAAGCGATTTGAATTGAATTGAATTGAATTGATTGGGTGACTTATTTTTTCCTGCCCATTCTACTGAATTGCGAGCTTTGACATCTGCTCGTGATCAAAGCAAAACATTTTACTTATATTTCTTCTGGTTCAGAAAAAAAGGTTGGATGCAAAAGCTAATTTTGCAAAATTGGACATCGTTTTACACGCCAAACAGAACATGAGAGAGTGCGACTGAAATCCACCGCTGTTAGCATTACAACAGTGTCAAGTTCGTCCCTGTTGAAGACCCCTTACCATCAATGCAGTTCTCATTTCCATGAATTTGTGCAAATGCTCTGCTTCCCACCCGCCAGATTTGTGCTCCATGTGAAAATCGGTCTCCGCACCTATCCAACTTCCACATCCTTTAAGCGGCCACGTTGGTTTCTCGATGTCCCTGACTCTCAAAATCACATGTTTTCTATATCATCGTGAGCAGTGCTGTGTGGGATCCACTATTGCTACTGTTAGTAAAGGAGGGATCTGTGCCTGTTGGGAGTCTTTTGTTACAGTGCTTTATGCTGCTGGTAGAGGAACAACTTGAGTGTCGAACTCCTCCCCTTCTTCAGCTTAACATTGACAAGACTGAAGCTCTTACATTTGGCTCGCAGTCGATAGTTCACTCGAGACTCTGATTCCATCCCTCACAGGCAAAATCCCATTATAGACGTGATGAAGGAATTTATAATTGAGAATAGCAGTGAGTGGATGTAGTGCCTCTTGTGTGGGGAGGCTGAGGCGAATACTGCTTCTGAATTGTTCGACTGCCCTAGGTTTTGATTGTTTTTATATATTTAATTCTGGTGGGAGTTTTGTGTAAATATCTAAATTTGTGTGTTCTACATTGTACCAAAATTACTATTTTTACTTCATCTGTTCTTCTTCCCAAACAGAATGATTTGGGTGTCCCTTTTAAAATCAAGGCTGGACAGATAGGTATGTTATGGTCTTTGCTAGTCACTGGGCTGAACGGTTTTGTTTTGCTCTTTAACTATGACTTTTCAGCCAGGAATGTAACCCACTGGGCTTAAGACTTTGCCTAAGCTTTGACTAGTAAGGATCTGATCTAAATACAGAGTGTAAACTGCCATGCCTCTAATTTTGCTGTTCCTGTAGATATTTAGTCCACAGTAGCCAATGTGTTAATATTTAGCATAGTTTTGTATTTCGTCGATTAAAATTGCACTCAAATTGAATTGACTAAATTGAGTGGCATTGAATGCAGCAGTGCATGGAAGTGGGAAAGGTGATGTTTTGTTAGAATAAAACAGGAAACATTTTAAAATGTGTACACATTGAGCACATACTATGGAACCTGCATTATTTGAAAGAAAGAAAGACTTGCATTTATATAGCGCCTTTCACAATCACCGGACGTCCCAAAGCGCTTAACAACCAATGAAGTACTTTTTGCAGTGTAGTCACTGTTGTAATATAGGAAAAGCGGCAGCCAATTTGCGCACAGCAAGCTCCCATAAAACAGCAGTGTGATAATGACCAGATAATTTGTTTGAGTGATGTTGATTGAGGGATAAATATTGCCCAAGACACCAGGGAGAGCTCCCCTGCTCTTATAGTGCCACAGGATCTTTTACGTCCACCCGAGAGGGCAGACTGGGCCTCGCTTTAACGTCTCATCCGAAAGATGGCACCTCTGACAGTGCAGCACTCCCTCAGCATTGCACTGGCGTGTCAGCTTAGATTTTTGTGCTCAAGTTTCTGGAGTGGGACTTGAACCCACAACCTTCTGATTCAGAGGTGAGAGTGCTGCCCACTGAGCCACGGCTGAAAGTTCTAGTTGCCATAATAGTGGGGGCTCCATTGATGGATAATTGAGTTGCAGCTCAGTGCTGACTAGGAAACCAGCCTTAAATGGCAATCCATCAGATGGAAGAAGCCCTACTCAGTAAATTTAGATGCACGTAAAAAATTCCTCTCTTTTTCAAGAAAGAGAAGGGGGTCTTCATTGTGTCTTGGCAAACATTTATTCCCTCGTCCCTGCGCCCTCGTTCCCGCCCCTTCTGGATAGACATTTGAAAAATATATATATTGGGGCAATGGTATATGAAGGCCCTTTCAGAGAGGTGCACGGACGTGATGGGCCACACTGCCTCATTCTGTGCTGTGAAATTCCATAGTTCTATCACCTGAAGAAAATTGTACAAATTTGTGTGTTTTACATCGTGTTGTCAGTTCATGGTTGTTTGTGTTGCATTGATTTTCCACCGTTTTCGTCTGTTTAATTTAAAGGAATAGAAGAGAGGAGAAATAATTGTCTTTGTCTTGGTTTCTTTTAAGCCTGGTGATTTTTTTTTTTAAACAAGTTAAATTTATGTAAAACTAAGCCAGTGTTCTTACTGCTGTGTATATGCCATGTTTTGTTTCCAGTTGGATAACTGTTGCTGTTTTCATTTCTAGACAAGCTTACTTTGAAGATCCCGTGGAAGAATCTGTACAGTGAAGCGGTGGTAGCTACGCTGGATGGTTTGCACCTTCTGGTTGTTCCAGAAGGGAGTAAGTATTGTTATAATCCTGTTAGTTTTAATGTCTATTTGTAGCATTGACCTGACAATTAGTATTTTTTCAAACTGATCAATAGCTATACAATATGGAATTTTTAGATTGAACATCATTTAAGTAGATTTTTCTTTTGTCTTCAATGTATTCTGAAAGTGGGAAGTTTTTTTTGACTTGTTGGCTAAGTTGATATCGGTTGTCACGCAGCATTGTGCTGGGTTAAAGTGGAAGAAAGAAGTTGTTTAGTATTGGGGTTGGCAGCTGTAGCTGGATGGATTCCTGGAGGTTTCATCACATGAGATCCCCCCTCCAACTGCCATTGATTGCCCAACATGTCCATCGCCACGGCCCGACGCCGACCCACGGCCCAACACCTACCCAACATGTCCATTGCCCCGGCCCGACGCCGACCCCCGGCCCAACACCTACCCAACATGTCCATCGCCACGGCCCGACCACGGCCCAACACCTACCCAACATGTCCATCGCCACGGCCCGACCACGGCCCAACACCTACCCAACATGTCCATCGCCACGGCCCGACCACGGCCCAACACCTACCCAACATGTCCATCGCCACGGCCCGACGCCGACCCACGGCCCAACACCTACCCAACATGTCCATTGCCCCGCCCTGGCCCGACGCCGACCCCCGGCCCGACGCCTACCCCCGGCACAACACCTACCCACAGCCCAACATGTCCATTGCCCCGGCCCGACACCTACCCCCGGCCCGACACCTACCCCCGGCCCGACACCTACCCCCGGCCCGACACCTTCCCCCAGCCCGACGCCTACCCCCGGCCACTCGGAACGTCAACAGACTCTTCATTACCCGCTTGGATGATTCTTGACCGTCAGTCAAACAGCCTTTTCTTTCCGAACTCCAACATTTTTATAACCAATAAAAAAAGTGTTGGAAGAATTTTTTTAAAATGCCCATGTGATTTTTTTCTCCTGGATTTGCTCGCCGCAGTGTCCTGGAGATTAATCTTCAATTCCTGAAGGCTCCGGGACAATCCTGGCGGGTTGGCAACCTGACTTGGGATCAAAGGAATGCAATACAACAAAAATAACTTGATGTCGCCTTTCGGGATTCTTTGACCGTTTTTCCACAGAAGGATCCATAAAGGACCTAGCAATGAGTTATTTTAAAATGCCTGGCGTTAAAGCTTGCTTTAGTGGTTAGTGTCTCGCTACTTCCCCATTTTGGGTTGTGAATCTGGAATCCGATGTCAATATGCTCATTGGGAGTTGTTTTTCTTACCCCAGGTACAAAACAATAGGCAATTTGATGGCCGGGCTCCATGAGAAATAAACCCCTTGCACCCATTGTGTTGGGCGGTCTTTGATCTTTTTCTGACTGTAAACAGTCGGGACTAAAACAGAACACAGACACCAAGGAAGGCAGGCTGTTTTTTTTTTGAAACGGGTCAGTCAGGCAGTACTATCCCGAGACTGTGGGATTGAATGCTTACGGCAACGGTTACATAGTGGTTACTGGACTAGTAACCCAGAGGCCTGGAGTAATGAACCGGAGAGAAGAGTTCAAATCCCACCACGGCAGCTGGGGAATTTAAATTTCGTTAATTAAATAAATCTGGAATAAAAAGCTAGTATCAGTAATGGGAACCATGAAACTACCGGATTGTTGTAAAAACCCATCTGGTTCACTAATGTCCTAGTCTTGCCTACATGTGACTCCAGGCCCACAGCAATGTGGTTGACTCTTAACTGTCCTCTGAAAGGGCAATTAGGGATGGTCAATAAATGCTGGCCTTGCCAGTGATGCCCACATCCTGTGAATGAATTAAAAAAAAAAAGGCTATTCTGTTTGTTCAGAGTTGTGTACAGAATGAACCAAGTCACTCTGATGCTACCTGTTACTCTGTTCCTTTCACCTTGCAGAAAGCACTTTATGAACTGAAACAAATATTGTCCCATCTACTGTTAACTTGGCTGGCTATCAGAAACTCAAGATGGGAAGAAGAACGGTGAGGGGCTAGAGAGGGGAGGAGAAGGAGGTGGGAGTGAGAGGTGAAGGGATGAGGAGAGGAAAAATAAAGCTCAGTAGAGGTTGGCAGATAGAAAATGGTCCTCGCTGGGGGTGAGAAAGCAAGTGCCTGGATTCAAAATGCTACTTAGTAGGAGGGATTGGGAGGAGGGCCAAGACAGATATGGTCCTTTGTGGTTGGGGGAGGGCTTGCGGCGAGAATGCCAGTGCAAAATTTCAAATGCTGCTTTTCTGGGAGGTGTGGGGAGGGGAAGGTTCAAGCCAGTAACAGTTGTCAGTGGAGCGGAGGAGTGGGGCAGGAAATTTGGAAAATATTCTAAGTGTCATTGAACCACAATCATTAAATGCTTTTACTTGGTGGTGCATTTGGGTCTGCATGATGTTGGGAGAATTAGGTTCAGTTGTTGTTTCTGCGCTGGCCACTGCAGGCCCACGCCACACGCACGGTTCAGGGGCTGGTTGTTTGGAGTTTTGTGACTGCTTTTTAAGGTGTTTTGGTCTTTTGCTTGCAAGGGGAGGGAGATTTCATTTTCATGGATTTTTGATCGGGGCATGACCATTGAGAGTGCGCACACGGATGGATGGTTCAAATCGGGCACTGTGGGTAGGGTTGGTTATGCTGATTTAATGTACTCGATGATGGTGCTC
The DNA here is from genome assembly GCF_052327205.1 of Somniosus microcephalus. Taxonomy (NCBI): domain Eukaryota; kingdom Metazoa; phylum Chordata; class Chondrichthyes; order Squaliformes; family Somniosidae; genus Somniosus; species Somniosus microcephalus. The sequence goes on from NC_141018.1 coordinate 9,013,321, forward strand.
ATTTCATCTGCACTTCGACTTCATCGATATGATGTGGCAGGGAAGGAGCTTCAGGACATTGAGATTTTCATAACTCCCTTGAGATTGACACACGTACTACTGTCCGTTCCAGGAAGAGTAAGTTCTGTGTTGATACAATGGGGCGGTCACCAATGTTCCCTTTGACTTTTTTTTGGGTGCGCGGTCCATTCAAAATGCCGCGCATAGGCCGTTTTTCCCATTTAAAAGCCGGTGAGCTGGCTGTGTGGGAGCTCCAGTGGAAACATTGGCTGTCATGTTATTTGAACCCTACTGTGCTTAAGTCATGTGTGGAACGTTTGAACCAGCCATCATTTAAAATATATAAATGCCTTCTTTCCTTCTTTTGCTTTTCTTTCCTATTGGACGTTTAGAATTTAATTTTACTTTTGTGTTCTACTTAATCTAACCGGTTTTTACTCAAATAATTCACATTATAAAGTTAATGATTTTGTCTCTCCTGGTTCTTGTCATCTCACCCATTTTACATAGTATTACAGGAAACTCTTTTTTTATCCGGGACCGGCGTGGTGCCGGTTTATCAAAAAGTCCGGATTACAGAAAGTTATAGTTAAAAGGTACGAAAGCTCCGTACACAGTAACAAATCCAGGCTTCCCTGTTGCTTAGCAACAGGTGCAAGAAGCCCGGCCACTGCCAAGTGTCCCTGTTGCTTAGCAACAAGTGCAGGCACCCCCGATTACACAGCCAAGAATCAAGAAACGGCCACGAATATGGAGAAAAACTTAACTGAGCCTACTCCTGAATTTTGCCAGTTAACCGAGATTTCTGGTTGTTTGGGTGCCGGTAAATCGAGAGTTTCCTGTACATAGTATTTACAGCACAGAAACAGGCCATTCGGCCCAACTGGTCTACGCTGGTGTTTATGCTCCACATGAGCTGCCTCCCACTTTACTTCATTGAACTCTATCAGCATAACCTTCTATTCCTCAATAAGTTTGTATTGGGTGAAAACTGTTTTTAAAAGCTGGTTTGTCATCAAATCGAAAACACAGCTATTGAAAATGCAATCATGTCAATTTTCAGTTTTTTTTACAAGGAACAATAAAAGGCTACTGAACAAATATACTTGTTCAGGGTAAATGGAACTCCACATTCAAAGACATTACAATTTCACAGGAGCTTGTTCTGCCAAGAACCTGGGTGTTGCCTGCAGTGTTTGAACAGATAAAGTACTGTAGTTCTATGTGACAAAACTGGTAGAAAGGGTCACACCTAAATAGCAGTAGATGATAATGGGTTGGCTTGGCTCTGTTTGAGTTTCAAGGAGGTTACGCCTGGCAGTTGCTTCAGTTGATTGTCGACAGACATGGCTCCTTCTGTTTTTTATTTCTGGCCTCTGGTCAGTTTTATACTTCCCTCTGCTGCAGCTTGCACCTTTTCCTATTCATAATGGGCAACATTGCATTCCATTTTGTCCATATATTCATTTATATTTAAGCTTAAGTGAGAAATAGCAGCGAGATTGAAGGTTGATGTATACAGCTTGCTTCAAATTTGTCGACATTTTGTTTGATCATTAGTGTTTCCACTGCTTTATACAGGAAACTTTGGTTTATCCGGAGGTTGTATGTCCGGAATACTCGATCTAACGGCAAAAATCAGGAGCCGTTTTCTGTAAGTTTTTTTAGATCTCGTTCTTTTTTTCCCCCCAGTCAGCCACTGCAAGGTCTGTAGCTATAGCAACAGTTTCAGCTACAGACGCTTGCAGCTGCAGCCGACTCTTCAGAAGCTGTTGCTAAGCAACAGTGTTTGTTGTCAGATACGGAGATGAAAACCTCCGTATGTTTCACCATTAACTTTGTATGTCCGGCAGTTTTGATAGATCGGCAACACGCCGGTCCCGTCAGTGCTGGATATCACAAAGTTTCCTGTATATGACATCATTACAGAGCAGGCAACACAGATGGGCGAATATTTAAATGCGCGTACACCACTGGCAATGCTTTTTTATCATTGGGAAAAATATTGCAAGTCTTACAAGTGCTGTGGTCTGCCCTAGGAAGTTGTAATGAATATCCTTCCTATAGACAAGAGTGCGAAGAAACATCATGTCTTCCTTTTCTTGCCCCTCTCAAAGGTCTAATGTGTATTTAAAAACAAAACTCAATTTTTGAACACGGTAAAATTTTTCATTCCGTGCATGTGCAGCTCATGATTTTCAGTCTCTTAGTTTTGAAGCGACGCCCATAAGGGTAAATGTTCTGATCACAGGCATCTAGCCTGTGCCCTGAGCCGGCAGGAGCACAATTTCCATTGGTGAGCAAGTGTGCACGCTGAGTGCTCAACAGAAAGTTTACACTTGCGTACACATACAGCAATAACCTTTTTCCTGAATCTTTGTGCAGATGTGAATGCTACGAATGATGCTTTATACCAACTTGATTGGTGTGTATTCTTTTATGTTCTGTGCATCATTTTCTAACTAAAAAGGCAGAGGTCCCATCCCTTAGCTAAAGACAAATTGTAACCATCTGCTCCCCAAATTTTTTTTTGAATACTATCAAAACTTAGTGGCAAGTGGTTACAAGGCTGTATAATTTAGTGGTTTAGATGACTGAACCAAGGAACAAAGCCTGAGCAGTTTATGAACGTCATCTGAAACCTGAGATTGCTCTACAACCTTGAAACGAATCCACATTATCAGTTGTTCACGATGCACGCTGCACATGTCATGTATATTTGATAGCTTTTCAGTTTTTGGTTTTGTGTGTCTGGAAGCTGTGTTCATAACTAATGTACATTTAAAGCTTAATCACTAACATTTCCATAGCTGTGCACTTCCAGTAAGTCACTGCCCATTTTAGTTTTGAGCTGGGAGGGACGTAATGGGAGGCATTGTGTTTTTTCTCCATGGGTACATGCAGGTCAAATGAGCAACAACACATGTTGAATTAGGCTTACTTTCACTTAACCCATGTTATACTTCAGTGTGCTGAGCATGTCACTGTAAATCCTTTTTTACTTTTACATATTTATTTTCTTTCTCATCCCTGTATTTGCAGGCAATACTGTTAATTGGATTGAATTACTATTCTATCTATGTGGACAACGTCAGTGCAGGACTTTATTCAAAGTAAAGTTTTCATTCATTCCCCCCCCCCCCCCGGTCTAATTTACTGACCCAGTCATAACATAACATTAGGAGCAGGATTAGGCCATTAGGCATCGTGTTATACAGTCGGGAAGGAGTGGTCCTGGGAGTCCTCAACATTGACTCCAGACCCCATGAAGTCTCATGGCTTCAGGTCAAGCATGGGCAAGGAAACCTCCTGCTGATTACCACCTACTGCCCTCCCTCAGCTGATGAATCAGTACTCCTCCATGTTGAACACCACTTGGAAGAAGCACTGAGAGTAGCAAGGGCACAGAATGTACTCTGGGTGGGGACTTCAATGTCCATCACCAAGAGTGGTTCAGTAGCACCACTACTGACCGAGCTGGCCGAGTCCTGAAGGACATAACTGCCAATCTGGGCCTGCGACAGGTGGTGAGTGAACCAACACGAGGGAAAAACCTACTTGACCTCGTCCTCACCAATCTACCTGTCACAGATGCATCTGCCCATGACCGCATTGGCAGCAGTGACCACTGCACAGTCATTGTGGAGACGAAGTTCCGTCTTCACACCGAGGACACCCTCCATTGTGTTGTGAGGTACTACCACCGTGCTAAATGGGATAGATTTAGAACAGATCTAGCAGCTCAAAACTGGGCATCCATGAGGCGCAGTGGGCCATCAGCAGCAGCAGAACTGTATTCCACCACAATCTGTAACCTCATGGTCCAGCATCTCCCTCACTCTACTATTACCACCAAGCCAGGGGACCAACCCTGGTTCAAGAATGAGTGTAGAAGAGCATGCCAGGAGCAGCACCAGGTGTACCTAAAAATGAGGTGCCAACCTGGGGAAGCTGCAACACAGGACTACATGCATGCTAAAAAGCAGAAGCAGCATGCTATAGACAGGGCTAAGCGATCCCACAATCAACAGATCAGATCGAAGCTCTGCAGTCCTGCCACATCCAGTCGTGAATGGTGGTGGACCATTAAACAACTAACTGGAGGAGGAGGTTCCAAGAATATCCCCATCCTCAATGCTGGTGGAGCCCAGCACATGAGTGCAAAAGACTAGACTGAAGCGTTTGCAACCAACTTCAGCCAGAAGTGCCGAGTGGATGATCCATATCGGCCTACTCCCGAGGTCCCCATCATCACAAGCCAGTCTTCAGCCAATTCCATTCACTCCACATGATATCAAGAAACAGCTGAGCGCACTGGATACAGCAAAGGCTAGGGGCCCTGACAACATCCCGGCTATCGTGCTGAAGACTTGTGCTCCAGATTGGCCGTGCCTCTAGCCAAGCTGTTCCAGTATAGCTACAACACTGGCATCTATCCGACAATGTGGAAAACTGCCCAGGTATGTCCTGTCCACAAAAAGCAGGACAAATCCAATCCAGCCAATTACTGCCCCATCAGTCTACTCAATCATCAGCAAAGTGATGGAAGGTGTCATTGACAGTGCTATCAAGCGGCACTTACTCACCAATAACCTGCTCACTGATGCCCAGTTTGGGTTCTGCCAAGACCACTCGGCTCCCGACCTCATTACAGCCTTGGTCCAAACATGGACAAAGGAGCTGAATTCCAGAGGTGAGGTGAGAGTGACTGCCCTTGACATCAAGGCAGCATTTGATCGAGTGTGGCATCAAGGAGCCCGAGTAAAACTGAAGTCAATGGGAATCGGGGGGGAAAATGCTCCACTGGCTGGAGTCATACCTAGCACAAAGGAAGATGGTTATGGTGGTTGAAGGTCAATCATCACAGCCCCAGGACATCGCTGCTGGAGTTCCTCAGGGCAGTGTCCTAGGCCCAACCATCTTCAGCTGCTTCATCAATGACCTTCCCTCCAACATAAGGTCAAAAATGGGGATGTTTGCTGATGACTGCACAGTGTTCAGCGCCATTCACAACTCCTCAGATAATGAAGCAGTCCATGCCCGCATGCAACAAGACTTGAATGACGTTCAGGCTTGGGCTAATAAGTGACAGGTAACATTTGTGCCACAGAAGTGCCAGGCAATGACTATCTCCAACAAACGAGAGTCTAACCACCTCCCCATGACATTCAACGGCAATACCATCACTCAATCCCCCACCATCAACACCCTGGGGAGGTCACCATTAATCAAACTTAACTGGACCAGCCACATAAATACTGTGGCAACAAGAGCAGGTCAGAGGCTAGGTATTTTGCGGCGAGTGTCTCGCCTCCTGACTCCCCAAAGCCTTTCCACCATCTACAAGGCACAAGTAAGGAGTGTGATGGAATACTCTCCACTTGCCTGGATGAGTGCAGCTCCAACAACACTCAAGAAGCTCGACACCATCCAAGACAAAGCAGACCGCTTGATTGGCACCCCATCCACCACCTTAAACATTCACTCCCTCCACCACTGGCACACCGTGGCTGCAGTGTGTACCATCTACAAGATGCACTGCAGCAACTCGCCAAGGCTTCTTCGGCAGCACCTCCCAAACCCACGACCTCTTCTACCTAGAAGGACAAGGGCAGCAGGCGCATGGGAACACCACCCCCTCCAAGTCACACACCATCCTGACTTAGAAGTATATCGCCGATCCATCATCGTCGCTGGGTCAAAATCCTGGAACTCCCTCCCTAACAGCACTGTGGGAGTACCTTCACCACACGGACTGCAGCGGTTCAAGAAGGCGGCTCATCACCACCTTCTCGAGGGCAACTAGGGATGGGCAATAAATGCTGGCTTTGTCAGTGACACCCACATCCCATAAAACGAATTAAACATTTAAAAAAAATTAAATATGGCCCCTTGAGCCTGCTCCGTTCAGTAAGATCATGGCTGATCTTCGACCTCAACTCCACTTTCCCGCCCAATCTTCATATCCCTTGATTCCCCTTAGAGTCCAAAAATCTATCCATCAGACTTGAATATACGCAGTGACTCAGCATCCACAGCCCTTTGGGGTAGATAATTCCAAAGATTCACAACCCTCTATGTGAAGAAATTCCTCCTCATCTCAGTCTTAAGTGGCCGACCCCTTATCCTGAGACTATGCCCCCTAGTTTTAAAATCAGCAGCCAGGGGTAACAACCTCTCAGTATCTACCCTGTCAATCCCCTCAGAATTTTGTGTTTCATGGAGATCACCGCTCATTCTTCTAAACTCCAGAGAATATATTTCCAATCTACTTAATCTCTCCTTGTCGGACAACCCTCTTATCCCAGGAATCAAGCTAGTGAACCTTTGCCGCTAAGGCAAGTATATCCTTCCTCAGATAAGGAGACCAAAACTGTTCTCCAGGTGTGGTCTCGCCAAAGCCCTGTACAATTGTAGCAAGACTTTGTACTTTTGTACTCCAACCCCTTGCAATAAAGGCCAACATGCCATTTACCTTCCTTATTGCTTGCTGTACCTACATGCTAACTGTGCTTCCTATATAAGAACACCTAAATCTCTCTGAACACCAACATTTAATAGTTTCTCACCATTTAAATGCTATTCTGTTTTTCTATTCTTCCTATCGAAGTGAATAACCTCACATTTCCCCACATTCTACTCCATCTGCCACCTTATTGCCCACTCATATTTAACATGTCTATATCTCTTTGCAGGCTCTGTGTCCTCCTCACAGCCTACTTTCCTACCTGGCATAATCAGAAAACATTACAGTCGATCCCTTCATCAGAGTCATTAGTATAGATTGTAAATAGCTGAGGCCCAAGCACGGATCCTTGTGGCCCCCCACTAGTTACAGCCTGCCAACTGGAAACTTACCCGTTTATCGCTACTCTCTGTTTTCTGTCTGTTAGCCAATCCTCTATCATGCTAATGTATTACCTCCAACCCCATGAGCCCTTATCTTGCGTAGCAACCTTTATGTAGCATCTTATTGAATGCCTTTTGGAAATCCAAATATACTACATCCACTGGTTCCCCTTTATCTACCCTGCTAGTTACATCCTCAAAAACCTCTAATAAATCTGTGAAACACGAGTTCCCTTTCATAAAACCATGTTGATTCTGTCTAATCCTATGTTTTTCTAAGTGCCCTGTTACCACTTCCTTAATAATGGATTCCAGCATTTTCCGATGACTGATGTCAGGGTAACTGGCCTGTAGTTCCCGGTTTTCTCTCTCCCTCCTTTCTTGAATAGCTGGGTTACATTTGCTACCTTCCAGTCCGCTGGGACTGTTCGAGAATCTAGGGAATTTTGGAAGGTCACAATCAATGCATCCACTGTCTCTGCAGCCATCTCTTTTAGAACCCGAGGATGTAGGCCGTCAGGTCCGGGGGATTTGTCAGCTTTTAGTCCCATTAGTTTCTCAAGTACTTTTTCTCTACTGATATTAATTACTTTAGTTCCTCACCTTCATTAACCCCTTGTTTCCCCACTATTTTTGATATGCTTTTTGTGTCTTCTACTGTGAAGACAGATACAAAATATTTGTTTAATGTCGCTGCCATTTCCTTACTCCCCATTCTAATTTCTCCTGTCTCAGCATCTAAGGGACCAACGCTTACTTTTTCTACTCTATCCCTTTTTACATACTTGAAACTCTTACAATCTGTTGTTATACTTCTTGCTATTTTACCCTCATATCCAATTTTCTCTGCCTCTATTTTTGGTGATCCTTTGGTTTCTAAAGCCCTCCCAATCCTCAGGCTTACTACTATTCTTCGCAACATTACAAGCCTCTTTTAATCTAATACTATCCTTAGCTTCTTTAGTTATGGATCACTTTTCCTGTGGAGTTTTTATTTCTCAATGGAATGTATATTTGTTGAGAATTTTGGAATATTGTTTTAAATGTTTGCCACTGCTTATCTAACATCATACCTTTTAATCTAATTTCCCAGTCTACCCTGGCCAACTCGCCCCTCACGTCTGTGTAATTGGTTTTATTTAAGTTTATGACTCTAGTGTCAGACTTAGAATTTCACATTGAGTTTGAGTGAAATATTTATCGTATTATCACTCTTCCCCAGAGGATCCTTTACTCTGAGATTACTAATCAACCCATTTTGCACGAGAAGCACTCCTAATGTTTTGAGTGAGCAGAAAATTGAAGTTATACAAGTTAGGTGGAATTTATATAAGAACTTGGTCCTCAGAAGTTTGAGTGATTGGTTGTGGGGCGGGGTGGGTGGTGCAAGTGGTGGTGGTTGGGCTTGATTACTCTGTTTAAACAAAAATGATCTTGGGGACTCCTTGATCCCTTGCAAAACATGATTCTTGCACTTTCTAGCATTGGGCCGCATGTCGATTTTCACTGTCCCAAAGTAGAGATCTTCTTTGAATTGTTGCTGTACAATCTGCACCCAAATCCAGCAAGCTTCTTGTTTCCGACCTGGAAGTTGAGGTTGCTTGATGAAGATCCATTGTCTTCATTCATTTGCACGTCACTCATTTTGCTTAAGCTTTCAAACAAGAGAACCTATTCTGCCAAATGGAACAAGTTCACCCAGTTGTACTGTGCCAATCTGTTAGCCCCATCTAATCTAACTATTGCCCTCAGTGTTATTTTTCCTGATGGCTGAAGCTCAAAACCCAGTTTTACCAGAGGACTTTAGCTTTCTATAAGCAGCTGATTTTAAAGAAGTATTTCAAACCGATGTGCTGTGCTTGATGCAGGCTATTTTGAAACGAAGTCCCCTAACTGGGACTGAAGTCTGCATGTTCAAGTATCTCCTGAACCTCTTGCAACACATGACCGTAAGATTTCATCACGCAAAATTGTAGTTTGTGGCCTTGGTTTCAGCTTGCAGCCTTCACAGTTACAAACTTCAGTAATCTATCAACTCGATTTGATTTGGCATACTGAGCAGCCCTCGGGATGCACTCGGTGTCTCTGCCTAAAGCTGCCTTTCAATTTCAGTTAGAGCATGATTTCAAATCCCTCTTTTTATCTGTATCCTTCGGAGTTCAAACTGTAACGCTGTTTCATTGGGCATTCTGAGCATTGTGTTACTGCACACAGCGTGCTATATCTCACTGAAGGCCATCAGCAGCTGAGCTAGCTACTGTCAAAGCTGTGGCTTTTATAATGGTTTCTTGGGTACCACAGATCCCATCAGTAGCTTTTGGGGATCCTCGAATCTTGCAGCACAGAAGGAGTCCACTTGTCTAACATCTACTGCACTACTTTCACTAACCCTTTCTGTTACTTCATTAAAGAACTCAATCAGGGTAGTCATGCACAATTTGCCTTTAATAGATCCATGCTAGCTGTCCCTTATTAACCCATGCTTCTCCAAGTGAGAATTAATTTTGTCCTGAGTTATGGTCTCTAGTAGTTTTCCCACCACTGACGTTAGGCTGACTGGCTATTTTTTTTATTAATTCCTGGGATGTAGGCGTTGCTGGCAAGGCCAGTATTTATTGCCCATCCTTAACTGCCCTTGAGAAGGTGGTGGTGAGCCGCTGCCTTGAACCGCGGCAGTCCTTGTGGTGAAGGTACTCCCACAGTGCTGTTAGGGAGGGAGTTCTGGGATTTTGACCCAGCGACGATGAAGGAACGGCGATATATTTCCAAGTCAGGATGGTGTGTAACTTGGAGGGGAACTTGCATGTTCCCATGAGCCTGATGCCTTTGTCCTTCTAGGTGGTAGAGATCGCAGGTTTGGGAGGTGCTGCCGAAGAAGCCTTGGCGAGTTGCTGCAGTGCATCTTGTAGATGGTACACACTGCAGCCACGGTACACCGGTGGTGGAGGGAGTGAATGTTTAAGGAGATGGATGGGGTGCCAATCAAGCAGGCTGATTTGTCCTGGATGGTGTCGAGCTTCTTGAGTGTTGTTGGATCTGCACTCATCCAGGCAAGTGGCGAGTATTTCCGTCACATTCCTGATTTGTGTCTTGTAGATGGTGGAAAGGCGTTGGGGAATCAGGAGGTGAGACACTCGCCGCAGAATACCCAGCCTCTGACCTGCTCTTGTAGCCACAGTATTTGTGGCTGGTCCAGTTAAGTTTCTGGTCAATAGTGACCCCCAGAATGTTGATTGTGGGGGATTCGGCAATGGTAATGCCATTGAATGTCAAGGGGCGGTGGTTAGACTCTCGCTTGTTGGAGATGGTCATTGCCTGGCACTTGTGTGGCACGAATGTTACCTGCCACCTGTCAGACCAAGCCTGAATGTCATCTAGGTCTTGCTGCATTCGGGCATGGACTGCTTCATTCTCTGAGGAGTTGCAAATGGAACTGAACACCGCAATCATCAGCCAACTTCCCCACTTCTGACCTCATGATGGAGGGAAGGTCATTGATAAAGCAGCTGAAGATAGTTGGGCCTAGGACACTGCCCTGAGGAACTCCTGCAGCGATGTTCTGGGGCTGAGATGATTGACCTCCAACAACTAGAACCATCTTCCTTTGTGCTAGCTATGACTCCAGCCAGTGGAGAGTTTCCCCCCTGATTCCCATTGAGTTCAATTTTACTAGGGCTCCTTGATGCCAGACTCGGTCAAATGCTGCCTTGATGTCAAGGGCAGTCACTCTCACCTCTGGAATTCAGCTCTTTTGTCCATGTTTGGACCTAGGCTGTAATGACCAAGTTAACCCTCTCTCCTATTTTGAATAGGGATGTAACATTTGCAATTCTCCAATCCTCTGGTACCACTCCCATATCTGAGGACGATTGAAAGATTGTGGTCAGAGCTTCTGCTGTCTCCAGCTCAGCAACCTAGGATGTATTCCCTCTGGATCGGGTGACTTGTTAACTTGGAGTGATGCCAACTTATCTTGCACCCCCTTTCTATCTATATTTATCCTATCCAATATCTCTACTTGCCCTCTGCTGTGACATTAACTTCATCCTCTTTTGTGACAAGGGAGGTGATGGGAATTGAATACCAAACCCTCTCTTGTAATTGCTTTTAACTACTAGATTTATCCTTTGCCTCCAGAAATTCTCACTTCTGTTTCCAACATATGAGGAGAGGTTGAGTAGATTGGGACTCTACTCATTGGAGTTCAGAAGAGAGGCGATCTTATTGAAACATATAAGATTGTGAAGGGGTTGGATCGGGTGGATGCAGGGAAGATGTTCCCGATGATGGGTGAAACTAGAACTAGGGGGCATAGTCTTAGAATAAGGGGCTGCTCTTTCAAAACTGAGATGAGGAGGAACTACTTCACTCAGAGGGTGGTAGGTCCATGGAATATGCTGTCCCAAAAAGCTGTCGAAGCTACATCATTACATAAATTTAAAACAGAAATAGACAGTTTCCTAGAAGTAAAGGGAATTAAGGGTTACGGGGAGCGGGCAGGAATTTGGACATGAGTCTAGGTTCGGATCGGACATGGCCCTGTGGGTAGCGAAGCGGGCCCAGGGGCCGTGTAGCCTGATCCTGCTCCTATTTCGTGTGTCTAATTCTGTTAGATTCAGGAGATGGTTCTGTGATAGTGGATTGGCGGTTAGGATCATATCAACCATGATCTTATTGAATGGCGGAGCAGGCTCGAGGGGCCGATTGGCCTACTCCTGCTCCTATTTCTTATGTTCTTATGTTCTTATGTAGAGCATTGCGTCAGCTTTTTCCTCAAGTTTAAAATATCCGTTGAATTCATTTTACAAAAGATGAACAGGCACATAAGTAACTGTCCTATAATATAGTTAGCCATTTGTAGTAGAGCTCCTTTCCTCTAACTCAGTCAGTTTGACCTCGGCAGTGGAGAAGCTTTTAGAAACAGTAATCGGGGACAAAATTAATAATCACTTGGACAAGTGATAATTGAAATACTTAAGGAAAGCCAGCACGGATTTGATAAAGGCAAATCATGTTTAACTAACTTGATCGAGCTTTTTGATGAGATAACAGAGAGGTTGATGAGGGCAATGCGGTTGATGTAGTGTACATGGATTTCCAAAAGGCGTTCGACAAAGTGCCACATAATAGGCTTGCAGCAAAGTTGAAGCCCATGGAATAAAAGGGGCAGTGGCAGCAGGAATACGGAATTGGCTAAGTGACAGGAAACGGAGAGTAGTGGTGAACGGTTGTGTTTTGGACTGGAGGAAGGTGTTCCCCAGGGGTCGGCTCTAGGACCACTGCTTTTCTTGATGTATATTAATGACTTGAACATGGGTGTAAATTTCAAAATTTTCAGACGGGACAAAACTTGGAAGTATAGTGAACAGTGAGGAGGATAGTGATAGACTTCAGGAAGACGTAGACAGGCTGGTGAAATGGGCGGACATGTGGCAGATGAAATTTAACGCAGAAAAGTGTGAAGTGATATAGGAGAGGACATGTAAACTAAAGGGTACAATCCTGAAGTGGGTGCACGAACAGTGAAACCTGGGGGTATGTGTGCATAAGTCAATGAAGGTGGCAGGGCAGGTTGAGAAAGCAGTTAAAAAGGCTTAAGGGATCCTGGGCTTCATCAATAGAGGTATAGAGTAGAAGCGTGTGGAAATTATGATGAACCTGTATAAAACACTGGACCCAACGGAGAAACTGTTCCCATTGGCAGAAGGGTCGAGAACCAGAGGACACAGATTTAAGGTGATTGGCAAAAGAACCAAAGGCGATGTTAGAAAAAACTTTTTTACGCAGCGAGTGGTTACGATCTGGAATGCACTGCCTGAAAGGGTGGTGGCAGCAGACTCAATCGTGGCTTTCAAAAGGGAGTTGGATAAGTATCTGAAGGAAAGAGATTTGCAGGGCTACGGGGAAAGGGCAGAGGAGTGGGACTAGCTGAAGTGTTCTTGCCCAGAGCCGGCACGGGCCAAATGGCTGCCTTCTGTGCTGTAACCGTTCTATGATGATTCTAACTCCTTGATTACACAAGATAATAAGATTATAACTCTTAAGAAGTAGGCCATTCATATTTATAAATAACTTAAATAATACACTGTTTCTTTTACAAAAAATTCAACCATCTTGTGACCGTAGTTAAACAGTTTCTTGAACAGTCAAACCTTTGTCCCATCACTCCTGTACTTACTGACCTATATTGGCTTCTGGTTTGGGAGCGCATGATTTTAAAAATTCTCTTCCTTGTTTTCAAATTGCTACATGGCCTCGCCCCTCCCTATCTCTGTAGCTTCCTGCAGCCCTACAACCCTCCGAGATCTCTGCGCTCCTCCAATTCTGGTGTCTTGTGCATCCCCAATTAATTCCAGAACTGAGGGCCGAGGCGCCTAAAGGCATGGCCGCCAGTGGTGGGGCAAAAGGAACGGGGAATGCACGTAAGGCCAGAGTCGGCGGAATGAAGAGTTCCCAGGAGATTGTAGTGCTGAAGAAGCGGGGAGGGGCAAGGCCATGAAGAGATTTAAACATGAACATGAGAATTGTAAATATGCTGATGAAGTATCAGGAGTTGGGCCCTAAATTTACAAAGAAGGACCTTGAGGGTGATTATCTCCGGGTTACTGCCCGAGCTATGTTGTAAATGGCAAGGGATAAATAAATCGGGAATGTAAATGCATGGCTGAAAGACTGGTGTGGGAAGGAGGGCTGCCATCTTGTGAGTCAGTGGCACCAGTCGAGAGACAGCAAGGATCACTGGGACCGGCTGCGCTTGAACTGGGCTGGAACCAAGATCCTAGTGGAAGTGACAAATAGGTCTGTAGAAAAGGTTTTAAAAGAACTGGTATTTATACATCGTCTTTCACCACCCCGGGACGTCCCAAAGCGCTTTACAACCAGTGAAGTGCTTTTGAAGTACAGTCACTGTTATAATGTAGGAAACGCGGCAGCCAATTTGTGCACAGCAAGCTCCCACAAACGGCAATGTGATAATGACCAGATAATCTCTTTAGCGATGTTGGTTGTGGGATAAATATTGGCCAGGACACCGGGGATAACGCCCCTGCTTTTCTTTGCAATAGTGCCGTGGGATCTTTTATGTCCAGCTGAGCGGGCAGATTGGGCCTCGGTTTAACTTCTTATCTGAAAGATGGATAAACTAATAAGCAGGCTCTTTCATACAGTAACCACTTATAATCTAGATAATTAGATTATCTTAGGAAATGTGAGGAAATGGTTTTGCCCTTCCCACCCAGCTTTCCATTGTGGCACATACCATATCCAGTGTAAGGCAAGCTTCTGTTAAGACTTGCCAGTTAAGAACATAAGAACATAAGAAATAGGAGCAGGAGTAGGCCATTCGGCCCTTCAAGCCTGCTCCGCCATTCAATGAGATCATGGCTGATCTTCTGCCTCAACTCCATTCACCGGCCCTATCGCCATATCCCTTGATGTCTTTACTAGTCAGAAATCTATCGACTTCTGTTTTGAATATACCCAATGACTGAGCCTCCACAGCCCTCTGGGGTAGAGAATTCCAAAGATTCACCACCCTCTGAAGAAATTTCTTCTCATCTCAGTCCTGAATGGCCTACCCTTTATCCTGAGGCTGTGGCCCCTGGTTCTAGATTGCCCAGCCAAGGGACACATTCTCCCAGTATCCACCCTATCAAGCCCTGTAATAATTTTGTATGCTTCAATGAGATCCCCTCTCATTCTTCTGAATTCAAGAGAATACAGGCCTATTTTACTCAATCTCTTCTCATACGACGGTCCCGCCGTCCCAGGAATCATTCTCGTGAACCTTCGTTGCACTCCCTCTATGGCAACTATATCCTTCCTTAGGTAAGGAGACCAAAATTGTACACAGTACTCCAGGTGTGGTCTCGCCAAGGCCCTATATAATTGGAGTAAGATTTCTTTACTCCTGTACTCAAATCCTCTTGTAATGAAGGCCAGCGTACCATTTACCTTCCTAATGGCTTGCTGCACCTGCACATTCACTTTCAGTGACTCATGTACAAGGACACCCAGGTCCCTTTGAGCATCTGCATTCCCCAATATTTCTCCATTTAGGAAATACTCTGCCTTTCTGTTTTTTCTACCTAAGTGGATAACTTCACATTTATCCACATTATATTCCATCTGCCATGTTCTCGCCCACTCACTGAGCCTGTTGAGATCCCCTTGAAGCCTCTTCACAACTGACACTGCCACCTAGCTTTGTATCATCAGCAAATTTGGAAATGTTACATTTAGTCCCCTCATCCAAATCATTGATATAGATTGTGAATAGCTGGGGCCCAAGCACCGATCCTTGCGGTACCCCACTAGTCACAGCCTGCCATCCTGAAAAAGACCCGTTTATCCCTACTCTTTGTTTTCTGTCTGTCAACCAATTCTCAATCCATGCTAGTATATTACCCCCAATTCCATGTGCCCTAATGTTGTTCACCAACCTCTTGTGTGGGACCTTATCGAAGGCCTGAAAATCCAGATACACCACATCTACCGGTTCCCCTTTGTCTACTCCACTAGTTACATCCTCAAAGAACTCCAATAGGTTTGTCAGCAGGATTTCCCTTTCATAAATCTATGTTGACTCTGCCAAACATGGACAAAAGAGCTGAATTCCTGAGGTGAGGTGAGAAAGACTGCCCTTGACATCAAGGCAGCATTTGACCGAGTGTGGCATCAAGGAGCCCTAGTAAAATTGAATTCAATGGGAATCGGGGAAAACTCTCCACTGGCTGGAGTCATACCTAGCACAAAGGAAGATGGTGTGGTTGTTGGAGGCCAATCATCGCTGCAGGAGTTCTTCAGAGCAATGTAGGCCCAACCATCTTCAGCTGCTTCATCAATGACCTTCCCTCCATCATAAGATCAGAAGTGGGGATGTTCGCTGATGATTGCAGTGTTCGCAACTCCTCAGATAATGAAGCAGTCCTTGGCCACATTCAGGCTTGGGCTGAAAGGTGGCAAGTAACATTTGCGCCACACAAGTGCCAGGTAATGATTATCTCCAACAAGAGTCAACCCCCCATGACAGTCAATGGCATTACCATCGCCGAATCCCTCACCATCAACATCCTGGGGTCATCATTGACCAGAAATTTAACTGGACCAGCCGCATAAATATTGTCAGAGGCTGGGTATTCTGCGCCAAGTGTCTCGCCTTCTGACTCCCCAAAGTCATTCCACCATCTACAAGGCACAAGTCAGGAGTGTGATGGAAATGCTCTCCACTTGCCTGGATGAGTGCAGCTCCCAACACTCAAGAAGCTCGACATCATCCAGAACAAAGCAGCCCGCTTGATTAGTACCCCATCCACCACCTTAAACATTAATCCCTCTACCACCAGCACACCGTGTGCAGTGTGTACCATCTACAAGATGCACTGCAGCAACTCGCCAAGGCTTCTTCGGCAGCAACTCCCAAACCCGTGAAGGACAAGGGCAGCAGGTGCATGGGAACACCATCACCTCCAAGTTCCCCTCCAAGTCACACACACCAGCCTGACTTGGAAATATATCGGCCCAACCATCTTCAGCTGCTTCATCAATGACCTTCCCTCCATCATAAGATCAGAAGTGGGGATGTTCGCTGATCATTGGGTCAAAATCCTGGAACTCCCTCCCCAACAGCACTGTGGGAGCACCTTCACCACACGGACTGCAGCGGTTCACGAAGGCGGCTCACCACCACCTTCTCAAGGGCAACTAGGGATGGGCAATAAATGCTGGCGTTGCCAGCATGGCCCAGATTCCAGAATGAATTAAAAAAAAAAACTAAGTACCCCTGGCTACAAAGTGAGTTTTTAAACTTCTGCTGATAGCATTCCAGGACAGGCTGCTCGGAGGGGCGAGTGACTCGGGTTCACTGACTTTTTCCGCCTTCAGAGGGGGGAAGCTTGTTGTCTGAGAGGGGCAGATCTTTGAAACTTCACACCGTGCTACTGTGGTGCCAACTTCTGCCAGTTTTTTCTTTGAACAGTATTAGTATTATAGGTCTTACATGACATTGAGATACCAAATAGTTTGTCACATTTTAGTGTAAGTAGCTGTAAGGAGATTAATTTAATTTCAAGGTGTCAAAGTTGATGAGGCAATGGATGGATAAATGTTTAGGAAGAGATTGTAAGAACAGATCAAGATGATTCATCTGTTGCTTGGGCCATGGATATGTTACTTGTGGAGTACACTTGGCCCTGGTTGTAAATGTGGGTTAGAAGATTGGGATAAATATTCCGAGTTTTGCTTGATTTCCTTGGATTTAGAGAAATATCAGTGTTCTATTGAACTGAGTCTGATGAAAGGTCATCGACCTGAAACGTTCTCTCCCCACAGACTCTGCCTGACAGGCTAAGTGTTTCCAGCATTTTCTATTTTAACTTTTAATGGGGTTGGTTTGCAGTGTATTTTCTAGCAGAAAGCGCAGCTTGCCAGCTAGTGGAGGGCACTCTATTGTGGTATTGGGATTGTTAACGAGCTGTCGACAGTAATGATGTGGCCCTTGTGGAGTAGTTTGCATATGTTGGTGGTTGCCTTCTCCTCTTCAAACTGCTTTCAGTTAACTCTTGCTCCTATGGGGAGAAAACTGACTAGTTCTGGTACCCTGAACGCATTGAATGGTTTCTTTCAGTCCACCAGTGTTCGTGATACTATAGGATGTTTTCAGATTCCTGATGGTCTTTTCTGGGGATCTGTGAGGGGAGGTGTGTAGCGGAGGAGGAGCTGACGGAATAACACCCATCCCTGGAAAAATATATGTCTTTAGGTTCACCACTAAAAGTAACTAAAATGGTCAATAAACTCCACTGTTTTATTACAGAATTTCCCCCTTACTATAACTGCTCACCACCATTGTGAATTGATAGGCTCTGCAGTGAGGGATCAGTTTCCAAATTTGCAACCCATAAATGTTAACTCGTCATGTTTCACTCGTGCATGCTTACATCTTTTTTTGTTACCATAGCAATTGAAAAGACCTATTTGCAGAGTCAATTTCTGTACCAGGTAATCATATTATCAAGGTTAAGAGAGATCTGTTCTCCATGAATAACATTTTGTAAATTAATTAAAGATCATTCTCTTAAATCACAAGCTGCACTCTGGTGTAATAAAATGTCAGCAGGCTTGCTTTCTTAACTTTTTTTGAAATCATTTTCTGGAGGTGGGCATTGCTGGCAAGGCCAGCATTTATTGCCCATCCCTAATTGCCCTTGAGAAGGTGGCGGTGAGCCGCCGCATTGAATCGCTGCAGTCCGTGTGGTGAAGGTACTCCCACAGTGCTGTTAGGGGGGGAGTTCCAAGATTTTTACTGTGACTATGAAGGAAATGCACTATCTTTCCAAGTCAGGACTGTGACTTGGAGGTGGTGGTGTTCCCATGCATCTGCTGCCCTTGTCCTTCTAGGTGGAAGAGGTCACGGGTTTGGGAGGTGCTGTCGAAGAAGCCTTGGCGAGTTGCTGCAGTGCAGCTTGTAGATGGTACACACTGCAGCCACGGTGCGCCGGTGGTGGAGGGAGTGAATGTTTAAGGTGGTGGATGGGGTGCCGATCAAGCGGGCTGCTTTGTCCTGGATGGTGTCGAGCTTCTTGAGTGTTGTTGGAGCTGCACTCATCCAGGCAAGTGGAGAGTATTCCATCACTCTCCTTACTTGTGCCTTGTAGATGGTGGAAAGGCTTTGGTGTGTCACTCGCCGCAGAATACCCAGCCTCTGACCTGTTCTTGTAGCCACAGTATTTATGTGGCTGGTCCAGGCAGGTATATGATGGGGGAAGCAAATTTAGGCATAAACATTGCAGTTTTGTTCCACATAGTTATTTTTAAAATTACTGATGGCTTTTGCAATTGATTGGATACCAAGGGGTCATTCTGTCGAGATTAAGAATGGATGCCCTTTTCCCTTCCCCAATCCAGGGGCCTCGCATTCTCCACCGCTGCCCCACTAGATTTAGCTAATTCTTCTTAGCAAACTTTCCAGCTCCATTGAATTGGAGTATAAGAAATTACAAATATCTGTAAAATTTATTACAGGGCAGCTGAAAGTCCAAAATCTTCATGCCCACCCCCATCAGGTTAAAGATTGCCTTCCCATCCATCCAGTTGAAATATTAGCTTCTTCGAAGTGCAGCAAATGTACATCAGTTAGTATTGAAATTCTCTCCAGTATCCGCTTTTCCAACTTAATTCAGATAGCTGGGCAGGGTCATTGGTCCGTGCAACGTGGGAGAGGGGCTTCCGAGTATACCAGCACGAGCCAAATATCACCTGCACTGAAGCAGACTTTTGTATTGCTTGCCCCTTACTCTTCAGCCCTAGACGATGGTGGTAAAATGAAATGAATATGTACCTTGTAGAAATTCATACTTGTTTTTTGTTCCTAAAGGTATCAAATACGATGCAGAAAAGGAAGAGAAACAGCTGCAGGAAAACAAGCAGAAAGAGTTGCTGCGAATTGAAGATGCTTTGCAAAAAGCAGCAAAGAAAGGTATGTTTGGTCTGCTCGTTCTCCCAGTATTTTTCTAATTGCATGTAACGTGATTTAGACTGTTCTATTATGGCTCACAGTCTTTAATCTGAAGAACATTTTCCCCATGGTCCGCATCCTGAGAGTGTCTTCTGTTCACCATGCAATTCAAAAGAAGGAAATAAATCCACATACATACCGACTGTCTGTCTGGTTTTCAGCCCATGTGTCAGCATTTCAGAAGAAAAATCTTGTTCCCTCCCAGCCCTGGGATTTGAGATAATCAATATAAACCATTAAGTTTAATTGGAGGGCAGGGCTGAAAGGTGTTCCAATCAATGAATTCAACATTACTTTCTCCACATTTGAGCCAGTTAAGTTTTAAGATGAGCTGATGGTTTCTAAGAGTCACAGTTACACAGAGTATGTTTATTTAACATTTGTTCCCAAAGAAGTCATGCATAACAAGCTGCAGAAAGCTTTTAAAACCTTTTCATTTTCTTCAAAAAAAAAGCACCACTTTCTTGGGCTTGGCTGTTCCAACTGTGTGAAGATTTATTTTCTTCAAAATTAGTTGTCATTGCTTTTTGAGATAATGAGAATATTTCCTGTGAATGCATTAACTTTATTTTGAACATTCCGATCACTGCACTTGTGGGATTGCCATGGCTTGGAAATAAAATAGGCAGTGGGATTGGAGTGACTAAAGAGTTTCACTTCATTAAAAAAAAAATACACAGATCCCAATTTTAAGATCTTACTGGTGTGTGTTGCAGACTGTTGGCTTGTTTGAGAGAGTTACAGTGCCTGGTTATGCTCAGTAACTTTCTATGCTGTTTTCAATTTGTTTACTATGCAGAAACTAAGAGTGTCCACACCATTCATGTTAGAGCAAATATGGTTCGAGTTATTTGCTGTAAAATAAACTCTGCAGCTTCAAAAATAAAAAATGAAGGAAAATGTAATTGAGCAAAATAATTTGCTCATAAGCACATTTTTGACACCAACCTAGTTTCTACATCTTGATCTGTGTTGCACTTAAAAGCATTCTTGAGCAGTAAAGCAATGACTGCAGTTGAGTGCATGCAGCATCTTGTGGGTAACTTACTATTTTTCTCAGCTGATGTTCAGGCATGTTGTGCCACAGTGACATGATCCCCAGCTGGATGAATGAACCCATCAACATTTATACAGATTTCAGTGTCTTATTAGATGCTTGAGAAGTTCTAAAGGATCATTAGTGCGGTTTGTCCTGATTTGGCCTGATTTCACTATTGATTTTGAAATTGCTTTTGCAGAAATTGGACATTATAAAGATTTGTGTTCCTGCAATTTCATTAATGGCTTGTCAATTTTAACAAAAAAGATGTTTCTTTTTTTTGGAAAGATAGCTGTCTTTGTGCAGAGATAGGGGCTAGATCGTTATGCCAAGCATTAAGAAAGTGGGATTGAGCTCACCTTGTTGGATGGAATGGCCATCTTTGTATCTTTCAATAGACTATGGTGCAGTTACACATCAACTCGCAAGGAAGAAGCTGGTAGGTTCGTGCTCACTTTCCCACACTCCTAAACTTCTCTAGGCACTTGGTGTTGGCCGAACCTGGGTGGAACGAAAGACAAGTGGATGGTTAAAATTGTTTTTAGGCCACTTGTCCCACTGCTTGTGCTCGCAAAGCTGAACAAACCATTTTGAATTACTTCTTCATGCTAAACAGTTCGAGGAAATAACGAAGGTACAGCAGATACTGTGGAATGTTTTGAAATCGGGGACGAGGAGGTATTTGTTCCCCTCCAGTCTTTTTACATTATCAAATCCCCTGGCCCGATGCCATTCAGTACAGTGCCTAACAGACCAGCGAGGACATTCCCAGGGTTCTGAAAGATTGATTGGACAATGGAGAATAGAAGCACACAAACAGTGTTTATACTTTTACTAAAAAAAAAAGGATTGTTCTGACCTAGATAAGTACAGGGCAATTGGTGTTGCAGCAAAACCTGGCCATTATATTCGAGTTGAATGAGTACCTGCACATGGCTTCACAACGAACGGTCACCGTGGTTTTAGTAGGGGAATGCCTGCTGGACAAACCGCCTCCACTTCTTTGAGGACGTCATAAGTAAAACAGTGTGTGGAAGCCACTGCGCAGTAGTTTATTTGGATTTCAAGAAGGCTTTTAATAGAATTCTCACATGAAAGACTATTAAACTGGAATCCACGGTAGAATGTGGATTGATTAAAAACTGGGAAACTGATTGCTTCTGTACTCCAAGGGTTAAACTAGCAGTCTGGTGGAGTACAGCAGGTTGAGGGATTGGACCTTTGTCAGATAATCAGTTGTAAATTTGATAAATTTATAGATCTAATAAGGGCACTAGGGATTTAAGATGCAATTAATATTTTGCAAAGATTTTTAGGTTTAATACAGCTGGTCAGGCAATTGGCAAATGAAACTTAATATTGACAAATAGAAATTATTGCATATTAGAAGAAAGAAGGCGTGATGGAAGTCCTACCTCGATGTCTGTCTTCTCTCTTCCTCCTCTCTCCTGCCCCAGGGGTTATTATCTTGTCATGCCTACTGTGAAGCACCCGGCACTGCATTGGGATCTTAATACGGTAATCGGAAGCTGATGGCTGCCCCATTAAGCTCATAGTCAGTATTGTAATGTGAAGACTGGTTAATGTCTTGCATGGTATAATTGTTGGCCTGCTGTAACTTGTGTCGCACAAGGCTGGACAAAGGGTTCTTGTGAAGATTTTAGGATCATCTTCTTGAAGAGTCCAGACCTACCTGCAAGATGTCGGTTTTTTGAATGGGGTCCTGGGCTACATTGTTTTCAAACTGGCTTGGTATGACCAAGGGAAATAGGAAAGGAGTGCTTGGAAGCTTCAGGCATTGTAGTCATTTCTGCTGGAAAGAAGGTACTGTTTGACAGAGTGCTTATTTTTGCCTTTGCCTCAAGACTGACCGGTTCATCGTGCTGCTGCTGGAATGTAACAATAAAGGTAGTTTACTCTCCTTTTGGCGAAGCACAGTTCTTGCAGCCTCCATTCCTTTAAACCTACCTTTAGGTTCTTTCCTTGGGGTTGGAAAGATTGAGTGCATTTCAGTCTATCTAAATTGATTTTATAGATAGGAGGATCAATTCATCTTTTTATATTTGTGAGTTAGAAATCCTCTCTCTATTTCCCTCAACACAAATCTTTGTTAATGCTTTCTGCTATGGATGGAATTAAAAAGAATGGTTCTGGATTTGCTGATTTTCTTGGAAGTTGCTAATGATTGTATAATGCTGATTTATAATTAAACAATTGCTGTCGAATCTCTCTAACTTGGGTACTAAATGTATCTCCCATTCCTCCAGGATATTTAGGCAAATCCAGCTTTATTGTCTGGTTCTGCAGGCAGGTGTGAATAGTTTTTGAGGTACCAGTCTATTCCCAATGATTCAAAGTGTGGTTTTGTGCTAAAAGTAATTGAATTCAAATTACTGGATAATTAAGCAATGTACATAACAAAGTAGGAATTTAATTCAGCTTTATTAGCACTGTCATAATTTGAATTAAATGACTTTGTATTCATAAGAGGGACTGAATACTGTGTACTCTCATTCAGTTAGTAAATCCTGTAGACCTGTATAAATGGCAATGATCTGCATATGGCCGAGAGTATTGGAAGATGAGATGCATGATGAAGTAACATCTAATAACTTGGAATTGTTGGACTTTGTATGACTAATTTAATCGATTAACTTAATTCAGCATGAATTGTCAATTACATCTTTAAAATCAGGTTTTTTGGGGCATTGGCTGTAATAGTTTATAAAGCACAATTTTTTTTTTTATGTTTTAAAATTTATTTTGTTTCCACATTTTTATTTATCATGGACATAGAATCACTGTGTAGCTACCTGGCCATATATTAGGCCCACAGGTTAGTCAAGATTTAATTCTTGCACAGTTCCAATTCTGATTTCCCCTTTTCCCCCTCTCCCCTTTTTGCCCTTGACCCTCATTTCTGCTGAAACAGTGACTCGTGCTAGCACGAGTTCATGGGTATTACTGGCCCTGCACTGTTAACCAGGTGGATGGATGGGGGGTATCGCTGGCCCTGCACTGTTAACCAGGTGGATGGATGGGGGTATTACTGGCCCTGCACTGTTAACCAGGTGGATGGATGGGGGGTATCGCTGGCCCTGCACTGTTAACCAGGTGGATGGGGGTATCGCTGGCCCTGCACTGTTAACCAGGTGGATGGATGGGGGGTATCGCTGGCCCTGCACTGTTAACCAGGTGGATGGATGGGGGGTATCGCTGGCCCTGCACTGTTAACCAGGTGGGTGGATGGGGGTATCGCTGGCCCTGCACTGTTAACCAGGTGGATGGATGGGGGGTATCGCTGGCCCTGCACTGTTAACCAGGTGGATGGATGGGGGGGTATCGCTGGCCCTGCACTGTTAACCAGGTGGATGGATGGGGGGTATCGCTGGCCCTGCACTGTTAACCAGGTGGATGGATGGGGGTATCGCTGACCCTGCACTGTTAACCAGGTGGGTGGGGGGTATCGCTGGCCCTGCACTGTTAACCAGGTGGATGGATGGGGGGGTATCGCTGGCCCTGCACTGTTAACCAGGTGGATGGATGGGGGTATCGCTGGCCCTGCACTGTTAACCAGGTGGATGGATGGGGGTATCGCTGGCCCTGCACTGTTAACCAGGTGGGTGGGGGGTATCGCTGGCCCTGCACTGTTAACCAGGTGGATGGGGGTATTACTGGCCCTGCACTGTTAACCAGGTGGATGGATGGGGGTATCGCTGGCCCTGCACTGTTAACCAGGTGGATGGATGGGGGTATCGCTGGCCCTGCACTGTTAACCAGGTGGATGGATGGTTGACTGTGAGCCAGAAGGACCAAATCAGATCCTGCTCCGAGGCCAATTATAGCACCCCTCCTCGAGTGAAATAGATCGGCAAGAGATTAAGTTGAGTGCCTCACTGGTCCATACGACTCAGTGGTGCTGCATTTAGCAGCAAAGCCATTGGGAAAGACCTTGGTGCTTTTTTGAAAATTGTGTTTTTAAAGGATTGACGCTACGTCTGGAATTTTATTATTCAAAGTGTAACAATGTTTTACTGCTCAAATTTGAAGGCCTGGTTAAAATGTCTTTACACTGTACTTAATTGTGAATACTGTCTTCATGCATAATATTTATTGTTACTGCTGCGTGCTGGGATGAAGGTGCCGCTTCAGGAGAATTCTTGTTTTCCCTGGAAAGCTATGTTTATAAGGACGTCAAACCTGGTAGGTACTTCAGTGCAAAATTACATTACATTAGTGTTGTTCTAATACACCCAAGAAGTTTAAAACAAATATATATTATTTTGTGAGGACATTGGTGTTACATCGAAAAGAAACTGCATGAATTTTTCCAAATAAACCCCTTAACTAGCTTTATCTAAATTAAAGCAAACCAGCAGCAGTGACTTTGCAGTGAATAAATAGAACAGAGGGGCAGCATTTAAACTCGTGAGGTAATGGAAAATATCCGTGTCTGAGGAAGGGGTTAAGAATAAACATATGAAGGGGCAAAACGACCTAAAATGTTGAGCTTGCGAGGGTTTATAGAAACATGTGCCTCAGACATACTTTAAACAAAAGGATCGTCCAGGAAAGGGGAAATGGCATGGGCAGGTTCAGAATAGTCAGCGTGGATTTGTAAACAGTGAGCTTGGCTGGTTGAATTGTTTAGGAAATCACACACTATTGATAAAGGGAATGTTGTAGATGTTCCAATTATGGGATTTTAGAACGTGTTTGATATAGCGCTACACAGAGAGACTTCTCACGAAAATGGATTAATGACTTGGATAAAACAATAGAGAGCCATATGCTCAAGTTTGCCAATGAGACAAAGATTGACCACATCGTGTAGACGGGAGAATAAAATTACAAGGAGAGATTAACTGAGTGGGCAAAACTGTGGCAAATGGATTTCAACACATCTAAGCGTGAGGTCATCCATTTTGGACCAAAAATGGATAGAACCAAGTATTTAAAAAAAAAAAAAAAATTAGAAATAGTGGAGGTCCAAAGAGATTTAGGGGCCCATGTATAAAGATCACAAATATGTAGTGGTCAGGTACACAAATTAATCAAAAGGCTAATGGAATGTTACTCTTTATATGTAGAGGGCTAGAATATAAAGGGAAGGAAGTTTTGCTCCAGCCTGGTTAGACCACATCTGGAGCACTGAGTACCGTTCTGGGCACCGCACCTTACAAAGGATAGATTGCCCTTGGAAGGAGTGCAGCGCATATTCACTGGAATGTTACCAGGGCTCCAAGGCTTAAATTATGAGGAGAGATTACTTTTAGGAGGCTTGTATTCCCTGGAATGTGGAAGACTAAGGGGTGATTTGATTGCTGTTTTCAGGATTTTGAAAGCAATTGATGGGGTAGATTGAGAGAAACATTTTCATAAGGAGCAGGAGTCGGCCATTCGGCCCCTCGAGCCTGCCCCGCCATTCAATAAGATCATGGCTGATCTGATCTTGGCCTCAACTCCACTTCCCTGCCCGCTCCCCATAACCCTCGACTCCCTTATTGTTCAAAAATCTGTCGATCTCCACCTTAAATATATTCAATGACCCAGCCTCCAGAGCTCTCTGGGGAAGAGAATTCCACAGATTCACGACCCTCCGAGAAGAAATTCCTCCTCATTTCCGATTTAAAAGGGTGCCCCCTTCTGAAATTATGCCCCCTAGTTCTAGATTCCCCACGAGGGGAAACATCCTCCCTGTATCTATCCTGTCAAGCCCCTTCAGAATCTTGTATATTTCAATAAGATCCCCTCTCATTCTTCTAAACTCCAATGAGTATAGGTCCAACCTGCTCAACCTTTCTTCATACGTCAACCCCTTCATCCCAGGAATCAACCTCGTGAACCTTCTCTGAACTGCCTCCAATGCAAGTATATCCCTCCTTGAATAAGGAGACCAAAACTGTACGCAGTACTCCAGGTGTGGTCTCACCAATGCCCTGTACAGTTGTAACAGGACTTCCCTACTTTTATATTCCATTCCCTTTGCAATAAAGGCCAACATTCCATTTGCATTCCTAATTATAATAAACTCCTGTTGAAACGGCACTTCATCATCTGGAATTCTTTAATAACCGGCAAAATTCAGGAGTAGGTTTTGAGGCTTCTGCCCCAGAAGGAACGGGGCAGTAGTGTCTCAAAAATGGTGGGGAATGACTTAGCACTTGTTCCCGCCGTCGCTGTGGGCACTGCAATCTTTCCTGCACAGTATCAGCTGGCCGTCCAGCCAAAGAGGAACCCAACGATAAGTTTTACTGTATATTTGTGGCTGTGTAACCGGGGTTCTCGTACCTTTTGCCGTGTAACCATGGCTCTTGCACCTCTAGTTGTGTAACCGGGTCCCCTGTACTTGTGGCCGTGTAACAGGGACTCCTGGATCTGTGGCCATGTAACCAGGGCACCTGTACCTGTGGCTGTGTAACCAAGGCTCCTGGATCTGTGGCCGTGTAACAGGGGCTCCTGGATCTGTGGCCGTGTAACCAGGGCACCTGTACCTGTGGCTGTGTAACCAAGGCTCCTGCACAAGTGGCCGTGTAACCGGGGTTCCTGCACCTGTGGCTGTGTAACAGGGGCTCCTAGACTTGTGGCCGTGCAACCGGGGATCTTGCACCTGTGACCGTGTAACCGGGGTTACATAAGAACATAAGAAATAGGAGCAGGAGTAGGCCATTTGGCCCTTCGAGCCTGCTCCACCATTCAATAAGATCATGGCTGATCTTCTACCTCATCTCCACTTTCCTGAACTATCCCCATATCCCTTGATTCCCTTAATATTCAAAAATCTATCGATCTTTGTCTTGTATACAAAACGATTGAGCCTCCACAGCCCTCTGGGATAGAGTTTTCCAAAGATTCGCCATCCTCTGACGGAAGAAATTTCTCCTCATCTCAGTCCTAAATGGCCGACCCTTTATTCTGAGACTGTGACCCTTTATTCTGAGACTGTGACCCCTGGTTCTAGACTCCCCAGCCAGGGGAAACATCCTCCCTGCATCTACCCTGTCAAGCCCTGTAAGAACTTTGTAAGTTTTCAATGAGATCACCTCATTCTTTTAAACTCAAGAATATAGGCCTCGTCTACTCAATCTGTCTTCATAGGACAATCCCCCAATCCCAGGAACCAGTCTGGTGAACCTTCGTTGCACTCCCTCTATGGCAAGTCTATCCTTCCTTGCGTAAGGAGACCAAAACTGTACACTCCTGCACCTGTGGCTGTGTAACGGGGCTCTAGAACCGTGGCCATTGTCACTCCATGTCCCCCCTTCTGGTCTGAGGTCGGCTGATATATAAATTGCCTCGGTAAGTATACTTCTCCATTATCCGGAATTTTTAATCAACTGGCACCATCCCGGTCCCGCTGGTGCCAGATATAAAGAGTTTACTGTACTTGCTGTACCTGCATGCTAAATTTTTGTGATTCATGTACAAGGACCCCCAGATCCCCCTGTACCTCAGCATTTTGTAATCTCTCCCCATTTAAATTATTTGCTTTTTTATTTTTCCTACCAAAGTGGATAACCTCGCATTTTCCCACATTAAACTCCATCTGCCAGATTTTTGCCCACTCACTTGGCCGATCTATATCCCTTTGGAGATTCTTTGCGTTCTCCACACAATTTGCTTTCCCACCTATCTTTGTATCGTCAGCAAATTTGGCTACATTACACTCGGTCCCTTCATCCAAGTCATTAATATAGATTGTAAATAGTTGAGGCCCCAGCACTGATCCCTGTGGCACCCCACTAGTTACAGTTTGCCAACCTGAAAATGACTCATTTATCCCGACTCTCTGTTTTCTGTTAGTTAGCCAATCCTCTATCCATCCATGCTAATATATTACCCCCAACCTCGTGAGCTCTTATCTTGTGTAGTAACCTTTTATGTGGCACCTTATCGAATGCCTTCTGGAAATCCAAATACACGACATCTACCCTTTATCCGCCCTGCTCGTTACATCCTCAAAGAACTCCAGCAAATTTGCCAAACATGATTTCCCTTTCATAAAACCATGCTGACTCTGCTTGACTATATTAGGATTTTCTAAACGTCTTGCTATCACTTCCTTAATGATGGACTCCAGCATTTTCCCAATGATAGATGTTAGGCTAACTGGTCGACAGTTGCCTGCTTTCTATCTCCCTCCTTTCTTAAATATGGGCGTTACATTTGCTGTTTTCCAGTCTGTTGGGACCTCTCCAAAATCCACTATCTCTGCAGCCACCTCTTTTAAAACTCTAGGATGCATGCCATCGGGTCCAGGGGACTTGTCCACCTTTAGTCCCATTAGTTTGCCTAGTACTTTCTCGTGATAGTGATTGTTTTAAGTTCCCCCCCAACCTCAGTAGCCCCTTGATTATCCATTATTTCGGATGCTTTTAGTGTCTTCGACTGTGAAGACTGATACAAAATATTTGTTCAAGGTCTCCGCCATTTCCCTGTTTCCCATTATTAATTCCCCAGACTCATTCTCGTTTACTTTAGCTACTCTCTTCCTTTTTATATACCTGTAGAAGCTCTTGCTGTCTGTTTTTATATTTCTTGCTAGCTTACTCTCTCAAGCTATCTTCTCTCCTTTTTTTAGTTGTCCTTTGCTGCTTTTTAAAAATTTCCCAATCCTCTGGTGTTTCACCATTCTTTGCAACATTGTATGCTTTTGTTTTCAATTTGATACCACCCTTTACTTCCTTCGTTAGCCATGGATGGTTCATCCTTCTCTTAGAGTCTTTCTTTCTCACTGGAATATATCTTTGCTGAGAGTTATGAAATATCTCCTTAAATGTTTGCCACTGCTTTTCTACAGTCTTACCCTGTAATATATTTTCCCAGTCCACTTTAACCAAGTCTGCCTTCATACCTTTGTAATTACCTTTGTTTAAGTTCAGGACAATAGTTTGAGACCTAGCTTTCTCATCCTCAAACTGAATTTGAAATTCTACCATGCTATGATCACTCTTCCCAAGCGGATCCTTCACTTCGAGATCATTATTTAATCCAACCTCGTTGCACATTACCAGATCTAAAATAGTCTTCTCCCTGGTTGGTTCCACAACATATTGTTACAAGAAACCATCCCGTATACACTCTTAAGAACTCCTCTTCAAGTCAACCTTTGCCAATTTGCTTTGTCCAATCAATATGAAGATTAAAGTCTCCCATGATTATAGCCGTACCTTTCTTACAAGCCTCTATTATTTCTTGATTTATTCTCTGTCCAACCATGTGGCTACTGTTTGGGGGCCTGTAGACCACTCCCACTAGTGACTTTTTACCCTTACTATTTCTTATCTCCACCCAAACTGATTCTACATCTTGATCTTCCAGGCCAATATAATTTCTCATTACTACACTGATATCATCCCTTATTAACAGAGCTACACCACCTCCTTTTCCTTTCTGCCTATCCTTAAATGGCAAATACCCCATAATATTCAGTTCCCAGCCTTGGTCACCTTGCAACCACATCTCTAATGGCTATCAGATCATACCCATTTATTTCTATTTGTGCTGTCAACTCGTCTATCTTGTTACGAATGCTGCGTGCGTACAGATATAGAGCTTTTAATTTTGTCTTTTTTACCATTTTTCCTTACTCTGACCCTTCTTTCTGATGCACTCTTAGGTGTATACGTTCTGTCCCTTCCTGTCACACTCTGGTTATCATTACCCCTACTGCTACCCTGCACTTTTCCCTTCTCATTTTTCTTTGACTTTTTAAATTTCCGCTCAGCATATCCCTCCCCCACTATTTAGCCCTAGATATTCGATTCGCCAGGACACTGGTCCCAACCTGGTTCAAATGAAGCCCGTCACGGCGGAACAGCGCCCTCTTATCCCAGAACTGGTGCCAGGAATCGAAACCCATTTCTCCCACACCAATCTTTCAGCCACTTGTTCATCTCTCTGATCTGATGCCAATTTGCATGTGGCTCAGGTAGTAATCCAGAGATTATTACCTTTGTGGTTCTGCTTTTTAATTTAGCCCCTAGCTGTTCATACTCCCTCACCAGAACCTCTTTCTATGTCCTACCTATGTCGTTGGTACCTACATAGACCACGACAACTAGATCTTTCCCCTCCCACTCTTAAGTTCCTCTCCAGCCCAGAGGAGATGTCCTTTACCGTGGCACCGGGTAGGCAACACAGCCTTCGCGACTCACGCTCTCTGCTGCAGAGAACAGTATCTAGCCCCCTAACTATATTGTCCCCTACCATACCACATTTCTTTTTGCTCCCTCCACTTGAATGGCTCCCTGTACCACGGTGCTGGGGTCAGTTTGTTCATCCTCACTGCAGTCCCTGCTCTCGCCCACACAGAGAGTAAGAACCTCGTAACTGTTGGACATGAGCAAGGGCTGAGGCTCCTCCACCACTACCCCTGGTTCCCCATACCTGCCTCGCTTGTAGTCACGCCCACCTGTCCCTGACCACGGACCAAATTTGAATGAATTAATCTAAGGGGTGTGACTGCATCCTGGAACACAGCGTCCAGGTAACTCTCCCCCTCCCTGAGGTGTTGCAGTGTTTGAAGCTCGGACTGCAGCTCATCAACATGGAGCCGAAGTTCCTCGAGCAACCAACACTTACTGCAAATGTGGTCGCTGTGGACCTCGATAGTGTCCACCAGCTTCCACATGCTGCAGCAGTAACACATTTCTAATGTATTTAATTAATTAAATGTATAAGTTTTGAACGTTTAGTTTTTAATCTTGCTCTAATTTAAACCAATGCCCAAGAAAAGAGAGAAATACTGACCAACCAAGCACTTCCCTGCTTTCCTGTGACGTCAGTCCTTGGTTTTTTTTTGTCGTGTCCGCTGCCTCTGCTCTCGGACCTTCCTCTGCCGCGCTGTTTATTTGCTCCGCCCCAGCTGTCGCTCAGATCCGCTGCCTCTGCCTTTTCCCTGTAATGTCACCTTTTATTTTTCTCCAAATGCGGTTGGGGAGTTTTACAGAGCCGAACTCCCGCTGGTTTTCTGTCCCCTCGTGCAGATTTTTAACTCCTGCTCTCCTGGAGGCTGACAAAGATAGAAAAAGAAGCAAGGCGCACCTCACTCCCCTCCTCAGCAAACTCCCTTACTCAGCAAACTCCCTTACTCACCAAACTTGCACGTTTACACTCCAAGCTGCATTCCATGAGAAACTGCACTCGAGCCTCCCTTATTTATACTACTGAGATTTATGAGTCACCTCTCAGGCAGTTGCAGAGCCAGACCAGTTAATTAATTAACTAGCCCCACCCACTGTCCAGCACAGAGCTTGCTTTGCCCTGCCCAAACTTGGAAGAAACTAAACTTAAAAACAGTAAATTTAAGTGAAATGCTAATTGCAAGCACACAAGACTAGATTATATTTAAAAAAAAGATTAATCCTCAAGATTCACCCCCTTACTCACCAAACTCGCACGTTTACACTCTGTTCCAAGCTGCACTCCGTGAGCTGGTGTTAAGTCTCTGGCAAGGGATCAGAGCCAGGCCATTCAGGAGAGAAGCTCAGAAATACTTCTTCACACCAAGTGTGGCAGAAGTGTGCAAAACTCTCCCACGAAAAGCAGTAAATGCTAGCTCAATTAAAACATTTAAAATCTGAGCGCTATATTTTTGAGAGCCAAGGGTATTTCGGGACGTAGAGCCAAGGTGGGTGGGTGGATGGAGTTCAGATACAGATCAGCCATGATCTCAGTGAATGAAACAGGCTCAAGGTTCATTTGAAGGCACGTGGTATTAAAGGGAATGTTGTCACATGGGTTGTGAAATGGCTCGGAGTAAATGGTGGGCTTCAGTCGTGATGTGAACCAGAGATCTGTGCTGGGACTTCTTGCTTTTCACTTCTGTAAATGATTTGGGCACAGAACAAGAAGCATGAAATTGAAATTTGCTGAAATCAAATTACAGGGCATGACAAACTGACAATTGCAGGAGCATATGCATAGGTTGGTGGAGTGGGTAGATTGATGGCAGATGCAGTTCAATGTAGAGAAATGTGAAGAAGGAGGAGCACGAAGAACAGTGAGAGGAGGTATACCTAAATGCTAAGAATCTAAGAGTGGAAGAAACGAAGGATTTAGGGTTGCAGATGTATACTTAAAGGTGGGAATACAGGTAGAAAATGCCGTGGACATGGGAATTTGATTTTATATTGGGCACTGAAGTGATAACAAAACACTGAATGGGAGTATCGTGTTGCTGGTTTGTGTCGATGCGGACTCGCTGTTTTTTTGCTGGTGATGTTTTTTTAAAAAAGAATATTTTGTTCCTCCTATGTTACAGCGATGCTTGTCAGTCAAACATGGGATGCAAATTTAACATGTATTTCAATGACTTCACTGGAGATGAGCAATTTCGCAAATTCTCCTGGGGACGATGGTTATTATTTTGTGTAGATTAGCATTCAGTTCATGGACTAAAGTGTTTTATTATTGAGGTATGTTGTAGTGAATTACCCCATAATCCTAAATGTTACATAAGAGGTCCTAGAATGTTGTTCATGTTTTCAGATGCTCCAAAAGTGTGTTCTGCTTGGGGCATTAATTGAATTTAAGTTGAAGTCTGCTTTACTTTATGGCAAGGATCATGAGCGGAGGACAGCACTTGCCATTCATGGAATAAAAACAGAAACTGCTGAAAATTCTCAGCAGGTCTGGCAGCATGTGTGGAGAGAAACCGAATTAACGGTTCAGGTCGATGACCTTTCGTTTCTCTCCCCACAGATGCTGCCTGACCTGCTGAGTATTTCCAGCATTTTCTGTTTGTATTTCAGATTTCCGGCATCTGCAGTATTTTGCTCTT
This sequence comes from Somniosus microcephalus, assembly GCF_052327205.1. Classification (NCBI taxonomy): domain Eukaryota; kingdom Metazoa; phylum Chordata; class Chondrichthyes; order Squaliformes; family Somniosidae; genus Somniosus; species Somniosus microcephalus. The sequence goes on from NC_141018.1 coordinate 9,046,507, forward strand.
GCCATTCATGGTGTCCCTTATGTAATTACATAAACAAATCTGTAAAGATAATATGCTCTAACTAGCAGTTGAATGCATTAAGAAGGGAAGACTAAACAATGTCAGCAAGTCCATAGATATCATCCTTTGTTATGGGAGCTCATTATAATTTGTTTCTTTTTAATAACAGTCCAAATTGGAACTAAGAGAATAGTTAAAGATTATATCTATGAAATGTCTTGATAGCTGCCAACTCACATTTTTCAAATTACAGTAACTTAATGCATGTCTGTTGAAAGATCGAAGTGCTGGAGAATGAAAGCACCTGAAAATCGTGAATCAAAAAATTTGATGTAAAATTCTTAGATCTGAGTTTGACCATTTGGTCCTGCAGAATACAGTGACTATTGCCCACTTGTATTTAAAAATAGGTGGGAGTTACAGTGAGCTCTGCTTATTGTGTGACAAATAACAGATCTCATTGTTAGCACTATAGGAATTGAGGGTGTGCTATTTTCCTTTCTCAACTGTATCATTGCTACTCAGTTCCATGCACATCTCTGCCATCAAACCATATTACAGTCTGGTTTCCACCCACCCACCATAATGTGATTGCCTTCCATGCTCAACTTCCCTAATGCTCTCCTACACATATTCCGCCTTATACAAACTTTAACTTGTCCTATACTCTGCCACTTTCACCCAATTGTGCAGAAAGTCTCCTTTGCCCATCACTCTTGTTTTTGATGACTTCCATTGGCTCCCAGTCCCCCAACTCATTGCTTGTCCTTTCTCTGTCCCATTAATTGTAGCAGAGGATTCAGCTGCCTTGACTCCAGACTCTGAAATTCTCTCCATAAACCCCTCTGTCTTATGACCTCTCTCTCTACCGCCAAAAGCCCTCTCAAATTCTACTTCTTCACCATGCATTAGGTCACCTCTTACTCTTCTACTGCTTGCTAGCCATTCGGGCTCCATGAGCACTTTGGGATATCCACTACGTCAAAGGCACTATATAAATGCATGTTTTTGTTGGACAGTGTGCTACCCTTAAACTAAGAACCCTCATATGGCTCAAGGAAGAAAAGTAAGAGAAATAACTTGCGTTTATGTAACGCCTTGCACATCTTCAGGATGTCCCAAAGTGCTTCACAGCCATTGAAGTACAGAAATATTTAAAAAGCATGATTTAGTTAATATAAATTCCCTGAATATTTATTTATTTATTCCGTATCTTCCAGCCTTTATTTTGTTGCTCGCACCCTGTAATCTAAGATTATTGCAGTTGTTTGTACCAGATGGTATTAATGCCTCATTGAATGAATGAATTCAAATTGAACAAGATTGTTGTTAAATGCATGACTCTCATGATGTCGTTCCGCTTAATATCAGTAGAAATAGTCACAAAATGTTCGTAAGCAAATGGTTCATAATTTAATTTTAAATAACCATTGCTACTCTAAATTCAGGATAAATACTGCAAAGTACTTTCTTCCTTGGCTTTTTAACTATCACAAGACTACAAATTGTTTTTACAGTCTTTTATCATAGAAACGTAGAAGATAGGAGTAGGCCATTCGGCCCCTCGAGCCTGTTCTGCCATTTAATGAGATCATGGCTTATCCCATTGACTAAGGTTGCCCGACTAACCAGGAACAGTTTTACTTGCAACTCTTAAGGTATAATCCTCATGATTTTCTGTTTGTCCAGAAAAAATACCCATACTGGCATTCATCTATAATTTCTCCTGGACCTTGGTGCATTTGACATTGTTCTGTCAGGACCTGGGACCTGAGTGACCTGCTAGTCGATGATTTCTACCTCGACCTTGCAGAAGAAGCCGCTGAGCACTTAGTGAAGTTGTCTTTCTTTCAGATTTTTCTTTGATTGTTTCTTTGATTTATACGTCAGATGTCATTAAATCAGATAAAGGTATATTTTCTTAGCAGAAAAATAAGTGGCGTTTGGTTGAAACCTTTACTGCGTCAGGTAAATCTTCTCATCAATCCTTCCTCGAGTCTGGTCAGTACTGGCATCTGGCTGCAAGATCTGCAAATGTTACTGTGGCTCCCTTTTGAAGAACAAACATACATAACCTTTTCATTATCTACCCATGCTGCATGATTTCCAGAACTGCAATGCTTGCCACAGCATGAGTGGGAATGGATGAAGATGACCCAAGAGTGCAAAGTTTGCGATATCACAACGGTAGGGAGTGGTACAGGTTTACAGAGCTGGTGACGGGGTGGGAGTGAGCCACAGTGCAGGAGAAGCACCAGTGACTGATAGAACACTCACCCACCCAAACTGTTAGGGGTAATATAGTAGCATGGATAGAGGATTGGTTAACGGACAGAAAACAGAGATTAGGGATAAACTTATCTTTTTCAGGCTGTAACTAGTGGGGTGCCACAAGGATCAGTGTTGGGGCCTCAGCTATTTACGATCTATATTAATGACCTAGATGAAGGGACCGAGTGTCATGTATCCAAGTTTGCTGCTGATACAAAGCTAGGTGGGACAGTAAGCTGTGAGGAGAACACAGTCTGCAAAGGGATATAGATAGACTAAGTGAGTGGGCAGTAAGGTGGTAGATGGAGTATAATGTAGGGAAATGTGAGGTTATTCACTTTGGTAGGAAGAATAGAAAAACAGAATATTTTTTAAACGGTGAGAAACTTTCAAATGTTGGTGTTCAGAGAGATTTGGGTGTCCTCGTGCAAGAACCACAGAAAGCTAGCATGCAGGTACAGCAAGTAATAAGAAAGGCAAATGGCATGTTGGCCTTTATTGCAAGAGGGTTGGAGTATAAGAGTAAGGAAGTCTTGCTACAATTGTACAGGGCCTTGGTGAGACCACACCTGGAGTACGGTGCACAGTTTGGTCTCCTTATCTAAGGAAGGATAGACTTGCCTCAGGGGCGGTGCAACGAAGGTTCACTAGATTGATCCCTGGGATGAGCGGGCTGTCCTATGAGGAGAGATTGAGTACAATGGGCCTATACTCTCTGGAGTTTAGAAGAATGAGAGGTGATCTCATTGAAACATACAAGATTCTGAGGGGGATTGACAGGGTAGATGCTGAGAGGATGTTTCCCCCTGGCTGGAGAGTCTAGAACTAGGGGGCACAGTCTCAGGATAAGGGGTCGGCCATTTAAGACCGAGATGAGGAGGAATTTCTTCACTGAGGGTTGTGAATCTTTGGAATTCTCTGCCCCAGATGGCTGTGAATGCTGAGTCTTGGAGTATACTCAAGGCTGAGCTACATAGAATTTTGGACTCTAGGGGAATCGAGGGATATGGAGATCGGGCGGGAAAGTGGAGTTGAGGTCGATGATCAGCCGTGATCATGTTGAATGGCGGAGCAGGCTCGAGGGGACGTATGGCCAACTCCTGCTCCTAATTCTTATGTTACGTTACTGAAAACATGGGCCCTGACTATTGCTGACAAAATTTGACCACTTCATGATACTCTCACAAATCAACTTCATCGACTGGAAGGACATCATGAGAATGATACATTTAACAGTAACTCTGCATTAGGCCAAGACTCATGCTGCCATTTGTGTGGCATTCCAATTTCTCCATTACGCTCAACTACTTTATTACTATAAGGAAACTGGCTTGACTTTTCCAACTGACAAACGAAGTTTCTGTGGTTTTTTTATCTCTTCCCTCAGTCCAAAATAGCGTTTCCAACATTTTTACTTCTATTTACATTGCTGCTGCCATGCCATGCTTCACCACATCTGTTGAGTGGTGGAGCTGGGAGATAGGTGTCACCAGTGGTGGGAGTCCTGTAACTGCATACTGTGGACTGAACGATTTCTGGTGTTATACAGGGAGTGTTCCAGGTAGATGATCAGATTAATGCAATCACATTAGAATGTTACCTACTGATGTTACAGGAACACCTCATAGGAAAAGTGTCATCACAATTGCATGCATTTTTACGAGCAGATTGATAGGTTGTTTCAATGGGAATTTTACCATTATAGATGCACCATTATGTTTCTTAATGCACTCTACTACAACAATTGGCTTTTATATACCGTCTTTAATGTAATAAAACACACTTAAGGTGCTTCACAGGAGCGTAATTGGACAAAACTTGACACTGACCCACATAAGGAGATATTAGGATAGGTGAGATTGGTTTTAAGGCGCATCTTAAAGGAGGAGAGAGAGGCGGAGAGGTTTAGGGAGGGAATTCCAGAGCTTTGCGCCGAGACAGCTGAAGGCACGGCCACCAATGGAGAGGTGATGGAAATCAAGGATGCACAAGAGGGCAGAGTTGGTGGATCGCAGCTATGCCTGAGGATTGTAGGGCGGGAGGAGGTTAGAGATGTGGAGGAATGAGGCCATGGAGGGATTTGAACACCAGGAGGAGAATTTTAAATTGAAGTGCTGCTGGACCTGGAGCCCGTGTCGGTCAGTGAGCACAGGGGTGATGGGTGAACCGGACTTGGTGCGAGTTAGGTTGCGGGCCACAGAACTTTGAATGAGCTGAAGTTTACAGAAGGTGGAAGATGAGAGGCTGGCCAGGAGAGCATTGGAATAATGCTCTGAATCCAAATTACACAATTGTGAGATTTAAAAATCTACTATCAATTTTTGAAATGTGCACAGTATATTATGACTGGTTCTAAGAAAGTACAGCAAAATTCACCCGCCAAAGAGATTGACTATGGAATTTAGATAAAAATACTGAATAAACATTTTTGAGACTAGAAATTTTTAACTTAATTTGGAAGTGGTGTATGTAATTGTCCAATTAAAATATGAGCAAAGATTTTTTTTTAACCTTCACTTAGTAGAAAATTGAGTTTTTTTTTACTTTAAAAGTGAAATCTAAAAATGTTGGTGTGCTGTGTAGTTAGAATGTTTGCTGGTGGAAAAAGCAGTAAAAGCCATGGATCATTTCAGTTTTGTACAATGAGATTCTCAAATTAAACCTTCATGAATATTGATAAGTTGCTGAATTATAAACTGACCAAACCAATTTAACATAGAATCTTTTCATGTGATTCTCATTTCATCATTCTGACATAAAATAGATGTAATAGATTCCAGTTTTTCTGAAGTCTGCCTGAATATGGCCAGGGAAACCACTTACTGAATATGTAGAACAGTTCTTTAGTGTCTAGAGGGCAAGTTTATTTTATACCTTTTTGTCTTTGCTCCATTATTTACTGAGTTAGATTTGCACAGCAGTGAAGTCAAACAAACTCTATGCTTCTTAGTTATGCTATGTCAATATAAATGGGATTTGAAGCTTTGTGTCCAAAAGTACTTTGTATTATTTTAAGAGTGCTAATTTAAGATAGCTGCTATCACATTAAGCTGATTGTTGAACTTCTGTCTGTGTGGCTGGCTAGCTCCAGAAATGGGACCCTGACTTGCCATTCAAAAGGCAAACTTTGAATGACAGGCCTGACTGCCAGTAATAGTGTTGTACTGTAAATGTGGCGGCCTGACTGGAGGCACAGCAATAGCCGCGTCAGTGGGATCGGGTGACAGCATTGTGGAAAGTGTAGTCAGGAAAATAATTGGAAGAATTTCAGTAAGATGAGTTAAGTTTGTTGAAGGCAAATCGTGTTTAACTAACTTGATCAAGTTTTTTGGTGAGGGAATAGAGAGGGTTGATGAGGGCAATGTGGTGTACAAGGACTTCCCAAAGGCATTTGATAAAGTGCCACATAATAGGCTTGCCAGCAATGTTGAAGCCCATGGAATAAAAGGGACAGTGGCAGCATGGATACGGAATTGGCTAAGTGACAGGAAACGGAGAGTAGTGGTGAGCGGTTGTTTTTCGGACTGGACGAAGGTATACAGTGGTGTTCCCCAGGGGTCAGTTCTAGGACCACTGCTTTTCTTGATATATATTAATGACTTGGACATGGGAGTACAGGGCACAATTTCAAAATTTGCAGATGACACAACACTTGGAAGTATAGTGAACAGTGAGGAGGATAGTGATAGACTTCAAGAAGACATAGACAGGCTGGTGAAATGGGCAGACACGTGGCAGATGAAATTTAACGCAGAAAAATGCGAAGTGATACATTGTGGTAGGAAGAATGTGGAGAGGCAATATAAACTAAAGGGTACAATTCTAAAGGGGGTGCATGAACAGAGAGACCTGGGGGTATGTGTGCACAAATCGTTGAAGGTGGCAGGGCAGGTTGAGAAAGCGGCTAAAAAAGCATACGGGATCCTGGGCTTTATAAATCGAGGCATAGAATGCAAAAGCAAGGAAGTTATGATGAACTTTTATGAAACACTGGTTCAGCCCCAACAGGAGTATTGTGTCCAATTCTGGGCACCGCACTTTAGGAAGGATGTGAAGGCCTTAGAGAGGGTGCAGAAAAGGTTTACAAGAATGGTTCCAGGGATGAGGGACTTCAGTTACGTGGAGAAGCTGGGGTTGTTCGCCTTAGAGCAGAGAAGGTTGAGAGGAGATTTGATAGAGGTGTTCAAAATCATGAGGGGTCTGGACAGAGTAGAGAGAGAGAAACTGTTCCCATTGGCGGAAGGGTCGAGAACCAGAGGACACAGATTTAAGGTGATTGGCAGAAGAACCAAAGGCGACATGACAAAAATCTTTTTTACGCAGCGAGTGGTTAGGATCTGGAATGCACTGCCTGAAAAGGTGGTGGAGGCCGACTCAATCGTGGCTTTCAAAAGGGAATTGGATAAGTACCTGAAGGAAACAATTTGCAGGGCTGCGGGGAAAGGACGGGGGAGCGGGACTAGCTGAGGTGCTCTTGCAGAGAGCCGGCACGGGCTCGACGGGCCGAATGGCCTCCTGTACTGTAAACATTCTATAATTCTATTCTATAAGTGGCAGTCACGTCATATACAAGAGTTAATTCAACTGAAATATTTTATATATTTCCTAGGCTTATGCTGCTAAAGTAAACTAAGGAAAACGGAGAATTTAAATTCAAGGTGCCTTGCAGATTCTGTAGTGGAGCCTGTTAAGTCTGTATTCGAGTTATAAAACCCATCATACTGTTTACCCTGGAAAAGCTCAACAGGCCAGGCAACATCCGTGGAGAGAGAAATAGAGTCAACGTTTCAGGTCGAAACCCTTCGTCAGGACCTGAAATGTCAGGTTTCGACCTGAAACATTGACTCTGTTTCTCTCTCCACAGATGTTCCCGGGCCTGCTGAGTTTTTCCAGCATTTTCTGTTATTTTGGATTTCCAGCATCTGCAGTATTTTGCTATCGCACTGTTGACCCTTCTCCCCTGGTTATGCGTGTGACAAAAAGTGAAAATTGATACTGTTTTGCTTTTGAAGCCATTGTATAGAGAATGCATTTTAACTGTTCAAAATCACCTGCAGTGCTGCAGACTTGTTGCTTCATTTGAATGCCGGGTTTGTGCTGCTCTGCTCAAAGGGTTAAGGATGTTTGTCACATCAAATGACGAATGTCTGATCCATCATTTTTTTTCCTGCACTTTCTAATTTTTCTGGAAACATAAAACTCTGCTAACCAACACAAGCTATTTATTTTCCAATGCTGCAAGTCTCCTGCTTTTACTAACGTCTCTTTATCCTCTTTCTATACGTTTTGCTTGCTTGCATTGCTAAGGACGTAAACATAAAAAGTCTAAAAAGTATTTTAAGAAATCTGCAAAAGCACGTACCAAAGGTATGTATGAATATTTATTTATTTATTTGTTTCATGATGCACTTTCAATTTTATCCTTAATTTATTTTGCTCTTATTTCAAAGCTTTAAGAATCACTGGTGGCCTGCATTCTTTTAAGAAATATTGTTGTGTAGAAAATATAATCTAGTTTATTGCTTTTCAGTCATGACTTGTAAGTTCTGTTAATTTCGATTATTTGTGTTCGTGCAGTGGTGGCCCCTTCATATGAAGAGAGTGGCTCCAAGTAAAGTATAACTCATTTAAATTACAGGTGCCCATGTAAGGCTGAGCCAGATCCGCTTTTATAGAGCAGGTCAAGCTTATTAATTGGGCAGCTGGCGGGGAAAATACATTTGAGTTGATTTGGGGACGTAATGCAGTTTTGATATAACTGGTGGGGGTTGGGGGGAGCGAGGGAGTAGGTTGACATTTGGAGAAAATAAAGTAGAATTGTAAAACCTTAAATATACCAGGAATCTATTGATGTGGAGGCTAATTTGGTTTTATTGAAATCTGTCTCCTGCAAAACTACAGTGAGAAAATCGCAGTTCCTTCTCCAAAGATTCTCTGTTGAAAGTATAATCCTTTAAAATGTTTAAAGATACGAGCGGTGTGGACATAAGCAAGCTACTTCATTGATAACTGGGATTGCAGAATGGGAGGACACGAGAACGAACATGTGCTTGGAAGAAAAGCCTTTCCCCATGGAGGATTAGATATATAAAGCAAATAACGCTGTGTTGATCAACTCTGGATTGCATGATTGGAGGTTATCAGGATCAGTATGGGCACGATCAAATAATTGGCATATTACGATTTACTAGTTGCACCGTGGAAATGACATGAACAATGCTTGAACAATGTAGATTGTAATGTTGCATGGCTATCCTGGAGTATTACTGTATTAACTTTGGCTAAGCAGAAATTTCAGAATTTTTTTTTTGTTTTAAGTTTGTTTTGGTTATCCAGAGATTACATTTGTTGGGATTTATGACCATGTATATTGTGTATTGGCTGTTAGAGGGAGTCCTCTCCATGGGTTCAGTGGGCTTTCTTATTCCGCACTCGTGCTGTTAATGTAAATTGCTGTATTCCAAGCATTGATTCAAACACTTGCTAATCTCAAAAAATGCATTTGCTACTTTGCTTCTGGTTGTGAGCTGGATCTGAAATTTGCAATCTGATGCTGCTTAAAAATAATTGCATTCTACAGACTGTGTCCAGTGGCTAAATTGAATTAACACTTGCAGAACATGTCATGGGAGTTAGTCAACGTGCAGAGAGCGATTACGTGGAGCACTTTTTCCATTGGAGTGTTTTCTGTGTGCTCTACAATGGAAGATGTTGCTCATAGCTTCAAAAATAGAAGCCTAGGAGAAAGTTTGGTCAAGTTTACAACATATATCGGTAGAAATCTTAGTCATTCCTCTTACACGAAGGATCTCTTCCCCCAGCTATGCTGAATTTAAAAGCCTTCCATTCAGGCAGGCAGCAGGTTTATTCCTGTTGCCTTGCCCAATAGAATATTTGCCATTTAACGTTGTATTTTTTCACCATTTTACACTAATTCAGCAATCTGCCATGGCGGGGAGGGCCAGCTGTGGGGCTATTTTGAGCACCTACCATTTCACGCAATGCAGCCTCACATTTTGGGGCAGAGGATGTTAAAGACCAGGGAGAATAATTTTTGAGGTGCCATTGAATTGGTGGCAAATCCCTAGTACAAGTGAAAGCTACTGCTCTTCCTGTAAAGAAGTCAAAACACACCCACATATCCAGGTGGAAAGTTGTATACAGAAGGAACACTCCAGATGCAGATGGATTTATTCAAGCATGCCAGATTTAGTTTGTGCACATGGCTATGGTACACGTTGCTCTGGTGGAGGGAAGCCTGGTTGGGGCCAATGTGGATAATTTGATCTGGTTACGTGTTAGCTGCAGGCATTAATGTTTGGACCACTGATGTCAGGACAATGACTCAGTGCTTTCACTGGTTTACGATGCTCGGCATCTGCTGATGCAACAACTGATGTAGCTCCCTCCTCAGCGAAGAACCTTGACAAAGAGCGAGTTGAGGTTGTGCTGGACTGCCTAGCACCAGTGAAGAATCTGCGAAGTCCTCAATGTGGCAGGCTTGGGCGGAATCCGTTTCTTTCCCAGACTCGGATAATCATCTATTTGTCTCTCCAAGAAACTATTGGAGCAAATATTCTCGCCAACCTGTAGCGACTCACTTTCAAGACGTCCTAGAGCCTGCTGCTACCTTCCTTTGCTCTATGCTACCACATTATACGCATCCTCGCCACCCCCACCATGGGACGGTCTTGGGGAGGTGAACTGCATCCAGTAGATGCACAGTGAATGCTGACCTAATTTGAGTTGTGTGCACTGTGGAAGCAGTGAATGAGGGCACGCTGTCTACATGCCTGCATCCCTTCAAGATTCAAGAGAACATTGGCATGCTTCAAGGATCTCTGAGAGCCAATTACTGATGCAAAATTAATTTGACCAGATTTTGAAGAGGTTCACTGGTGCACGGAAAACAGCATTTTGGCTCATTGCAGTTCTCCAAATTCGGAACTTATTCTGCCTGAAGGGGTGTTCAAAGTCTGTTGAATATTCAGAGTTCAGATTTGTAATCCCCCTGCTGCAGTTGACCTGAAGGATTGATACTGCTGACCTCAAGATTTTGGCCTTTGACACTCAGTTGCTTTCCTTTTCATCTCATAGCTTGAGTTATTGGCCATTTGGAGCCGAGTGTACAAGCACCATTCTGCATCCCATACAGAGAAGATGTGCTAACCCAGGTGAATGAGTAAATGTGGTGAAGTGGTCTGCAAGAATCTTAATTAAAGGTCTGGAATATGAGGTGTCCCATCTAGGGCAACTAGGCATTCAGCAAATAGTGTAGGGGGCAATGCTTTAACAACTTGAGGGGATGTTTTCAGTTTTTACAGATGATGGATATCTTAAATTCTCGCAAAACATGGCGCTGTTAATTTTTGCTTTACAGCCTCTTGGCGAGTGAGGCAGCAGGGATGTCCTAAATTGAAAAGTATGGCCTTTTTATCCCTTGCTGTTCTGATCTGGGACTTGGACTTGAACTGAGTTCCAAATGCCTAATACCAGCATCAGTTGAACCTGCGGTTTTGATCTTCTGTTTTGAACTGTTGGTGCGCTGCCCTGTAGTAGGGCTGTAGAATTTCATGTATGGTTGTTCGACCCACCACTTCATGGGGACATAAAACAGTAGGTCTTCAGCAAGTCTGTTTAATAGTGTAAATTTGATTTAAGTTTTATTTATTTTGAGAGTTTACTGCTCAAGTTCTTCCACATTCAGATACATTGAATTTAGTAATGAGTAACTTTGAATTAAGAGAAGATGGTAGCTGCTGGAAACTAAAACAGGTGATCGAAGTTCTTCCTCAGTGTAGTTACAACCCGGTTTCACATACAGTTTGCACGAATAGGTGCTGTTTGTCTCTTGAAAACAAAGGACAAGTTTGTTACTTATAGCTGGGGAAGGGAGAACAGTTTTGCTGAGCAGAGCTCTTAAAGGGGTACTTTTTTCTTGTATTGAATCTGTTCTAATGTTTTGAGGTGGATTAACTGGCCAATGAATCAGTTAAATAAACTGACACTATACCAGCACATGTGGTACATAGCCAAGTACTTGAGACAGGTAGAATTAGAAGAATTATGCTGTTCATATTGTTTAGTTATCCAGGTGTCTAACATCAGTGCTGCGTTGTGTTGTCAAATGAATGGATAATTCACATTCAGTACAAAAAGATTTACTTCACATCATCACCAAACTACTGAGAAATTTACTGCTAAGCGCAGACAAGCTTTCCATAGTGATGCATACTTGAGCCCAGAGCCCTTAAAGGAATGTTAGTAAGTGCTAAGGTTTAGGGACATCCAAGTATGTTTTGGGATCGTGCTCAAGTTTAACCAGTTAAAACTATGCAACTTGCCAGCATAGAGCAATGGGAAGAAGGGTTATCTGGAACCAAGTAGGAAAGATCCGAGGCCCCTGGTGACAGGGCTACGTCGCCAGGTTCGAGTAATGAGGCAGACTGACGGGCCAATCATAAACTTGGCTGAAGTATTGGATCACTGAGTGTGCCGCAGAAGATTGACGCAGTTCCATTCTGCCGTTGTAAGTATATCAGCTTCCCGAGCAAGATGAGCACGAGATGTTCCATGTGGCCAAGTGGAGGTTTGCGCATCTTGACAGACAGCAGGTACTGGGACATGCTTCCGAGTGACATGGTGAGCAGCACAAACTGTGGGAGTGCCTTGTCTTTTTCTTCCTCGCCACAGTATGGACCCAGACCGTGGTGATTCCGTCATTGGAGGTTCAGAGCTGTAGGAGCAATTGCTTCCCTCTTCAGCTATACGGCTGATATCTGCCTTCAGCGTGGGGGAAGGACCTCTGCAGGACAGCTTGTGATCTGTCAGCCGCCTTGATGTTCAAAATGTTGATCTCCAAAGCTGTGCCTCAGGATTATGCCATCAGTTAATGGTTCACACTTTTTATATTTAGTAGAATTTCTAAATAAGGGTGACAGCTGTTTTTACTTATTCATGTTTCAGATAAACCAAAAGAAGAGAAAAAAGATACTTTTGGGGAAAAGCTTGCAACACAGATTATTAAAAATCTGCAAGTCAAAATAACAAGCATTCATGTGAGATATGAAGATGCTGTAAGTAGATTTTTATTTGCCTGATAGTTTAACTTCACTTATTTAGCAATTTTTATATAAATGGCACTTTCAGATGTTGAGTACACAGCTACAATGCAGAGTTAGTACATAGTATACAAGGATAGAAAATCTGTTTCCTTGTGTAATTTTAAGATCCATTACCATTATTGGAGACAAGTAAAACTGTTAATTACTTATTTTGGTTTATGACGGTAGATTTTTATTTTTCAGATTACAGACTCCTCTCTGCCCATCTCTGTTGGTATCACACTGGGGGAACTGAGTTTACTGGTAATCCATTTAAAACAAAACTCTTTCAATATTAAGGCTAAGTTTGTTTCATGGCGAAGTGATGCTAAAAGCCTAATTTGATTGTGATGAAGTACTTCTACATTCATTTATTCTGGCAAGCATTGTATTATTCTTTACTGCCGCTGTGTAAATCTGTCTTGTTCATTCAGGCTCCATATACAAGTTGGATTTGCTTCCATTGCGTTTGTGTAGGAGTGTCCTCCCTTTTAATATCTTAGGATGCTGCTATTTTAGTCTTCCGTAACATGCTCACCTTTGAAGAAAAGAGGGGAGAAACTATCAATAGGAATCTGTAATAAGCCATGAAGTCAAGCAGAGGATGTAGATTGGGCATTTTAGTATCATGCCAGAGACACATGTAAGGACACAAATACAATTAGGATGGGAGGTTTTAATTTTGGGGATTAATTGGAAAGATTATTAGTGGCAAAAAGTAAAACTATTTCTGGGCATAATTTATAAACTGCTATATGACTCAAATAATCATAGGCATTATAAAGGGACAGTAATGTTAGACTTGCTGTTATGTAATGGATAGCTAATATCACCAAAGTCAGAACAGCTAGGTATGAGTGTCCACAACATGGTACAGTTTAAAATTCAACTTGAGATTTGTGAAAGGAGTACAACGAAAACGTTTAGCTTCAGGAAAGCAGACTTGGAGCTGATGTGAAAGGAACTGAGAATGATGGATTGGTATACACTATTAGATGGGTAGGTACAGAAAGACAATGGAATATGTTCAGACACATAATTAGGGGACTGCAAAACCTGCATTGCATTGGGTAAAAGTACAATAGAGGAAGTAGGAAATCCATGCGGGCAACACGATACAGAATGAAGTGAAATAGGAATGAAAGGTCTGCATTTGTCTGAAAATATAGATATGATTGAAGATTTGTTAAAGGCAAGTCACGTTTGACAAATTTAATCAAGTGGCTGATTTGTATACTAAACTAGCTGGGGGTGCCCGGCGGTGCCGAGGCTTTTTTGAGGGCATGTTGTTGGAAGAGAGAGAGGGAGCGACTGGGGGGGAAGAGAGAGAGAGAGAGAGCGACTGGCGGGGTTTGGGAAACAGTGAAATGGACTACAAAAACACATCAGGTTGCTGGAATAGGTGGTCGATGCATTGCCATGTGGGGAAGTGTAATGGAATACATTTAGGAAGGAAAACCAAAGATTGGGCGTATACATTGAATGGAGATTTGCTGAAGGGCATGGATTAACAGGGACACCTAGGGGTTAAAATAGATAAATTTCTTGCATGTGCATGTAGATCAAGCCATAACCAGCTACAGCATTTTGGATTTTATAAACTGGAGCATAGAATACAAGAAGAAAAGGCTAATAAGTCTGTACAAGCTAATGGTTAGGCCATATTGAATAGCACTGCGCAATTTTGGGTGCCCCATTATAGAACGGAAAAAGCCACAGGCAGCTTACAGCATAGATTCACTAGGGTGAGTCCAGGAGTGGGAAACGATAGTTATGAAGCGGTGAGAATGGTGAAGGAGAAATATGAGGGTTTTTAAAATGAGGAAAGATGTCTTCTGTTCAGGGAGTTGACAGCGAAGGATCATCAATTTGAAGTTCACGAGAATCTCTTGGCTGCCATGCTGTTTCATTAGAACAGGATATTGTGTAAATAATTGATTCTGCTCAATTTGTTATGGGGCCTTAAACCATGGCTCTTCACCAAGGATTTTCCAATTGAAAAAAAAAGCCTTTTTATTCCGAGTCTCGAACCCAGCATTTAAAGTCTACCAGAGAAAGAAAGGATGACTTAAACTTTACTTATTGGAGCTCTTGACATCTGAATGCTGCATCGTTCCAGCCTGGAGATTTGCCTGTTAGCAGTTGGAGCTTATTTATTAATTATCAGTAACCACAAACCTCCAGATGGCAGGGAGAAAATCCTTGCAATAATGTAGACCAGGAATTAAATTCACATTTAACAGATTAAATAAGCAACAAAAGAACTCCGGGCAGAAGCAGACATCTGACAAATCGCTATTCTTAAATATTTAGAAGCACAAGCTGTTCCTATAATATGCCTTTATAATAAGTATAATCCAGTCTAGTTGTCAATATTGTATGATTAACATGAGAATGATGATCTATAGTCATCAGAATTACTGGAAAGGAAAATGCAGCCCGAGGATGTTGAGAAGATTCAGATTTTTTTTTTTTTTAAAAAAGGTTTTCAAAATTTAAATTTTGGTTAAAGCTTTTTTGAAGTTGCATTTCTGCAAATCTTTTCAGTAGCTACTGTAAATGAATTTGCACGTAGCAGGGCGGAGGTTAATATGTACCTAATCTCTACAGATGACGGCACTATTAAAAGAAAAAAAAATTGATAAGTTGCTTATAGCCCAGTTAGATTTTTAGTTTGCAACAAACTCAGCCTGAAGAGAACAATGTCATTGGAGACAAAATAGGTGTTTTTTAGAAGCACTGCCAGTTTCTTCAGTGTATTTAGCTGTGTCAGCTGTGGCTCACTGCGTAACACTTTTGCCTGAGTCAGAAGATCGTGGGTTCAAGTCCCACTCCAGCACATAATCTAGGCTGACACTCCAGTGCAGTGCTGAGGGAGTGCTACAATGTCGGAGGTACTGTCTTTTGGATGAGACGTTAAACCAAGGCCCCATCCGTCCCTTCGGCTGGACGCAAAAGATCCCATGGCACAACTCTGAAGAGCAGGGGAGTTCTCCCCAGTGCCCTGGCCAATATTTATCCCTCAACCAACATCACTAAAAACAGATTATCTGGTCGTTATCACATTGTTGTTTGTGGGAGCTGGCTGTGCGCAAATTGGTTGCCGCGTTTTCTACTTTACAACACTGACTACACTTCAAAAGTACTTTATTGGCTGTAAAGCTCTTCGGGAAGTCCTGAGGACATAAAAGGTGCTATATTCGGAATAGTGCCATGGGGTCTTTATGGGCAGCTGGGGCCTAGGTTTAACATCTCATCTGAAAGACGGCATCTCTGGCAGTGTAGCACTCCCTCAGTACCGCACTGGGGTGCCAGCTTCGATTATGGGCTTAAATCTCGAGTGTGGCTTGAACCCACAATCTTCTGACTCGGAGGTTGAGAGCGTTATTCACTGAGCCACAGCTGACACCTGACACTGAAGACCCCAATGTTGGCCGTAACACTGTTGCTTCTGATGCAAGAGACCGCCCCCGTCCGCCCCCCTCACCAACCACATACAGACATGGCAGAGGCTCCAGAGAAGTGTGAAGAGCAGCCATGGATGGCACTTCCCAGTGTTTCTGGCTGCAGCCTGGCCAAGAGTTCAGCTTGTCCACATGTACAAGAAAGGCCTTGAGAGAAATGATTGAAAATAACAGCTTGTCCTTTCGGCCGCTGATTTATTACTGCTGGTGTGCTGGAAGCTGCCCCACAATGGGTTCCACAGACCTGGGGGCACCCGCATATTCAGGAACCAGTTCCACGAGGAGTGACTTCATTAATTGAATGCAACGTGAAAGGACAGCTAACTGTATAGATTCAGACAATGCTGGAAATACTCAGCAGGTCAGGGCAGCATCTGTGGGGAGAGAAACAAGAGTCAACGTTTCAGGGCGACGACCCTTCGCTGACCTGAGTATTTCCAGCATTTTCTGTTTTTATTTCAGATTACCAGCATCTGCAGTATTTTGCATTTGTAACTGTATAGATTTGTTTGACCGTGGTGAAGATGATCTGTATTTTAACCGCTGTGCCAGCAGCAGCACTGGAGTATAAACAAGGCAACGTGCCTGTTTGCAGTGCCAAGGAACACGACCTCGCTCCCGGTGGTTTTGGTTCCTGTTTCTGCAGGCAGGCGTTTGCCAACATTTGATGTTGTGTTACTTTGCATCATAGTTACGCTGGAGATTTTGTTGATGCGAACCTGAAACTACGTTTGACACAATCGGCGTAACTCTGTTTGCCTCTTGGAGAGTTTAGCCACTTTTCTGGGGTAGTTGACGACTGGTAATTTGATTTGGTAATCTCTGAGTGCTGTGTGTCAATGTCGATATATTACAGATGCAGGGTTGAGTGACTTTTAGCAGCCTTTTGTCAACAAGTTATAATACCATATTGCTTTCTACACCTGGCTGAAATTATATATAAAAGAACTTTAAATGTCATCATAGAATACATTATTTAATTAGCTAAGTTAATAATAGGCTTTCACTAGTACTTGACCAGCAGCTTTCTGTGATTAGTTGCTAAGGTGCAACATATTGCATCTTCTTTTAAACCTGAAATACGCAATTTCATACTTGCTTGAAATAAATGTGATGATTCTCTTTCAGTTATGAATATCAACATTACAAATTTCATCTGTTGAAAATAAATAAGCTTCATTTTTTGGTTTTTTTTTTCAATGTATTTCCAATGCTGTCAACACCTGATAGGCTCCATCTATGAGGTGGGGAAATGCCTCGTTGAACAGCAATTGCCTTCATTTGGAATCCTCTTGTCAAGCACACAATTTCCAACTACGCCTATGTTGTGTGTTGACATATGCACAAATAAAATCCATTCAAAATTTTAGCTGAATTTTACTATAAGCTAAATCCGATGGTTACCAAATGGAAGGTCAGGGCAGTTGTCCTGTGGTGGGTGGGGGCCAGTCCGAGTTGTGAAAGTGATGCCATTGAATACTGGGACCTGACTCCAAAGCTGCCAAAGAAATCTCTCGTTATCTACTTGGCGCTCAATATGTGGAAAAGTTCCACTTTTTAGAAGCTGCTTTTAGTGCATAAATGAAAGATTGAAAATGAAATAGCTTAAAAATCAGGACTTGTTCTGTATATGCCAAAAATAAAACCAGAAAATGATGGCAATACACAGTCGGCCAGGGTGAATGAAAGTCTGTACTCGAAATGTTAACCTAGCATTTGTTTTTAATTTCTGGATATGGGCAACGCTGACGAGACCATATTTATTGCCCATCCCTCGTTGCCCTAATACAGTGGTGGTGGGCCTTCTCCGAACTGATAGTCCTTATGGTGATGGTATTCCCACAATGGTGTTGGGTAGGGAATTCCAGGATAGAACATGATGCTGGTGGTTAGAGGACCTATTTTCTCCAACAATTTTCCAATGTTCCATACATTCATTTCTTAATATAAATTAGTAATGGGATAGAGGAAGAGAGTGAATGCAGTTTGTCTTATGTGGCCGAAACAAATTAAGCCACTTACTTCAAACTGTTAGAATCTAAATGGTGTGCTGGTTTGTTCACTTAAGATAAAATCTTGCTTGCTTGAAAGTAACTGACTTGAACATAACGGCCCAGAAATTCCAGAACGGGGCTTGCAGCGCGTGCAAGCCCCGTATTTGCACTTACCCCGCGCTCGTGCCGATCAGCTTCTGGGACGCCTGAACTTGCAGAAATAGAAAGCACATTCCTGGGCAGCGTATGACGTCACGCCGCCCAGGAGTGCAGCCAGCGCGAAGCCAGGAGCGTGCAGTGTAAGTGAGACACGCCCCTTGAGGTCTCAGTTTCACTGGACACGCCCCCAATGTTTCTGTCAAGCTGCTAAGGATTTTTACATGCAAAGCAGCAGTTTAAATAGGTTTTTGGAAGTTTTTTGAAGATTTTGGTAACTTTTATAAACTTCTTAAAATGTTTACATTATTTTGAGTAATCTGAAGTAGTTTTAAAGAGAATTAAAGCAATTTAAAGACTTTTAAAAGCCCTAAAAGAATTTTTTTAATTCCATTTATTTATTTAGCAATGTCGTCGTCATACGTGTCTTCACACTGTTCCCTTTGGGGAACTGTATGAAGTGGTGGAAGGATTTATGGCCATGATTAACGCTCATTCCGTGACCGTAACCATCTTTGAACCAGCCATTAGGGCGGTTAGTCCTATGGCGGGAGGGTTTTACGGGCTCCCACAAGCTATACAAGGAGGGGGGGCCACCCACACCCACGGACGCAAATATCCCACTGGATGTCAACCCAGAATTTAGAGCCGGAGCTCCGACTCCACTTGCCGGGACTGTCTGGAGCGGGGTTCGAAACCCTACCCTGATCTGGTCCAGCGGCGGGGATCCTACCGCTATGACAAAGGCCCAATCCAATTAGCAACGTGAAATGGTAGCATAGGGCTCCAGTCACGGGGAGGGAAAAGACGCAGGAAACGTATGGGTGTCACCTTTTGTGCGGAGTGGGCCTTTTGTGTAGCAGTAAGCATCCCCGCCGCTGGGCCAGAAGGAGTAGGGTTTTGAACCCCACTCCAGACAGTCCCGGCAAGTGGAGTCGGAGCTCCAACTTTAAATTCTGGGTGGACATCCAGCGGGATGCTTGCGTCCGTGGGTGTTGGTGGCCCCCCCCCCCTCAGATGGGTTGTGGGAGCCCGTAAAACCCGCCCGCCATAGGACTAACCACCCTAATGGCTGGTTCAAAGATGGTTACGGTCACGGAATGAGCGTTAATCACGGCCATAAATCCTTCCACCACTTCATACAGTTCCCCAAAGGGAACAGTGTGAGGATACGTACGATGATGACCTCTTGCGCAATGCACCTCCTTGGACCCTCAGTCGCAGATGCGAGGGGGCAAGTTGTGCAATTGTTAAATTTTTTATTTTATTGACATGTAAAATGTTGGCCCAGTAATTCCCTTCCAAATGCGCTAGTACGGTCGGGGTACTTACGCATCTGGCCGGATGAAATTCCGGTTTTCAGCATGCACAGTGCATGTGGGGAAAACCGGCATTTCCTGTCCTCTGAACGAAGGGGTTCAGAGGCAGAACGCGTGCGACTGCACAGGCAGCGCGTGCGCAGTATAATTCGCCGCTTTCATTAATGCTTTCAGTGAGGTCCAGTCATTACAACTTACACATGAAAAAAGCATGGGTACAGTTGCTCCAGAGGCTGCGGAGGAAGATATTTCTTATCGTGGAGCTTCTGAAAGTATGTATGTCTGTATATATTCCTTTGCGTGTTATGTATATATTCCTTTACTTATGTGTATGAATGTATTATTTAATTATGACTTTCAGAGAAAGTAACTTATTGGAAAATCATAATTAAAAATATACATTCATACACATTAGTAAAGGAATATAAAACATACATACATATACGTAAAGGAATATATGTGGACATACATACATAACTCATTCTCACATTCCATTCACACAGCCACAATTGCTCCTTCTACCTACCGTTCTGAAAACCAGTTTAAAAAAAAAAAAAAAAATTAAAGTTTAAAACTTAGTTAAAATTTCTTAAAATAACTTCCCTCCCTTTCCCAAACCTAATAAGCTCCTCCATAAAATATATCTCCTTCCCCAGCCAATGAACAACTTTACACTTGCTTTTTTCAAGTGCAAGTTCTAGGGACTTACCCTCACTGAATCCATCAGTGAAATCTACAAAGTTCACTGCGCAAGCGCTGCCTGTGCAGTCGCACGCGCTGTGAATAGACCTCGGGTCTGGAAATGCCGGCGTTCCCCGCATGCGCTGTTCCTGCTGAACGCCGGCATTTCCAACGGCCAGATGCGTGAGTAACCCGACCGTACTCGCGCTTCTGGCCTGGAATTTCTGGCCCAACATAAGAAATAGGAGCAGGAGTTGGCCATTCGGCCCCTCGAGCCTGCTCCGCCATTCAATGAGACCATGGCTGACCTTTGACCTCAACACCACTTTCCCGCCCGATCTCCATATCCCTTGATTCCCCATGAGTCTAAAACGTTCTTTTATTATCGGTCAAAGCATGATTAGCAGTGTAACCCGAATGGAAATCTATACATTAGCTGTGTTGTTTACAACATCATTAGAAATTTATCCTTTCACACAGTACTGCAGTTAAAATTTCTGTCTTGTGTTCATTACACTATATCTGAGCAAATAACCTTTGAAATGATTATTATATTTACCAGACATTTTTATTTCTAGACAGCAGATGAAAACTGGACACCGTGTATACTGAGCGACGCTGCAAAAATCATCTACAAGGTATTTGATGGTCACATTAAAATGAGAAAGCCTGATGAAACTGTGCTTGACTAATTTTATGATTGTTGTGGATATGTACCCCTGGTGATAGTGTAATGAGGCTTGTTATGAAAATTAAGGCACCTGGTATTAAAGGCAATACAGAGGTGACAAGCGAGCAGAAAGCTAAGATTATAGGGACAGTTTCAGATTGGCGGGGTCTGGTGTGCCTTGGAGTTGTGTTGGGACCTCTTGTTTTACATTTATACAAGTTATTTGGATGTAATTGCAGTCAATTCTATTGAAGCTTGCTGATGACATCAAATTAGTGGTCATCCTAAGTGTCCAGAAGGATGCGGAAAATGACAAATGACTCGGGCTGGTAGAGTGGGCAAATAAGTAGCAGATGCCGCTCAGTGTAAAGAGATGTGAAAGGAAGCACACCTCAATGGTAAGATTCTTATCTGAGTGGAGGAAGAGAGATCGCGGGGTGCAGAGACATTGGGCTAGAAATTGGGATCCTTTGCGCCTCCATTGGGGGGGGTGGGGGGGGGCGCTAATGGGGTGCAAATGGGCTTGCGACCGAGCGCGGTGATATCAATGCCTCCCGCTAAATTCGGTGGGAGTTTTGCGGCGGCGGGAAGATGTTGCGTCCCAATCTCCTGCACCCGGAGATCATGACATCATTGCTGTGCGCAGCGCCCCAGATAGAAAATTCCCCCTCGTGCCCCTGCCGTTAATGACGGGTAGAGGAGGCGGCTTTCAGTCGGATATCCCCTGGAGGAGCGCTATTTAAAGGCGTCCACTTCCGGTGTCGTTTTCGTCGGTCAACAGTGCTGCGTTGTTAATTTCACATGGGCAAAGAGGTCTTTTGACCGATTTTGTGCGTTTTTCATTTCAATGAGTGTTCTGGCACATAAAGATTACTGAGTTTCATTGAGGGGAGATTTGAAAGTGCAATATTTGTATCCTTTCATGTGGGCTGCACTGGCACTGGGCCTCACCCTTCAACGTCAATGTCGGAGGCAACTGAGGCACAGAGAAAGAGTGCAAAATGTTGCCAGCGGTAGGAGGGCCAACAGGGCTCTCAACAGGAGGCCTTGCCCACCCAGGCTATTCCAGCAGCAGTTCTCCTACATGAATTTCACTGAGGAGCAGTGTGTTAGAAGGCTCCGCTTCAGCAAGGACGTGGTCACAGAGCTCTGCCACCTCCTGCAGCCAGACCTTGATCAGGACCACTCTCAGTGGCAGTCAAGGTCACCGTTGCCCTCAATTTCTCTGCCAGCGGATCATTCCCTTGTGTGACAGGTGACATCTCCTAGTTTGCCGTCCATTCGCCATCCGCCTGGTCATAGATGCTCTGTACAGAAGGAGAAGGGACTACATTTCCTTCTCCGTGACCAGAGCGAAGCAATGCGAGCGTACATGTGGCTTTGCCAGGATAGCGGGCTTCCCCATGGAGTAGGGTGGCATTGACTGCACCCACGTCGCTTTACAGGCATCTCAACAATCCTGAGGTATTTCGGAACTGCAAAGGCTACCACTCACTTAATGTGCAGTTGGTGTGCAACCACACATGGCGAATCCTGACCGCCAATGCCCGCTATCCTGGCAGCAGCCACGATGCCTTCATCCTGTGCCAGATCTGTTCCAGCCACCACATGAAGCTTGCGGCTGGCTGCTGGGAGACGAGGGCTATCCACTCTCCACCTGGCTCATGACTCCCCTCCGCAACCCAACACTCAATGAGAGCCATGCTGCCACCAGAAACATCATTGAGCAGACCATCAGAGTGCTTGAGCAATGGTTCCGCTGTCTTGACCGCTCAGGAGGAGCCCTCCAGTAATCTGCTGAGCGGGTGTCACATTTCTTCGCCGTCGACGTCTGCTGCATGCTGCACAACTTGACCATTATGAGGGCGATGCCATTGCCACCAGGCTTAGCCGCACCACTGGAGGAAGAGCAGGAGGACGAACAGCAGCGACGGAGGAGGCATCCACTCAATCGGCGTTCTGCAAGGTCGGTCTGTGACCGCCTCATCAGACTTTGTTTCCAGTGAATTTGAGTCCTCGTTCCGGTTGCTGAGCACATCGCCATCATTCCATCACTTTGTGATTCCATACACACCCCAGAACTGAACTGAGACACCGCACCAAATCTGCAACACTCCAGTAATCCATTTATCAAAAACCATTAACCACATACATACAACAACAATATTGACTAATCCCCCTTGTGCAAACCCTTGCCTCCCCTCTTCACAGTCCCCTTTCCCAATCTAGTGCTCCTACGTAGTGTCTCCCCAGTGGCTACAGCAGGGCTGGTGGAAGGCTGCTGAGTGTCGGTGCCAGAGACTACAGATGGCCTTGCAGGACGCCCTCGACCCGCTCTGAACACTTGAGGCGATGGCCTCCTTCCAGTGGCTGGGAACAGCATTGCCCTCCTTCGCTCCACTCCATCCACCAATGTCACGTCTGTGAACCGACGAGCCCTGTCCCTGGGAGTGGGAACAGCCAGAGCCATCAGGGGATTCACTTGCTCGCAGGTCACGGCCAGCAATGCTGAAAATGAGCATTTGCTCAATGATGCAACCTCCCCTTTAAGAGCTGGAAGGAACCAGTGTGAAGGATCATTGCTGAATACATTGCACCTGAAATTCATTAGCGCTCTGCTGGTAGTGCCCCACTGAGGTCATTAGCGCTTGATTTAGCGCCCCACTTTCTTCCTGGAGCGCTAACGCACGTTTTAGTAGAGGTTCAGAATCCTTGGTGCCTGCTGCTAAATTTTCAAAATTTCAAAAGTTTGCGCCCCAAACGGGACGATCCCCAATTTTGCCCCCATAGATCTTTAAAGGTGGGAGCGCAGATAGAAAAGGCTTTAAAAAGGCAAATGATTCTGGGTTTTATACTTCGATATAAAAGCGAGGCAGTGATATTGAATTTGTACACTGACTTGTTCAGGCCATAGTTGGAGTATTGCATGCCGTTCTCGGCACCCCATTATAGGAAGGATACGAGAGCCACAGAAAGTGTACAGTGAAGTGTCACTAAAATGAGAGGATTTAGTTATGACGAAAGGCTCTCAGAACTGTGAGTTTTCTCACTGGGACAGAGTAGGTTAAGCGAGATCTGATACTGACTTCAAAATTATGCAAGGTTTTGGGAGAGTAATAATGAAAGGCTGTTTCTACGAGTTGGTGAATTGCTAATAAGTAGAGCATAGGCTCAAGATGATCACTAAAAATGAAGGGAAAGTTGGAAGTTTTCCCCCCCACAGAGGCTAAGTAAAGCATGGAATGTTTTACCATAGATGCTTGTTGTGTAGAAACTATAATACAATTTGGAATGGAATTGGATAGATATTTGAAAATATAATGAGGAAAGTGCAGAAAAATGGGATTAAATTACTGTAGATAGCTTCAGCTCAAGACTTTATAATGGCACAGACCACAGTGGGCCAAATGGCGGCGGCCTCTGCTGCAATTTTTTATTCTATGAAGTGTACATTAGTTTGGGTCACTGTCTTTGGGAATGGGGATGGTGCGAATGCAGAGGTACTTGCGAAGTGTACTGGACTAATGCTAGTGCCAACATTTTTATACAAAAATAAAGAGAGTTTGCTTTTGTGTATGTATGTAAACTGAGTCTCACTTTTTGTGTTGTGGTTTCAGTATTGAGTGCTTGAAATGTGATTAGGTAACAGCTCAATTTGTTAGCTGGATTTTAAATTCAAGTTATTTCCATTGCGGGGAATAATGGTATTTGTTTGTTCTTCAGCTTGTCCGCTTAGATTGCCTTTGTGCCTACTGGAATGTGAACAGTTCATTGTTTTGCCAAGGCTCGAGGGAACAAATCTTGGTATGTATTTCTGTATCACTTTGACTTGGACGACTTGAAAATTTATTGTAGTTTCATGTGTGTCTGCATTATTAAAGGCTGTTTTGAGACAGTCCTGCATGACATTTTCATATTCCATTCCCTTTCTTGGTTACATAAAATCTCCAACTGACACTCCTTAGAGGTGAAGGTCAGATATGTATTTGTTGAAAATTCTTGAATAATATCCCTCCTGAGCCGCCTTAAAATGAGGCAATTCCAGGCTCCCTGTCCTTGACCATTTAATTTATAATACCAATTAGTCATCGTCTTGTAGCTCAGATGGTTTAAACAAGCTGTCAGTTTGACTGTCTTTTCCTGTGTTGCCTCCGGTGTCTGGGCATCATTGCTGTAGTATGGTGACCAGAATTGTACCCAGTGCTCCAGGTGTGATTGAGTCTGTGCAAAGCACTAGTTCAATTAGATCTGGGATTTGTGCTCTGTTCCTCTCTATGCTTCCTAAGATCCGGTTAGCTTTTCTTACTGTTGCCGCATACTGCCCTATTCCCCCCAGTGAACAATAACTAATCCCTCAGATCTTGCTTCTTGGTGTCAGCTGTGGCTCAGTGGGCAGCACTCTCACCCCTGTGGGTTCAAGTCCCACTCCTGATACTTGAGCACAAAAATCCAGGCTGACACTCCAGTGCAGTGCTGAGGGAGTGTTGCACTGTCAGCGGTACCGTCTTTCAGATGAGGCGTTAAACCGAGACCCCGTCTGCTCTCTCAGGTGGACATAAAATATCCCATGGCACTATTTTGAAGAAGAGAAGGGGAGTTATCCCTGTGCTCTGGTCGATATTTATCCCTCAAACATCACTATTAGATTATCTGGTCATTATCGCATTGCTGTTTGTGGGAGCTTGCTGTGTGCAAATTGGCTGCTGCGTTTCCTACATTACATAAGAACATAAGAAATAGGAGCTGGAGTCGGCCATTTGACCCTTCAAGCCTGCCTTCCCATTCAACAAGATCATGGCTAATCTACCTGAACGCCACCTTCCTGCACTATCCCCATATCCCTTAATTCCCTTAGCTCCCAAAATTTATCGACATCTGTCTTGAATATACTCAACGACTGAGCATCCACAGCTCTTTGGGTACATCAGTGACTACACTTATAACTACTTCATTGTCTGTAAAGCGCTTTGGGTTGTCCGGTGGTCGTGAAAGGCGCTAAATAAATGCAAGTCTTTCTTTGTTGTGTTCTCAACCACCTGCTCAAAGTGGTCGCTCTCCCAGTGGTGGAAAATATTTAAAAATGAATATGCACAGGTTAACTGGGTTCCTGCAAGGAGTAAAGAGGACGTGTCACAAGCCAGGGGTCCTTGAATAGAGGTTAGAGCAGCCATGAAGCTTTTTAAAAAAAAAAAAAAGAAGCTAATTAATACAACAACAGCTTGCATTTACATAGCACCTTTAACATAGTAAAGCGTCCCAAGGCGCTGCACAGGAGCGTTCTACCATGCTGTTTGCAATATTTTATTCCGTATGGCATTTAAGCACAATACCTCACTACTTGAGCTCAACTCCTTTCACAAAATGTTGTTTCAGGAAAATGTATTGATCATAAATTGTGCATTATTGTTAAAGATCACCCTTTTTGTTTCAGTAACTGCATCACCATGTGTAACCTTGGTTTTTGACAGGTGCAGCTGAAAGGGGGGATAGCTTCAAGTGCTCATGAACCGAAAAATCATGACTACAGTAAGTGTCATCGTTGCAATTGTTACTGTTAACTGATTTTATAATTCCTTTGGTTGTTTTAGAAGACATTTTCTAAAAGTGTAAAGAACTGTCGCAGTTGAGACTGGGACTTCTGTTCTTTAAAAGATTATTATTTAGTTTGTGCTTTGTACACTAGAAATGTGCAATTTCAATCAATTCTTTTAAAAAATTCATTTTCTGGATGTGGGCATCCCTGGCCAGGCTGGCATTAATTGCCCATCCCTAATTGCCCTCGAAGGTGGTGGTGAGCCGCTGCTACCTTGAACCGCTGCAGTCCGTGTGGTGAAGGTTCACCCACAATGCTGTTAGGGGGGGGGTTCTATGATTTTGACCCAGCGACGATGAAGCAATGGCGATACATGTCCAAGTCAGGATGGTATCGTGATTTGGAGGTGATTGCATCTGCTGCTCTTGTCCTTCTTGGTGGTGGTGGTCGCGGGTTTGGGAGGTGTTGCCAAAGAAACCTTGTCGACTTGTTGCAGTGCATCCTGAAGATAGGACGCACTGCAGCCACGGTGCGCCGGTGGTGGAGGATGTGAACGTTTAGAGCCCAGGTGCTAGGACCCCAGCTATTCATCACAATATATATTAATGATCTAGGCGAGGAAACTGGATGTAATATCTCCAAGTTTGCAGACGACACAAAGCTGGGCGGGCGTGTGTGCTGTGAGGAGGATGCCAAGAAACTCCAGGATGATTTGGACAGGTTGGGTGAATTGGCAGATGCAGTATAATGTGGATAAATGCGAGGTTATCCACTTTGGTGGCAAAAACAGGAAGGCAGATAGCACAAAAGGCAGTTGAGGCCAATCTGAACGGCAATATATTGGGAGAAGGGGAAGTACAACGAGACTTGGATGACCGAGTGCACCAGTCGTTGAAGGTAAGCATGCAGGCGCAGCAGGCGGTTAAGAAGGCAAATGGTATGTTGGCCTTCATAGCGAGAGGATTCGAGTACAGGAGCAAGGATGTCTTGCTGCAGTTGTGCAGGGCCTTGGTGAGACCACACCTTGAGTGTTGACTGCAGTTTTGGTTGCCTTATCTCAGGAAGGATGTTCTTGCCATGGAGGGAGTGCAGCGAAAATTCACCAGACTGATACCTGGGATGGCAGGAATGACTTATGAGGAGAGATTGGGTCGATTGGGCTTATATTCGCTGGAGTTTAGAAGATTGAGAGGGGATCTCATTGAAACTTATAAAATTCTAACAGAACTAGACAGACTAGATGCAGGAAGGATGTTCCCGATGGCGGGGAGTCCAGAACCAGGGGTCACAGTCTAAGGATAAGGGGTAAGCCATTTAGGACAGAGATGAGGAGGAATTTCTTCACCCAGAGAGTGGTGAACCTGTGGAATTCTCTACCACAGAAGGCAGTTGAAGCCAATTCATTAAATATATTCAAGAAGGAGTTAGATATATTTCTTGAGGCTAAAGGGATCAAGGGATATGGGGAGAAAGCAGGGACAGGGTACTGAATTTGGATGATCAGCCATGATCTCATTAAATGGCGGGGCAGGCTTGAGGGGCCGAATGGCCTACTCCTGCTCCTATCTTCAATGTTAGGCCAGTAGATGAGGTGCTGATCAAGCTTTGTTCTGGATAGTGGGGTTTGGTACGTCTTGGCTGAATAGGGAACTTGTTTGGTTTTGGAGAACCTAGAATTCCTCGTCTTTCTAAACTGAAAGGTGACATAGACAAACAGCTATCGATGAGGACATGTGAACAGCCAGCAATTACTTTACAGGGGACAATTGTTCTGAGGGATTTCTGTGTCTGATGGTTTAGTGCTCGGGTAGGTGGATCCTGTTGGTCATTTGACATTTATTTTTGGCTGTTTATGTCTAAAGTTGGGGGAGGGGCATCAGGATGAAGCATTAGAGAGGAGAAACAAGGTGCACAGAGGACTGGGAGAGACAAACAGCAGTAGAAGAAAGAGTAGTTCAGAAATAGGTGGGATCAGATGGGGGAATGCAGACTAGGATGGGTTTGGAGTGCATGTGTGTAAATATACTCCGCGTGGTAAATAGGTTGGTGAGCTGCAGGCACAAATTGCCATATGGGATGATGATATAGTGGCAATAATGGAGATCTGGCTCAAACAAGGGGAGGATTGGGAACTTATTATTTTGACTAACAAGTATTTAAGTGTGATAAAAGGAGGGGGGATGACGGTATTGATCAAAGATACTGTTACAGTACTGGAAAGGGATCATCTACTTGCGGGTTCAAAAGACACAATCTGTTTAGAATTATGGAATAATAGAGGAGCTATTAC
Source organism: Somniosus microcephalus (assembly GCF_052327205.1). Taxonomy (NCBI): domain Eukaryota; kingdom Metazoa; phylum Chordata; class Chondrichthyes; order Squaliformes; family Somniosidae; genus Somniosus; species Somniosus microcephalus. The sequence continues at coordinate 9,074,988 of NC_141018.1, forward strand.
GCTGCTGGGTAGATACTATAGGCCACCGCATTGTGGGAAGGCGATCGGGTGCAAATTTGCAGGCAAATTTCAGAAAGATACAATAACGATAGAGTAGCGATAATGGGAGACGACAAACATCCTAATATAGATTGGAACAATAACAGTGTAAATGACGAGGAGGGGTAGGGATTCCAGAAATATGTACAAGAGAACTTTCTTGATGGCATATTTCCAGCCCAAAGAGGAAGGAAGCAGTGCTGGATCTGATTCCGGGGAGTAAAGTGGGTCAAGTGGAGCATGTTTCAGTGAGGGAGCATTTGGGAAACCGTGATGATATCATTAGGTTTAGATGGAAAGTAACCAGGAACAATCAGACATGAAAATACTCGACTGAAGAGGGCAAATTTCAGTAAGTTGAAAGAGGATCTGTTGGATCGGAATAAAAGATTGACACGTAAAACAGTAAATGAGCAATGGGCGGCCTTCAAAGAGGAGGTAGTTCTGGTACAGACTCGACACACATCCACGAGGGGGAAGGAAGGGGATCCAAAGCTCGAGCTTTCTGCTTGACTAAAGATGAAACCGAATAAGGAGGCTTCTGATAAATGTCAGACTCAATACAGTAGCGAAACGAGCTGAATATAAACCGTACAGGGGAGAACTGAAAAAGGAAGTAAGCAGGTCGAAGAGAGTGTATGAGAATAGATTTGCGGGTAACATAAAAAGGAACGCCAAAGTCTTGTCGAAGCATATAAATAGTAAGAGGACAATCAAAGGAAGGGTGGGACTGATTAGGGACCAAAAGGAGCTCTTGTGGCGGCAGAGCGCACTTTGCATTTGTCGTCACTAAAGAAAAGGATGCCGCCAATGACATAGTGAAGGTGGAGGTAGTAGAAAAATTGTATAGAATAAAAAAAAATAGCTACAGAGAAGGTACTCAAAAGGTTGGCAGCTAAAGTACAGAAGTCACCCGATCTGGATGGGATACATTCTAGGCTGTGAGAGAAGTAAGGGTGAAGATAGCGAAGGCTCTGGCCACAATTTTCAAGTCCTCCATCGATATGGGAGCGGTGCAGTGTTTCCTCTAAGCGGCCACGCAGTAATGTGAAGGGTCCCGTGCAGGCCGCTCACTGGCTTCTCCATTGTAAATTCCACGCATGCGCGGCAATTTCAAGGGACCGCGCATTAAAGGAAACAGGCTGCGCAGAACAAAGTGCAGCTTACAGGGAACATTGGAGCGGTGCCAGAGGATTGAAGGATTGCAAATGTTGCAATCTTGTTCAAAAAATGGACGCAGCATAAACCTGGTAACTATAGACCAGTCAGCCTAACGTTGATGGGAAAACTTTGCGACAGTAATCCGAGACAAAATTACTTGTCCCTTGGAAAAATATGGGTTAATCAATGACCGACAACACAGATTTGTTCAAGGCAACTCGCGTTTGACGAACTTGATTGAGTTCTTTGTTGAATTAACGGAGAGGGTTGATGAAGGTAGTGCAGTTGATGTTGTGTATATGGACTTTCAAAAGGCATTTGATAAAGTACCACATAATGGACATGTTAGCAAAATTGAATCCCATGGGATTAAAGGGGCGGTGGCTGCGTGGATACAAAATTGGCTGAGGGACGGAAAGCAGGGCGTAGTGGTGAACGGTTGTGTTCCAGACTAGAGTTGGTGTTCCCTGAGGGTCGGTGGCAGGACTCGTGCTCTTTTGATAGATGTTAATAATCTGGATTTGGGTATACAGGGCAGAGTTTGCAGATGAGACAAAACTCTGAAATGTATTAAACAGTAAGGAGGATCGTGGCAGACAGATGGCAGGTGAAATTTAACGCAGAGAAGGGTGAAGTGACTTATTTTGGTAGGAAGAATGAAGAGATGCAATATATGCTAAATGGTACAATTTTACAGGGGGTGCAGGGAGAGAGACCTGGGGGTGTATGTACACAAATCTTTGAAGGTGGCAGAACTAGTTGGGAAGGCTGTTTAAAAAAACATACGGGATCCATGGCTTTATGAATAGAGGCATAGAGTACAAAAGCAAGGAGGCTGTGCTAAACCTTTATAAATCACTTGTTCAGCCCCAGCTGGAGTATTGTGTCCAACTCTGGGCACCACAGTTTAGAAAGGATGTGAAAGTCTTAGAGTGTGCAGAGGAGATGTACTAGAATGTACCAGGGATGTGGGACTTCAGTTATGTGGAGAGACTAGAGAAGCTGGGGTTGTTCTCTTGGAGCAGAGAAGGTTATGGGAAGATTTAATAAGTGTTCAAAATAATGAATGGTTTTGATAGAGTAAATAAGGAGAAATTGTTTCTCATGGCAGAAGGGGAGGACACAGATTTAAGGTAATTGCCAAAAGAACCAGAGGTGAGATCAGTAGAAATTTTTCTATGCACTCTTGTGATCTGAAATGCACGGCCTGAGTGTGTGGTGGAAGCAGATTCAATCATAACTTTCAAAAGGGAATGGGATAAATACTTGAATGGGAAAAATGTGCAAGCTATGGGGAAAGAGCAGGGGGAGTGGGACTAATTGGAGAGCTCTTTCAAAGAGCCGGCACAGGCACGATGGGCCGAATGGACTCCTTCTGTGCTCTATCATTCTATTATTCCAGAAAAGGCTTGTAAGTTTTATGCACATAATCGTACAACTATTTTTGGTGATGAAGTCTGACTCCAGTTGTAGTGAGCGAGTTTTCCGGATCATTGATGCAGGCTGATGACTGAATTGCAATAGGAGTACTTGAGTGGCCTACTTGAAATGATTAACACTGAAAGTGACAGTCATGTGATATCCTTAAATATTCTTTATTCTCAGTCGGAACTTCTGCAGTCTTGCTTGCAAGAATATACACTGATGTGGCATATATAGATAGATGTAATACATGACCCAAGAGCAGCGAGAACCTAAGCGAACGCTTACAATGGTCTTTCTACTTAGTCACCATTTTGACCTGAATTGCAAGTCAAGAAATATATTCGAAGAACACAAGTAACAAATGTTAGATTATCACATCACATGTGTTTGAATCTACCCTCCAATTTCAAAATCAAAACTACAGCAGCAACCTCAAATATACTGAAAGGAAAAAAAACCTTTCATATTGTAACTTTTAAATGAACGCTATGCGATTGAACCTGCCCAAATAAGATTTCTAGAATTAAAAAAAAAAAATCAACATTTAAATGATATTCTAAGAGCATTAGCTTCTAATCAAGAAACTGGGGTATACTTCAGAAGTAGGTGCATGCTGCTTGGATGCATTGTTTTAAGTACTAATGCTGAATATTGTGTTTTATATTAAAGTTTTTAGACCAATATCGGCATCTGCCAAACTTTGCATCAATCCTTATGCTGAAGCTGAATTGAATTCTCCCAAAATAAATCTGGACATGGAAGTGCAAAGCATTGACATAGAGATGACGCAGCCTCAGGTAAGATTGTGTTCATCAGTTTTTCCTGTTGCTCGACGATTACAGCACCTAGTTAGAAAATACCATGTTATTTTTTTTTAAAGATTAACAGCTGGTCGTGAAAGATTGATGCGAAATAAATAGTGAGGTTGGATGTCCAGAAGTTTTACTTTTCCCAGGGAGTTAACGAGTTGTTTTGTAGTTATTTTTTGGAACAAGATCAACCAGACTGAGGGACTTGTATAGTACTGTTGTAATGTAATAATTACAGCTTTTATGTTGCAGATATCTATGATTCTGCGCAACCTATGGCACCTTTGTCTGTGAATCCAGGATGAGAGAAGTTGTCAGGTCCATATGTGCTTGCCCCCATCCTTTTTGGCTGATTTCATCCCCATGTATCAACCCTGCCATTTCCCCTACCCCCCTCCTCCCACATCCTGCATGAAGCAAAAAAAAATGTCTTCAAACAAGTCACGAGTCTCTGTCAAAAATCCCTTCTGGGCAGTGGGCCAAGCTCCAGAAGCTCTCAAACTTGATATTTTGCAGAATAATTTGCTCTGACATTCCAGATGCTGCGGCTACCCTGTTTTCCAGAAATCCATCTAAGCCTGTCTTGAAGGACTGTAAAGAATCTGACTTCATTCCCTCCTCTGGAATTCTGTTCCATAGGCTGTTAACTCTCTGGCAACGTGAAGCTTCTAGACATCCAACCTCACTCACTGTTTTCTTAATTTAGATGTGTGACCTTTAGTTTTACCTGACTCCGTTATCTTCAACACATTTGCATGTGGTCCATGCCTTTAATGGTCTTAAATATCTGGATCCGATCCCCTCTGTCTGCTTCAGTGTTTATTTCTCCCCACATTTAAAAAAAAATTAAGTGCTGACTGATATTTGCTTTCCTGCATGCTCATTACAATAACTTGTGTTTCAAAAGTATTTCTTCACTTTCAATTCTTGGCACACCATTGCTGGCAGAGAAGGCCAGGTGCTGCAATCCCTCTGCTCAGTCTGACTTCTGGGATATATGTGCGAGTGACCGAGTGAAACCTTCATGAACCACTAGTTAGGCCCCAGCTGGAGTATTGTGTCCCATTCTGGGCATCAAACTTTAGGAAGGATGTCAAGGCCTTGGAGAGGGTACAGAGGAGATTTACTAGAATAGTACCTGAGGTGAGGGACTTCAGTTATGTCGAGTGACTAGAGAAACTGGGATTGTTCTCCTTCGTTAAGGGGAGATTTAATAGAGGTGATCAGAATTATGAGGGGCTTTGATATAATAGATAGGGAGCAACTGTTACCAGTGGTAGAAGGGACAGTAATCAGAGGACACAGATTTAAGGTATTTGGCAAAAGAACCAGAGGGGAGATGAGGAGAATTTTTTTTTCACACCGAGTTATTATGATCTGGAATGCATTACACGAAAGGGTGGTGGCAGCAGATTCAATAATAACTTTCAAAACAGAATTGGATAAATATTTGCAGGGGAGAAGCTTGCAGGGCTATGGGGAAAGAACAGGACAAGAGTACTAATTGGATGGCTCTTTCAAAGAGCAGGCATGATGGGCCGAATGGCCGCCTCCTGTGCTGTACGATACTGTGATTCTATTTCCCCCCTGCCCCCCACAATTGTGGGAAAATGCTCGGCAATACACTACAGGAGCAAGAGTATGATTGAAAACTTTGAGAGGTTGGGAACACTGGCAGTGTACCTGTGACATGTCATTCTAACATTGTATGTTGGGACTAACATGTTCCATCACTCTTAAAACTGAGGATGGAGCAGGCAAGAATTAACAAATTTCCACTTTTTGTTGGATAAGATTACTTGAGCTTTCCTTTCTGTGGCCATAGTTACAGCTTTATTTGTTGTAAGGCAACTGGACACGCATCGATTTTTGACTTACAGGGAGTGTTACAGTGCGATTATATAGAGACGAATGTGGTATGGGCATTGGTAATTTATGTTGCACTGTACTGAAGCAGACATCAGCACCTCTCAGTGGAAAAATCCTACACGGTTACTGGAATTCACGAAGTTAACATGGTAGCCAATTGTGCCACCCATCAGATTACCTTTTTATTTTTATTTTTAGTGTTAATCTGGATCTACTTCTAAAGATTCTATTATATGTTAACGTGCAGCTTTCAAGCTTCCCTTTGGTTGGTTCACACTCCATAGGTGTGTCTCTAGTGTTGCAGAAAATGCCGAGTAACATTGTGTAAAACAAGTTTTGTCTAGCTGCATCAGAAGTATTTTTTAAAAAGTCAGGCCGATCACTCGTCGTGACCAGCTTGTCGCCATCTGTGAAAACAAACAACATATCTGGGGACTTTCCATTTGTTATGTTCCCATTCAAAGGTCTCAAAATTATTCAGCCAGGCTTAAATCAAAGTCTCAGTAAAAAATAAATGTTGTGCTGTCACGGTATACTGCCATGGCTGGCACAGTCAGCATGGCCATTACTGGATGAATGAGCCCTCAGTTCAAACCAGTGCAGTAGGATTCTGGGCATGTGACTTCCTTCATTCCAAGATAAATATTTGTCTGCCTGCTTGGTTTTTCTTTGTCCAACAATTTAAATGATTTAACTGTTCCCCTCTATGCCACAGATCGAGAGGCTAGATGGCCTACTCCTGTTCCTACGATCCAATCATTTAGTTGTTATTCTGATAGGGTTAGATGAAGTAGAGTGGGAAGAGGCTCGTGTGGAGCGTAAACACCGGTGTGGACCAGTTGGGTCGAATGGCCTGTTTCTGTGCTGTAGATCCGAGATAGTGGAGACACAGTATAATTTCCTTGCTAATTATGACCTCTGATAAATTTTTGTTTCCTGACGAGAACAAATAAATGACTGACATTCTAGTCTCTGATTTTCAAGCCATATTCTTCCAGGCAACTAACTTTTAAAAGCTTGTGTCTATTCAATTTGATTGTCGATTTGTGCAGTTGTTCTGATTAAAATGTTCTGATTTAAGCTTGCACTACAGATCAGCAGTGCGTGTGAAAATTGGAAATGACAATGTGTGGACTGACAATTGTTCATGTTTCCAGTATCTTAGTATTATAGATCTGTTGGAATCTGTGGACTATATGGTTAGAAACATCCCTTATAGAAAATACAGGCCCGATGTACCACTTCATAAAAATGCCAGTAAATGGTAAGTTATTCAAATTTGTGCTGTATGCCTGTGAATTTTCAATTTGATGGCAGCGTTTTCTTCCTCCAGCTTTCAGTTCTTGCTCCTTTTGATGTGTGTTGAGTACTCCCGCCCCTGCCCAGAGACTCCTAATTCAGTGGTGCTACTCTGAGATTTGGTTTGGTAACTTAACCCAGATTGAACATGTGACTTTGCCGGTATGATGGACTACCACAGCCTGTGGTGCATTTACAATGCTGAGTCATTGGCCAAGCTTAGGTGCTCATTTCTTTTTACTTTCTATCTTATACAGCTGTAACCTGCATGTTTGTTTTTCATGTTAAAAGAAAGAAAGCTTTGCATTTCTGTAGTGCCTTTCACAACCTCAGGATGTCCCAAAGCGCTTCACAGCCATTTAAGTGCTTTCTGTAGTATAGTCACTATTGTAATGTAAGAAATGTGGCAGCAAGCTGCCACCAATAGCAATGTGATAATGACTGGATAATCTGTTTTTAGCGATGTTGATTGAGGGATAAATATTGGTCAGGACACCGGGGAGAATTCCTCTGCTCTTCATTTAAACTAGTGCCGTGGGATCTTTTACATCCACCTGAGAGAGCAGACAGGGCCTTGGTTTAACGTCTCAACTGAAAGATGGCACCTCTGACAGTGCAGCACTCCCTCAGCACTGGAGTGTCAGCCTAGATTATGTGCTCAAGTCTCTGGAGTGGGCCTCAACCCACAACCCCTGACTCGCACGCTACCACTGAGCTGCGGCTGACACCTGTAGAGCAGCAACACCACGGAAAGCGTTATGTGTGTCTTGTATTTCTTTCAGATCAGGTGTATGTTTTTGCTGTTCCAACAGAGAAACTAATTTCAAATCACTATTTATTTCATTCAGATTTATCTTTTGACAGCAAGTAGTTAAGTTCCCAGATAAAATCAGATCTCTAATTTGAGGGGTATTTTTATTTTGTCATTGTGAGGGGAGTAAGAGCTGGGAGGCGGAACGTTGTACCAGCTTGGCACTCGGTGTCTGCATTGCTAATGCATCAGGTACAGTCTGGGTCACATGCAAGTCAACAGTCCCTTCCCCCTCGCCCAAAACAACGGAAGAAATGCTCCTTAACCCCGACATCCGGAAAACAGCCTGATGTGCCACTGATGTGACATTCCCATTTCCCGCACCAATTCATGGCTTTCCTGTGACATTCACATTTTTCCATTGTAATTTTTTCTTGTTGCTATGAAGTAATAACTCTTTCATCTTAGGTGGAAATATGCAATCACAGGAATTCTGGATGTTCATCTTTGGAGAAAAAATCGCATGTGGTCCTGGGTTAACATCAAAAGTCACAGACAAAATCTGAAGGCTTATAAAATGGCTTATAAGAGCAAGCTGACACAGACTAAACCTTCTGAAGAAATATTGAAACAAATTCAGGTAAAGCTCCTATTTATAGTTTAATTGCTTTTAAAAATGAAATCTTCATGATTTGTGACTCAAATGTTGGTTTTGTAGTCTGAAAAACATACCTCTAAATATCATTAATTAGTTTGAGAGGGGTGTGTTTTTAGTGACTTGGGGTGCTACATTCCTGCAGATTAAAGCTGGTTCATCTCTCGCAGTATAAATGGTGCAGTAGCAATATTTCCCAGACTGAGTCGTTGCTGTTTATGCTGCTGACTTTGCCTGTTAGAATTTGGTGAACTGATCAGCAGAGGAAATAGCGGGTATTCATCCTCCTCCCTCATTGGTGTTTCGAGATTATTGTTCCATATGGGGGACCATACGCCCGAGAGAGAAATGTGGGCATGCAGCATACTGGTATTAAACAGTAATGCAAGGGGGCCACAATGCCCTTTATCCTGGGACAGTTGACCAGCTTTCACAGTGCTAATATCTCAGTCACAGTAACCTGGGAGAGGGGAAGACTATGAACAAAAGCCAGAAGCAGAGATCTTGACTGGACGGTAAACTCAGATAAGGAATGCTGTTGGATCCATCACAGCTCATTTGTCCAGAAAGAAAACCAAGTCTCCAAAGTGGCTCTTGAGTGACTTGAGTTTCACCTCTTCGTCTACCTGGAAGTCTATTCCTAATGTTGATTTATTCTTTGGTTTACCAGATTCTTTCTGGCACCAGTCCAAAGTCTGCTTTTCACCAATTTGAATCTGTGCACTGTTGTCCTATTGTCATAGTTTATTTTAACATAGTGCTCTGGTACAAGGTTATCTCTCAGTAGTCCTTTTTTCAAGGGTTGAGGAGCTCCAGTTTCTCTTTTCCCCTCGAGGGTCATTTTCTTGTTCCTGGTAATCGCCCTTCTCTGTACTGCATCCAGGGCCTGAATGTTTCTTTATCCTTTTGGTGACCAGAACCGGACACAATACTCAAGTTGCCGTCGAACCAGTGCTGTAGAGTTTCAGTATAACCTCCTGTGATTTATACTGTACTGATTTAGCAATATTCATAGTGTTGCAGAAATAGGTACCAGTGCTTTCCTCCACATAAACCATCTAATCCCACTGTTCTGTTCGTTTTGAATATCCATTAATATTACTCTTTCAAGTCAATATTTAATTTGCTTCAACAACAGTTTGTGGAAGAAAATCCACATTTTAACCGCCCTCTGTGTAAAGAATTCTTTTCTGACCTCCCCTTTAATTCTTTTTGTGATTTCACTAGATTTTATGTCCTCATTACCATCTTGCCAGCTAGGGAAGTAATCTAGAAGAACTTGTATTTACATCGAGTTACATTGAGTCTACAGCACAGAAACAGGCCATTCGGCCCAACTGGTCTATGCTCCACACGAGCCTCCTTCTACTCCTCTTCATCTAACCCTGTTAGCATATCCTTTTCTCCCTTATGTGCTCATCTTGCTTCCCCTTAAATGCATCCTTGCTGTTTGACTCAACTACTCCTTGCAGTAGCGAGTTCCACATTCTAACCACTCTTTGGGTAAAGAAGTTTCGGTATTGGATGTATTAGTGACTTTTATATTTATGACGTCTAGTTTTGGACTCCCCGCATGGAAACATCTTCTCTACATCTAACCTATCAAACCCTGTCATTATCGTCAAGTCCTTGATCAGGTCATCCCTCGGCCCTCTCTCTTTCTAGAGAAAAGAGCCCCAGCCTGTTGAGTCTTTCCTGATGGTCGTATCCTCTCAGTTCTGGTATCATCCTGGTGCAATAAAGATTCACATTCTCCAATGCCTCTATCACTTCTATAACATGGAGACCAGAACTGTGCACCGTATTCCCAAGTGTGGTCTAACCAAGGTTCGATACAAGTTTAACACAACTTCTCTGCTTTTCCTTCCTATCCCTCTAGAAATGAATCCCAGTGCTTGGTTTGCTGTTTTTATGGCCTTATTGACCTGCAGCACTACCTTTAGTGATTTGTGAATGTGACCCCTAGATCCCTTTGCTCCTCTACCCAATTTAGACTTATTATCCAATCAGTATGTGGCCTCTGTATTCTGCCTACAAAAATGCACCACCTCACATTTATCTATATTGAAATTCATTTGTCAATTACACACCCATTCTGCAAGCTTATTAATGTCGTCTTGTATTAAGTCGCATTCTTCCTTCATGTTAACAGCACCCCCAAGCTGCAAATTTTGAAATTGTACTCCCCATTCCCGAGTCCAAATCGTTGATGTAAATTGTGAACAACAGTGGTCCCAGCACCGATCCCTGTGGAACACCACTTCCCTTAACCCCTGCTCTCTCTTCTGTTTTGTAGCCAGCTTGCTATCTATTCTACTCCATCCCCAAACTCCACACGCTCTGACCGTAGTCGTGTATCTACTGTGCGGTGTAATATACGCAAATGCAGCAGCCAATTTGCGCACACACCACATTGATCCCACAAACAACACTGAGATAAAATGACCAGATAATCTGTTTGTGGTGTTGGTTGAGGGATAAATGTTGCCCAGAACACCAGGAGGCCTCCCCATCTCTTCTGTAGTCCCTTCAAGTTCAGCATGGGAGATTCCTCTGTATTTTACAATATTCTGTGGTTAAAACTTGCATTTCCTGTTGTGTACATTGGCTGATTGCTGTATCCTTTTCAGATCCTGGAGAAACCACTGGATATTTTCAACATCACACTAGCAAGACAACAGGCACATGTTGAGGTAACTCTGAACATAGATTTTTTTGTGTGTTTTTTTATTAGCTCATGGGATTTGGGCTTCGCTAGCAATGCCAGCATTTATTGCCCATCCATAATTGCCTTTGAGAAGGTGGTGGCGAGCCACCTTCTTGAACCGCTGCAGTCCGTGTGGTGAAGGTACTCCCACAGTGCTGTTAGGGAGGGAGTTCCAGGATTTTGACCCAGCGATGATGAAGGAACGGCGATATATTTCCAAGTCAGGATAGTGTGCGAGTTGATGGGGAACTTGGAGGTGGTGGTCGCATGTGCCAGTTGCCCTTGTCCTTCTAGGCGGTAGAGGTATATTCGATCGTTTAATGTCCTACTCATGAATTCTTTATTATTCTCAGGTGATTAGATCAGGGCAGAAGATGCTGGGGAAGAAGGGAGCAGAGAAGCAGAGCGGGGGCTGGTTCAGTGGACTGTGGGGAAGAAAAGAATCCAAGAAGAAGGGCGAAGAGGAAGATAAATCTGTACCGGAAAGTTAGTAAAACATTTATCGTGAAGTTTTGTTTGGAATGTGTTTTCTTGTCTTCACTGTGAAGTTATACAAGCACCCCTAACGAAGCCAGCTGACCCTTCAAATAACGACTGTAAAACCAAGCAGCTTGCCACCAGTCTTTAACTGCTGCAGTGCAAGGAAATCCACTTTCGCCATTCTGTTCTCTCTGCTTCTAAGTGCAGGTATAGCTAAGAACATGTCCTGTGTGTGATAATATATAATCTTTCTGTTTGTTTTTATCCTTGTACCATCGGAGCTATGGAAAATATAGGCATTTGCCACGGGGAATATCATTGGGGGGGGGGCGGTGCTTCCCTTTAAAGAGCTTGTAATGCAGCGAGAGGTTTCTGCCATTATCGTTCTAGATATTGCATGCAGCCCCTCTCTTCTCTCTCCCCCTTCCCCTTGAGAGCTGTTGGTTCATTTTATTGCTGCTGAGAAAAATGTCTAACCAGTTTCAAAGTTTATTTGTGGTTGCCATTATTCCCGTCCAGAAAATGAGTGGGTGTCAAATGAAAATAAAAATTGCAAATGCTGGAAGAGAGCAACAGGTAAAAGGCTCCGAGGAATCGGTGGGTTTGTCGGCCATCAAACAGGTTTTTTGCAGAATTGGATAGTATTGTAAAATCGTGGATCGTATGCAAGTGAGGCAAGGAAAAGTAATTGAAAGAACAGAAGGTCACAAAATAGTTAAATAAGGTGGTAAAAAGACATGGAAAGAGGCACAGGAACAAATGAGAGCTACAGGAAGTATGAAGTCAAACCAAGAGTGCTGGAAGCGCAATAAGCCTGCTGACACTTGAAAAGCGAGAAGGCAGGTCATTGCACGAGATATTGGCCTTCTCTTCCTTGCGCACCCCCTCAGACCTGTGTTCTGATGCACGTTCTACATCTGAAACGGTATCAAAGGATCTATTTGGCGTCCCTCGCACCCTACTTCCAGAAAAATGGGGGTGCCAGTTGAGGTCTAAAGTGGGTAAAGTTAGTATTCAGAGCAGAGGGTTGCAGAGTGGCCAGGCGAATTCTCCTGAAGTGAGCTTGCTTGAAGCAGTGCAGGAAGCCAAAAGCAGAGGTGGGAGGGGGGTCCAGTTGGTGGTGAGCCACAGTTAGGTGAGGCTCACACTTGTGGACAGAACAGAGATGGTCATCCAATCTACATTTGGTCACCATAATGTGGAGAAGACTCACCAGGAGGGAGTACAGTACAGCAGACTCGCAGAAATACACAGACACATTTCTTTTTCACACAAGTGGAGGGCTTGGAGCTTTTGACAGTGGCATTGGAGAAAGTAACTGGACAGGCATTGCATTTGAAATAATTATGAGAAAGTGCAAGGAACAGGATGATGGAAGAATGAACATGGTTATGCTGGAGGAACTCTGGAAAGTGAGTGTTTGTATGGGATGTCAGACTAACTTTAAATATACCACCAAATGCAGTTATGGTCACCAACTGGCACATCCATTGTCTTTGCTGCTTTGCTTCCAAGAAAAATTGAGGCATCCAAGATTTGCCATTTATCTTTCTGCACCTGCAGAAAGAACTTTGAATAGTTTCAAAGCAATTTTACAGGACCACTTCAGCTGCAACAGTTGTTATAGCTTCCAAACTCTCTGGCACCAGTAAGCATTATTGACTTGAGCCCCATTGAACCCATCACAGATTGTCATACAACTTCATAATAATCAAAATATATGGTGTAGAGCATCTCCTCCTGAAAGAGAAGGTTGCAGATTGAAATTCTGGAGTGGCCTGTTATTTCAATTTATTGGCCACTGTTTGGGAGTGCTCAGTTAGGAAGGGAGAGAAGGGTTATAATGTGCTTAACCTAACACAAAAGCACTTTCCACACATCCACCGTCTGATCAGCGAGCAAACTAATGATAGTTGATCAGAGATCCCCACGTTTCTCCCCCCTCTCTCCTTTTGGAGGTGGGGGAGGTGTTTAGCGCAGTGAGTTGCAAACCAGAGAAAATGTATGAAGAGACATTCAGTGGTTTGGAAAGGACCTTTTGGATTAGTTTTCTGGCCATGTTGAGGATGTATTTGATGTTTTACATTCCAGCTCTACCACCCTCCGAAAATGGTGTTCCTCCAACTCTGGCCTCTTGTGCATCCCCACCTCTTCCCCCGAGGCAACTGTGCCTTCAGCCATCTAGGGCCTCAGTTCTGGAATTCCCTCCCTAAGCCTCTCCACCTGCCCCCCCCTCTCTCCTCCTTTACGATGCTCCAAAAACCTACCTCTTTGACTAAGCTTTTGGTCACCTGTCCTAATGCCCCCATCTTGGGCCCAGTGTCAGTTTTTGTCTGATATTGTTCCTGTGAAGCGCCTTGAGACGTTTTATTGCGTTAAAGGTGCTATATAAATGCAAGTTGCTCTTTACTTTAAATGGTAGCTGTTTTATTAATGCTTGGGAATCTCTGGACTTATTGGACAACAAATACTGTGTATAGTTGTCGGTGTTTTTTCGTAACAAAATTTTAGTTTCAGTGTCTAAGATGTTTTCAACATTCTTTTGTATGCCTCAGAATTTGTTCATATCTGTTTATTATTTGTCCTGCCCAGGTATTAATGAGCTCATGACTGCTGAAGAAAAGACCAAGCTGTACACTGCTATTGGATACAGTGAGAGTTCCCACAACTTGACCTTACCCAAAGAGGTGTCTCCTTTTATTATTCTTAATAGTTGACTAGAAATTCTATGCAGGTAAACTCTGACCAATAAAGGGTTGATTCCATGATCCCACGCTTCCAGGAGAGAAGCTGTGCTTGAAGGGGTTCTCCAATCCGTGATCCCTGTGAGTGTGGCTCTCCGGTGGGATTGTGAAATTGTGACTTTTAAGCATTGAAACCTCATGTTAATTGGTCAACGAAAGCTTATTAACTTTCATTGCTTCCGATCATTTGCAACAACTTTCAAATTTGTTTTTCAGTAATTCATTAATTTTTTTACCCTGACTTTTCTCCCTATCTCTTCTGATGGGGTAATTTTCCACCACACTGAACCTTCTAGCGCCTTCAATGGGACATATTAGGAAGCTACTTAACTATGATGGGGCTTTAAAGAAAGAAAGAAAAATTCACATTTAGGTAGCACCTTTCATGACCTCGGGACTCCCCAAGTGCTTCACAGCTAATTTAGTTTTTTGAAGTGTAGTCAGTGTTGTGGTGTAGGTATATTTGGCAGCCAATCTACATACAGCAAGGCCCCACAGTTAGCAGTGGGATAAATGAGTGCGAGAACTTCCCTCACTGCTCTTCAGATAGTGAGATGGAATCATTGAGAGCGCAGACAGGTACTCAGTGTAACTTCTCCTCTGAAAGACGGCACCTCCAACAGTGCAGCACTCTCTCAGTACTACTCTGGCATGTCAGCCTAGATCATAGGCTCAAATCTCTGGAGTGGAGCTTGAACCCGCGACCTTCTGAGTTAAGAGGTGAGAGTGACAAAACTGACACCTAATCTTGAACCCAATCTTGTCCTGGTTTGTGTGCTCTTTCCAGATGGGGTCATTGGGCAGGATTGTGACAGGAATCCTCCTCTTCTGTTCTTTTTCCACTTTGCTTCTCCCTTGCCAGGGGGTTTGGAGTTGTTTTGACTATCCAGGTGCAGTCACATGAAACTTTAGAATGGTTTCTGATGCAGTAGGCCATTATCTTTCCTATTAAGGTGCAAGGAAATTATTTTGAATACAGGTACCTGTTCTACTTTGTGAATGGTGCAGCAGTCCAGTTTGAGGACCATCAGTAATGTGTTGCAGATAGCCTGATGGTCCTCTGTAAATTGCTAATAAGGAATCTTAAGTTAATTGAGAAATACAACTGTAAACAAAGTGAACACTTGACTGTAACAAGTGCAAATAAAATGACCACGGAAGGATTAATATACTACAAATGGCACGATTTGAGAAGTGTAGAGGAGCAGAGAGATCTTGGTGTTCATATACACACATCCTTAACGGTGGCAGGGCAAGTTGATAAGGTGGATAAAAAAGCATATGGATAACTTGGGTTTCTAAGTAGAGGAATAGAATATAAAAGCAGAGAGATCATGCTAGAACTTTATAAATCACTGGTTAGGCCTCGGCTGGAGTATTGTGGACAATTCTGGGCTCCACACTTCAGGAAAGATGTAAAGGCCTTAGAAAGGGCCCAGAGGAGGTTTACCAGGATGTTACCAGGGATGAGGGACTTCAGCTATGAGGAGAGGTTGGGAAAGTTAGGACTATTCTCCTTGGAACAGAGAAGGTTGAGAAGTGACCTAATAGAGGTTTACAGGATGATAGTTTTTGATGGAGTAGATCGAGAAAAATTATTCCCTCTGGCGAGCGGGTCAATAACAAAAGATCATAGATTCAAAATCATTGGCAAAAGATCTCGGAGAGATGAGGGGAAATGTTTTCACTCTGCGCTGTCGGGATCTGGAACGCTCTACCTCAAAGGTGGTGGAAGCTGATTCCGTAAATTTTGAAAGGGAGTTGGACAGGTACTTGAAGATGAGGCACTTACAAGGTTACTTACAAAATGTGGGACTAAGGACGACTGTTCTCTCTAAGAGCCAACACGGGCACGACGGGCTGAATGGCCTCCTTCTGTGCTGTAATAAGATTCTATAAATCAAGAAAAAAACTATACAAGCTGAAGAGTTCTGGTGGATGGTGCTTATTGGTGAAACCGGATGAAGATATGAAGCCCTCGACAAAGAGATGATGCCAGACCGAGAAAAAGTTTGGGCGAAGACAAACTTCAAAGAGCCTGGACCAAATTACACAGGCCTGAGGTGGACTTCCCTTACTGATGAGCAAGCTTGAGACTAAATAGGATTTGCCTGTTGATTCTAGAGTCAAGAGCAAAATTCTGTAATCAAAAAAAGTTATTGCCTGTGAGAGAGGGGGAAGGGAAAGGCCGGTTAAACAAACGGGTGGCTGCTGCTTCCAGAGGATGGGGTGACAGCATCAGGTTGCTTGAGGGGTGAAATAGAATTTACCTGAGGCAGCAGGAGACAGAGCTCTGAGTTCTCTCTGGTACTTGGAGGTTTCTAAAGAATTCACCACTTTGAAGGAGAAATTCACATTGAAGAGTTCATCTGGAACCTTCTTTTGAACTCCTCAACCCAATTCCCCCCTCCCCGCCCCCCCCCCCCCCCCCCCGCCTCCTTTCTAGCACTGAGGGGATTACTGAATTGTCCCATCATGGAGGGGGGACGTGGATAGCCCTTTGTGTAAGATATGCAAGATTGTGCCCATTAGACAGACTGTGGACTGTGCCTTTGAGAAGTAAGAACAGGACTTGGATCAACCTGTTCCATGAGAGATGAAATCCCAAAGTTTAAATTGCTCAGCAATAGAATAATAAGTTCTATTATCTTTTTCAGTGGTATCTCCTTATTTAAAATTGGCCGATATAATTTCTCAGCAATAGCCTTTCTGACTGTCGTGTTATGGCATGGGGTTTCTTCGCTTTGCTCTATGACTAGTGCAAATGGTTAGGTTGAATTTCAAGCGTTCTCATTTCCTATTATTGTTGATATCTTGCAGTACGTTGCTAATGTGATGAGCTTCAAGTTGGTCACTACCTCCATCACTATCCGAGAGGAACCCAATGTTCCAGAGATACTTAACGTGCAGATGATTGATCTGAGTACGAGCGTGTACCAGCGTCCTGGAGCAAAAGGTCTCAAGTAAGAGTTTCCTTTTTCTTGTCCGCATTAGATGGACGAAGCATCGCATGGTACAAGTGTATGCGTGATCTCCAACATAGAGTTTTCGGTTGAAGGGGGATGTTTCCAATTTCAATGGTGAGGTGGAACCTTGTGTCATGATGTGGGCAAATGATGTCACATTTTGCTCATCAACAGAAGGTTAAAACGCTTCCCAGCAATTTCACAGAAGCATCATCACCCCCTCCCCCCTCCTGTACTCTTACAGAGCTGTTCATTGGACGTATTGCTGTAATATCGTCGGGTTTCCTTCTGTTGAAGCTGCCTTTTTGATACTGCAAGGCAGATTTGGAATGTGCCATTGCTCAGAAGTAGCGTGACTTCAAAGCAGTGGTGCATCCTTGAATCTTGTGTATGTTCTGTTCGTCCCATTTGTGTTTTTTGCCAGCAAGGCCAGGACCTTTCCTATATCGGGGGAAAGACAGTAACAGTGGGCTAGGAGTTTCAACTCCAAAATGGCAACTTGATCTAATGCCAGAGGTGCCCATGGAAAGCCCTTCCTTCTTTGAGCTCTTGAGGTCACTGGCATAGTTTTGTTTACTTTTACAGGGTTGCCTCCAGCAGCTCTTCCATCGTGTAAATGGGATACGAGTCTGAGACCTACATAATGTCAGTTTTCTCTTAGGGTGGACTAGGCTAATTCTTAACTCTTAGTTGCAATTTATATGTGCCACTATATCAAATAACTATTAACTTGATGTGTATAGCTGGAGTTTGTTTTATTATTTCAGATTGCCAGGGACTGCCCCCAAGGTCCCTGGCTGCGGCCTCCTGCTGCTGCTGCTTTTCTTTCCTGACTGATTTTTAAAAATTCATTCATGTGATGTGGGTGTCACTGGCAAGGCCAGCATTTATTGCCCTCTAGAAGGTGGTGGTAAGCCGCCTCATTGAACCACTGCATCTTTGAGGTTGAAGGTTTTTCTAGCAGTTTGATACAACTGAATGGCTTGCTAGGCCATTTCAGAGGGCAATTAAGAGTCAACCAGATTGCTGCCGATCTGGAGTCACATATAGGCCAGACCAGGTAAGGACGGCAGATTCCTTCCCTAAAGGACATTTGTGAACCAGATGGGTTTTTACGACAGTCCGGTAGTTTCATGGTCCCCATTACTGATGCTGGCTTTTTATACCAGATTTATTTAATTTTTAAAAATTCATTCTTGGGGTGTGGGCGTTGCTAACAAGGCCAGCATTTATTATCCATCCCTAATTGCCCTTAAGAAGGTGGTGGTGAGCCGCCTTGAACCGCTGCGCTGTGAAGGTACTCCCATAGTGCTGTTAGGTAGGGAGTTCCAGGATTTTGACCCAGAGACGATGAAGGAACGGCGATATACTCCCAAGTCAGGATGATGTGTGACTTGGAGGGTAACCTGGAGGTGGTGGTGTTCCCATGCGCCTACTGCCCTTGTCGTTCTAGGTGGAAGAGGTCACGGGTTTGGGAGGTGCTGCCGAAGAAGCCTTGGCGAGTTGCTGCAGTGCATCTTGTAGATGGTACACACTGCACACGGTGCAACGGTGGTGGAGGGAGTGAATGTTCAAGGTGGTGGAGGGGGTGCCAATCAAGCGGGCTGCTTAGTCCTGGATGGTGTTGAGCTTCTTGAGTGTTGTTGGAGCTGCACTCATCCAGGCAAGTGGAGAGTATTCCATCACACTTCTGACTTGTGCCTTATAGATGGTATAAATGTAAGAAGTCACACGACACCAGGTTATAGTCCAACAGCTTTATTTGAAATCACAAGCTTTCGGAGCGCTGCTCCTTCTTCAGGTGAAGTGAAGAAGGAGCAGCACTTCGAAAGCTTGTGATTTCAAATAAAGCTGTTGGACTATAACCTGGTGTCGTGTGACTTCTTACATTTGTCCACCCCAGTCCAACTCCGGCATCTCCACACCATTATAGATGGTAGAAAAGGCTTTGGGGAGTGAGGAGGTGAGACACTTGCTGCAGAATACCCAGCCTCTGGCCTGCTCTTGTAGCCACAGTATTTGTGGCTAGTCCAGTTAGGTTTCTGGTCAGTGGTGACCCCCAGGGTGGTGTTGGTAATAAGAACATAAGAACATAAGAAATAGGAGCAGGAGTAGGCCAATCGGCCCCTCGAGCCTGCTCCGCCATTCAATAAGATCATGGCTGATCTGATCCTAACTGCCAATCCACTATCACTCATAGGGGATTTGGCGATAGTAATGCCGTTGAATGTCTGGGGTGGTGATTGGAATCTCTTCTGTTGGAGATAGTTTTTGGCCGGCACTTGTGTGGCGCGAATGTTACTGACTACTCATCAGCCCAAGCCTGAAGGTGGTCCAGGTCTTGCTGCATGCGGGCATGGACTGCTTCATCATCTGTGGAGTTGTGAATGGCGCTGAACACTGCGCAATCATCAGTGAACATCCCCGCGTCTGACCCTTATGTTGGAGGCAAGGCCATTGATGAAGCAGCTGAAGATGGTTGGGCCTAGGACACTGCCCTGAGGAACTCCTGCAGCGATGTCCTGGAGCTGTGATGATTGACCTCCAACAACCACAGCCAACTTCCTTTGTGCTAACTATGACTCCAGCCAGTGGAGAGTTTTCCCCCTGATTCCCATTGACTTAAATTTTACTAGGGCTCCTTGATGCCACACTCGGTCAAATGCTGCCGTGATGTCAAGGGCAGTCACTCTCACCTCACCTCTGGAATTCAGCATTTTCATCCATGTTTGGCCCAAGGTTGTAATGAGGTCTGGAGCCGAGTGGTCTTGGAACCCAAACTGGGCATCAGTGAGCAGGTTCTAGATGAGTATGTGCCGCTTGATAGCACTGTTGATGACACCTTCCATCACTTTGCTGATAATTGAGAGTAGACTGATGGGGCGGTGATTGGCTGGATTGGATTTGTCCTGCCTTTTGTGGACAGGACATACCTGGGCAGTTTCCCACATTGTCGGGTAGATGCCAGTGTTGTAGCTGTACTGGAACAGCTTGGGTAGAGGCACGGCTAGTTCTGGAGCACAAGCCTTCAGCACGACAGTCGGGATGTTGTCCGGGCCCACAGCCTTTGCTATATCCAGTGCGCTCAGCCGTTTCTTGATATCACATGGAGTGAATCGAATTGGCTGAAGGCTGGCTTCTGTGATGGTGGGGACCTTAGGAAGAGGCCGACATGGATCATCCACTCGGCACTTCTGACTGAAGATGGGTGCAAACGCTGCAGCCTTGTCTTTTGCACTCACATGCTGGGCTCCTCCATCCTTGATGTTCATGGAGCCTCCTCCTCGCGTTAGTTGTATAATGGTCCACCACCATTCACGACTGAATGTGGCAGGTCTGCAGCGCTTTTGATCTGATCCGTTAGTTGTGGAATCGCTTAGCCCTGTCTATAGCATGCTGCTTTGGCTGTTTAGCATGCATGTAGTCCTGTGTTGCAGCTTCCCCAGGTTGGCACCTCATTTTTAGGTATGCCTGGTGCTGCTCCTAGCACACTCTTCTGCACTCCACATTGAACCAGGGTTGGTCCCCTGGCTTGAAAATAACGCTAGAGTGAGGGATATGTCGGGCTATGAGTTTACAGATTGTGGTGGAATACAATTCTGCTGCTGCTGATGGCCCACAGCGCCTCATGGATACCCAATTTTGAGCTGCTAGATCTGTTCTGAATCTATCCCATTTAGCTCGGTGCTAGTGCCACACAACACGATGGAGGGTGTCCTCAGTGTAAAGAAGGGACTTCATCTCCACAAGGACTGTGCAGCCACCTCCTCTGGTGGGTCTGTCTTGCCGGTGGGACAGGACATACCCAGGGATGGTGATGGAGGAGTATCGGACATTGGCTGAAAGGTATGATTCTGTGCGCATGACTGTGTCAGGCTGTTGCTTGACTAGTCTGTGGGACAGCTCTCCCAATTTTTGCAAAAGTCCCCAGATGTTAGAGAGGAGGACTTTGCAGTGTCGACTAGGCTGGGTGTGCCTTTTGTCAAGTCTGAAGCTGGTGCTGAGGTCGATGCTGGGTGGCCTGTCTTTTTATTATTGCAGTTTGGTACAACTGAGTGGCTTGCTAGGCCAATTCAGAGGGCAGTTAAGAGTCAACCACATTGCTGTGGGTCTGGAGTTACATATAGGCCAGACCAGGTAAGGATGGCGGATTTCCTTCCCTAAAGGACATCAGTGAACCAGATGGATTTTAACGACAATCCGACAGTTTCATGGTCACCATTACTGATACTAGCTTTTTATTCCAGATTTATTTAATTAACTGAATTTAAATTCCCCAGCTGCCGTGGTGGGATTTGAACTCACGTCTCTGGATCATTAGTCCAGTTAATGGTCCAGTAACATAACCACGTCTCTGGATCATTAGTCCAGTTAATGGTCCAGTAACATAACCACTGTGCTACCGTTTCCAAGGAATGTGATGGCCAGGTCGTCAATTTGTCTGGCTGCCGGGCGGGAAACTGATCCCAAAAAATATATATAAGATCTGCCTTTAAGTTCGGCAGAACCACCGCGCCTCCTTTTTGACCTCCCCGCACCCTCTCCACCTCCTGTAAAGGTCGGGGCAGTTATGTAATTGACATAATTTCTTTCTGTCTTGATTCTCGGAAGCTGTAATTTGCCTGTAGGATTGTATGCTGTGCTGTTTGTTCGAAGTCTGGAAAAGCAAAAACATTTGTGTCTTTTTTTTTGGCAGAGTGGAGGCCAGACTAGAGCACTGGTACGTAACGGGTTTGAAACAACAGAATACAGTTCCATCTCTCATGGCTTCTGTCGGAGGCACAGAGTCCTCTTTGCTCAGTATCTGTTTTGAGATTAATCCAGAAGGAAGCAATGCAGATCAGCTGTTAAATATCCAATCTCAACCCGTGGAGCTGATTTATGATGCAGTAAGTATAGATTCTAATGCAGGTTGAAGTTGGTAATAGATTCCTCAAGTAAAAGAAAGCAAGACTTGAATTTATATAGCACCTTTCACATCCCAAAGCGCTTCAGTCAATTAAGCAATTTTGAAGTGCTGTCATTGTTGGAAAATAGAGCATCCAATGTACGCACAGCATGATCCCACAAACAGCGGTGCGATAAATGATCAGTTAATCTGTTTTGGTGGTGTTGGTTGAGGGATAAATGATGGCCAGAATGCCAGGAGAATTCCCCATCTCTGCTTTGAATAGTGCCATGAGATCTTTTACATCCATCTGAGAAGGCAAATGGGGCTTGGTTTAACATCTCATCTGAAAGACTGCACCCCCAACAGTGCTGCACTCCCTCAGTACTGCATTGGAGTGTCAGCCTAGATTATGTGCTCAAGTCTCCGGAATGGGGCTTGAACCCACGACATATTAACTCAGGTGACAGTGCTACCACAGAGCTGAGGTCAATACCTTGTATTTAAAATCTCTTGATCTTTGCGAAGCAGAAATATTTATCCTACTCTGATAATTCAGACTTCTGTTTGTTTGGTGGTCCATATGTTTTGATTTCTGTCAATAAGGAATTCCTTACTAGGTACTTGATGACTTATGTCTTCTTTCATGTTAGGATCCTTCTGTGTTCATGCCTCCATCAACATTGAAGTACAGCTCCCCAGTGACTTGATATGTGAAAGAACTGACTGGTTTGGTATTGAATAGCACAGATGAGAAAATCCCTGGATTGATCTCTGATCTGTGCTCAGTTAACTCTTCCTTTTGACTCCACCCCCACTTTACTGCTGGCCACCCGATTGCCCTTCCTCACCCTCATGCTAGGTGATATTTTAAATGGTTCTTTCTCCTAAGACACTGCCTCCCCCTTCCTTTCAAAACAGCTGTCATCATTAACTCCTCAACAAAAAAAACACCCTCGATTGCTCTGTTCTTGCAAACTACCACCCATCCCAAATCTCCCTCTCCTCCCCGAAGTCCTTGAACATGTTACCTCCCAAATCTGTGTCCATCTTTCCTGCAACTCCTTGTTTTAATCTCTGCAGTCTGGTTTCCACCACTGCCACAGCACCAAAAAGGCCCTAATCTAAGTCACAAACGACATCCTTCATGACTATGGTGCATTATCCCTGCTCCTTGACCTCTCTGCACCCTTTAACAGTCGACTGCACCATCCTTGTCCAACGCCTCTGCTCCGTTGTCCAGCTCAGTAGGACTGTCCTTATTTGGCTCCATCTTACCGATATGATTTCAGCATGAATTTGTGAAGGGTAGGTCATGTATGACTAATATAAAGGAAACTTTGTGATATCTGGCACAGACGGGACCGGCGTGTTGCTGATCTATCAAAACTGCCGGACATACAAAGTTAATGTTGAAGCATACGGAGGTTTTCATCTCCGTATCTGACAACAAACACTGTTGCTTAGCAACAGCTTCTAAAGAGTCGGCTGCAGCTGCAAGCGTCTCTAGCTGAAGCTGTTGCTATAGCTACAGACCTTGCAGTGCCTGACTGGGGGGGAAAAAAAAAGAACGAGAACTAAAAAAAAACTTTTTGAAAACGGCTCCTGATTTTTGCCGTTAGATCGAGTATTCCGGACATACAACCTCTGAATAAACCAAAGTTTCCTGTAGTTGCATTTTTGAGGAGGCCACTAACTAAAGTGGATAGGGGACTGTCTTATAGATGTTGCCTATATGGATTTGAAGAAGGCATTTGTAAGGTTCCGCACAAAAGATTATTAGCAAAATTGGCAGTGCAAGGAATTGGAGACAGCCTTGTGACATGGGTTGGTAATTGGTTGGGGAGAGATAAAGGGAGCATAGTGTGATTGGTGGAATGTGACTAGTGGTGTTCGCCAGGGATTTCCACCACATATCAATGATGTGGATGAAGGAATAGAGAGTTGTATATCCAAGTTTGGAGATGAAACTAAATTGGGAGGCCTAGTTAAGATGTGTAAATGGAAGCAGAAAGTTACAAAGTGACATAGATGATTGAGTGGGCAAAACTGTTAGATAGGAGTTCAATTTGAGTAAATATAAGGTAATCCACTTGGGATCCAAGAAAGACAAATCAGAATATTTTCTAAATGGCAAGAGACTAGAAACTGTAGAGGAGCGAAGGGACACAAATCACTAAAAGCTAGTGTACAGGTGCAAAAAGTAATCAGAGAGGCTAATGAAATGTTGGCCTTTACCTCGAGGGGCTTGGAATACAGAAGTGAGGAAATGACGCTGCAGTTGTGCAAAACTTCGGTCAGATCCCATCTGGGCTATTGCGTTCAGTTTTGGGCACCGCACCTTCGGGAAAGATATATTAGCCTTGGTGGGAGTACAGTGCAGATTCAACAGCATGCTATCAGGGCTTAATGGGTCAAATCATGAAGGCAGGTTGCACTATCTAGGTTTGTATTCCTTTGAGATTAGAAGGTTGAGGGGTAATTTTTATCGAGGTGTATAAAATGATCAAGGGATGCGATAGGATAGATACAGAGAAACGATTTCTTCTAATGAGGAAATCCAGAACAAGTGGCATAATCTTAATTAGAGGTAGGTCATTCGGGAGTGAAATCGGAAAGCATTTTTTCACAAACGGTCGTGTAAATGTGGAATTCTGTCCCCCAGAAGGCTGTGGATGCTGTGCCGACTGAGATTGACAGATTGTTGTTGGGTAACGGGATCAATGGATGTGGAGCAAAGGCAGGTTAATGGAGTTGAGGTACAGATTCGCCATGATCGAATTGAATGGTGGAACAGGCTCAAGGGGTGGAATGGCCAACTCCTGTACCGATGTTCCAGTGCGTCCCAGGCAATTGCATCTCTTCCTGCCCCCCCTGGCCTCGCACTGTTACTTTTGGAGTCTCCCACATCTACCCTCAGCTTTCTCATTTTAATCTACATGTTTCCTTTGGCAGCATCAAATGCAGACATGGGGTCAGCTCCCACATGTACGCTGACAACACCCAGATCGACCTCTCCTGTACTTCTCTCAACCCCGCCACTGCATCTGTGTATCCTGCCTTGGATGAACTGCCATTTCCTCCATTTAAACATTAGGAAGAACAAAGTGATCGTCTTCAGCCCCAAATTCCATTCTCTCAACACAAATTGTATCTCTTTCCCCCCCCCCCCCCCCCCGCCCTCTGGCTAAACCAGACTGTTTGCATCCATAACGTCGTTTTCAATCTGGAGCTGAGCGACCGCCATCATATCCTCTCCATCACAAACACGGCCTGTTTCCATCTCGAACATTGCCCGCCTCTGCCTCAGCACATCTGCTGCTGGAATCTTCATCCATGCCGTTGTCACCTCCGGACTGTGCTTTAATGGCTGGCTTCCCATCCTCCACCCTCTCTAAACTTCAGCTCATTCAAAACTCTGCTGTCCAGATTCTGTCCTGCATCAAGCCCCACTCATCCATTCTCCCTGCCCTCGCTAGGCGATGTACGATTTTGATGAGTTATGGAGTTGGGTAGACAAAAGGTAAATAAAGATTAATGCCAGCCAATGTAAGGTATTGAGTGAGAATAAATGAACAATGAAGGGACATAATGAGTTAATAGAAATAGCATAGGGAGACTTATTTCATGGAGTGAAACCTGGCGGGAACGGTAGACTTGTCACTTGCAATGCTGAGCCAGTGGAAAAATGATTCTTAAAACAAATAGTGTTGGGATACGTCGCCAGAACAGTGTATACATCTACAGGGTTACGCTGAGGCTTCAGACTGGACATACCTGGCAAACTCTGTATAGTTCTGGTCATCACACTTCAAAAATGACATGCCTACATTTTGAGGGGTTACAGAGAATAGCAACGAGAATGATCCCAAGTATAAAAGAGATGAGCTGAGAAACAAGGTTCGAGGAGCTTCAAACTATACTCCCGAGAACAATGGTTAAGAGAGAACTTCACTGGGTTGTATAAAGTATTAAATGGTTTTGGTAAAGTGAACGCTTCACTTTAAGATAAATTAGCTCAGAGAATATGTACATTTAAATTACTGAAAAATAAATTGCAACTGACATATGCAGGGATTATTTTTACCCAGAGAATGGGTAAAGTAAATTAAAGTAGAGTCAAAGATATTAGGAGTGCTCAGAATGCAGTTGGATGCAAAACTGGGTGAGTTAAGGGCACTAGAAAGATGAGCATTGATAGACATTTTCTTATCCTAGAGTTTTTAATTTACTGGGTTTTTTAATACCTGGTGTGTCCTGTAGAGGTTCATTTTAAACCGTGTTTTTCCTCTGCTGCCTCAGATTATTGGAAATAAAACGAGTGCATCTCCTTTCCTTTTGCAGCAAACAATAAACAGTTTGGTGGAGTTTTTCCAGACTAACCGAGGACTCGATCTTGAACAGCTGACTTCAGCCACTTTGCTGAAGTTGGAGGAAATCAAAGAAAAGACGGCAACAGGTAAAAGTCTGAAATGTATAAAAGTGAAATAACTTCAAGCTTAAACAAATAACAGCCTCAATTGAACCCTTTTACACCTAATTTAATCTAAACATGATGTTTCTCAATTTTAAACACTTTCTGAATTTTGTAATAAGTAATGCCCCTGTTGTTCCAAGTTTTAATGATATTTACAATATAACTGTTTGCTTAAAAATATTTCCCTAGGTCTGTCCTACGTTATTGCAACACGTAAAACCTTGGATCTCCGAATCAACATTAAACCGTCCTACCTTGTGGTTCCACAGACTGGCTTCTATGATGTCAATTCAAACTTACTGATTCTGGACTTTGGAAGTTTACAGGTATCTCAATAGATGGTTATTATCAAAGCTCTTTGTAGAGGATTGTTAACCTCAGTAGGATGCACAGGATTTTGCAGTTCACCCAAGTTGAATCTTTTAATAACCTACAAACCTGAAGATGTAACTTGTGTAACATAGACTTAGGACTGAGGTCAGAGCATGTGGAGTCAGGGGACTAGTTGCAGAATGGCTAGCAAACTGGCTACAGAGCAGAAAACAGAATAGGTGTTTAAGGTATTCAGTCAGACTGACATAAGCTGGGAAGTGATGCTCCATAGGGATCAGTCCCGAGACCACTGTTGTTCACTATTTACAGAAAGGATTTGTGTTGAGGAATCGGAAGTACAATATCAAAATTTGCAGAAAACTTCAAATTGGGTAATATAGTTAATACAGAGGAGGACTGCGACATTATAGGAAGACATTAACATCCTTGCAGAATGGGCATGTAAATGGCAAATTAATTTCAATATAGATAAGTGGGAGGTGGTAGAAGGAATAAGGAGGCCACCTACCCCTTGGAAAATAAGGGGGAAAAATTCGGTTGCTTTGTGCCTCCCGTTAGCGCCCTAAGAGGGCGCAAAGCAACTAGCGCCTAGGCGCGGCGCCTCCCGTGAAATTCAGCGGGAGGTTAGCGGTGGCGGTAACCGTTGGGCAATGACGCCATAGCCGTGCGCAGCGCCCCGGCCACGATCTTTGGTAGCGCCCCCTGACTTACCGCCGGACGCTATGTCTGACGGAGTCAGGGGGGCCGACCTGCGGCCGGCGCGGCACTAATTAAAGGCGAGGTGCCGGATGGCCATTTTTGTTGCTGGCTGTTTGCCAGCACCTGCCCCCGTTGCCGTCCCTGGCCTTCCGAGAAGCCCCCCACCCCCCCCCCCCCCCTGCGGAGTGCCAACTACTCTCCATGAGCCCGGCACTTCTCTTGAGTGCCGGGCTCTTTTGCCGGCACTCCGCTCCCTGGTGGCCCCGCCCGAGTCGTGCTGCGCAAGGCCCCTCCCCTTTAAGTAGGCGAGGAAGGCCTGTAGCACCGCGGTGTGGCGTGCCGCAATATTCCTCTTGGGGCGCTACTGATGAATTTCGGCCGTGGGGGCGCTAATTTTTTCACGCGCTAAAAGCACTATTTCAAATCATTAAAAATAGCAACGCAGTTTAATAAAGCCATAAAAAGTACTAACAAAGCACTTGGGTTCATTTCTAATTCAAAAGCAGAGACGTTATGTTAAACTTAAATAGAATCTTGGTTAGACCACACCGAGCGTACTGTTCACAATTCTGGTCGCCATATTACAAAAAGGATACAGAAGCACTGGAGACAGTGTAAGAAAGATTTACAAAGATGATACCAGAACTGAGGGGGTACAACTATCAGGAAAGACGGAACAGGCTAGGGCTCTTTTCTCTCGATAAGAGGTGACCTGATAGAGGTCTTTAATATTATGACCGGGTTCAATAGGGTAGACGTAGAGAAGACTCCAAAACTAGGAGCCAAAATATGATCGTCACTAATCAATCCATATTCAGTAATTCAG
Source organism: Somniosus microcephalus (assembly GCF_052327205.1). NCBI lineage: Eukaryota > Metazoa > Chordata > Chondrichthyes > Squaliformes > Somniosidae > Somniosus > Somniosus microcephalus. Next base: position 9,103,116 of record NC_141018.1, read on the forward strand.
GAGAAACTTCTTCACATAGAATTACACTGTATTTACAGCACAAGAACAGGCGATTTGGCACAACTGGTCTGTGCCGGTGTTTATGCTCCGCACGAGCCTCCTCCCACCTTACTTCATCTAACCCCATCAACATATAACCTTCTGTTCTTTCCTCGTGCTTATCTGTCTTCCCCTTAAAGGCATCTACGCTATTCGCCTCCACTACTCCCTGTGGTAGCGAGTTCCACATTCTAACCACTTTGGGTAAAGAAGTTTCTTCTGAGTTCCTTATTGGATTTATTAGTGACTATCTTTTATACTTATGACACCTAGTTTTGGACTCCCCCACAAGGTAGCCGTTGGAATCATGAAAAGTCAATCCTGGCTGATTACATAGCAGTACCCCGTGGGTGCTAACCTCTCGTCATCTTTCAGTAAGTAGTGCAGACACCCTTTAACACAGGAATAGTTGTGGTAAGACTAAAAGATGTCTTTTTTTGAAAATATGAACAATTCCTTTCCATGATGAAAGTCGGCCACCACAGAGGTAAATTATAAATTTATGTCAAGAGGTCAGCTTGGTCAGTGCATTGGTAATCTCAGCTGTGTCATTGGAGGAATTACCAAGCAGAAATTAGATACCAGCCACACAAAGGAAGGGAAAATTATCGGGAGCGTCACAAGCTGCTCCCACACACTACCTCATAGCTGATTCAGAGCAGTTTAGGCCGAGATGTGGGAGCAGGCCTCAGCTGCTTGTGGTGCGTGGCATGGGGAGACTGGAAAGCAGCAACAACAATTTTTAAAAAGGTCTCTTGTTTTCATTTTAAAGAAAAGAATTGGCGATTTCTAACCGGTCCAACAGTAAATGCTGTGTTTTAAGTAGGTTAGAGCTGCCTTGAATCAACTTGAGCGGAGCGGGATTAGTTTCTTCCTAGGTGCAGATAAGCAACCTTATTGACTTGTTTAACTGCTGACATTTATCACAGGTGGTGGTGTAGACTGGATGGGTTTAAGTGGTTGTTAAAGCCTTGCACCAACAAAAAATGCCAATCAGCTGTTTTGTGCTCCATGCAGAGAGCTCACATCCTTCACATTCTCTTGGATCTGACAAATATAACAAATCATGTACAAGTTACACATTTACCTTTCTGTAGTTAAACAGCATTGACCACAATGACCAGAAAGCAACATCCCCAATTTTATCATTGGAGGAAATTCTGGAGCGAGCCTATGAAAAATTTGATGTGGAGCTTCGAAGTGTTCAGCTTTTGTTCAGTAAACCAGGTACAGTTTTTAACTTTCTCTATATTTTAAAATGAACTTTCCCCTTCCTTTGTTTTTCTGCCCCCACTTCAGAATGCTCGACAGAGTGCTCTGTCTCAAGTTTTACATGGCTGAGTCGAGAGTCTGCTTCCCCGAGACATTTGGGTGGTGGTGTCGGCTGTGGCTCCGTGGGCAGCGCACTCTCCTCCTGGGCCAGAAGCTTGTGGGCTCAAGCCCCACTCCAGAGACTTGAACACGTAATCTAGGCTGACGCTCAAGTGCGGTACTGAGGGGAATGCTGCATTGTTGGAGGTCTTTCAGCTGAGCTGTTAAACCGAGGCCCCCTCGGGTGAATGTAAAAGATCCCATGGCACTATTTCAAAGAGCTGCAGGGCAGTTCTTACCAGTGTCCTGGCCAATATTTATCTCTCAACCAACATCATTAAAACATTATCTGATCATTATCACATTGCAGTTTCTGGGACACTGCTGTGTGCAAATTGGCTGCTGCGTTTCCTACATTCTATGACTACACTTCATAACATAAGAACATAAGGAATAGGAGTAGGCCGTTTGGCCCTTCGAGCCTGCTCCGCCATTCAATAAGATCATGGCTGATCTTCTACCTCATCTCCACTTTCCTGCACTAACCCCATAATCCCTTGATTCCTTAATATTCAAAAATCTATCGATCTCTATCTTGAATATACTCAACTCCACAGCCCTCGAGTAGAGAATTCCAAAGATTCACCACCCTCTGAGTGAAGAAATTTCTCTTCATCTCAGTCCTAAATGGCCGACTCCTTATTCTGAGACTGTGACCCCTGGTTCTAGATTCCCCAGTCAGGGGAAACACCCTCCCTGCATCTACCCTGTCAAGCCCTGTAAGAAATTTGTATGTTTCAATGAGATCACCTCTCATTCTTCAAAACTCTAGCGAATATAGGCCTAGTCTACTCAATCTCTCCTCATAGAACAATCCCCCCATCCCAGGAACCAGTCTGGTGAACCTTCATTGCACTCCCTCGATGGCAAGTATATCCTTCCTTAGCTAAGGAGACCAAAACTGTAGGTATGGTCTCATCAGGGCCCTATATAATTGCAGTAAGTTGTCTTTACTCTTATACTCAAATCCTTTTGTAATAAAGGCTAACATACCATTTGCTTTCCTAATTGCTTGCTGTACCTGCATGTTAACTTTCAGTGATTCGTGTACAAGGACACCCAGGTCCCTCTGAACACCAACATTTCCCAATCTCTCACCATTTAAAAAATACTCTGCTTTACTATTTTTCCTACCAGTGGATAACTTTACATTTCTCCACATTATATTCCATTTGCCATGTTCTTGCCCACTCACTTAACCTGTCTATATCCCCTTGAAGCCTCCTTGCATCCTCCTCACAACTTACATTCCCACCCAGCTTTGGATCATCAGCAAACTTGAATATATTACATTTGGTCACCTCATCCATTCATAGAAAGTACTTCATTGGCTGCAAAGGTTGTGAAAGGTGTTGGCCTTTTTGTGGAAAGGGGTTGCTTGGATTCCAAACCTTCTCGGTGTCTCCGTACTGAAAATGTTAGCTCTAGAAGGCTAGCATGTAATGAATGTGGAGTGTGATTGTAGAATCAACTTATTAATAATGATAGTACTAAGTGCCAGAAAGAAGCATACTAATTCTTTAATTCACATTACTTTCTGAAAAATGGAACTATTGTTTTCTTGGGGTAGAAATCCTATTGCACTGATTTTCATAGTGTTACAGGTTGGATGCCATGGCTTTTCACTTGTTCTGTTAAAACACAATGGGGGAGAAATTGAGTATCGCCCCGTTTGGGGCGCCAGCCTCGCCAGGGCGCTAAAAGTAGCGCCCCGGAAGCATTCACGGCCGCCCGCGGGAAATTGAGTGGTAGCGCCCCAAAGGGAAGCGTGGCGCTACTGGAGGCGCCCCGCATCCCTCTTGGGGCGCTGCGACTGAATATCATGGCGCAACGTGCCGCTGCGGCACGTCGCGCTGCGGTATTGCAGGCCTTCCTCCCCTTCTTAAAGGGGAGGGGCCTTGTGCAGCGCGATCTGGGGCCCAGCTGGGCCCCCGAGGATCAGGAGTGCAGGCAAAAGAGCCCGGCACCAAAGAGGAGTGCCGGGCTCTTGGAACGAAGCCATCACTCCGCGGGGGGTCACTAATCAGAGGCCTCGTTGGTGGTGATGAGCTTATTGAACCATTCCAATTGTGCTTGTAGGACAAACTCAGTCCCTAACACTGGCCCATGTCAATGCCTCAGTGCCAACCAATCAGGGAACAATAGAAGGATTGGCTAGCACACAAAGCCAACCCATCCCAAGCAGCACCAATGAAGGTGATAACCACAGCAAGCCCCTCTTGTCCCAGCTTGGTCCAGTGCAGAGAAAATGTTGTGAATGCCAAAGTGTCAACAGCACCAAATTAACCAACGTCGACCCTACACGAGACTTGGTCTTGGAAGCCAGCATAGGATTGGACTCGACATTTGAATTGCTGGATTAAATCGAAGTCTCAGCAATGCCAGGCAGAACCAATGATGATGGCAAGACATATTTGTTCACGCTGCTCGAAAATTAGCTCAAACTACTGAAGTTCTTCATGCCAGATTCAGACAGGAGAATGAAGACAACAATTCTGATAGGCTAAACCAAGACATTTCAAGGACAGACCTACATCAGCGACTGCTGCCATTCCTTTCATCAATTGTAAAGCCATGGTCACATTTATAACAAGGTTTGGATACCTATTCAACAATGAAGAATATTATGTCATAAAATAGTTGAGCGGAAAATCATTGAGGGAGAAATTCAGTAGGTTGCGCCACCCGTTAGCGCCTTAAGAGGGCGCAAAATTCTGCGTGACGTTAGTGGTGGCGCTAACCGTTAGCGCTGCGCCGCTACCGATGACGTCATCGGTGTGCGCAGCGCCGCGGCCGCAATATTTGGCAGCGCCCCTGATTTACCGCCGGACGCTATGTCCGACTGGTTCAGGGGGGCCTACCTGCGGCCGGGGAGGCGCAAATTAAAGGAGGTGTGGGGCGGCCATTTTCGCTGGCTGCCTGCCAGCACCTGCCTGCGCTCCAGTCCCCGGCCTCCTGAACCCCCCCGCGGAGTGACGGCTTCGTTCCAAGAGCCCGGCACTTCTCTTTGGTGCCGGGCTCTTTTGCCTGCACTCCTGATCCTCGGGGGCCCAGCTGGGCTCCTGATCCTTGGGGGCCCAGCTGGGCTCCTGATCCTCGGGGGCCCAGCTGGGCCCCAGATCGCGCTGCACAAGGCCCCTCCCCTTTAAGAAGGGGAGGAAGGCCTGCAATACAGCAGCGCGACGTGCCGCAGCGTGTGGCGCAGCGGCACATTGCGCCACGATATTCAGTCGCAGCGCCCCAAGAGGGATGCGGGGTGCCTCCAGTAGCGCCGCGCTTCCCTTTGGGGCGCTACCACTCAATTTCCGGTGGGCGGCCGTGAATGCTTCCGGGCCGCTACTTTCAGCTCTGGTGCTCTGCTTTCATCAGTAGTTTCAAGTCCTTTTTCTGGGATTCCCCTGTGGAAAATGAGTTGGGAGACTTCTGTTTTCCTGCAACTCTCTCCTTAGGCCATTCCTGAACCACAAGGAATTTGCTTTAGTCATCTAGGAGTGACTTCAACTCCAAACCATAACAAAGATGCATATTTGCAGCTGCTGCTGCCACCGTTTTGTGACTTGGTGGGAGCATATCACCTTGGGTGCCAGCGGGCCATCAGTGAGGCAAACCTATATTTATCACTTAGGGGACCCTGAGTTGGTGGTCTTATTGATGGCAAAACTGATGGCCCCTGGCAATGGTAATGAAGCAGACGGTGCTACATTAAGACAGGAGGAAGTTCTACTTCTACTCAGTAATTTGCAGGTACCAGTCTGACCTCAGTGGAGTGTGGCAGATGCTTTTGATTCAGAGATTGAAGTGGACCCTATGGCACTGGGTTACTTTCTGAATTACATTGTTATGTAGGTAAGCATGGCAGCCAATTTTGGTCTTTTTATGGATTAATCAGAAAAGTGAAATTAAATATAACCTACCAGCTGCAGAAGAATTATTTGCACGTAAAAGGTAATAAGGAAATCACATTATGCAAGAAAGACTTGAATTTCTATAGCGCCTTTCACGACCATAGGAGGTCCCAAAGCGCTTTCCAGCCAATTAAGTACCTTTGAAGTATATAGTAATTGTTTTAATGTAGGAAGGTGTCATCAAGGTTTTTTGAGAATGAGATTAGAGTGCATTATATCTAATTCTGTCTGTATATTATACTATTATCATTTCAATTGAGTTTAAAAATTGTACTTTTACTTCAGGTCAAGATTGGAAGTCTGCTCGGAAACAGTGCTCCTCATCTCAGCACATACTGCAACCTATGGATGTCAAGGTGCAGCTTTCTAGAGCCCTAGTGGAGAAAGATACCAGGATGCCCAAGTATGTTCAGCATAGGCTCCATTGTGGTTTCATTTTGGTCTATAACATTGAACTAAAATTTTCAGTAATATATACAGAACCTATGGTATATGTTTACATGAAAATGACTCTGTAAATATGTCACCACGTGGAAGCAGCAGTTTTGGTGAAAGTGTAGGTGAGCGGGGGTGGGGGTTAAAAATTGGGCAGGTACCTTTTAATCGAGAGTTTTTAGTTACACTTACTTTGCTGAGCTGTATGATTAGTGAGGCACTACAAGGATCATACATTGATTCTGCTGTAAGGTAAGTGATACCATTGCTTACTGTAACACAACAAAGCATAGAATTAAGTGGGGAAGTTGGTAGAAGAGTTAAAATTCTAGCCTGGTCTTGTTTGAGGTTGATATCTTCGAACCTGTTAGGACAGTCCAAGGCAAAGAGCCTGCACCAGCAAAATGTCTCAGCATGTAAAAGGCCTGGATCATATCCCCTTACAATTTCCTTACAAAATGAGGTCAACTGCACATCTATGGTGCAGCTTGGAACCCAAGATCCGAATCATTATTGTCGCTGTTCTCTGAACCCTCTCTACCGCATCAGTACCTCTTTGAAGATGAGATGCCCAATTTTGTGCACACTATTTCAAATGTCATCTGTAGAGTAATATCAACTATTATTTGATCAGCTAAGTTGATGGCTTTAAGTCAGCTTTGCACTTTGAATGAAGGATACTCCCAAATTCATTTGCCAGCTTTGTTAATGTACACTATTTGCGGATTTCTGATTCCAATGTGCATTGCATTACTTCCACCTGCATTAAAATCCATTGCTATTCCTCAGCCCATATGCTTCATTTGTCCAGATCTTTTTGAATGTTATTTAGCTCTTATACTTGCCATCTAGTCACGTGTGTAATTATGTTTGAATATGTAACTAATATATTCAAACATTTTACACATGGCACATTCCATGTCCTTGTAGAAAGTTCACTTGGTGCTATTTCTACCACACCTAGGTGTTGCACCTGACCCAATCACAAGCTCAGAATAATTCAGTGTTTGCACACCTTCGCATAAGTGTTCAGAAGCCATTATTACCAAACCCAGGAAACCCTCCTTCCCCCAACCATGCTGTCAGGCTGTTGCCCTCTTTCTCCCTCCCCCCACTTCTATCAATGAGCCCTGCCCTACAGTCCATCCCCAGAGTTGCCGATTTCCAGCATCTCCACCCACTTGTAAACTTCCAAAGCCCAGGATCGGAGCCAGTGCTGCTAAATGCCAGGTTCTCACCTCTGACCCGGTATGCAAACCATCTTGCTGTGCTTCCTCAGCTTAAAAAAAGAGGAAATAACTATGTAGGTACAGGAATATATTTAAGTAAAAGCACTCATTTAAGAATGCAAGAATAAGCAAGGCTACTGATATGTAGTTTTCACAGAAGAATGAACATTTGCAATATTTAGTTCCCAAAACACTGTTTAAACAAAAAACCTGGAACACCATGTAATCATAATAGAATTTGACTTATTCAGTGACATATTGAGTTCATGACACGATGCTTCTATCATTCGAAAACAGTGGGCTAGATATTAACTATTCAGTGCCCGGAGTACGCCACTTGGCCGTCTGAGTGCCGAGGGTAGGCCTGGTCCATTTGAATGGAGGTAGACAGTGCCTGAAGTACAGCGGCCCAGCCTGGTTTTGTGGAGCCTGGAGGGGCCCTCCTGCTCCTCCCGGCCCCCCCAAAAATAAGCGCAGACTAAACCTGTGGGATCCTCTTCCGCTGGACTGCCAACATACTGGACAGAGCCGGTGCAGCGCATGCTCCACTCGGTGCCCTCCTGAAATGGCAATCGCCATCCTTTGTACATCATAAGAAGTCGATTTTCGTTTTAAATGAGCCTCCTGCGTGACTCGGGGTCACTCTGGCCAGCCAGCAATGGACCCGGGGATGGATTGCTGCGGCCACAGCGACGGCAGGATCAGGGTGATCAGTCAGTCCCACCATTTTCAGGGAGCAACCTCCCTGTTTCTGTTGGGCGAGAGGCTCCTAAATCTACCCTAGTCCATTCTGCGATTCGCTGTGATCTGGTGGTAATTAAATGCTTTTAATTAAAGCATTTTCTGTTTTTATTTCAGATTTCCAGCATCCGCAGTATTTTTGCTTTTGTAGGCTTTTAATTATTTGATACTGTTGTGGTTTAGGCTGATTGGTAATTTATTTGGAATTTGTCTATTGAATCCAACAGTGAAGTGTTTGTTTTTCAGATTTAAAGTCTCCGGTGAACTCCCATTACTCCATGTCAGAATGTCAGATCAGAAAATCGGAAGTGTTTGTGAGCTGGCTGATAGCATTCCCTTTCCTCAGAGTTCGTCGTCCTCCAGATCACCCATCAAACCAAAGGTTGGTGTGATCTCTTATACTTTCCAATGCACTGCAACCGTACAGAGCAACAAATCCAGGCTTCCCTGTTGCTTAGCAACATGTGCAGGAACTCCGGCCACGGACCAAGCGTCCCTGTTGCTTAGCAACAAGTGAACGAACCCCAATTACACAGCCACAGATCCAGGAACTGCCACTAATATGAAGTAAAACTTACCTGAACCTACTCCTGAATTTTGCCGGTTAACAGAGGTTTCCGGTTATTTAGGTGCCGGTTAAAAGAGAGTTTCCTGTACTTGTCTCTGATTCTGATCAGGTTGTGTCCTCACAGAAAACCTGCATTTCAAATAGCACAGCACAGCTCTTCAAATGTATACAGTATTCGGCTGTGGGAATTTTTTTTTTGTCCACTGGCACTTGACTGCACTTTTCTTAATTATGCAATCCCAACAGTCGCTAGACACGCATGCATGCTATGTTTCCCTGCTACAGGAAACTCTCATTTAAACGACACCTAAATATCCGGAATTCTCTATTAACCGGCAAAATTCATACTCCGAAAACAACACCTCAATAACCGTCAATGTTGCCGAGTCCGAGTCTCCTGCGGTGGCCGAGTTAGTCAGTGGGGGTAGTTCTCCAAACTGCCACTACTCGGCTTCTTGGCGCTGTCGGGAGTCCGAACACCTCAATAACAGGAGTCTGGGTCTCCCGCGCTGCCGGTAGTCTCTTCCGATCCGCCAATTACTGTACACTGCGCATTTCTTGATTTTTTAAATTTTTGTTTGTTAAAAATAGCCTCTGTAGCTAACTCTCTCCGCCATCTGGAATTTTTAATCAACCGGCAACACGCCGGTCCCGTCGGTGCCAGATACCAAAGAGTTTCCTGTATATTGGCCTTTTTCATGCCAACTTGTATCAGTCTACAAAAAAAGGGAGGAAAGATTCTATGGTATGTTTTAAGTATTGGACACAGTCGTGCTTTTAACCCCCTGCTGATTTTTCTGTTTTATATTAAGATAAAGCAACATTGAAACTACAAGACCCCACATATTGGCATGAGTCGTACCTGTCAAATAACTGCTTACAGCAAAAATCCCTGATTTTTTTTTTTTACTCTAACATTAAAGGCAACTCTCTACTCACCTGAGCTCGGTGGTAACTTTTTGTTTGTGCCCCTCACACTTCTAGCATGCTGATCATGAAGCACTCCAGGGAAGCTCAGTCAACATTTTCTTGCATCATGCACTCTCGATTATTTTACAATGTACGTGGTGACGAAGGGAATGTGGGCAAATTCAGTTTACTTGTGACTGTTTGAAAATGTAAATGTGGCGTGTCATCAAATATCCAAATTTAATTGCCATCCCTTCCTGAAATGTGCTTTATCTTTCTTAAAAATATTTTTGAACAGAACTATATTAATCTGATTTCTTCCCAAATAACTGTTCTTTCAGCAATTATTTAATGCATTCTATTATTTTAAAAATGTGCTGGAAAAATAGATCATCTTGCTGGAAAATGTTAGGTGTGTGTTTACTAACTTTCCCATTATAACCTCAGTGAAAACTCGTGCTCCTTTCAGTCCATAAGCGTGAAGTGACATTGTAGAGAGAACAATGGAGTGAAGACACAAGGTCTAAAAGGAGCTTCGATGCGTTGATTATTGAAGCTATTGTTTTATTTGGACAATTATACTTAACTGTAGACTTGTCCCTCAATCCGTGCCCCTTGGCCAATTAACACAAGCTTCTACATTTTTTGTCTGTAGATGTCGTTACCTGCAAAATCAGGAAAGGTGTTTGACCCCAGTCTAGTAGCTGTCGGTTCTTCAGCAGCGCTGGAAGCTGATGATTCAAGTAAGCCTCGAGTATTTAGGTTTTTTCACAAATTGTGAACTGACACAGTAAATGTTATTCAAAACTGTAAAGTTCATTTTTTTTTAAATACCTCCTGTAAAACATAAGCTGCTTGCCAAATTTTTAGTGAACAAATAGTGCAATTTGACTCTGCTTTCTCCAGTACTCCTAATTAATTGGGCAACATTTAAAAATGCGTGAGCTGATGCGCTATTTCAGTGACATGATTTTTTTGTGCTATTCCCTCCAAGCACAACGGCTGCAATCATTGATTTGTCTCGCAAAGCATTTTACATTAATAAGGTGCAAAATTGGGAAAGAACATCTTTAAGATTTGGTCTATTGCAACAGACAGGCTAGAAAATGTTAGCTATTTCAGGAGCACAAGAACAGTCAAGGGAGGGGGAGGGGGGGGGGGGGGGTGGAAAAAAGCCTTTCAGCCCATTAAGTTTACCCTTCTACTACCTTAACATCCCAGCCTAGCAAGGACCAGCATTTTAAACACTCCTAATGGCTTTGTATCTCTTATCCTATTCAGTAAACTACCTTAGGCATAATTGTAATGACTGTCAAAATGGAGCAGCTTTGTCAGGCAAGATCTTTTAAATCTATGTGGGCTGTTCAGGCATTGATGTACAATATATGTAGTCTTTTGTTCCTTTAACCTACTGTGTATCTGCATCACCGATTTCAAAATCCTCCCAAGATGATCAGTTCACTGTAAAGTCGGCAAATGGTTGTTTGTGCTGTTATGTGCATCTATAAAGAAATGGTTATCGGCACTGATCTTGTTGAGCCCTTCTAATGCTGGCAAAATTGTTTTTTAATTTCAACTTTCATCATTTTGCTAGGCTCCTAGTTTGTAGTGCAGCACATTTCCAATCCTTGTTTAAAGCTGGAGTTGTAGCAGAGGCCGCCTAATGTTCTGTTTTACTGACTGGTGAGCTGGTACAGAACCGAGCTTCAACATGGAGTATTTGCCCTGAAATGGGCATTACATTTAGTGCTTCACTTGCACTGCCATTGGCTGAGGAGGAATAGGACGGTGCAGCCTGAAATGCAAGAAGGTTCCAAAATTCCATAGATTCTAAAACGGTTCCCGCAGACTGGAAAGTAGTAAATGTAACCCCACTATTTAAGAAAGGAGGGAGAGAGAAAACGGGGAACTACAGACCAGTTAGCCTGACATCAGTAGTGGGGAAAATGCTAGAATCTATTATTGATGTGGTAACAGGGCATTTAGAAAATAACAATAGGATTGGGCCGAGTCAACACAGATTTATGAAAGGGAAATCGTGTTTGACAAATCTGTTAGAATTTTTTGAGGTTGTAACTAGCAGAATAGATAAGGGGGAACCAGTGGATGTGGTTTATTTGGAATTTCAGAAGGCATTCGATAAGGTGTCACACAAGAAGTTATTAAACAAAATGAGAGCTTATGGGATTGGGGGTAATATACTAGCATGGATTGAGGACTGGTTAATGGACAGAAAACAGAGAGTAGGAATAAACGGGTCATTTTCGGGTTGGCAGGCTGTAACTAGCGGGGTATCTCCAGGATCAGGCCCAAGCACACTCTTCTGTCTATTATCCAACCCTCAATCCAGCTATTCACAATCTTCACAGGGATATAGACAAGCTAAGTGAGTGGGCAAGAACATGGCAAATGGGATATAATGTGGAGAAACGCGAAGCTATCCACTTTGGTAGGAAAAATAGAAAAGCAGAGTATTTTAAATGGTGAGAGATTGGGAAATGTTGGTGTTCAGAGGGACCTGGGTGTCCTTGTACACCAATCACTGAAAGTTAACATGCAGGTACAGCAAGCAATTAGGAAAGCAAATGGTATGTTGGCCTTTATTACAAGAGGATTTGAGTATAAGAGTAAAGATGTCTTACTGCAATTATATAGGCCCCTGGTGAGACCACACCTGGAGTATTGTGTACAGTTTTGGTCTCCTTACCTAAGGAAGGATATACTTGCCATAGAGGGAGTGCAACGAAGGTTCACCAGACTGGTTCCTGGGATGGGGGGGGGATTGTCCTACGAGGAGAGATTGAGTAGACTAGGCCTATACTCTCTCTAGAGTTTAGAAGAATGAGAGGTGATCTCATTGAAACATACAAAATTCTTACATGACTTGTCAGGGCAAATTCAGGGAGTCTAGAACCAGGGGTCACAGTCTCCGAATAAGGGATCGGCCATTTAGGACTGAGATGAGAAATTTCTTCTCTCTGAGGGTGGTGAATCTTTGGAATTCTCTACCCCGGAGAGCTGTGGAGGCTCAGTCATTGAATATATTCAAGGTGGAGATTGACAGACATTTGAACTACAAGGAAGTCGAGGGGTACGGGGAGAGAACAAAGGCGTAATATTTGCAATTCTCCAGTTCTCTGGCAGTACCCCAGTTTCTAAGGAGGATTGGAAGATTATGGCCAGTACCTCTGCGATTTCTTACTGCACTTCCCTCAGCGTCCGAGGATGCATCCCATCTAGTCCTGGTGACTTTTAGATCATGGAAGATCTGTAAATTAACTCCATCTACCCGCCTTGGTTCTGTATCCATTAATACCTTTGCCTAACAAAAATCTATCAATCTCAGTTTTGAATTTTTCAATTGACCCCCAGCATGAACAGCTTTTTGGGGGAGAGTGTTCCAGATTGCCACTAACCATTGTGTGAAGAAGTGCTTCCTGACATCACCCCCGAACGGCCTAGCTCTAATTATATGGTTATGCCCCCTTGTTCTGAACTCCCCTGGGTTAAGTAAATCCCGTGTGTGATGGTCAGTGACTGTTGATGTGAGGATTTTCATTGAAACTTGGATCCTCAGTGGATTTTCAACACCAACTCGTGGAAAATTTCTACACTAATTATTTGACTAGAAGTTGCACCTCACAATTGGATTGGATAACTCTGTATAATTGGAACTCTTTGTTCCATCTCACTGCCTGCCTGTAATAAACTTCAAAGATTGACTAGTTTTTATTTTGAGTTTTTTTTCCCTTACCTTTGCCATGGTTGGCTGAGAGAACAGATGGGCAGCCTGCTCTGATGCTTTCACCAACTGTGCTTGGACACCAGCTGATGGGAAGCATGCAAAGATACTAAGGTTGCTCTCTCTCTCATTTTCCTTCACTACCTCCTTGTGGGAAAGTGCCGTTGCTTAATGCTGCACCACAGTTGATGGTTGAGATGGGTAATTTGCGGTGTGCAGGACTGTGGACACAAGGCTGTGTTCTGCTATTCACTGTTGAGACATACTGGAGTGTCGGTGTAGTGTGCTATTGGGCAACCATGGTTATTGTTGTCAGTTATGGAAAATGTACTTCAAAAAAAGCAGTGTTTTTTTTAAATATTCGTTTTTGAAATGTGGGCATCACTGGCAAGGCCAGCATTTATTGCCCATCTCTAGTTTCCCTTGAGAAGGTGGTGGTGAGCCGCCACCTTGAACCGCTGCAGTCAGTGTGGTGGAGGTACTCCCACAGCGCTGTTAGGGAGCGAGTTCCAGGGTTTTGACCCAGCGACCATGAAGGAACGGCGATATATTTCCAAGTCGGTGTGTTGTGTGTGGCTTGGAGGTGTTCCCATGCACCTGCTGCCCTTGTCCTTCTAGGTGGTGGAGGTCGTGTGATGGTGCAATGATGCAACAAATCACCTCCGGGAGGAGTAACTGTTTCCCAGTGATACTGTGGAATACATTTTGTTCATTGGGCACAAATGCCTCTGTGGAAGAAAGGTTTTTTTTTGCAACTGGCTTTGTGATGCAACTGTTCTATTACCATGTAATTGAAGAAATAAATAATTTAAATTTAATTAAATCCTTTGCTGCAAATTGTATTTATTTTTGCCTGAAATCCACATTCTCAGATTGCTGCTCTTCTGGTTCGGGCACGATTACGCACAGTGAGCGATCCAGTGGATTCTCCACTTGCACCATGCAGCTATCTGATTTTATGCAGTTTTGCCAAGTCCTGCAGGCAGCAGTAATGATTTCCTTGCTCTGCTAGTTGTCTAAAAATTTTTTATATCTTGAATAATTCAAAAAAAACTCTCTTGATGCAGTCGTAATAGCTTCTTTTCAAGTATATGCACCTGAACTGCAAATCTTCCTATTTCTCAGGTTCACTGGCATCTGAAGAAGAGTTCTCTGATGCAAAAGCAGAAGTTGACTTGCCAAGTAAACTAACAATGGCAGCTGGCGATGCCCCACCGCATGAACTTCAGAAAGAGGATATTGAGAGTCTGAGTGAGGAGCTCACAGATCTCCAACTGAAGTTCGAAATTAAAGAGGTATAAACCATTTTCAATATATTAGCATTGAACTCCTTTATATTTCAGTTACTCTGTGCCCTCGTTTAAAAACATGCTTTTGTATAAATATTGTATTTTTGTGAATGATATAATGGGTGATTTAGAACAGATGGCTTGGCCAACATGAGTTATTTTCCTAAATGTAGATGTGGTTTTCTGTTTTGGAAGTACGGACTGTTTTTGAAATGTGGCTCCTCACTTTAAGGCATTTCTCTACATTAATCCTGGTCTCTGGTGCTGTGCACCATTCCTGGCTGGGAAAGAAAACTGTTGGTATTGCTGTGAAACTAGCCATGGGAGATGCTGTGGGAAAGATAATGGCCTCTTTTCAACAGCCTACCATATTACATGGCTGAAACCAAGTGCGTGCAATCATTTAATGGACAACATTAATTTTTGTTGTGTGATCTGAGTTTATAGGTGTAATTCTTGAAGACCAGCATCACCTGTGTATGATCTATAACGAGGGAATATTTTGCCGTAGCCTCTTTTATTTATTGTTTGGTAGTTGGATTTTAATCTACAAAAAGAACACAAAGTAAAGTAACTTAGGCACTCCATGCTTATCCCCAGTTTCTTGCATTTGATGCCCCTCATATTATTGTCTCTCCCACGCCCCTCCCTCCAGGGCCAAACACTGGTATATTTTTACCTCAGTTGAGGGGTTTATTATGAAATGCCAAATTACTTTGATGTCAAACAAATTCAAAGTTGTGGCTTTAATGTGCAGTCATTTAAGTCTCTGCTCCTTGCATGTTGCTGGAAGGTGCATTGAGACTACAGGCGGATTGAAGTGTGTGCTTATTGTAGTGAGTACTCTGTGTTGCATTGTGCTCAGATGTTCAGTAACAGGAAACCCTTTGGTATCTTGCCTGTAGGTAGTTGTTGAACTTACGAGGCAAGAAGACCAGGAGAAGCCACTGCTCGTTTTCAGTGTGTCTCAGTTGGGTACTGAAGTGAACATTAGAACATTTGATTTAACATCTACATCGTATTTGAAGAAAATCACCTTGGATTATTGTGAAGTTCCTGGTAAGTATCTCGCCTCTTAACTTTTCTAGATGCTAAATTTAGATAATTTTCAAAATGTTTGGAAGAAGGCTCCACGAGCAGAGCCTCAACTTTTATAATCTCAGTAGTAAGTTTAAAAAAAAGATTTACAGCACTCCAATTTTTGAAAAATCTTCAACATGTTGCTGTATAGAATCTGACCAATAATTATGTCCACTGTGAGCAAGTTGAACTCATTTCAACTTGAATTCTAAAATTAAAAGACTTCTCTGTGAAAAGATGAAGGGGGAGAAATTCGGTATCGCCCCATTTGGGGCGCAATTATCGGCCAGGCGCAAAGATTAGCGCCTGGCGTTAATTATCGCCTCCGACTGCAAACTTGGCTTTTATCGCCCCTGGAGGTGATTGGAGTGGTAAATCAGGCACTTCACACCTGTCTTAAGGCACAAAGGCCGAGGAGCGAGGCGCTAACTCACAGCACTGGCGAAGCTCATGTGATGTCAGTCAGCAATGGAACACAGACGCACCGGCACCGGCACCGGCCAGTTCTTAAAGGGGAGTTCTGATGAATGGTCATCGACCTGAAACGTTAACTCTGTTTCTCTCTTCACAGATGCTGCTTGACCTGCTGAGTTTCTCCTGCATTTTCTGTTTTTATCTTAAAGGGGAGGGTTGATCTTGGTCTCCATCCACATCCTGTTCATTGTAGCCTTGAGTCTCGGCCTGGAGAGACCGGTACATCAAATCTGCTGGAAAGAACAATGGAGAGACCCAGGGAAAGAGCTCAGAGTGCAGCCCCCACAGCCTCTTCTAAATCGATACAAGGGCAAATCAAAATGAACCTGCAAAGTGCTGCTCAGTATGCAAAACTCCTTCAGAGTGTAGAATCTCTCCAGCAGTCAGTCTCTCTCTCTCTCTCTCTCTCTCTCTCTCTCTCTCTCTCTCTCTCTCTCTCTCTCTCAGAATGCCTGGTGCAAAAATGTCACCAACAAAAAAAGGCAGGAAGCGGTCACCTTTAAATAGCGCTCCCCCAGTCCCTTCCCGACTGCAAAACACTCCCCTCAACCTGTCGTTGCTAGCGGCAGGCATTAGGGAGGGGGCGCCACTCAATTTCCAGTCCGGGGCACTACTGGGGTGTTGCGCATTCGACTGACGTCACGATCTGGCGGCGCAGGAGATCGTGGCGGTAGTGTTTAGCGCCGCCGCAAAATGTCCAGTCAATTTTGCGAGAGGCGAAGATATTGCCGTGCCCGGGCGCTAGTTGGTTTGTGCCCCACTTAGCGCCCTCTTAAGGTGCTAACGGGTGGCGCTACCAACTGAATTTTTCCCCCGACGTATCCTAAATGAACTATAAAATTTGAATATATAAACGTTGAAAACTTCTTACCCGAGTGTGTGATATAATAGTGATGTGGTCGCACATGGTATTGAAGTAGTAATTTGTCAGGCCAGGGAGTGGTGAAGCTTTGGTTCACTTCTTCACACTGCTGAATTCCTTGTCTTGGCTGGATTGCTGTGGGGTTCCTCGAAGTGGAGACTGGGGACTTGCCTCGGGGGTGGAGAGCAAGGGGAAGGAAAATCTGAGGGTCACCTGTGGCTGTTTTGCGAGTGTGGCTCTTGACTGATATTTCATAACAGCATTGATGGAGGCCTGACATGCATGTGGCTCACCCAACACCTTGGTTGCAGTTAGTCGTCCAGGGAGATGCAAAAAGGGGAGAAAATATTGAGGTAAAAGAGGAGTTGGTACAATTGCCAAAAAGTGTACTATGTGGACTTGGGTCATGTCCCCCGTCTATCTGACTTCTTCCTCCAGTGAAAGCAAGTCATAGAATCCTAGAATCTTAAAGCACAGAAGGTGGCCATTCAGCCCATTATGCCTGTGCCGGATCTTTGAAAGAACCTGCCCAATTTAGTCCTAGAACCCTGTAAATCAGTCCTCTTCAAGTACATGTCCAATTGCCTTTTGAAAGTTCTATGGAATCGGATTCTACCACTCTTTCAGGTAGTGTATTCCAGATCATAACTACCCTCTGCATCAAAAAAATTCTCCCCATTTCCCCTCCAGTTCTCTTGCCAATTATTTTAAATCTCTGACCTCTGGCTACTAACCACTTGCCAGAGGAAACACTTCATAACTTTGGATACCTCTAGTAGGTCTCCCCTTAACCTTCTCTGCTCGAAGGAGAACAATCCCAGCTTAAAACTTAGGTAACGTTAACCTTATCTTGGTTATACAGGCCCTAAACCAACCGATCCCTGGTCAAGCTGAGTAATTCTGTTTGGCTGTTGTACAACATGAGTTGTGGTGCTCTGAGTTTTTCAGTTGCACAGGAAGAGGTTGAAAACCACAACTTCCATGATTCATCCCTTGTGCACAATGCCAACAGGACTGGAACTCCTTGATTCATCCCTTGTGCACAATTGCCAACAGGACTGGAACTCCTAAAGCCCGGGACTCTGAGCTTAACCTCCAGGTGCTGGAGAGAGTGGATAATCATTTGCAGGGTAACGTTTTGCAGGCATTTCTAGCATTTTCAGTTATTTTTCAGTTTTATGTAATGTTTTTAGCTGCATGAGCTGTCTGTAGTGGGGAAGAAAAATGGAAGCCAAAGCCAGTTGGAAAAGATTACTTGGATCGGTTGGTTTAGGGCCTGTGTAACCAATACAAGGTTAACGTTACATAAGGTTTAATTACATAGATATATGTGGGGAAATAACTTGACGTTGAGTAAGCTCCCCCAGCCTTGCATTAATAATCAAGTGATACGGAGATCGGGCAGGAAAGTGGAGTTGAGGTCGAAGATCAGCCAAGATCTTGCTGAATGGTGGAGCAGTCTCGAGGGGCCGCATGGCCTACTCATAATCCTAATTCTTGTGTTCTAATAAGTAATGTTTTAAATCTTTATATATTTTATGAACAATATATGCTAAAACTGGATTTGGTGGCTTTGTGTTCTCCAGATGACCAAAATCAGAAGCTTCATTTGATCAGTTGTGCAGATACACCAGGTTCAGATCTTCTGAAAGTGGAATACATTAAGGTTATGTATTATTCTTCCATTAAACTTAGCCTATACTTAAAATATAGATGTAGTGGTTCCAGTCAGTTACAAATCTTTTTATATAAGTTCCTATTAATCAGCATTTGCTCTTCGTATGTCAGTACTGAAGTAAATTTAAATTTTTTTTTAAATGTTGTTGCAGGCTGATAAAAATGGTCCACATTTTAAAACGAATTACGACAGCACTCAACAAATGCTCAAGGTAAGCACTTTGTTTCAAAACAATTTGGACAATATCTTGGAAACACAATGGCTCGATGGAGAACACTGGTTTAACAGCGAATCCTTACAAAATTTGTTTTGGCAAATAAGAGTAACGCTTAGAAACCTGGCCTAACATGAGCTTTATTCACAAGGACATGAATTTTTGATGGTAGGAAATAAAAACCCACAAAACTGACTCATACGAATAAAGAAAATGTCATCCCATTTATTTTTTTGGTTATACGACATTCACGTATTTAAAAATTGTTGAAGGGCATTTGTTCGAGTTTCTGAACTCGGTGTAAATGTAATCTATTTGTTAATGTCAGATATAATAGGGTGTATGATTTCCTAAAGTGACTCACTTATCATTTATAGGTTAAGACTGAATAGTGGTCAAATTAATACATTTTAATTGAATGGTGTGCAATACAGTATAAAGGGATGGCATTTATTCTGGTTATATGTATAGTACATTAGTGGCGTGAGCTCATAACTAGGTCAAATGCCATCCCTTTGTATGGTCTATAGATATCACTGCTTTGAGCTCACAGACCATACAAAGGGATGGAATTTGGCCTACTTCTATGTAGAATAGCGGTGTTGGCTGCGTGAGATCATAGCAACATTAAGAACACTTTCTCTTGTGTTTGTCTAAGGAAAAAGTTTGTTAATTTAACTGTCAAAGCTTGAAAAATTACAACACTCTCCTAACAATAAAATCTCTTTGCATTTCATTTAAATCCTTAAATATTCCACCCTGCACCAAGCAATGATCTTGGTGCACTTAAAGTTCCAAATATTGACTTGACATGATTGCATTAAAATGAAGAATTTGGCACCAAATTCTGTGATGTTGAAGAAGAAGTTGTTGGAAATCCCTGTTTGAGTTTCAGAGGAGAAGCAACATTTATCTGGCGTGGTTCCTTTCATTCTCCTCTGCCACCTGTTTCATATTACTTGGGTAGCGGAGTTGCCACTGAGATTGGTCAGCTGCACACGTCAAACCTTGTGACAGCGGCTGGAAAGTGTACGTTGCTCAGCATTAATCAGCACCAAGTAAACATTGCAAGATCGCTGCAAAGTTTTAAAACGTTGTGGCTTGGCGATCACTTTTTTAATGTAATTTGTTCTTCTGTACACAGTTTGTGGGGAATTACTTTGATTTTTATGATTAAAAGAATAACATTGGGCATCATTCGAATTTAATTGGAGCAAACACATTTTCTTTCATGAAGGGAGCCAGTGTGCCTTTCAGCTGTGATACTTGTGTTAGGTTAATGTCACCTCTTAATCATCCTTGTCAAAATCATTGCATCTCTCTTGTTTCATGGTCTCAAAGGCATGTGCCTTTGTATGTTTGTATGTCTGCGTGTTGAACTGAAAAGCTGTGCTCGTTCGCTGTTTTGTTGAATACAGTTTCTTTGACTTCAGGCATCGAATTAGGACAGGACAAAGCCACACCCAGCTCAGTCGACCCTGAAAAGTCCTCCTCACTAACATCTGGGGACTGGTGCCAAAGTTGGGAGAACTGTCCCACAGACTAGTCAAGCAACAGCCATTGTCCCAGACTCCTCCGTCGCCATCCCTGGGTGTATCCTGTCCCACCGCCAGGACAGACCCACCAGAGGTGGGGCATAGTGGTACAGTTGGGTGGGAGTGGTCCTGGGAGCAGTGTCCCCTCTAAGATGCACGGCTGCGCAGCAATAGGAAAAGTACGCTCACCAGCTGTTCCATTGTATGTACCGCGCATGCGCAGAAATTTAAAGGGACAGCACAGTAAAAGTAACAGGCCGCGCAGAACAAAGCGCAGCTTACAGAGAACAATACCTGGGAGTCCTTAACATGACTCCAGACCCAATGAAGTCTCGTGGCATCAGGTCAGACATGAGCAAGGAAACCTCCTGCTGATTATCACCTACCGCCCTCCCTCAGCTGATGAATCAGTTCTCCTCCATGTTGAACACAACCTGGAAGAAGCACTAAGGGTCGCAAGGGCACTGAATGTACTCTGGGTGGGAGACTTCAGTGTCCATCACCAAGAGTGGCTTCATCTCTGACTGAGCTGGCCAATTCCTGAAGAACACAGCTGCCAGACTAGACTTGCGGCAGGTGGTGAGAGAACCAACAAGAGGGAAGAACTTAATTGACCTTGTCCTCGCCAATATACCTGCCACAGGTGCATCTGCCCATGACAGCATTGGTAGGAGTGACGAAGTTCCATCTTCACACTGAGGACACCCTCCATTGTGTTGTGTGGCATTACCACCATTGCAAATGGAATAGATTAATAACAGATGTAGCAGCTCAAAACTGGGCATCCACGAGGCGCTCTGGATCATCAGCAGCAGAATTGTATTCCAACACACAGACGACTACATACATGTGAAACAGCAGAAGCAGCATGCTATACACAGAGCTAAACGATCCCGCAGCAACCACGTCAGAACAAAGCTCTATGGTTCTTCCACATTCAGTCACGAATGGTGGTGAACAGTTAAGCAACTAACAGGAGGAGGCTCCATGCGCATACCTATGCTCAAAGATGACGGAGCCCAGCACGTGAGTGCAAAAAACAAGGCTGAAGCATTCGCAACAATCTTCACTCCTAAGTGAATGACTCTTCTCGGCCTCCTTCTGAGGTCCCCACCATGA
Organism: Somniosus microcephalus; assembly: GCF_052327205.1. Lineage (NCBI taxonomy): Eukaryota > Metazoa > Chordata > Chondrichthyes > Squaliformes > Somniosidae > Somniosus > Somniosus microcephalus. The sequence continues at coordinate 9,124,306 of NC_141018.1, forward strand.
CAGATGCTGGTCTTCAGCCAGTTTGATTTACTCCACATGATATCCAGAAAAGGCTGAGTGCACTGGATACAGTGAAGGTTATGGGCCGTGACAACACCTCGGCTGTAATGCAGAAGCCCTATGCTGCAGAACTAGCCGTGCCTCTAGCCAAGCTGCTCCAGTACAGCTACAACACTAGCATCTACCCGATCATGTGGAAAATTGCCCACGTGTGTCCTGTCCGCAAAAAGCAGGACCAATCCAACCTGGCTAATTTACCACCTTATCCGCTTAATTCTAATCATCAGTAAAGTAATGGAAGGAGTCATCAACAGTGCTAGCAAGCGGCACTTATTCACCAATAACCTCACTGATGCTTAGTTTGGGTTCCGCCAGGACTATTCGGCTCCAGACCTGGTCCAAACATGGATACAAGAGCTGAATTCCAGAGGTGAGGTGAGAGTGACTGCCCTTGACATCAAGGCAGCATTTGACAGTGTGACATCAAGGAGCACTAGTAAAATTGAAGTCAATGGGAATCAGGGGAAAACTCTCCAATAGCTCGAGTCATACCTAGCACAAAGGAAGATGGTTGTGATTGTTGGAGGCCAATCATCTCAACCCCAGGATATCACTATAGGAATTCCTTAGGACAGTGTCCTAGGCCCAACCATCTTCAGCTGCTTCCTCAATGACCTTCCCTCCATCATAAAGTTAGAAGGGGGATTGTTCCCTGATGATTGTACAGTGTTCAGTTCCATTTGCAATTCCTTAGATAATGAAACAGTCCGTACCTGTATGCAGCAAACCCTGGACAATATCCAGACTTGGGCTAGGCAATGACCATCTCCAGCAAGAAAGAGCCTAACTACCTCCCCATGACATTCAATGGCATTACCATCACCAAATCCCCCACCATCAATATCCTGTGAGTCATCATTGACCAGAAACTGAACTGGACCAGCTACATAAATACTCTGGCTACTAGAACAAGTCTGTAGCGAGTGGCTCACCTCCTGACTCCCCAAAGCCCCTCCACCACATTCATAGAAACATAGAAGATAGGAGCAGGAGTAGGCCATTCGGCCCCTCGAGCCTGCTCCGCCATTCAATGAGACCATGGCTGATCATCCAAAGATGCAAGTCAGGAGTGTGATGTAATTCTCTCAACTTGCCTGAATGGGTGCAGCTGACATGACGCTCAGCTTAAACATTCACTACCTCCAGCACCGACGTACTGAGGATGCATTGACAGGATCTTGACCGGGTCAAAATCCTGGAACATCCTACTTAACCACATTATAGGTGTACCTTCACCAGGTGGACAGCAGCGGTTCAAGAAGGTCCACCACCACCTTGAGAGCAATTAGGGATGGACAATAAATGCCGGTTTTGCCAGTGATGGCCACATCCCGAGAATTACTTTATTAAAAAAAAAAGGCACCCATACCCTAGATGAAGGAGGAAATATTTTCAGCGGCCTTCTCTCTCACTCATTTTAAATTTTTTCAAATAAAGCTCATCAAATGAACTTGCCTTGCAAAGGCTGGCTACCTGATGAGATGCTGTGATAATTGTTCTCAGCCTGGGGCACTGAAGTGTGACGTTACGGCTCTCGGGATAGGTTCTGAGTATATCAAACAGCCCAGTGTTTTCCCTGGAGAGGTGACGGATGCTAGATTTTAGATCTGCACACTTCAGCATTGTTTCAATGTGCAGTCTCAGAATTTGAGAGATGACCCTGATGGGAGGCCAGCCACTCTGTGGTAAGCTCCACGTGAAAAAGCAGCTGCAACAAAAGGATGAGGGGAATAGGGAGGAAGTATTTTTTCCATTCCACATTGCATTTATTTTGATGCACCTTCTCAACTATCTCTTGTAATCTCTCACATCTGCTGTCTGTACTTTATCACCGGTGTACCTCCTGTTGTTTATAAGTTGTGATCCAACTTCTAAGTCATCCAGACAAATTCGTAATGAATTGAGTGTATGTTGAAAAGATTGCGATATAACACATGCTTGTCTTGTTTCTGATCCATTTTACTAAATCACTACTACACCTTACTGCTGTTGCTTGTGCTCAGTAAAGATTCCTAATAAGTCTCTTTTTTTCTTTCCGAAGTTCTAAAGCTATAGAACTATGTTTCACGCAGTTAAACATTTATAATTTATGAAGTGTAGATGCATTTCTTTCTTCGTTTCTATTGCTCACTCGCAATGCATACCCAAACCAGACATCTGCCTGTGTTTCTTTCCTGCTTCTAAAATAATGCTGTGTCTCTCTGTTGCAAATGCTGTTTCCTTTTAATTTTTGTAAGATCTTTAGCAGCAGTTTCACGGAATGAATCATGGAATGGTTACAGCACAGAAGGAGGCCATTTAGCCCGTCAAGCCCGCGCTGGCTCTCTCCAAGAGCACTTCAGCTAGTCCCACTCCCCCGTCCTTTCCCTGAAGCCCTGCAAATTCATTTCCTTCAGATACTTGTCCAACTCCCTTTTGAAAGCCACGATTGAGTCGGCCTCCACCACCCTTTCAGGCAGTGCAATCCAGATCGTAACCACTCGCTGCGTAAAAAAGTTTTTCCTCATGTCGCCTTTGGTTCTTCTGCCAATCACTTTAAATCTGTGTTCTCTGGTCCTTGACCCTTCCGCCAATGGGAACAGTTTCTCTCTATCTACTCTGTCCAGACCCCTCATGATTTTGAACACTTCTATCAAATATCCTCTCAACCTTCTCTGCTCCAAGGAGAACAACCCCAGCTTCTCCAGTCTATCCACATAACTGAAGTCCCTCATCCCTAGAACCATTCTCATAAATCTTTTCTCCACTCTCTCTTAAGGCCCTCACATCCTTCCTAAAGTGCGGTGCCCAGAATTGGACACACTACTCCAGTTGAGGCCGAATCAGTGTTTTATAAAGGTTTATCATAACTTCCTTGCTTTTGTACTCTATGCCTCTTTATGAAGCCCAGGATCCTGTCTGCTTTTTTAACCGCTTTCTCAACCTGCCCTGCCACCTTCAATGATTTCTGCACATATACCCCCAGGTCTCTGTTCATGCACCCCCTTTAGGATTGTACCCTTTCGTTAATATTACATTTTGGTAAGAAGAATGAGGAGAGGTATCACTTCGCACTTTTCTGCGTTAAATGTCATCTGCCACGTGTCCGCCCATTCCACCAGCCTGTCTATGTCTTCCTGAAGTCTATCACTATCCTCCTCAGTGTTGACTATACTTCCAAGTGTTGTCATCTGCACATTTTGATTTTGTGCCCTGTACACCCACGCCCAAGTCATTAATATATATCAAGAAAAGCAGTGGTCCTAGTACCGACCCCTGGGGAACACCACTGTATACCTTCCTCCAGTCCGGAAAACAACCGTTCACCACTACTCTCTGTTTCCTGTCACTTAGCCAATGAATTGAGAGTGATGGTTATATGTTCCCCTCTTACTGTGGCTTTTAATTTTTTTTGAACAAGTAGCATGAATATATTTGATAAAATCCATGGATTACAAAAATAATTTTAGAAAGCAGAAGGCAAATGTACATACAACTGTTCCAAAATCTAAAGTTCGATTGCAATGCATTGTTGTAATCTGTTATAATTATCAACAAATAGAATGGATTGCATTTTGATTTTTTTTAATCAACAGGTCACATTTTCTTCTCTTAATTTTCTGCTGCACACAAAAGCTTTACTTTCAACCATCAATTTCCTGACAACAGTTGTCCCGTCGGGCAACGTGGGCTCTGTTGATGAGGATCATGAGACAAAGGTGCAAATACAAGAGCAGGATAAAGGAGTTGCTACAAAAACAGGTACATGACATTGCCAGGACTTTGTTCGAATTTTTTTGGTGAATTGGAATACTGTATGCAAGTACTTATAAATGGCGAGAGAAATCACCAGCAACCAAGCTGTACACTGCAGACTCCCTTCTCCTTTCTAATAGCGGATAATATTTTTGCTGGTATTGCCGTTCCATAGTTTAATTCAGTTTGATTTATGGTAGCTAAAATGCCATTTTTGTCCTCTTTGTGCGTAGCAAAGACTAAGGTCACCACAATCAATGTACCTCAATTGATCTGTTGCATTTTTTATTTTAGTATATGCTTATCTCTCCTGAGGATTATCTCCACCTTCTCCCCTCTTCTGGAAGTTATGATCTGTCGAGGTCCAGTTCTGGGGCACTGGTGCCGATGCAGCCACTTTTTTGTTGGGATTCTGGGCAGTCAGAGGGGGCATGATATTTCCCATAGTGGGTAGGGTGGGGCATCGCAGCTTCGCCCTGTTTGCATTTGCCTAGTTAACAGTGGCTGCACTTCAGAAGTAATTCATGGGATGTGAAACACTTCCATTCAGCTGCCCCAATGAAAGTGCTGGGAACTGAGCCTGTGAAACAATGCTATGTGTCCATGCTCAAATCATGAAGTGTAGGCAATAAGAGCCAAACTAAATTGCTTAAAAATATTCTTGAAGGGATTACGACTGCTTTAAAAATATATAAACAATATCTTATAATATTGCTCAATTATTTCTGTCAGCTACAGGAACTAATGTCAGAAGATATGAAACACTTGATATAAATGCAAGTTGCTCGTTACTTGTATTCAGTAGCACATTTTTTCGCTGCCTTTTTGAATTGTTCACATTTTGTCAGTCAGATATTTGGTTATATTAATGCATAAGTGGCTATTTGAGCCTTTACTGACTGCGCTTTGTAGGTGTGACACCTCTGAGGAGACATTTTCAGATCTGATGCTTTGCATGGAAAAAATTAACAGGCACTTGGACAGGTTTAAGTTAATTAAGGAGAGCCAGCATGAATTTGTAAAAGGCAGATTGTGTTTGACTAATCAAATTGAATTTTTGTTGAAGTAACAGAGAAGGTTGATGAAGGTAATGCAATGGATGTTGTCTGTATGGATTTTAAGAAAGTGTTTGACAAAGTACCACATAAAAGGTTGGTAAACAAAATTGAGGCTCATGGAATAGGAGGGTCAGTGTCAGCTTGGCTAAGAAATTGGCTTAAGGACAGAAAACAGCAAGTTGTGGTAAATGGTTGTTTTTCAGACTGGAGGATGGTAGACAGTGGTGTTCCCCAAGGGTCAGTGCTGGGGCCACTGCTTTTTTTGATATATATAAATGACGTGGATATTGGAATACAGCGTAAAATTTCAAAATTTGCTGATTGACACCAAACTTGGTGATGAGGAGGATACCAATCGACTGCAACAGGACATAGGCAGAAAAGTGGCAGATGGAATTTAATACAGAGAAGTGTGAGGTGATGCATTTTGGCAGAATTGATAGGAAGAGGCAATACAGCCTTAATGGCACTGTTCTAAAGAGCTTGCAGGGACAGAGGGGCCTGGGGGTTCACATGCATAGATCTTTGAAGGTGGCAGGAGATATTGAGAGAGTAGTTAGCAAAGCATAAGGGATCTTGGGCTTCATAAATAGAGGTATTGAGTACAAAAGTAGAGAAGTTATGCTGAACCTTTATAAAGTACTGGTTAGGCCACAACTGGAGTATTGCGTCCAGTTCTGGTCACCACACTTTAGGAAGGATGTGAAGGCTCTTGAGAGGGTGCAGAGGAGATTTAGCAGAATGGTTCTGGGGATGAGGGATTTTAGCTACAAGGACAGGTTGGAGAAGCTGGGGTTGTTCTCCTTGGAGCAAAGGAGGTTGAGGGGGGATTTGATAGAGGTGCACAAGATTATGACCGGTTTGGACAAGGTAGACAGTGAAAGACTGTTCCCATTAGCTGATGGTACAAGGACTAGGGGACACAGATTTAAGGTTTTGCGCAAGAGATAAAGGGGGGATGTGAGGAAAAACTTTTTGACGCAACTAGTGGTGAGGACCTGGAACTCGCTGCTGAAAAGGGTGGTGGAAGCCGAGACGATCAATGATTTCAAAAGGAAATTGGATAGGCACTTGAGGGAAATAAACTTGCAGGACTACGGGGATAGAGTGGGGGAATGGGACTGACTGGATTGCTCTACAGAGAGCCGGCACGGACTCGATGGGCTGAATGGCCTCCTTCTGTGCCGTAATGACACTATGCATGCTAGATGCAATTCGTTAAATTGGGTTTCTTTTTCAATTGAAATTGTTTGCATATCCCCCCTTTTTATCCAGTGCCCAAAATCTTAGGTCTGTGTCCCCTAGTCCTTGTACCATCAGCTAATGGGAACAGTCTTTCTCTGTCTACCTTATCCAAACCAGTCATAATCTTGTACACCTCGATCAAATCTCCCCATAATAATTGGGAAAACACAGCGAGTTTGCAAATGTTCTTTGATCCTTGCCCAGTCTTAGCTGGTCATTAGGTGCATTTCTGTGTGATGAAAATGTTCATCTGGCTGACTGCTCCTCCTCCTCCTCCTCCAGTGTTAATTTAGGCCTACTGGGACTCCATGATATGATCATGTGTGGAGTGGTGTACCAGCTAGAGCACCAACAAATTCATCCTCGGCTTCTTGAGTATCTATTTACTTGTACAATGTAACATGCAACTTTAAAAAAAAAAAAAAATCATCACAAGGTGGGCATCCTTCTGATCAGGATTGATCTTTTCATCGCCTTTTTATTTTGTTGGCATTTTTTGCTTTGCGTAGTGTTCAGCTGAGTGGAAGTATTGAACAATGAAAGTGCTGGGAACTGAGCCTGTGAAACAATGTCATGTGTCTATGCTCAAATCATGCAAGTGTAGGCAATAAGAGGCAAACTACATTTCTTAAAAGTATTCTCCTTGAAGGGATTATGGCTATCTTAAAATATATCAACAATGTCTTCTAATATTGCTCAATTATTTCTGTCAGCTACAGGAACTAATGTCAGAAATCAAAACAGAAAATGCTGGAAATACTCAGCAGGTCAGGCAGCATCTGTGGAGGAAAATAGAGTTAACGATTCAGGGCGATGACCTTTCGTCAGAACTGGAAAAACTTGGCGATGCACCAGATTTTAAGCAAGTGCAGGAGCAGGGAAAGGAGGGAGGGGCGAAAAAAACAGAAGGGAAGGTCTGTGATAGGGTGGAAGGCAGGAGTGATTAAATGACTAAAGGTATGATTGTACAGAGCAAAAGGAGATGGTAATGGGACAAGTGAAGAAACAAAAGATGGGTCGAGAAGAGGTGTAAATGGGAATAGCAGAATTATCAACAGCTGCCATGTGAAAAAATAGGGGCAGAGGTTATGATCTGAAATTGTTGAACTTGAAGTCGAGTCCAGGAGGCTGTAAAGTGCCTAATCGAAAGATGAGCTGCTGTTCCTCGAGCTTCCATTGAGCTTCGTTGGAACAGTGCAAGAGGTCAGAGTGGGAGTGGAGTGGTGACTTCAAGTGACAGGTGACCGGAAGCTCGGGTTCAGGGTAACGGAATGAACGGAGGTGTTCCGCAAAGCAGTCATTCAATCTGCATTTGTTCTCCAATGGAGACCGCATCGTGAGCAGCGAATACTAAATTGCAAGAAGTACAAGTAAATCACTGTTTCACCTGGAAGGAGTGTTTGGGGCCCTGGACAGTGGGAAGATAGGAGCTAAAAGGGCAGGTGTTGCATCGCTTAAGGAGTGGACCAGGGTGTCTCGTAGAGAGCAGTCCCTTCGGAATGCTGAAAGGGGAGGAGGGTAAGATGTGTATGGTGGTGGAAATGGCGGAGGATGATCTGTTGAATGTGGAGAATGGTAGGGTGAAAGGTGAGGACAAGGGAAATCCTATCGTGGTTCTGGGAGGGAGGTGAAGTGGTGAGGGCAGAAGTGCGGGAAATGGAGCTGAACAGGTCGAGAGCCATGTCAACCATGGTAGAGGGGAATCCCCGGTTGAGGAAAAAGGAAGCCATGTCGGTAGCATTAGTATGGAAGGAGGCATCATCCGAACAGATGCACCGGAGACGGAAAAACTGGGAGAATGGAATAGAGTCCTTACAGGGGTGGGAGGTGATGTGCCTCAATAAATCCAAGACTCGATGTTAGCGAAACAAAACAAGGCTTTTATTGACTTAGAAGGTAACACACAGGAGAGAGGTATCTTCCATCCAGAGCTCTGCCGTACTGGATGTGCTGCAGGCTGGGCCAGCTTACATAGGGGCCAGGTATGGGCGGAGCCCTACACATAGTACAATACAATGGGCCAGGTATGGGCGGAGCCCTACACATAGTACAATACAATGGTGAGGAAACGGAACAGAGGTAAGGGAAATGAAACTGAAACCAACCACAGTCACAGGCAGTGATGAATGGAATATTTCATCACAGGAGGGCGTGTAGTCCAGGTAGCTGTAGGAGTCAGTGGGCTTATAGTGGATGTTTGTTGATAGTCTATCCCCAGAAATGGAGACAGAAGTTGAAGAGGGAAGGGAAGAGTCGGAACTGGGCCATGTGAAGGTGAGGGAAGGGTGGAAATTGGAAGCAAAGTGAGTGAAATTTTCTAGTTCAGACGAGAGCAGGAAACGGCACTGATATGGTCATCAATGTACAGGAAAAAGAGGTGAGGGAGGGGACTTGAGTATGCCACGAAAAGGCAGTCATAGCTGGGACCCCTGCGGGTTCCCATAGCAACATCTTTAATTTGGAAGAAGTGAGTGGAGTCAAAGGAGAAGTTGTTCAATGTGAGAACAAGTTCATCCAGGCGGAGGAGGGTGGTGGTGGATGGGGACTGGTTGGGCCTCTGTTCAGGAAGAAGCGGAGCGCCCTCAGGCCATCCTGGTTGGGGGATGGAGGTGTAGAGGGATTGGACGTCCATAGTGTAATGGGGATGGTTGGGGCCAGGAAACTGTTAAAAAGTGGCGGACAGTGTCGGAAGAGTCGCCAATGTAGGTGGGAAGAGACTGGACAAGGGGAGAAGAAATAGAGTTGAGATAGGAAGAAATCAGTTCTGTGGGGCAAGAACAGGCTGAAATGATGGGTCTACCAGTGCAGTCCTGTTTGTGGATCTTGGGAAGGAGGTGGAAGCGGGCTGTGCGGGGTTGGGGGACTGAGGTTGGCGACCGTGGAGGGAAGATCTCCAGAGGAGATGAGGTCAGTGACTGTCTTGGAAACGATGGCCTGATGTTTGGTCGTGGGGTCATGGTCCAGGGGGAGGGAGGAGGAGGTATCAGAGAGTTGGCGTTCAGCTTCCGCATGGTAGAGATCAGTTCGCCAAACAACAGCGCCACCCTTGTTAGCAGGTTAATTTCAGAATACATATAGATGTCAGAATATAAATAGATTACTTCCCGTCTCTTTCATTTTCAGTTCCCTTAAAAATGATTGTTTGTTCACAAAGTTGTACCACAGAATTGTTACTTTTGCTGTGCAGCTGTCTCCGTCTGTCTCTGGCCCAGTTAGAATTAGGGCCCATCAATAATTCCACCTTGTCAGGCAACTTACTGTGCTCATTATTTTGCCAGCTGTAGTAGTCTTGAAACAGAAATTAAAATCATGAAGGGGAAACATTCACCATCCACTGGGGGGTACCTTTGTATCCCTGTGAGAATAATGTAATGATTCCTTAACACTAATCCTTATTCTAGTGTATGGTACATTTTATCTCGGGTCATTTTTTTCATACTGTGCATGCAACAGAATCTAGAGTCAAATAAATGTCTAAATTAAATGTTCACCTATTTCACAAACAGTACTCCAGGAAGAAATAACCTTTTTATCTGAAGTATTTATACCTACACTGTTCCAATGACGCTTGAGGAACAGCACTTCATCTTTCGATTAGTCACTTTACAGCCTTCCGGACTCAGCATAGAGTTCAACAATTTCAGATCATAACCTCTGTCCCCATTTTTACGGATGACAGCTGTTGATAACTCTGCTATTCCATTTACACCTCTTCTAGACCCATCTTTTGTTTCTTTACTTGTCCCATTACCATCTCCTTTTGCTCTGTACAATCATACCTTTAGTCATTTAATCTCTCCTGCCTTCCGCCCTGTCACAGACCTTCCCTTTTGTTCTTTCCTCCCCCCCCCCCCCCCCCGCCGCCCTTTCCCTGCCTCTGAACTAGCGTAAAACCGGTTGTATCTCTAACTTTTTCCAGTTCTGACGAAAGGTTAACATGAAACGTTAACTCTGTTTCTCTCTCCACAGATGCTGCCTGATTGGCTGAGTATTTTCAGCATTTTCTGTTTTTAATTTGTTACCATTGTATGATTTTGATATAGCTATTGAGAAATCATCTGAATATCTTGAACTCTTTTCAACAGTTTTGAAAAGCTCAAGGGATACTGACCTGGTTGATTTCAAGATGTTTGCCATGATGGATGCATTTAATGTGGCTGTATGTGATGAGAAGTGCAGTATTGCAGACATTCGAGTGCAAGGTAAGGCGTGCGTTGAGTGAAAACCAGCACTATGTTGTTTTATTCTTTCTTTGTCGCTTTTCAAATTTACAAACTTCCTTTTAAGATTTGATTGCTATGATTTTAGTTCACACTGGAATGGCTACCTGTAGCACAGGCCAGCACAATGATCCACTTTTGTTCTAAAAACAACTTTAGTCATTCTGATTTATTAACTTGTTCCCCATTAAAAACCTACATTGCAGTGGTGTTGTCACTGTAACTGTGTGCTGGAATGTCTAAGTAGTTTGAAAACATACTTTTGAAAATACCAGTGCTTTCACTATTGAGAGAGATCTGGTGAATAGAATAGATTAAAAAAAAACGAAATTAAATGACTGAAATTATCGAAGTCCAATGCCTTTCGATAGGCATCACTTGCCAATCACTCATGCCCCAAGTTCTGCTCAGGATCTCATTACTTTTGCCAAAGACTGGTGACAGCCCATAACACAACCTTTCCTTCAGTTTCCAAACAAGATCTTTTTAGTACCTTTCTCTAACTCGCAGGTTGGTTGTTCCCACAGGTCTTTCTGCTCCTTGTACCGGCTTAGCGGCCCTCTCCTCAATGTCCCCAATTTTTACCAATGGCGAGAAATTATTGTCCTGTTTGCCTTGTCCCTACAGCTGAAAGAACTGTTCAAGTATCACATTGTCAAATTTTCTTACCATTATTCCCCTTCTCCTTTCTTGCACCACTACTGTCGCACTTGATCTTTGAAACCATACTGTCTCAGAAGTGCCTTGGGTAGTTTTTCTGAGTTTTCTGTCCCCAATGTTGCTCTACTTTTCCCACATCATCTTCTTACTGCTATCCACTCCATGCCTATCTACCGGGTTCTTCCTCTTCCATCATTTGCCGAACAGGCACTTGATGCCAGGGTTGCTGGTAGAGATTAAAAAAAAAAAATTCATTTATTGCCCATCCCTAACTGCCCTTGAGAAGATGGTGGTGAGCCACCTTCTTGAACTGTTGCAGTCCGTGTGGTGAGGGTACTCCCACAGTGCTGTTGGGTAGGGAGTTCCAGGATTTTGACCCAGCGACGAAGAAGGAACAGCGATATACTTGTAAGTCAGGATGGTGTGTGAGTTGGAGGGGAACTTGAAGGTGGTGGTGTTCCCATGCGCCTGCTGCCCTTGTCCTTCTAGGTGGAAGAAGTCGCGGGTTTGGGAGGTGCTGCCAAAGAAGCCTAGGTGAGTTGCTGCAGTGCATCTTGATCAGCAACGGGTACCTCGGGTGATTTTCCTCTCCCTAACCAATGCCCATTGAGTCTACATATAGAGCCTCTACCATCACCCCGTCTGAGGTCAACTAACTCAGCAGAGTCCATGGATCAAACCTCGGAGCATTTGTGGTTTGTATGGTTCATAACCAGCTCTGCCATTGAGCCAGCTATCCTCGAGACACTTAACTCAGCAGACCATGCTCGCAAAAACCCTGCCTGACTTGCACAGCGTTGACTGCCCTGCATATAGTAAAACACATGTAGGTTTTGTGCCAGTTTGTGCATTAAGGTGGAAACACTATTGCAGAATAAAAGCTTCTCTGTGGAGGGAGGTGATGCTTTTGAGAGCTGGGTCTCAGGGTTCACAATGAAAGAGTGATGCTCTAACTTTCTACTGCACTTGTGATTTTTTTTGTTAATTGAACACTGGGTTGAGCAGCAGAATTTCTTTTTGTCCAAACTGACAACCAGATTACACAACAGAGGTTGGCTGAAAGAAATTGGGGATTAGAATAATCATAGAATGGTTACAGCACAGAAGGCGGCCATTTGGCACGTCAAGCCCGTGCTGACACTCAGCTAGTCCCACTCCCCTTGCCCTTTCCTCGTTGCCCTGCATTTATTTTTCCTGCAGATACTTATCCAACTCCCTTTTGAAAGATAAGATTGAGTCTGCCTCCACCACCCTTTCAGGCAGTGCATTCCAGATCTTAACCACTCAGTGTAAAAAAAAAAGAAAAAAAAAAAAAAAGTTTTTTCTTACGTCACCTTTGGTTCTTTTGCCAATCATCTTAAATCTGTGTCCTCTGGTTCTCGACCCTTCTGCCAATGGGAACAGTTTCTCTCTATCTACTCTGTCCAGACCCCTCATGAGACCACACCCGGAGTACTGTGTGCAGTTTTGGTCTCCTTACCTAAGAAAGGATATACTTGCCATAGAGGGAGTGCAGCGAAGGTTCACCAGACTGATTCCTGGGATAGCAGGACTGTCGTATGAGGAGAGATTGGGTCGACTAGGCCTGTATTCACTAGAGTTTAGAAGAATGAGAGGGGATCTCATTGAAACGTATAAAATTCTGACAGGGCCAGACAGACTGGATGCAGGGAGGATGTTCCCCTGGCTGGCGGGGGGGGGGGGGGGGGGCGGTCTAGAATGAGGGGTAACTGTCTCAGGATACGGGGTAGTACATTTAGGACTGAGATGAGAAATTTCTTCACTCAGAGGGTGGTGAACCTGTGGAATTCTCTACCACAAGGCTGTGGAGGCCAAGTCACTGAATATATTTAAGAAGGAGATAGATAGATTTCTAAAAGCAAAAATTTGCTGGGGTATGGGGAGAGAGCGGGAATATGGTATTGAGATAGAGGATCAGCCATGATCATATTGAATGGTGGAGCAGACGCGAAGGGTAGAATGGCCTACTCCTGCTCCTATTTTTTAATGATTTTGAACACCTCTATCAAATCTCTCAATCTTCTTTGCTCCAAGGAGAACAACCCCAGCTTCTCCAGTCTATCATAGAAACATAGAAGATAGGAGCAGGAGTAGACCATTCGGCCCCTCGAGCCTGCTCCGACATTCAATGCGATCATGGCTGATCATCCAAATTCAGTACCCTGTCCCTGCTTTCTCCCCATATTCCTTGATCCCCTTAGCCTTAAGAAATATATCCAACTCCTTCTTGAATATATTTAATGAATTGGCCTCAACTGTCTTCTGTGGTAGAGACTTCCACAGGTTCACCACTCTCTGGGTGAAGAAATTCCTCTTCATCTGTCCTAAATGTCTGACCCCTTATCCTTAGACTGTGACCCCTGGTTCTGGACTCCCCCGCCATCGGGAACAGCTTTCCTGCATCGAGTCTGTCTAGTCTTGTTAGAATTTTATAAGTTTCAATGAAATCCCCTCTCATTCTTCTAAACTCTAGCGAATATAAGCCTAATTGACCCAATCTCTCTCCATACGTCATTCCTGCCATCCTAGGTATCAGTCTGGTGAATCTTCGCTGCACTCCCTCCATGGCAAGAACATCCTTCCTCCGATAAGGCGACCAAAACTGCACACAATACTCAAGGTGCGGTCTCACCAAGGCCCTGTACAACTGCAGCAAGACATCCTTGCTCCTGTACTTTAATCCTCTCGCTATGAAGGCCAGCATACCATTTGCCTTCTTAACCGCCTGCTGCACCTGCATGCTTACCTTCAGCGACTGGTGCACAAGGACACCCAGGTCTTGTTGCACTTCCCCTTTTCCCAATCTATTGCTGTTCAGATAATCTGCCTTTTTTTGCCACCAAAGTGGATAACCTCACACTTATCCACATTATACTGCATCTGCCCAATCGCCCAACCTGCCCAAATCTTACTGGAGTTTCTCTGCATCCTCCTCACAGCACATGCGCCCACCCAGCTTTGTGTCATCTGCAAACTTGGAGATATTACATCTAGTTCCCTCTTCTAGATCATCATTAATATATATTGTGAATAACTGGGGTCCTAGCACTGATCACTGTGGTACCCCGCTAGTGGCAATCAGAAAAGAACGGCAGTCTTTAAGCCAATAGGAGCAGGGAGGGAACTTCAGAAGGAATATTAGAAAATGTTAAAGACAATGTATGTGATAAGTTTGAAGGATTGGACATGAATGAATCCCCTGGGCCACATGGCACATTTCTTCCAGTGCTGAAGGAGAACAGAGAGTAAACTAGCCAGGCACTGGCTGCAGCAATGAATGGCTCATTGAGTACTGGAGAGCTCCAGCAGCACGGGAATCTCCAAGATGTAGTGTAAAATGAGAGCGAAGTAAAACCCAGGTAACGACGAGCCATTCGCCTTAAACCAGCACTGGGTAAAATACAGAGACTGTAATGAGGGGTCCCTGTATAGTCATTGCTGAATAAGTAATGGACTGGATTTAGAAAGAAAAGCCTTCTGAGCATCTTGGCAGACACAAATATTGGGAGAATGAGGAATTGTAATGCAGGTAACTTTCAGACCTGATTTTTATGTACATTCGGTAAAATTTGAAGATAAAATTCTGATTTAAAAAAAAAAAAAATTAAAAAAATTGTGTGCTCCTCTTAAGGTGAGATATGCTGGTGTGAGGAAATGGAACACTTTCCGTTTCAGGGACCCAGTGCCCTCATTGAGCACTCCCAGATCAGGTACAGCATAGTTAGATCTCGACTAAATCTTCAAATGTGCCCCAACCTGAAGAGCACCCCCTCCTGTACCAGCGTGGTATATATTTTTAATACCCAACCGGTCATCTTGTTGGTTTGTCTGAGTGAGATTGCTGATCTGCTGAATTGAGAGCAGTAATCAGCTGTGGGACCAGACCCATTTGGAACTGATTTAATACTGCCTAGGCTCATTTTATAAAGGACCTTTTCACCCTGTCAATCTAAGCTGGATTTGAATCCAAGACACAGAGTTGAAAAGCCAGTGCCTAACCACAGCACCAAAAATCTGGTTTTTTTTATGGAGGAGCACTTGGCAGAATTTGTTAAACTTTCAGTGGAAGATGCAATTGATTTAGTTTTAAGTAAATGTAATCGTTCTATTGTGTGTACAAGGGGTGCACAATATGGTCTTATCCACCTTGACGGAAATGTAAATGTCTTCTCTACATATAGTATGGAAGTGACTTTGCCATTCACATTTCTTATTGTTCGCATTGTAGAATTAAAAGGCAGTCTCATAGTTTTGGTGATCTTAAAAAAAAAAAAAAAAAAAAAAAATTTAAAAAAAGTTTGATTTTTGCAACAACACAAAAATCAGAAAGATACAGTTTCCTCAGCTGATTGGTAGGTAAGAAATCCTTTGTGTGGCACAGTTTCCCATTGTTGAAAAAGCCAGCGCAGGAATCTACACGTGTCCGGGAACATGTCTAGGCACCTCGCTGAAAACTTTCATTTAACAATAGTCCCCCAATCCAAACTTTAATTTTTTTTTAATAAATAAGCTAAAATTATACATAATTGACATCCAGAGGAATTATTTATTTTACTTGCTTGTTAAATGGCAAAATAATGCCGGTTTCCCTATGAGCAAAATTGGCTGTCACATTTACCCTCAATGTGATGGCACTGGGGAAAGTAATGCTATGTGCTTTAGGACATCCTGATAGATGTGTTAAGGTGATATATAAATGCAAGTTCATTACATGCTGCAGTTTGATACTGTATTAGGATGTGGTGTTAGCGTAAGTTTTGAAATGTACAATGAAAGGTGTAGCCAAACAGTGCATGTACATCACCATTATTAACCTCACTTTACCCAAATTACTGTTTCTGTAGTAATTATTGAATGATTTATATAACCATACAGGTTTGGATGCATCCGTTTCAGTGCAGTCAAAGCAGACGGAAGTCTTTGCCAGGCTTCGGGATATCGTTGTTACAGATGTTGACTCAAAGACTCTACATAAAAAGGTAATTTTGTTAGATGTTGTGATGGAATTTCTTTGGGTGAGCATCTGACTTCATTTGCAAGAGTGCTGTACATCAGTGCAAGATAGTTGTGGTCGACATTTTCAGTTCACTTCCGTCATTGCCACCATTTCAGTGCTTACCAGTTGTATGTGATGGGTGAAATTGGCTTCGAGATTTTATTTTTGCTGCATGAGATGGCTCCTGCCCGCTGTGGTACAAAGTGGTGTCCAATCTTTGCAGGACTCCAAAGTAATGGAAAACGTTGCTATGTGAGATTATTTGCACCAGAATTAATAGCTGCCACTGTGTATTTGGGATGAATAGAGTGAACTCAAACTTCGTTCCCTAGACACCGATTCCATCCCCCTCCCTGGCCACCGTCCCGGACTGTTTGCAACCTCAGCATTGTATTTGAACAGCAGCTGAGCTTACAACCCCATATCCTCTCCATTGCAAAGATCGCTTACTTCCACCTCCGTAATATTACCCGTCGTCATTCTTGCCTTGGCCCATCTGCGGCTGAAACCCTTAACCGTGCATTTGTTACCCCTAGACTCGACTATTCTAATGCTCTCCGGGCCGGCCTCCCACCTTCCAGCCTCCTTAAACTTGAGCTCATCCAAAACTCTGCTGCCCGTATCGTAATTTGCATCAAGTTCCATTCTCCCATCATCCCTAGGCTTGTTGACCTACATTGGCTCCCGGCCCACCAATCCCTCAATTTTAAAATTCTTATCCTGTTTTCAAATCTCTCCATGGCCTCGACCCTCCCTATCTCTGTAACCTCCTTCACATCTGCAACCACCCTGGAACTCTGCATTCCTACAACTCTGGCCTCTTGTGCATTCCCCACTTCTTTCACCCCACCATTAGCAGCTGTGCCTTCAGCCATCCAGGCCCTAAGCTCTGGAATTCCCTCCCTAACCCTCTCCGCTTGGTGTCAGTTGTTGTATGATTACGGTCCTGTGAAGCACTTTGGGATGTTTTACTATGTTAAAGATGCTAAATAAATTCTAGTTGAACAGAGTGCAGTCTTTACTTTGTTTGACAGAAAACAAGATTAAAAAAAAAAGCCATACCTGAAATAAGCACCAAAAATCAGTAAAATAAATGTCAAAAAGCCTAATTAAATACAAATGGCTTGTGTGTATTTAATCAGCTTAACTAGTAAAAGGTGACTGTAGTTCAAGGTAGTGAACTGATGTACTGGCATAGTGTGCTGCTATATAATTCGTTTATTACTGTGATTAATAAATATTTATTCATTTATTGCTACAGTGACCTCCAACTCCAGTGCAGTAAATTGTCCTCTAACTCGATTATTCTAATATTCTACTAGCTGCCATGGGTGATTGCTTGTTGTGTATATGTAGTTTGCTCTGGTATAAACCCAGTAAATTTGGACTTGCGAGGATTCGGTCCTGTATGAACACAGCAATATTTATTAGACAGTGAAAATTTCTTGATTTATATATGCAAAGTGATGGTTTGAATTTGCCAAATGTTTTGTGACCGCATTCTTAATCTGCAATAAAACAATGGCTGTAACTGCAAATCATACAGCCAATGATAAGATAAATATGAACAAGAATGACCATTTTTAGTTGATCCTTCCAGAAAGCCCCTGCAGTTTCCCCTCCAATCAACCCAGCCAGCATCCAACTGTAGAAATAATTCCAGGATTTCCACCTCCACTACATTACCTGGAAGACCACGTAGATCATTCTGTGTTGAGAAATACTTCTCATCAGTGCAAGTAACTCCAACAACTGTCCTCTGACACTGGGGGCAGTTTTAACCTAACCCAACCGTCAGGGAAACTTACCATTGATTTCACCGGAGAGTGATGTTGGGCGGGGTGTAAATCCGGCGTTCCACCCGATCCCATGGGTTTTCTGCCCGCCAAGTTAGGTTAAAATTACCTATGATTTAGACGTGTTCTTAAATGTCTTCAGGGTATGATGCAATGTAGGAAAGTACGGAGACAATGTTGTACTCTTTTAGTGTGCAGTGTTGGTGTTCTGAGGAATTGATGTATAACTATGATTTTAATAATACACTAGAACATACTTTTGATCTGCTAAGGGAAATTTACGATAAAACTGTACTTGCCGTGGGGTGGAGTTGGAAATTAAAGCACTTAATGGATGTATTTGTTTCTCCATGTGAAGAATTTCTGAGTCCATGTAAGTGTGCAAGTTTTCACTCCAGGACCCTGGTGTCCACGCTTGGTGAATTTTTATAAAGGGTATGTACACCAGGCTGGCCAGCTTTACATGGAACAATCAAGTTTCTTGGTAAATTAGAAAAAAGTTCTTCCAGCTGTGCGAATGCAAAATCTAAAAGCTATGGACAGACAAGCTGCAACAAAGGAAGTTTCACCAGCACTGAAGTCAATTTGATGGGCAAGAAACACTGGCTAGGATAGGAGCCAGATTTAATTCTGGCAGCCTCGTCTATCTCTCTCTACCATTTGGCATGAAAAACGTCAATATCATTGGCGGTTAGATGGTGTGATGGCAAAAGTGCCAGAATATTAAACTGAAATGTCAGGTGAAACGGGGACCGTGGACCCATGTTTTGTGAATGGCTGGTGAGGGAGCACACTCCTTCTCAGCGTAGCTGTTGGACATTTTCCATGCTTAAGCGTCTCTGGAGAGACCAGCACAAGTGGCAACGTATGTAAGCAGAGAGTAATTATGCTCCTGTGTGCAGCCCTGGTTTTTGGTTTTCCCAGTTAGGAAGGGTGTGATTATTTCACTTGCAGGCCATCCTGTTTCTATTCTGTGTTGCAGGTTCCAGTGAGTAACAATGCAAACATGATGGTGTAGGTGACTATAGACCTGCTCAAGACCCTTGTGAAGCACCATGACAGAGAAATGCAACATGTGTTGAATTCTTCTGGTTGATATTTGGTTCTGTCCATCTGTGTGGTCTGCACAGCATGCATGTCCTTTTTCTGATGCCCAACAGCACCTTGCGCTATGGGCATCATCAGAAATGTTAGCGCTCAGTACTGCACCGGCTTTCCAAGCACTGCATGATGGTTCTCGTTAAGAGCCCAAGTAAAGCTCAAGGTAGTGACCGAGCTCCTGTTGGCACAAAGCCAGCTTTTCCAAAAGCGCTAATTTTCAGGGCATTGACTTGGAGCTGGATGCTGATGTTTAGAACTTTTGCTTTAGGTAGTACCTTAACATGTTTGTTGAATTTGAGATAAGAGGCGGCTGTGACCAAGCAATCAGCCATGAGATGCTGTCTGATTCTGATCACAGCCCGTTCCGAGGAGGAATCTGCTGCGATCAAACAACCAACACCTGAGGGGCCATTTTTGATAAAACAGACGAGATTACGGGGTGATTTGATAGGGCTGAATTATGAAGGAATAGGACAAGGTAGATGGGAACAAACTGCCTCCAGTGGTCGAGGGGTCCAGAACGAAGGGATGTAGATACAAGAATAAATGGAAGAGATTTAGAAGCAGGAAAATCTTTTTGATACAGAGGATTGTGAGGCTGTGGATGCACTAGCAGAGGTCGTGGATGAAGCAGTGACCCTGTCAACATTTAAGAATAGGTTAGAGAGGTGGATGAAGGAACGGGGATAAAGGGATCTGGGAGCGGGGATCTGAGACTTGGAATTTGGACTCATGCTCTTGTGACTGATAAACAACAGCAGGGACTCGTTGGGATGAAGAGCCTGTTCCCATATTGTAATTTCTATGTAATTCTGTGTAAGTTATGCAGACTATGGGCTCTGCCTCTTTCTGCAGTGCAGCAACGGTGACTATTCTGGCCAACCTGGAGGCTCAGGTTGAAAGACAACTTCGGAAAGTTTGTTTGAGATTTTGATGCAATTAACTGTTGTACCTCCTACTTTTCTAGGCTGTCTCCATTGTTGGAAATGAAGTGTTCAGCTTTAATATAACCTTGTATCCGAATGCTATCGACGGTGAGAACTATGCTGATATGTCAAAGGTGGATGGCAAGGTCACATTACGAGTTGGCTGTATTCAGATTATATATCTACAAAAGTTCATCATGTCATTGCTGGTAAGGCCAGTGTAACACCAATTCAAACTTATTCATTGTTATGAAATGAATATCTAGCTCTTGTTAAATATTATTTTCAGTTTTTAAACTTTTTATCTTTTTGCGTAAAATTCAGTGAACGACTTCCCCCCCAAATTTATTTTGGCCCCTTGGTAAAGTGTCTGCGGAGAATATCGGTTTATCCAATACCCCCTTTTCAAATATTTTTCACTTCATTCAATCATTATTTTGTCACTGTTCTCTGTTAATCTGATGTAAATGCTGCTTCTACCTCCAGTCATGGAGTGGCATTGACAGATCATCCTGATGCTGTCTGCTGTATTGTACATCTTGTAGGGGAAAGGGGGAGAAGATTTGAATTTGAAATATAACTGAAGTAATAGTTGAGTAAACTTTGTTATATTTGTCATAATCTCTGCAAAGGTAGTTGGCGCAGTGCTGGTTATTTTGGCGACTATATAGCTTGGTGTCCGCTTGTTTCAGTGGTCGCACTCTCGCTTCGGCGTTGGACAGCTGTAGGTGCAAGTCCCAGTCCAGGACTTGAGCACATAATCGAGGCTGGCACTAACTGAGGGAGTGCTGCATTGTCTGAGATGCCATCTTTTGGATGAAACTGCAAGGCAAAGCCCACCTCTGCCTATTGAGTCCATTGCAAAATATTCCAAGGCACTTTTTTGAGTAGCAGGGAGATCTCCCAGTATTGTAACCAGCATTCATCCCTTCAGAAAATCGACAGGTTATCTGGCAAGTTATCTCATCGCTGTTTGTGGAATTTTACTGTGGGTAAATTATCTGCGTGGTTTCCCACAGAACCAGTCACTACACCTCAAAAGAAATTGATTGGTTGTGAAGCGCTTTGGGACATCTTGAGGATGTCAAAGGTGCTATACAAATGCAGCCTTTTTTATTCCTTGCGTTCTGTGCAAGGAGTGCTGGATAGTCCAAAGTTTTCACATGAGAACATGTTGTGACTCGTTAACTCAAAAGATAGGCTGTAACTTTCATTTAGAGTTTAGTCAAAAGTAGGTATTCAATCTGTTTTATATCACAGACTAGATTTACATTGTCAAAGGCTCATGGTAAGTCGAAGGATGCACTGTTTTTCTAAGAACAGGAGCATTAGACCGCGTAGTGCTCACTGTAATTTTGGTGCTAAAGTGTAGGTTTGACTTCCTTTGAAGGCTACAAACCATTGGTTTGAATGTGGTTTGACATCAGTGATCAGGTCAGACTGACTTTTTCCAGTTTTAAGGCCGTAGTTGAATTGTTAAAAATGAGTCGAGGTGGATCAGTTGTTTTGTGCAGGGAGTCGTGCAGATTGGAAAGTGCTCGTCATTTTCAGGTAAAAATCTGCGCGCACCCTATATTCAAGTGTGACACAGAATTTGACTGCGATTCTTTTGATATGTGATGGACAGGAAATCCAGACTTGCCGCTCTGATTTTCTGCTAATGCGCTCGCTCCCCAGCCTGTGATTATCTGCCTGTTGATTTTCATCCCGATTCCCTACAGCAGTGGTCCTGCAGTCACCACTGGGGTCTTGTAGACTCATGCACTGGCAAATGACTTGATTTTTTTTCTGGTACAGACTAAGTATAGGTAAGCAGAAATAAACAGAACTCCAATACATTTACTGAAAGGAAAGCAATTTTTTCTAATGTACTCCACTGGAATTGAACCTATGTCTCAAATATGGACGTACTGACTCTTGGTACCTGTTTACTGTAGAACTTCTTCGACAACTTCCAAGCAGCAACGGAAGCGTTAAGTGCTGCCACGGCACAGGCGGCAGAAAAAGCAGCCTCCAGCGTGAAGGATTTTGCCCAGAAGAGTTTCCGACTGGCCATGGACATTAATTTGAAAGCTCCGGTTATCATCATCCCCGAGTCCTCCACCTCGATGAACGCCTTGGTGGCAGATTTGGGTTTGATAACTGTTCAGAATAGATTCACTCTGATCGTAGACGAGGGGTTTTCGGTGCCACCTGTGATGGACATCATGGATATTCACCTAACACAGCTGAAACTTTCGAGGTAAATTTTATCTTTTACACCTTGTATCTAATTGCTTTTAGCTCAGAATCTTCCTAAAAATAACTTCAGTGGGCCTATTAAGCAATCATTTGCAGTACCTCTTGCTGCATTTATGCTTATTGTTACAAGTCCAGAGTTCCTCTTATATCTGTCTGGCACTGACTTTATAAATGAACTATTAATGGATTTTACAGAACATTCAAACCCTTTGCCACTATCTATTATTTGCCACTATCTATTACTAAATGGCAAGTAAATGGAGTTGAGATACAGATTGATATACCTATCAATTCCTCCAATAAAAGGCGAAGAGTTACGAAGGTGACTAAAGGTTTTTATTGACTAAATAACAGCCCACTCTCGTGGGTGATCCGATCCAAGCAGGAGGAATACCAGCCAGTCGCTCACCTTTATACCTGGCCTGGTGGGTGGAGCCAAGGCGGAGTCGGCAGTGGTCATCCCAGGTATAGCAGTGTGGCAAGAGGCGACCTCGTACCGTGATACAATAGTGGTCAGTGATACAGTTATAACGAACAGTGGTGAACAGTGCTAACTACTAACAGTGATACGATAGTGAACGTGGTTTACCACATTCACCCCTTGTTTAGAATTAAGTCCGGCGGGGTGAAGTGTACTACCAATTCTGGTAGGTCAGTCTGTCCGGAGGCTTCGTAAGCCTCTCCGATCGCCGCAGCGGTGGTGTTGCCTTATCCGGTGCTGGTGCCTTATCCGGTGTTGATGCTGGTGTTTGCGTGGTCGGCGAGGGCTCGTGGGGTTCCGGCATGCCGTCTACCTGGACTGAGGTTGGGGGGGGTGGTGGCGGTGTTTCCGGATCGGCTGAGGGTGCGAGGTCTCGTAGGGAGACAGTGTCCTCCCGCCCGTCTGGGTACGCCACGTAGGCGTACTGGGGGTTGGCGTGCAGGAGGTTCACCCTCTCGACCAGGGGGTCCGTTTTATGGGTCCTCACGTGTTTCCGCAGCCAGACCGGCCCCGGGGCGGTCAGCCAGGTTGGTAGAGTGGTTCCCGTAGTCGACTTCCTGGGGAAAACGAACATTCGTTCATGGGGGGTGGTGTTAGTGGCCGTGCAAAGTAATGACCGGATGGAGTGCAGCGCTGTCGGGAGGACTTCTTGCCAGCGGGAGGTTGGGAGGCCCTTAGACTTTAAGGCTAAGAGGACGGCCTTCCATACCGTCGCGTTCTCTCTTTCCACCTGACCGTTACCTCTGGGGTTGTAGCTGGTGGTCCTGCTTGCTGCAATACCTCTCTCTAGGAGGAATTGCCGGAGTTCCTCGCTCATGAAGGAGGAGCCCCGGTCGCTGTGTATATAGTTCGGGAACCCGAACAAGGCGAAGAGGGCATTCAGGCACTTAATGACCGTGCTACTGGTCATGTCGGGGCAGGGGAAGGCAAAGGGGAAACGGGAGTACTCATCAACGATGTTGAGGAAGTACACATTACGGTCAGAGGACGGGAGGGGCCCCTTAAAGTCGATGCTCAGGCGCTCGAAGGGGCGGGTGGCCTTGATCAGGCTTGCTCGGTCCGGCCTATAGAAGTGCGGTTTGCACTCCGCACAGGTCTGGCAGTTCCTGGTCATGGTCCTGACCTCCTCGATGGAGTAGGTCAGGTTGCGGGCCTTAATGAAATGGTAGAGTCTGGTGACTCCGGGGTGGCAGAGCTGGTCGTGGAGGGTCTGAAGCCTATCGATATGCGCGCTGGCGCATGTCATTCGTGAAAGGGCATCAGGGGATTCGTTCAGCTTGCCTGGCCGGTACAAGATCTCATAATCGTAGGTGGAGAGCTCGATTCTCCATCTCAAAATCTTGTCATTCTTGATTTTGCCCTTCAGCTTGTTATTAAACATGAAAGCCACCGAACGCTGGTCGGTGAGGAGGGTAAATCGTTTGCCTGCCAGGTAGTGCCTCCAGCGCCGTACTGCCTCCACGATCGCCTGGGCCTCTTTCTCGACCGACGAATGTCGGATCTCGGGGCCCTGTAGGGTCCTTGAGAAGAAGGCCACTGGCCTCCCCTCCTGGTTTAGGGTGGCGGCTAAGGCGAAGTCGGATGCGTCGCTCTCCACCTGAAAGGGGATGGACTCGTCCACTGCGTGCATCGTGGCCTTGGCTATGTCTCCCTTAATGAGGGAGAAGGCCGCGCACGCCTCCTCCGTGAGGGGGAAGGAAGTGGCTTTCAGGAGGGGTCTGGCTTTGTCCGCGTAATTGGGTACCCATTGGGCATAGTAGGCGAAAAGCCCCAGGGTTCTCCTAAGTGCTTTAGGGCAGTGGGGGAGGGGTAGCTCCATGAGGGGGTGCATTCTTTCTGGGTCGGGGCCGATGATTCCGTTCTCCACTACGCAGCCGAGGATGGCAAGGCGCGTGGTGTTAAACACGCATTTCTCCTTATTGTAGGTGAGGTTCAGCCGTTGGGCCGTACGGAGGAATTTCTCCAGATTCGCGTCATGTTCCTGCCGGTCGCGGCCGCAGATAGTGACGTTATCTAGGTAGGGGAATGTAGCCTGCAGTTCGTTCTGGTCAACCATCTGGTCCATCTCCCTTTGGAAGACCGAGACCCCATTAGTGACACCGAAGGGGACCCTAAGGAAGTGGTATAGGCGCCCATTCGCCTCGAAGGCGGTATACTGGCGGTCCTCAGGGTGGATAGGGAGTTGGTGGTAGGCCGACTTCAGGTCGATGGTCGAGAATACTTTATACTGTGCAATCTGATTGACCATGTCAGATATGCGGGGGAGGGGGTATGCGTCCAGCTGGGTATATCTGTTTATGGTCTGGCTGTAGTCGATGACCAGGCGGTTTTTATCGCCGGTCTTTACGACTACGACCTGGGCACGCCAGGGGCTGCTGCTCCCCTCGATAATGCCCTCTTTCAGGAGGCGCCGCACCTCAGAGCTAATGAAGGCTCTGTCCCCGGCGCTATACCGCCTGCTTTTGGTAGCGACGGGTTTGCAGTCAGGGGTAAGGTTAGCAAACAGAGAGGGTGGCGGGACCTTGAGGGTGGAGAGGCTGCAGGTGTTATGCGGTGGGCGGTTTAACGTTTGCTGGTTGTTGACTGTGAGTGGGGGGAGGGGTCCACCGTATGCTAGGGTTACGCTTTGGAGGTGGGATTGGAAGTCCAGCCCTAGTAGGACGGCAGCGCAGAGATGGGGGAGGACGAGGAGTTTAAAGTTTTTATACTCCGTGCCCTTAACCGACAGGGTCACGACACAGTAGCCGCTGATGTCCGTGGCGTGGGACCTCGATGCCATCGAGATTCGGCTGCGCGTTGGTAGGACAGAGAGGGAGTAGTGGCTCACCGTGTCTGGGTGGATGAAGCTCTCCGTGCTTCCGCTGTCGAACAGGCAGGTCGTGGCGTGGCCGTTCACTTTGATGTCCATCATTGACTTGGACAGATGGTGCGGGCGGGCTTGGTCCAGGGTGACGGAAGCTAGTGTGTAGCTGAGCGAGTCGTTGTCATCTGCGGGCGAGGCGGTCGGGCGTGGTGAGTAAAATGGCGTCTCCCACGAGGTAGGGCCCCATGAGGCACTATTGGGGTCGGTTGCCTTAATCAAAGATGGCCGCCCCCATGACTCATGTGTGGGGATGCTGGCCTCAGTTGCCCTAAACAAAGATGGCCGCCCCCATGACTCATGTGTGGGGATGCTGGCCTCAGTTGCCTTAAACGAAGATGGCCGCCCCCATAGTTCGCATGCGGCACTGCTGGCCTCTGAGGATCCGCTCCTGCAGGCCTTGGAGAAGTGGCCTTTCTTCAGGCAGGTTTTACATATGGAGTTCTTGGCTGGGCAGCGCGACCTCGGGTGCTTCTCCTGGCCACAAAAAAAACAGCCGGCGGCCCGATCGCGGATGCCCGATGTCGGGGCCGGTGCCGGGGGTGGCGGGGCCGGTCGGGTCCGGGACGCCGACGCAGAGGTAGGTCCCGGGGGCGGCGCTGGGAAGGGTGCTGTGGTAGGGGTCGGGCCCGAGTCCCAGGGTCGCGAGCAGTACCTGGTGAATGCTTCCTGATCTTGGTGGGCCACTTCCAGGGAGATAGCGAGGGCTTCAGCTTTTTCCATGCTGAGGTCTTTAGCTTCCAGCAGTCTTTGCCGTGAGTACTCGGACCGTAGGCCTTTCAGGAATGCGTCGCGGATATTATCTTCAGTATTTTCGGCTGCCGACACCGATTTAAAGTCACAGTTCCTGGCGAGTGCATATAGCGCCTGTGAGAATTCGGCTACTGATTCTCCTGGCTGTTGCGGCCGTGATCTTAGGAGGTGCCTAGCGTACATGTAGTTTACCGGGGTCCGGTACTTCTGTTTCAGCAGGTTGATGGCGGTCTCGTAGGTAGTCATGTCCTCGATGAGAGTGTATACTCTCGGGCTCAGTTGTGCCTGCAGGACACTTAGTTTGGATGCCTGAGGGACGCTGGATTCTCTCAGGTATGATTCGAAGCAGACCAGCCAGTGTTTAAAGTCTGCGGCTGAGTTTGCTGCTCGTGGGTTCAGGTCCAGGTACGGCGGTCTGAGGGCTCGCAGCCAAGCTGGCTGGTGTGGCTGTGCTCCTGGGAGCTGCGCTGGTGGCTCCTCCGCCGGTTGTGACTCGTTGTCGGACATCATTAAATTTAGTCAATAAAATTGATATACCTATCAATTCCTCCAATAAAAGGCGAAGAGTTACGAAGGTGACTAAAGGTTTTTATTGACTAAATAACAGCCCACTCTCGTGGGTGATCCGATCCAAGCAGGAGGAATACCAGCCAGTCGCTCACCTTTATACCTGGCCTGGTGGGTGGAGCCAAGGCGGAGTCGGCAGTGGTCATCCCAGGTATAGCAGTGTGGCAAGAGGCGACCTCGTACCGTGATACAATAGTGGTCAGTGATACAGTTATAACGAACAGTGGTGAACAGTGCTAACTACTAACAGTGATACGATAGTGAACGTGGTTTACCACACAGATAAACCATGATCCAATAGAATGGCGGAACAGGCTTGAGGGCCTATTCCTAGGTAACTGCTCGTATTTGTACCCAATTGTTTAATGATCAACTTCCTCTTTAAAATCCATGCAGTCTGAAGTAGTTCAATAGCTTCCCTAATGGTTATCTGGGAAAGACAGCATTTAACATCCACCAAGACCAGAAATTCCCCATTTGACTCCCGAGTGCTCCATTATGGATGGGGAAGGAGGGACGGTTGTGGGGGGGGGGGGGCGCACTATGTTTGTAGTTGACCTCAGTGACCTGATGCGAAGGAGAGGGAAAGTAGTTGGGGGGTTCCTGCTGCTGATGGTTATTCAGCAGTCTGTGTTGGGAAGCTGGTGTGCCGCGACAGAATGGAGTTTAGCTGTAACATTTTCCCCATGATTGACGAGCCTGTTAATTCACTGTCTGGCCCTGCATGTGAAGAATGGTACTTGGATTATTTGGAGGATAACCATAGGACTGCACTGCAGCAAAAACAAATACCTTCAGTAGACTAATGGTGGAAAAACCAGGGGTGGGGGTGGGGTAATGGACATTCTCCCATCACTCACCCCCCTCCTCACCCCAAAAATAGGTGTCGATTTGTGTATTTAAAATGTAAAGCAATAGTTTACAGCCAAACAGATTAAAGCAATTATCTTATTCATGGTATGAAAGGAAATGAACTATTACTGTAACATGACTTGCATACAGAGCTTTACTTTTTGATGCAGTGATTCACCTACATTTTTCCATCAGGACTATTCTGCAGACCAGTTCATCCCAGCTGGACATTCAAATGCTGCAGCCCATCAACTTGCAACTCACCGTGCAAAGGAATTTGGCAGCAGCCTGGTATCACAAAATCCCGAGTGTGGAAATCAAAGGACATTTGAAAACTATGAATGTGGGTAACAGCATAGTTCCATTTCATTGTCATCTGCGTGTTCTTGCCCGGGGACTCGGACGCAGACCTGTAAACCTGCTGTAGTCAGTATGCTGTACTTTTTTCTCAGTGTACCCCTGTCTAGGCAGTGACTCATGGGCATCTGGTTTCCTGGGTGTTGGCTGCACTCTGCTACCATGTCCAAATGAGTCTTTGTTTATGATCCTAGATTGTGTTGGTTTAAAAGTGGGAAGTCGTATCACACGTGCACTTTCCAGCAGGGCTCCAGGCTAGTGGTAGGAACCCTGGCTGATATTTTCACCATCTTCGTGCATTGGGGAGCGTAGCTGAGGTCACTGGTAGTGGCCAGGCACCCTGTCTGTGTTTGCAGACAGCTGGACCAATAACTTGCTGTTTCTCAGCCTATTGCACAGCACAGTGGTCATCCTGTGTGTTAGTCTGGTGTGCAATATCCTGGTAAAAGGGGAAATTGTCAATCCTGCAGCACGCTAACTCATTGACCCCACACACATTTATACGTTTCAGTTCGTAGGAGGTATAGGCCTGCAAGTGGAAAGTGCCTTACTGATCTAAGCACAGACAGCGAGTTGGGAGAAAGCCTGCATCATAACTCCCTTTACACCATGAAAGTGCTGATTGGATTACCTGTTATACAGATGCTTGTGAGATGCATAGCAAAATGCGTTGCTGCAGACATGGATGTTAATGTTGTGGCATTTTGCGAGTCCTCATTTTGTAGGAGTTCAGACATGTACCATTACTAGGTTGCAAATCGTATTGTAGTCAAGAGGGTTAGTGAGCAATTCACACAAAATCAGTTCTATGCAATTATTTTGCTACTACTTTTGAGTAAGAACTAGTGTTTTGTTTGACGAGTCCATTTATTTGGCTCTTCAGTAGAAGTTGCTTATTCAGGCCCGTTTGACCAAGAAAATAATCGCATTAGCTGAGTGAACATTTGAGTGTTGATCAACTATATCCATCTGGAAATAGCTGTTTTCCAAAGGTGTGACTTTTTTTGTCCGTATGTAATCCTGGTTTTGATGAGCTTGTAGTCTACACTTGGTGAACGCCTCTCCTGTCTTTTCAGTGTACATCACTTTCCAGTAACATATTACAGGGTTTTATTGATGTTTAGGAAATACAGCATGAAAGGTTAAATATTGCCAAAATATAGCAGTAGACTTGGTTAGCCATCAGGAGCAAAAATCTTTTTTCTGTTTGCATCAACCCAGTGGCACTGAGGCCAACTACCCCCCCCCACCTCCCCTCCCAACCGCCAGCTGCTCTCTCTGAGTTCGGCTTACTTATCAGAGTCCAGGGATCAAGCCTATGACCTTCCTCGGCTTTGTACCATACTACCACACGACTGAACCTACTCATTGAGTTATTTGGAGCTCCCACTGCTGTATGGCAAGCAAGGAGCTATGGTAGCATGGGATTATTGTACAGGAATCCGAGGTAGCACGATAATTTTATTTGTAGTGAATGTGCATTGCAGTTTTTACACACAAGGGAATAGATTGTTGTCTTCATGCCGGGGCATTAAACATTGCCTGGATGGAGCGCAGATAATCATAGAATCTTACAGCACAGAAAGAGGCCATTCGGCCCATCGTGCCTGTGCCGGTTCTTCGAAAGAGCTGTCCATTTTAGTCCCACATCCTAGCTTTTTCACCATAATCCTGCAAATTAGTCCTCCAAGTAAATGCCCAGTTGCCATTTGAAAGTTCCTATGGAATCTGTAGTGTATGTATCCGTCTACCTTTAAGAAAACCATTGTATGTAACCGTTCACCTTTAAGAGAACTATTTTAGGTGTGGCACTACTTTGTTGGCTTCTGTATACTGTAATACCGACGGTGACCACACCGGTATATAAGTGCTGTGTCAGGATTTATTTGGCAGATTCGCCCTGACCTTCGAATAGTAAAGTCCTGTTTTAAGTTACTCTGGTAGTCTGTGTATTAATTAACTAAACAACTCACAGACTTTACAGTGGCGACGAGTCCGATCGTACCCTGCGGCAACAATACTTCCGAAGCAGTTAACGAGCGTCGAGAAGAGGCAACCGCCCTCGTCGTTCTGCTGGGAGAAAACTCGAGGCTGCAGAACTAGAAAGGAAGAAGAAGTTAGAGACAAAGACTTCCATCAGCAACAGGCACTGACTGTCCCTTCTGCCACGGTGAGGAGTGAGCCGATCAGCACGAGAAGCAAGGCGGCCACGGTGACTGTGAGTAAGGGAAAGTAAAAAGAATAACCGGAGGATAAGGGCGGTGCACTTGACCACGGTCGAGGGGGGAAAGGAGCCGGACAGAAGTCTGGTCCAGAGGCGCTGAGACTGGGGCAGCGTGGAGCAAGGAAGCCGCGGTACAGACAGGCTGGGGGACGCAACGGCATCGTGAGACAGCTAGACCGCGACCGGCGAAAAAGGCCGGGCAGCGACCGAAGCCACGAAGCGCTGCGACCGGGAGCGTAGGTGCGGGAAGAGATAAACTCAGCCGCAGCCGGGGAGGGAAGCACCGGACTGCGAGAGGGCTGGGAGGCGCGATTGGGAGCCGAGCGAACGGGAGAGGCAGAGCCGACCAAGGGAGACTGAGCGAGAGCCAGCCCAGCGGCTGAAACTGTTCGCCGTCAACGGGGTGTACCCAGCGCCGGTTGCCCTGCCGAGAAAAGGGAAAGCACTGAAGCCGACGCGCAGGCTGTGAACCTGAAAGCCAGCGGCCGTCGCCCGTGGGGAAAGTGTACCCCTCCCGCCAGGGGAAGAAACGCGGGAAGCCGCCATTAGGCGGGGAAGAAGACAGAAGCGGGAAACCGCTATTGAAGTGGGCGGGGAGAGAAGATAAGCGCGGGAAACCGCCATTTTCGTGGGAACCGCCATCTTGGGGGAAAAAAAAAAAAGAAAATTTAAAGAAATAATTCGTGGTGTTATCAGGAAGAGAGGAAGATGCCTAAGCGTGGTAACATCAACGATTTTAATTCCGAGGTAGAAGACTGGGCCACGTATGTGGAACACATTGAGATCTATTGTGAGGCCAATAAAATAGAAGAAGATGACAAAGCTGTAACCTTGCTAAACTCGATGGGCGCGAAGACATACGGGCTCTTGAAGCATCTACTAGCACCAGCTAAACTGGCGGATCAGACTTTCGATGATATTGTGACTGTTCTGAAGGATCACTTGAACCCCACACCGTTGATGTTGGCGGAACGATTCAAATTCTATGCGAGAACGCAAAGGAAAGACGAAAGCAACGCAGAATACTTGGTTGAACTGCGTAGACTAGCGAAACACTGCCAGTTTGGAGGGAATCTGACAGAGGCATTGCGAGACAAGTTCGTGTGCGGGTTGTCAAAGGAAGGAACGCAAAAGCGACTACTCGAAGAGAACGACCTTACACTTGACAGGGCTGTCCTTATTGCAGCATCGCACGAAGCCGCAGCGAAGGGAACTGCGGAAATGCAGCTAAAGGCAGCGGCACTCAGTGTGGATCAAATTACCTCGAGTACAACAAAATGCTTTCGTTGTGGGAAGACAACACACGACCAGAACCAATGCTGGTTTAAGAACCAGGAATGTAGGAAATGTGGCAAACTGGGTCACATAGCTAAGGTATGCCGGTCAGGGAAGAAGACCAACAACCAAAGGAAGCCATCACAGGAAAAGTACAACAAGGTACACAAGGTGGCTGAGAAGAGTTCAGACGAACAGAATTCGGACTCGGACCCAAACGGCCAGGAGCTGGGCAGTCTGAGAATTCACAATGTGAGTAAGGAAGCTGACCTACAAACTATCTGGGTCATGCTAAAAATAGCTGGAGTCCAAGTGAAAATGGAGTTGGACACTGGATCAGCTCTATCAGTCATAAATCGAAGGGATTACCACCGGCTATTCTCACATATACCCTTAAGAGATACCAAGTTCGTATTGCAGACATACACGGGGCATAAAGTATACCCCATGGGGAAGATAAGAGTCAAGGTGAGAGATGGGGGTAAAGAACACCCAAGAATGAACTTATACGTACTACCTGAGGGAGGACCACCACTTCTGGGACGGGAGTGGATCAAGAAAATAGACATGGAATGGCACTATCTAAAAGCCATAACGAGTGAGGACTCGGTGCAGACAATCAGCTCAGATTCTGAAACGGATGACGATAAGACCAACCCAAATATGAAAGACAAGGCTAAAATGGACTTGCCGACTAAGGTTGGAAGAACGAAGGCATGCATAAAGGCTTATGCTCCAGAGAAGAACAAAGTTTCAGAACAGAACTCCACCGAACAACGACAACATAGTTTGACAGAGAATTCTGAATCTGTTCAGTTTACGGACATATCCATGACTGACGAACACCGAGCTCGGACTCAACTTTATTTCAAATTACGACAGCAAGTAGAACAAGTGAGTTACCGTCTCGAACAAGAGATGAAAACAATGAAAAAGTTCTATGACACCGAATGGGAGAATCTGGAAAGACAACAGAAGCAGCTAGCTCAAGCAGAGAGCAACCATAGAGCCATTGTGACCAATTACCGATCACATCTCCCTTATGCTGTTCAGGAGTTAGAATATTTGCAGGAAGGAGCAAATGAAGAGGAATCTTCAGGAAGCCAGGATTTTATTCCCGTTCTTCTCTACGACTCCTTACAAGCAGAGTTTGAGAAGTTGAAGGAACAGTATGAACAGGCCCAGGCTACAATCCTGGAGGGGATTAACTCGGCAACCTCCGAAAAGCTAGTTTCAGTAGAAGCATATGAGCAACTAAAGGTTGAACATGAGCAAGAAGTCCAAAGGCTGCAGGAAATTCTTGATGAGCTCAAGGCCAAGACAGACTCATCGGTAGAAGTTCCATCCATAGATGAGAAATTAGAGGTGAAAGACATGGCAGAACATGAAAGACAAGATGTCCAAGAACTCATAAAAATATTGAAGGAAACCCAAGACAAATATGAGGCGGCAATGACCGAGGTTCAACAACTTGAAGAACAGATTCAACTGGGAATCCTTTCAGTGGAAGAAAAGGAAACTGTAAGAAACACAGAGACTGTAAGAATGGCCCCTGAACATGAGCTAGAGAGCATCAAGGCGCAACTTCTCCGAGCGCTGAAAGCCAAAGTACAAGAGGAAAAGAAGGTGAAAGCATTGGAGGAAAAGGTGAATGAAATGGAGAAGACTCTGACCCACAGTGTTCCCGTGGAAGAGTTAACGGTCAGCCAACTCCTTCATATGCTGAGGGACAAGACTCTGCAATGGGAACAATCTGAACACGAGCTTCAATCTTCAAAGGGAAGGAGTTCGGAGCTCTCAAAAGTTATGGAAATAGCTGAGGTTGCAACACAGATTTTACTGGGATGCCAAAAGTACGCTGAATCACGTCTATGTGAACAACAGAATGTTGAAACAGCTGCTCCAGTAGAAGGATTGAATAGCCCGATCAATCAATCCCCGATGGAAGGGGAAGTGTTGAAATCACAAATGAGGTCATTAGTGAAGGATTTGCAGGAAACCCAGGAAGAGCGGGATGAATATGAACGCATGAAGAAGTCTCTTTAGGAAAGATGTCTAGGGAGGGAACAACAGTCGGCTAACGTCCAGTTGGGTAAGGAAGAAGTAGCAGGCCCTCTCGCTAGACTAGTTCAGGACGACACCGAATATTACCATGACCTGTTGAGTGACACGGAATATTACGAGGACTTGGTCTGCCCAGCTTGTGATGAAAACTCCCAAAGTGCAGAAATCAGGATGAAGCACTTCAAGTCTAAGGAACATAGGGAGATGGTGGCGCTACAGCTGGCAGCTGATCAGGGAGCCCCGAGAGTCTCCAAGAAGCAGAAAAGAAAAAGACGAAGCAGAAGGTGATAACCATCTAAATCATTATCACTGCTACCAGATCATGTACGTGGGCCCTACGAAGGGAGCCAAATCAGTTGGCAAGTAGGAAAAATTACCAAGGCAGTCCAGCTGTTTGTAAAAGTCAGCACTGCTGGTTCAGCAGGACGGAAGTTCAAGCTGTTAAGTCAAGGGAAAGACTATTGGATGAGTCACGCTAGCAATGTGAACCGGCTACACCACAGAGATGTTGTTCGGACCGAGTCAAGACCAGAGACTGAATCTGTGAACTGTTCCCGCAGAGACTGAATCTGTAAACTGTTTCCCGCATAGATTATACCTGTGAATTGTTTTACATGAAGTTGAATATATGTTATGTTTAATGGGGGACTAAGTATGTTGTAAGCTAAAAAGGGAGGATTGTAGTGTATGTATCCGTCTACCTTTAAGAAAACCATTGTATGTAACCGTTCACCTTTAAGAGAACTATTTTAGGTGTGGCACTACTTTGTTGGCTTCTGTATACTGTAATACCGACGGTGACCACACCGGTATATAAGTGCTGTGTCAGGATTTATTTGGCAGATTCGCCCTGACCTTCGAATAGTAAAGTCCTGTTTTAAGTTACTCTGGTAGTCTGTGTATTAATTAACTAAACAACTCACAGACTTTACAGAATCTTATTCCACCACCCTTTCAGGTAGTGCGTTCCAGATCTTAACAACCCTCTGTGGGGGGGAAAAAAATTCTCATTTTCCCTCTAGTTCTTTTGCCAGTTATTTTAAATCTATATCCTATGGTTACTGACCCACTTGCCGGAGGAAACAGTTTCTCCCTACTTGCCCTTTCAAAATCCCTCAAAGTTGAACACCTCTATTAAGCCGCCCATTAACCTTCTCTGATCGAAGGAGACCAATCCCAGCTTCTCCAAGCTCTCCACGTAACTGAAGTCCCTCATCTCTGGTATTATCCCTAATAAACCTCCTCTGCACCCTCTCCAAGGCCTTGACATCCTTCCTAAAGTATGGTGCCCAGAATTATACACACTACTCCAGCTGAGGCCTAACCAGTGATTTCTGAAGCTTTAGCCTGACTCGAGAGGAAAATGTGGCGGGGATGTTCGCTTGCTGGTGATGGAACCTGCTTGATGTTAGTTCCATTGAAAATCAGGCGGGTTCTGTCAGGGATGTGCCATCCTCCCCGTCAAAATTTCCTTTCTGCGCCCCGTGGAAGTGATGCTTAATGTCCGGGAGGGCAAGAAGAAAATTTACCTCTCAGCCAGCAGAAGAGGAATTATTGTAGTTACTGCTTCTGAGCAGAATGTTTTATTTCTGAAGCTCCATTTCTGTTGAAGCCCTGTTTTACTTCATCTTATTTTCCTGTTTCAGATTGTTCTCAGTGAAGAAGATCTAACTGTTCTGATGAAGGTCCTTGAGCAAAACCTCGGCGAAGGCAGCAAAGAACCAAGTGCGGCAAAAGCACTTCAGGATGAAGGAAAAAGTACTGGCAGTAATTAAACATTTAGTGAAAAATATTATTTCTATTAAATCACCTTGAGTTTGAAATCCTGAAGCATTGCAATCTGAGTGAAAGCCAGTGACCTGCAAAAAACTTAATTGTCCACGTCTAATTTTTGTCTTAGTTTAATTTCGATTGCAGTGCAGACTCCTGAGAAGAGAACGTTTGTCTTTTTGGATTGTTTCCTGATGACACGGTTCTTTTTGTTTTCCTCGCTCTCTGGTACCACAATTATGTGCAAAAGCTGATAACTTTTGACCCAAGTTTAAATATCCGATTAAGAAATGACGTTGCTGAAAGTGCTCTGACTTAATTGCCTAATGTTTACGCAGAACTGGTTTTGTTTTGTTGGTCTGAAAACCTGCAATTTTTAACTTGTTCAATTGAGCATTTGCTTTAAATATATACCTGTGCCTGTAATTTGAGAGTCAGGCTGACTCCCACCCTTTCATTTCACTAATTCGTTCACAGTTTTATCTCCACAGTTTCCCAATACAATCAAAAACTGTTGATCTGAAACAGAGTAGCAAAACACATTACAGGAAACTTTGTGCTATCCGGCACCCACGGGACCGAGCTGCTGCCGTTGCCTGAAAACTGCCGTACTCTCCAGAGTTAATGTTGAGAGATACAGAGATTCTTATCTCCGTATTTGACAACAAACACTATTGCTTAGCAACAGCTTCTAAACACTCGGGTGTGGCCCTAAAGCTCTGTAGCTGAAGCTGTTGCTATAGCTACAGACCTTGCACAGCTTGACTGTTCAAACAAAGCAAAAAACAAACAAACAAAAAGAATAAAAAACGGCTGCTGATTTTTGCCGGTGGCTCCAGATTGCCGGATAGCTCACCTCCGGATAGCACAAAGTTTCCTGTACTTGACCAAAATCAAAACCAACATAGAATTATCCTGGTTCAGGAGCTGCAATCTTTGGTTCTTGTAGAAATGATGAACCAAAAACATAAATGTAAATGTTTTTAGTGAGGAATTGCTTTGTGCCTACTTTTTTTAAATTTTTTTTAAAAAGAGCTTGTTTAATTGAAGAATACTCCCCAGCCTTGGTTAAAAGGTGTAAGGCAGAAACTAGTTAAAATTGTGCCTGCGGATATCTAAACAAACAAATTTAAATACTTCAAATATAAATAGATCACAAGAGAATACATAAATCAGAGTAGCCTTGCTGTATTCATTTAATGAAATATCATTGTTCAGTATTGCTGTCAAATTTAGTTTTGCTAACAGTTTGCGTATTAATGAATGAACAGAAAAACTCAAAGATCCCAAAGAGGCAGCGAAATCTGGGAAAACTGTGGCAAGCGAGAGCTCCGCAGCAGATCAACTTTTAGAAATGGTCAAAGGAGGAGTGCCAAATGATGTTGTCAATGTTCAGCTGAACTTTGAAATCAAAGAGGTAAGTAGTAGTAGTTCTATTAGAGATTTAAACAAGCTTTAATAGACCACACAATGGAAGTCTCACAAAAGCCCTATTTATTAATGTAGCCCAGTAGCTGCAACTCTTACCGAAACGTTCTATGAAATGACAAATGCAATTGTACTATTTGGAGCAGTTGTGAGATGGGAATGGAGAGCATATTAAAAATTAAAATAATACAATTGGTTGTTGACGCCAGATGAGTGGGTAATGCCATGTCCTGTGTGTTTGCGTCATTGTGTGTCACATTTTGAGCCTGTAGCAGTTGGGAAAAAGAACACTCAAAAGCTTTAATGGTCACGTTACAGAGGATCAACTTTGCAGCCTTTGTATGGCGTAGCCAGTCTTCTGCAATAGTGCTATGTATTGCAGGCAGCTGTGCAAAACTGAATGAAGCCACGACCTGGATTCAGAAATACAATACAGCTTGGTCAAATCTTTTAGAATCCCTACATTACAGCAGTGACTACATGTCTAAATTAATTTAATTGGCTATGAAGCACTTTGGGACATCCTGAGGTCATGAAAGGTGCGATAGAAATGCAAGTAGTTCTTTTAGCTGAAGGCAAACGCAGTCACCTATTTGCACATAGCAAGATTCCACAAACAGCAGTGAGATGATTGGCCAGTTTATCTGTTTGATGGATAGATGTCGGCCAGGACATCAGGAGAACTAGCTGCTCGTCTTTGAAATAGTGCCAATAGGTCTTTGCATCCATCCAAACAAGCAAGCATGGCCTTGGGGTAGTGTCTATCCCAAAAGATGGCACCTCCAGCAATGCTGCACTCTGCCACTACTGCACTGAAGTGCCACGACTGCACCGAAGTATCAGCCTTGATTATGTTCTAGAATAGGGAATTATCATGGTGGCCAAAAGCTGGTTCAAATCTTTTTCTAAGGAATCAGTTGGTAGCTGGTATCATGTGGATTCATTTTAGGATTTGATGTGTCACATGATTAACATGGACTATATAGACCAATCAGCAACATTTAAGGCTCACTACAATTATACAATGAGACAAAATAAAATAAATTTTATTTTATTTATATAGCATTACATAGGATCACATAGGATATAAGGCACAGAAACAGGCCATTCAGCCTCCTCCCATCTTTCCTCATCGAAATCTATCAGCGTAACCCTCTGTTCCCTTCTCCCTCATATGCTTGTCCAGCCTCCCCTTAAATGCATCGATACCATTCGCTTCAACCACTCCCTGTGGGAGCGAGTTCCACATTCTCACCACTCTGGGTAAAGAAGTTTCTTCTGAATTCCCTATTGGATTTCTTGGTGACTATCTTATATTGATGGCCTCTAGTTTTGCTCTTCCTCACAAGTGGAAACACTTTTTCTGTACCCACTCTATCAAAACCTTTCATAATTTTAAAGACCTCTATTAGGTCACCCCATAGTTTTTTTTTCCCAAGAGAAGAGACCCAGCCTGTTCATCCTTTCCTGATATGTATACCCTCGCATTTCTGGTATCATCCTTGTAAATCTTCTCTGCACCCTCTCCAGTGCCTCCTATATACTTTTTATAATATGGTGACTAGAACTGTACACAGTACTCAAGTGTGGTCTAACCGAGGTTCGATACAGTTTTAGCATAACTTCACCACTTTTCAATTCTATCCCTCTAGAAATAATCCCTCGTGCTTGGTTTGCGTTTTTTATGGCCTTGCTAACCTGTGGCGCAACTTTTAGTGTGTGTTTGTATTCCCAGATCCCTTTGTCCCTCCACCCCACCTCGACTCGCACCCTCCAATATAGATTTCTGTTATTTGTCGTTCCTACTGTTCGAACTATAGTTTAGTAGTGTAATACTGCCATCACCTGGCTTATCTGGTATCTGTTGATCAGAGCAGCATTTGCATTGACTGGTCACATCCACAGCTTCATCCTGAAATAGAATAGTAGGGCAAAACAAGAGATCATTGAGGACAATCACCTTTTAGAAGCAAATATTGATCGGATGCTATTTATTAATCATATACAACACCACAAGAGTATGTTAAGGGAGGTAATTAAAATCAAAATACTGTTAAACTTACTGTTGAGATTAGTAAATCGGTTCTGTTGTGATTTCAGGTCGTGGTAGAATTAACAAAGGAAATGAACAAGCAGAAGAACTCATTTCTTGTGTTTCATGTGGTACAGTTGGGAACTGAAACCAAAGTAAGAAACTATGATTTGAGTGCAACAGCCTACTTGAAGAAAATCGGTTTGAACTGCTGTGAATTTACAGGTGGGATCATAAAAAACAAAAGAGCTGAGTATGAGAAAATGTCACTAGTCCTATTTAAGTTCATCCCTTCAGTACTCTAAGTTACCCACCTTGGCACCCAGCTATATTGAGCACCTAGTGTGCTATTTTTCTGGTACCTAATTGGTCATATTATTCCAAGCATGTATCACTCTAACAATAATGGAACTGCAGGAGGAGTGTGCATGTGTCTTTGACAGGCTAGCAGGCTTCCCCATGGTGCAGGACACCATCGACTGCACACACGTGGCTTTGTGGGCACCGCATACCGTTCCTGAGATGTTCTATAACTGCAAAGACTACCACTCACTTAATGTGTAGTTGTTGTACGACCATGCCCAGCGTAACATGATGGTCAATGTCCACTATCCTGGCAGCAGTTATGATGCCTTCATCCTGCGTCATTCCAGTGTGCCAGTAATCTTCCAGCCACCACGTCAAACCCGAGGGTGGCTGCTCGGAGACGAGAGCTATCCGACTTGCTTGCAAGTAATCTGGCTCCACCATAAGTATACTTTTTAATGTTTTATATAATGTTAAAGAAGTTCACCTTTTTTTCCTTACAGCATGCTTGACATTCTCTAACCTTTCCTCTAAGCCTTTTGGTTCATTATTGTTGCTCTCCTCTGTATCTGTTCCAATGCTGGTGTAATATTTGGCACTGTGCAGAACGCAGTACTGCATGCGCTCTGAGTGGTGCATTTTAAAGACTTGGTATTGCATAGAATTTTTACAGCACTGCAACAGGCCATTCGACCCAACAGGCAGTGTTTCTGCTCCACACTAACCTCCTCCAACCTTCATCTCGCCCTATTAACATATTCTTCTACTCCTTTCTCCCTCATGTGCTTATTTAGCGTCCCCGAATGAATCTATGCTATTCGTCTCAACCACTCCATGCGGCAGTGAGTTTCACATTCTCACCAATCTGAGTAAAGAAGTTTTTCCTGAATTCCTTATTGTATTTATTAGTGACTATCTGTTAACTCTAAACTTGTATTCTACTCTATCTGGCCATGTAGCTCATGCATTGAAGGTGATAAAGTTTAGTATTTGTGCCAGTTGTTGTCTGCCTTCCTGTACTAATTCAGCTCCATTCTGAGAATGAACTGGATTATTTCCAGTGTCTTCACTTACATTTACAGTCTGGCTGACGGCCTGTTTGACATGACCATGTTTTTTTTACTATGAAGAAAGCAATCTTCACTTCAGTTGCACTATAAACCTTGCCTCATAGGTATACATAATTTACATCATTGTTAAACAATGTTTTTAAAATGTATTTATTATAAATATTTCATTGGTTTGTTGAACTCTATTTTGTATTGAGAGCTGTGTGCTGCCAGAACATTCTGGAGAAAGAGCCCTAATTGAGTTATATGGCAGCACTTTCTTGGAATCGTTTGTCATTTGAGTCATAACGTCTCTGCAGCATTCCAGCAGTAATTTCTGAGAGTAGTCTGGAGTTCAGAGATGTTACCCATGCGTACAATAAACCAAATCTCCAGCATTGGTGAGTCTGAAATTAATTCGGCTATCAGCGTGACTTGGTTTTGCACTAGTGATGAAATGACTTCCTTACAACTCGGGCTCACTCCTGATGGTTTTTTTCATGCCCAGTGCAACTTGCATGGAAACTCCCTTGTTGCCTATAAACCGAAACAAGACCTTGTGCACAAAGTAATCTCTGATGGCAAGCCCTGGGTGAACAATGAACACATTTATTGTTTTGGGTAGCTTGTCGGAAATTGCACATTTCTTGGGTCACTTCAGAATGCATAATATAAGCCTTTTCCAGATATTTTTCATTACAGAATAAACCATTAAATAGAATTGCATAACAGCAGCAGTAGAGGCCAGACATTTGCTAACAGTCCAATACAGAAGCCTGAACTCAGTTCATGGTAAGTTGGAATAGACAAAACAAATAGATATGACCGAACGCTATAGTGAAAGATACGGAGAGCTGACAGCTCCGTATAAAGCAACAAACCCAAGTGCAAAACAATGGCCACAAGTTCCAAGCGTCTCTGTAGCTTAGCAACAGCTGCAGCCACACCCTTGCACAGCAACAGATGGAGGAACACAAGTACAATATGAAGTAAAACCTACTCCTGAATTTTGCCGGTTAACCGAGATTTCTGGTTATTTAGGTGCCGGTAAATCGAAAGTTTCCTGTAGATGGATGCATTCCACAGAGTTGCTGTTTAACTAGACAAAACTGATCTGGCACATGAGATGGGTGTATAACTCAAAATATCAATAATCCTAACCTGCAAACACAACAGTATGACCATGTAGGTTACTGGTGTTTTATTCGCACTATGTTTGGGCCAATTCACATGGCACCTTTAACTCAGTTGACCCTGTTTGGATTAGGACAAGAGCAGTCTGCTGAATTGTATTCAGTAATTGGTCCTTGTGACACCTTTTCCTGTACGGCTGTGCATTATTAAGGATTCCTTATTGCTATGACACAGTTTCTGTAGACAGCTCGCTCTTAGGCTGCTATATTGGCTTTTAAATGAATGTGTAACTTCTATTTTAAGTGTGATGTTTAAGACTAATTTAATTTGAGGGTCGCAGTGAAGGAAAAATAAGCAACCATGGACGAAATATTGCATTTTTTGGTGCCAGTTTGATGTCCTATTATTTTACATTTTCTAAAAAGAAATTTTGACTGTTCAAAAATTAGCTCCTGTGGTATTTTTGACCATTTTGTATACATAAACTTTATTGGGTCTTTTCTCATTCCTATCACCTTCTATTCTCTTGTTCTGTTTGAAAGTACTTTTCTAGTTATTAAATGTTAATCTATTGAAATCTAGCTTGATGTCCCTAGTGCAATGCTCACTACTTTTATATTTTGTTGCAGATTCAAATAACAAACCACTTAATTTGGTCAGTTCTTCAGACAAACCTGGAGCTGATCTTCTCAAAGTGCAATATATTAAGGTAGGGTTTTATGCGACATAACTCTTTAGAAAAATGGCAGCTAAACACAAAAAGAAACTGCTTTTTAGGCCAACTCTACCCTACCTTAATATTACTATGCTCATTAAGTTCCACTTTTACCAATTGCTGAATGAGTCATGCTTTTTTTAGGTCATATATTCTACGCCTGATGTTACATCCTTGAATTATAGAGCACATTGTATAAAAGATTTGACTTCCTGAGAAAGACAGACAGTGACGGTGGGAAAAATAAGCACCATGTTCATAATGGGCAGACTGGACCTCCCAACCAGTGAAGACTCTGTGATGAAATATATTCCATTCATCACTGCCTGTTTTCTGTGTCTTGTAACTGCCTGCTTTCTGTGTCTTTTCCCTTCCCCCAGTCCTCATGTATTATGTATTGGAATGTGCTGGAACTGGTTGTGTGCAGGGCTCCGCCCATACCTGGCTCCTTTGTAATCTAACTTCAGTCGGGTTCAGCCTCCTGAAGGTAGACATCTCTCTATTTTACGTGTTATGTTCTGAGTTAATAAAAGCCTTACTTTTGTTCTGCTAACTTCGAGTCTCGGAATAATTGAGGCACATCAATTTTATTAACTCAATTTTCAACACTATGGATCAACTCCTGAAACCCGAACGTTTGGATTTGGATCAACATGCTCCGGACGCATCAGCACGCTTCGGACACTGGTTTGACTGTATGGAATTCTTCCTGGACAATTCCGCAGCCGTCAAAGACGCTACGGACACTGCGAAGATGAGACTCGGAATGCTACGGAATTGGGTAAGCCACCGGGTTTACCCCCTCATCCAAGACGCCGATACGTACCTGGCCGCCTGCAACACCTTAAAGGCGCATTACCAGCAGCCTACGAATGAGGTGTATGCTAGGCATCTACTCGCTACTCGCGCACAGCGACCTGGGGAATCGGTGGAGGAGTTCCTAAGCATCCTGAAAAAGCTTGGCAAGGACTGTAAGTGCCGAGATGTAAAAGCCGCAGTGTACACCGACGAGCTTGTTCGCGATGCCTTTATCACAGGCCTCAGCTCCACTCACATCCGGCAAAGACTGCTGGAAAAAACGGAGTTGGACCTGAAACAGGCTGCGGACACCGCGCGGTCCCTGGAGATGGCCCAGAGAAACTCGGACGCCTACTCTTCAGCCCGCGCCCCCCACGCCGCCACGTGTGCGCCGCCATCTTGGAAGGCATCTTCCCCGCCCGGCAGCCCGACACCGGCGGGGCCCAGCTCTCCCCGCAGAAGCCCTACGACAGCCGCGACGCGTCAAGGACCCAACTGCTACTTCTGCGGGCAGCCAAAGCACACCAGAAACCTGTGCCCGGCGAAAGGCACCACCTGCTTTAAGTGCGGTAAGAAGGGGCACTTCGGGAAGGTGTGCAGAGGGAACCCCGCCGGAAAACCAACCGCCGGAAAACCCGCCACCGCCGCGTGTGCGCCGTGGGAGCGGCCATCTTGGACGCCATCTTGCCCGACCTCGTGGGGTCCGCCATCTTATGAGCAGACAGCGTGGACGCCATCTTGTCTCGATCAGGGCCCTACAGTGGCATCGGTCACAGTGGACCAGACCAGGCCGCATCCGCTATCCAAATCAATGGTGGACATCGAGGTAAATGGGTGCCGGGTTAAATGCTTAATTGACAGTGGAAGCACGGAGAGTTTTATCCACCCTGAACTGGCACAACAACTCTCCCTAAAGGTGGTCCCTGCTCAGGGTACCATCTCTATGGCCGATAAAACCCAGACATCGACCATTCTGGGTTACTGCACGGTACAATTGTGCGTTAACGGAACTGTGTATGATAATTTTAAAGTATTAATCATGAAAAATCTATGTGCGAGCGTGATCTTGGGTTTGGATTTCCAGTGCAACCACCAAAGCATCACGCTCAAGTACGGTGGGTCCCAGCCGCCCCTCACAGTGTGCGGCCTGGCTACCCTGAAGGTAAGGCCGCCTTCGCTATTCGCGAACCTTACCCCTAACTGCCGGCCAATAGCGACCAAAAGCAGGAGGTACAGCTGGGAGGACAGGCGGTTTATCGCGACCGAGGTAGACAGGCTCCTGAAAGAGCGCATTATTGAACACAGCAACAGCCCGTGGCGCGCCCAAGTGGTAGTGGTAAGGGGTAGCGAGAAGAAACGGATGGTGATCGACTATAGTCAAACGATCAACAGGTACACCCTACTAGACGCCTACCCGCTACCCCGCATATCAGAAATG
Organism: Somniosus microcephalus; assembly: GCF_052327205.1. NCBI lineage: Eukaryota > Metazoa > Chordata > Chondrichthyes > Squaliformes > Somniosidae > Somniosus > Somniosus microcephalus. The sequence goes on from NC_141018.1 coordinate 9,168,468, forward strand.
GTGAACCAAATCGCCCAATACCGGGTGTTCTCCACCATCGACCTCAAGTCAGCGTACCACCAGCTCCCTATCAGACCAGAGGACCGCCCGTACACCGCCTTCGAGGCGAACGGACGCCTCTACCAATTCCTCAGAGTCCCCTTTGGGGTGACGAACGGGGTCTCGGTCTTTCAGAGGGAGATGGATCGCATGGTCGATGACCACCACTTGCAGGCAACCTTCCCCTACCTCGACAACGTCACCATCTGCGGTCACAACCAGCAGGATCACGACTCGAACCTCGAGAGGTTCCTGAAAACCGCACAAAAACTCAACCTCACCTATAACGAGGACAAGTGCGTTTTCAACACCACGCGCCTCTGCATACTGGGCAGCGTGGTGGAGAATGGGGAAATCGGACCAGACCCCGACCAATTGCGCCCCCTACGGGAGCTGCCCCTGCCCAACACTCCCAAAGCCCTGAAAAGGTGCCTGGGGTTATTTTCTTACTATTCCCAATGGGTCCCCAACTACTCCGACAAAGCCCGCCCCCTCTTGAAAGCATCCTCTTTTCCGCTCTCTGCTGAGGCCCACGCCGCCTTCAAAAGCATTAAGCAGGATATTGAGCGGGCCACGCTACAGGCAGTGGACGAGAACACTCCATTTCAAGTAGAAAGTGATGCGTCCGACTTCGCCTTGGCGGCCACCCTCAACCAGGCGGGGCGGCCCGTAGCTTTCTTCTCGAGGACCCTCCAAGGCCCCGAGATCAGACACTCCTCCGTGGAAAAGGAGGCCCAAGCCATCGTGGAGGCAGTGCGCCACTGGCGCCACTAACTAGCCGGCAAACGCTTCACCCTACTTACCGACCAGCGATCAGTAGCGTTTATGTTCAACAATAAACAGAGGGGGAAGATTAAAAATGATAAGATTCTTAGGTGGCGGATCGAGCTCTCCACTTTCGAGTACGACATCATTTACCGGCCAGGGGCCCTTAACGAATTCCCTGACGCCCTCTCACGAGGGATGTGTGCCAGCGCCACCGAGGATCGGCTACAGACCCTCCACAACGACCTCTGCCACCCAGGGGTCACGCGGCTGTTCCACTTCATAAAGTCCCGTAACTTACCCTACTCGATTGAGGAAGTTCGGTCTCTGACCAGGAACTGCCGCACTTGCGCTGAGTGAAAGCCTCGGTTCTACCGCCCAGATAGAGCCCACTTAATCAAAGCTACACGGCCCTTCGAGCGGCTCAGCTTAGATTTCAAGGGCCCCCTCCCGTCCGTCGACCGCAATGTTTACTTCCTGAACATTGTGGACGAATACTCCCGTTTCCCATTCGCCTTCCCCTGCCCAGACATGACCAGCGCCACGGTCATTAAATGCCTCAACAGCCTGTTCTGCCTGTTCGGTATGCCGAGCTATATCCACACGGATAGGGGGGCGTCCTTCATGAGTGAAGAGCTACGCCAGTACATGCTGTCCAAGGGGATCGCCACGAGCCGTACCACCAGCTACAACCCCCGGGGTAACGGCCAGGTGGAGCGAGAGAACGGGACAGTGTGGAAAGCAGTCACTCTAGCTCTAAGGACCAAGGGCCTCCCTATCTCCCGCTGGCAGGAAGTCCTCTCGGATGTGCTCCATTCGATACGGTCGCTATTGTGTACGGCCACTAATGCCACGCCTCATGAACGAATGTTTGTCTTTCCTCGGAAATCCACCTCGGGCGTATCCATGCCGTCATGGCTCTCCACCCCAGGTCCGGTACTCGTGCGAAGGCATGTGAGGGGCCACAAGACGGACCCTCTCGTGGAGCCAGTACACCTACTCCACGCCAACCCCCAATACGCATATGTCCGGCACGCCGACGGAAGGGAGGACACCGTGTCCATAAAAGACGTCGCCCCAGCCGGCATCGACAACAACCACGGCAATAGCAGCGACGACGATCACAGCAACTCTTACCCACCCACTACTCTTTCATCACCCCCGGAAGAACACCGACCAACGGCACCCCCACCAACTACCCCTTCAACAACCCCGGCGGCACCCCCGGCAGAGACCCAGGAGGCTACCGGGGACACCCAGCCGACACCCGCGGCACCACAACAGCCACGTCGGTCGCAGAGGACTATCAAACCCCCGAACAGACTAAATCTATAGAAGGGGTGAATGTGATGAAATATATTCCATTCATCACTGCCTGTTTTCTGTGTCTTGTAACTGCCTGCTTTCTGTGTCTTTTCCCTTCCCCCAGTCCTCATGTATTATGTATTGGAATGTGCTGGAACTGGTTGTGTGCAGGGCTCCGCCCATACCTGGCTCCTTTGTAATCTAACTTCAGTCGGGTTCAGCCTCCTGAAGGTAGACATCTCTCTATTTTACGTGTTATGTTCTGAGTTAATAAAAGCCTTACTTTTGTTCTGCTAACTTCGAGTCTCGGAATAATTGAGGCACATCAGACTCAAAGGCCAAACGCACAGGATCCACCCAGATTTGCTGGAGCCTTGGTGTGGCACCCCAGCTGCATACTCCACAGTTGTGCTTAAAGTTCTCTCCTGCTATAGAAAATCCACCACACTGGAACCCTGAGAGTCCAAGCAGATGGACGCACTTGGTTGGCAAATTTACTCATGGTGGGTCTGATTTACTTCTCATGGTGTGCTGTCAGGCCCACTGGCGAGGAGGGTCCATTCACCAAAGAGCCATGCATTACTGAGCATTTGGAAAACTAATCGGGGCATTTGCTGTTGTCACTGCCATTTATTGAAGACCTGCTCACAGGAAGTGGCAGTCCATGGTTATTTGGCTGCTTTTGGCACCACTCCCATGGGAGTAATGTGAACTGTCATTGCAACTACTCTGAAGAGAAAGGTACCTTGAGGTGACGAAAAGAAATAGTTAGAATATGTAAAATATCATAGCATTAGTGCTATTAAAGTGCTAGGTATGAAAAGCAAGAACCCTGTCTGTTCAACTAACAGACCAGAATAAAGCCTGACTTAGCAGTGACCATTTTGTGGCACTCCCCAGAGTTTGTTGACTTCATGCCCTAAGCTGCCCTTGCTTTAGAATGATATCCATGATCAGAGACCACCATGAGGTGGGCAGGCTCAGGCTTCACATTGAGCTGCTGGGTGCCCTTTCTTTTGCGCCCCCCCCCCCCCATTATAGAGCAAAGGCTGGGAGTTAGCTGTTGAAAATTGCGACCTTTTGTGGGAAGAGTCACTGACTCATGGATCCTATAAATTGAGGTAGCTCCCCCCCCCCCCCCCCCACCCCTTCATTTTACGCGCGCACCACCCAGGGTGATCAGATTGGACAACCAAATGGTACCTATCTTTGTGATCGAGTCGTTATCCGAGCACATCCTAATCAGCTTCTATGGCGGATATTTTGTAATCACCATAAAGATGGGCTATCTGATTAATATGAGCCCTCAGAGTAATAAACTACTGCCTAAAGCAAGGAAAATTTATGATGATCATACTGCCACACATTACCCAAAGGATCAGTTAGCAGCCATGGACATAAACAGGTTCTCGCTTGCTGTATATTGGGAGAAGAGATGCCTAAGAAGAAAACTCTGTAAATGGTAATATTTGCAGGGCTATGGGGAAAGAGCAGGGGGTTGGGACTAATTGGACAGCTCTTTGAAAGAGCCGGCAGTGTCTTTATATTCCGTTTGTTTTTAACTCGATAGGATTTGAGTGTAACATTCATGATTTTTGGTTCACAGGCAGATCGAAATGGACCACATTTCAAAAGTACTTATGACAGTACTGAGCAAAAGATGACAGTAAGTAAATGTACAGCATATTATATTAAATATATATACATACCAAACTCTTTATTCCTCCTCTTTCAACTCGGCTCTACCTAAGTTCACTTGCACCCCTTTGAGCTGCACACACCTCCTGCACTGCACCCTGGTTTCTCCTCTGGGTGAGGGCGTGAGCTTGTTAATGGAGATGCTCAGTTAAAGGGAACCTTTTACTAGAGTGCAAATTTATTTGCTTTATGTACTAATAGAAAGTTATTAGTTTATAGAAATAGTTATAATGAGTTTGCTGTTTTACAGGCACACTTTACAATTGATGCCACACCAAGTTATATTCAGATAAGGGCTACGTACTTGATTGAAGATTCATACGGGTCTTACTCTCTGCACTAAAGTAATTGATTTTATCATTTCCAATAGGATGGTGGGGCTTCGGATATTTTTAATGGGGGTTAAACGAAAAATAAAAATCACAACCTCTACAAATAACCACAGAACTTCTTAACTCAGTTCTCTACAGCTGAGCTGCTTAAACTTTCTTGGGCCGTGCACCAGAAAATTCTCTCCGCCTCTCTGATGGAGAAGTAGGACCCTGTGAAATCTGTATCACTGGCTGGTGGTGTGGTTTCCCGGGTTGTCCAGCTCTCTGGCCAGTCTAAAGTCACTCTGAGTGTGTGACATCGCTGGAGCGGCCTTGCAGGTAGTGAGACCCAACATGGGCGTTCACACTGGCAAGAAAATTATCTTTTGAAGCTCATTTTTAATTTTAGAAAGGAGAGTATTTTGGGAAAGAAGTACTCTTTTCCTCTCGCCTCTCTTTCCACATCACCCACCCGCCACCTGCAACTTAATCTTTTTTTACTAAATGCCATGACTCCTGTCATAATTAGTATTTTTAATAACAGATGAAGTGTAGCTAGAATGACTGCAGAAAAGTTGGCACTGGATGTCATGGCAAATTTTGAGCACTTTTGTAGTCTGCGAGCATTCGAGTGCTCCCCCCCTCCTCCCTCCCTCGCGCTTCCCCCCCCCCCCCCCCCACCAATCCCTCATGCTTTCTCCCCCCCCCCCCCCAATCCCTCATGCTTCCCCCCCCACCCCATCCCTCGCGCTCCCCCCTCCCTCCCTTGTGCCACCCTCCGTTGTGCACCAGTTCAAAGTTACTTTTTTCTACCTCATCCATTTGGATTATTTCAAAAAATAATTTGGTTGGGAATACCTTCAAAGTAGTGTCTGTAATTGGATTGTTGCGGAGCAGTCACTGGTCACTTTATTAACTTGCATCCACAAAGCTCAGAGGAAATAACTTTTTTCATCAGCCTCTTCGATACTGAGTAAGCGAGCTGGGATCTGTTGGCATATATTGCTGCAGCAATCTGCAATTACCTAACATTTTAATTCTTTGTACTTGCATTTCCTAAACATCCTTTTTATAGTGTGTAGCCAGTCCTGCACGCAGCCCTCCAACTGTGGTTTTACTGAAGTTTTATATAGATTCACTATTACATTTGGACTTTAATATTCTATACCTCTTGCCATAAACCCAATATTCCATTAGCTTTTTTTAATGGCCTTATCCACTTGAGGTGCTGCTTTTAATATCTTGTAAACCTGAACCCACAAATCCCTCTGTTCCTCCACATCACCCTTGTTCAAATTATCATTTTTGCTTTTTTCTAATCCAGATGTACTGACAAGTTCCATCTGCTGCCTCTTTGCCCATCTTACTCCTTGCAGCTTCCTTTGGAATTATTACCTCTGGCTTCCATTTTAGTATCAGCTGCAATTTGGACACCATTCTCTAGCCCTAGATCCAAATCTTTGGTGCAGACAGTGAACAGAAGCGACCCAGAATGGAAACCTTTAGGACGCCTCTACCCACGTCCAACCACTCCTGAGAAACTGGCCTTAACTGCCACTCACTCTTTCTCCTTTCAGGTTCTAATCCAGCTTGCTACCCTTTCACAATGCCATACCCCTTGATCTTCTCCAGCAGTCTTCGCCTACTCATTAAAATAAGTAGATTTGAACGTGAAAATATTTTGGCTGATACTGCACTGTATAAATTTGGATGTCTCAGTCCACTTTCTTCTTGGGACCTTTTTCATGATTTTGTTTCGAATAATTTGCACATCCTTTTCCATCCTTATTATTGGAGGATTATTTGAAAGCGCTTGCAGTTGTAATCGACATGCTTCAAGTTTAACTTGATTGTAGACTTGAGTATTTAGCCTACAAATAGAAACCAGGTGTTTTTTAATCTGTTGCTGCAATGCACCATGTCACTCTTTCTTCTAACATACCTTTCCCAGGCTTCCAATTCTAAGGCTAAGTTTCAATATATTGCGAGCGTTTAATGCAAATTTGGGCGATTTATATTTCCTCTGCTACCTTGAGCTTATTTTTGTATACTTTTACTTTTCCTCTTAATTTCTCATCCGATTTGTACTGCAGCAAAGTTGAGCATCAAGTGAGATCATCCAAGAAAATAATGAAACTTCTTGTTTTGGTGCCAGGTTGCCTTCTCTTCCCTTGACCTGATCCTGCATTCCCAAGCCTTACTTTCGACCATGAACTTTATGGCAGCTGTGTTCCCACCGAGCAATGTCGATAAAGATCGCGAAGCGAAGGCAAGCACAGAAGACCATGAAAAGGAGACTTTGATAAAAGCAGGTAGGTTAGTAAGAAGGGGAAGCTGAATAGTGCCTTGAATTAAAGGTGCATGTGTGTCTTTGATAAACGCTTTGTTTTCATCCTGTATTGTGCTTTTTGGTGCTTCATATTTGCAGAAATAATCCATAAATCGTTCAGAGGAAGATTTCAGCAGTTTGCTTTATATAATGAAATCGTAAATGTGTCTTTTATGTATGTTAGATTCTGCTGTGAACAGTGGAATCTTATCCCCATTGTGGTTTGCAAGCAAAATTGCTGCTAAACTCAGCTCTGTTGCCACTCAATTCTTACCTGTGTTAAGTATTTTTGGATGTACAGCATAAATTACCTTTAGGATAATGTTTTGACGAGCATTTATAAAGTAGTAACACATCATCAACCATGAGATGCGTTACATCTTTGAAGCGTATCTCATTGACTGTTGGCTAGTATCATACATACAGGTAAGGTTTGTGGGGCCATTTTCCCCTCTGATGGGGCAGACAATGCTGGATAGTCGATTTCCATGGTGAAATTGTGATTTGAGCTGAACTGCATAAATGCAACTTCAGTAATGTTGGGTTCCATTTATTACATTTTTAAAGAAATATTTCGAAGGGAAAGACTCCTATTTATCTTCGCCTCTTTGGTTACCCAGTACCATACACCACCTGTGGGCAAGTGACATGCTCCCAAACTGCCGATGCTTTTCCGAGCCATAGAAAAATGGGAGCAGGAGTAGGCCCTTCGAGCCTGCTCCGCCTTTCAGTATGATCATGGCTGATCCTCCATCTCAATACCATATTCCCGCTCTCTCCCCGTACCCCTTGATGCCTTTTGATAGAGTCATAGAGTTATACAGCACAGAAAGAGGCCCTTCAGCCCATCGTGTCCGCGCCAGCCGTCAAGCCCTGTCTATTCTAATCCCATTTTCCAGCACTTGGTCCGTAGCCTTGTATGCTATGGCGTTTCAAGTGCTCATCTAAATTTTGTGTCTAGAAATCTATCCATCTCCTTCTTAAATATATTCAGTGACTTGGCCTCCACAGCCTTCTGTGGTAGAGAATTCCACAGGTTCACCACTCTTTGGGTGAAGAAATTTCTCCTCATCTCTGTCCTAAATGTCCCACCCCATATCCTGAGACTGTGACCCCTCGTTCTAGACCCCCCCAGCCAGGGGAAACATCCTCCCTGCATCCAGTCTGTCTAGCCCTGTCAGAAATGTATACGTTTCAATGAGATCCCCCCTCATTCTTCTAAACTCTAGTGAATACAGGCCTAGTCAACCCAATCTCTCCTCATATGACAGTCCTGCCATCCAAGGAATCAGTCTGGTGAACCTTCGCTGCACTCCCTCTATGGCAAGTATGTCCTTTCTTAGGTAAGGAGACCAAAACTGCACACAGTACTCCGGGTGTGGTCTCACCAAGGTCCTGTATAACTGTATAACTTTTATAGATATGTAAAGAGAAAAAGATTGGTGAAGTCAAGCGTAGGTCCCTTGCAGTCAGAATCGGGGGAATTTATAATGGGGAGCAAAGAAATGGCAGACCAACTAAATACATATTTTGGTTCTGTCTTCACAAAGGAGGACACAAATAACCTCCCAGAAATACCATGGAACATAGGGTCTGATGAAAGGGTGGAACTGAAAGAAATCAGTATTTGCAAGGAAATGGTGTTAGGAAAATTGATGGGACTGAAGGCCGATAAATCCCCAGGGCCTGATAATCTACATCCCAGGGTACTTAAGGAAGTGGCCCTAGAAATAGTAGATGCATTGCTGGTCATCTTCCAGAACTTGATAGACTCTGGAACAGTACCTGTGGATTGGAGAGTAGCTAATGTTACCCCACTATTCAAAAAAGGTAGCAGAGAAAAAGCGGGGAATTATAGACCGGTAAGCCTGACATCGGTAGTGGGGAAAATGCTAGAGTCCATTATAAAAGATGTAATAACAGAGCACTTGGAAAGCAGTGACAGGATCGGACAAAGTCAACATGGATTTACGAAAGGTAAATCATGCTTGACTAATCTACTGGAATTTTTTGAGGATGTAACTGGTAAAATAGATAAGGGAGAACCAGTGGATGTGGTGTATTTGGACTTTCAGAAGGCTTTCGATAAGGTCCCGCATAAGAGGTTAGCATGCAAAATTAAGGCACATGGGATTGGGGGCAAGGTATTGACTTGGATAGAGAACTGGTTGGCGGACAGAAAGCAAAGAGTTGGAATAAACGGGTCATTTTCCGAGTGGCAGGCAGTGACTAGTGGGGTATCACAAGGATCGGTCCTAGGATCCCAGCTGTTCACAATATATATTAATGATCTGGACGAGGGAATTGGATGTAATATCTCCAAATTTGCAGACGACGCAAAGCTGGGTGGGAGGGTATGCTGTGTGAGGAGGATGTCGTGAAACTCCACGATTTGGACAGGTTGGGTGAGTGGGCAGAAACATGGCAAATGCACTATAATGTGGATAAATGTGAGGTTATCCACTTTGGTGGCAAAAACAGGAAGGCAGATTATTATTTGAATGGCAATAGATTGGGAGAAGGGGAAGTGCAAAGAGACCTGGGTGTTCTTGTGCGCCAGTCGCTGAAGGTAAGCATGCAGGTGCAGCAGGCGGTTAAGAAGGCAAATGGTATGTTGGCCTTCGGAGCAAGAGGGTTCGAGTACAAGAAGAAGGATGTCTTGCTGCAGTTGTACAGGGCCTTGGTGAGACCGCACCTTGAGTATTGTGTGCAGTTTTGGTCACCTTACCTGAGGAAGGATGTTTTTGCCATGGAGGGAGTGCAGCGAAGATTCACCAGGCTGATACCTGGGATGGCAGGAATGACGTACGAGGAGAGATTGTGTCGATTGGGCTTATACTCACTGGAGTTTAGAAGATTGAGAGGGGATCTCATCGAAACCTATAAAATTCTGTCAGGTCTGGACAGACTAGATGCAGAAAGGATGTTTCTGATGGCTGGGGAGTCCAGAACCAGGGGTCATAGTCTAAGGATAAGGGGTAAGCCATTTAGGACTGAAATGAGGAGGAATTTCTTCACCCAGAGAGTGGTGAACCTGTGGAATTCTCTGCCACAGAGGGCGGTGGAGGCCAGTTCATTAAATATATTCAAGAAGGAGTTGGATATATTTCTTAAGGCTAAAGGGATCAAGGGATATGGGGAGAAGGCAGGGACAGGGTACTGAATTTGGATGATCAGCCATGATCTCATTGAATGGCGGAGCAGGCTCGAAGGGCCGAATGGCCTACTCCTGCTCCTATCTTCTATGTTTCTATGTAGTAAGACATCCTGTACTCAAATCCTCTTGCAATGAAGGACAACATACCATGTGTGCGACAACAGTTTGGACATGTCTCCCTCTATTTTTTCACCCCTTCTTGGTAGAGAAGCTTTTGTTATCTGCTCATTGCTTCCCCATAGTGATGTGGCTTAAACAACACATTCTGTAGGTTGAGCAACCTGGTTGTGAACTCAAGTTTTGTCACTTTGTTGCTCCTATGTTCTGCATCACCTACCTATACCACCTCGCTGCCATGATTTTATTGCACGTTACGAGTCAATGGTAAAACCGCACATTTTTATAGCCCATTTATAAACTATTCAATTCAAACTTGTGACGTAAGAAAACTACCAGGCACTTGGTCTGAGTATTAAACAAGGCTTTAATCAACTGTTTTTCAACATGGAGATCTAGTTGTGTCCTTCACTAGTTCCTGTTAAAGAATGTCCTGAGCAAGCTGGGCCCATGCCCGAGTATTTATACTCTTCCCTGGACAGCGCCACCAGCAGGCCACCCAGTATTATTTCATAAATCATTTTCACATGAATGACAAGATTCATATCAACTTGCACCCCTTGTTTTAAGGCGCTCTTAAAACCTACCTCTTCGACCTAACTTTTTGTCATCTGTCCTATTATTGCTTTATGTGCTTCAGTGTCAAATTTTGTCTGATAATGCCCCTGTGGAGCACCGTGAAATGTTTCACTACGTTAAAGACGCTATATAAATGCAAGTTGTTTTCTTGTCATCTGTCAGTGTTGTCCGATTCACTATCTTGACAGAAATATGCAATGCAAGCAAGTTTATATATTGCTGTTTGTAGCGATTGCCTTTGGTTGTGTTCTTTTAAATTACTGACTAAACCACTATTTTTCCGTTCAGTATCTAGAGACACAGCAGTTGATGTATTTGACCTGAAGTTTTCTGCTGAGCTGGGGGCATTGAATGTATTTGTCTGTGATGAAAATTTCAGCATTGCTGATATCAAAATACAAGGTAAACAAAACCAAAATCAGCTCTGGATTCAAAAGCATATGTGTATGTACACAAAGTTGATTTATGACATATTCTGTGGTATGCAGCAGCTATATTGGCAGGACTGCTTCATCCCGGTACCAGTAACGCAATACACGTCCTCATTGCGACACACCCAACTTCTGAGGATGTCATGACCAGGTCAACAACATGGTCAGGAGTCTGTGGACGGCGTGGCCGGGGGGTCTCTGGACGGCGTGGCCGGGGGGTCTCTGGACGGCGTGGCCGGGGGGTCTCTGGACGGGGGGGTCTCTCCGGACGGCGTGGCCAGGGGGGTGGGGTCTCCGGACGGCGTGGCCGGGGGTGGGGGGGGGGGGTCTCCGGACGGCATTTGGGGGGGGGGGGTCTTCGGACGGCGTGGCCGGGGGGGGGGGGTGTCTCCGGACGGCGTGGCCGGGGGTGGGGTCTCCGGACGGCGTGGCCGGGGGGCGGGGGGGGGTGGGCCTCCGGATGGCGTGGCCTGGGGGGTCTCCGGACGGCGTGGCCGGCGGGGGGGTGGGGGGGGTCTCCGGACGGCGTGGCCGGGGGGGTCTCCGGATGGCGTGGTAGGTGGTCTCCGGATGGTGTGGCCGGGGGGGTCTCCGGACGGGAGTGTGGTCGGGGGTCTCCGGACGGCGTGGCCGGGGGGGGGGTCTCCGGACGGTGTGGCCGGGGGTCTCCGGACGGGGGTGGAGTTCTCGTGAGAGATGTAGCGCCAGGCTAATGGGAGTGGAGTACCGCAGGCTCAACGCTTGGACCATTGTTTCAGAATATATAAATTACTAACTTTGGAGGCGTGTTAATTATTCAGACCTTAAATGAAACTTAATGACGATATAATGTTGACAAATAGTGGGTGCAAAAATGTGGGATTTAAACTTATAATGAATGGGATAGAATTAACACAGCGAGTTCACATCTTCTGTCTTTAGTTCATGGGCTACAGACAATTATTGCTTATAGCCTTTGCATTTAAGCAGTTGTGTTTTGTTTAAAATGAACTTGCATTACTTTTGAATGAATGCTGTTAAGTCAGTAAGATGGCTAGTTATAATAGTTCTAGGACCAGATTTGATGGCCAAATGGCTTCTTTCTGTGAAGCAGCATTCTATAATTTGATATCAAATCCCTGATGATCATCCAACAAAACTTTCCCCAGGTATGGATGCATCTGTATCCGTGCAGTCCAAGCAGACAGAAGTTTTTGCCCGACTCAAAGATATCATTGTTACAGATGTTGGCTCAAGGACTCTACATAAGAAGGTAAGCTGTTTGATATAGGTGACAATAATTATTCTGGAAGTAGCAGTAGTCATGTCCCATAATGTTATTCCATGCAGGCTACGACTTGACGCCATGTAAGTAATCATAGTGCATCAAAATTAACTAGCCTCTTTGACCTGTGCAATAGATTTTATTCCAATTGCCAGCCAAATTTGTCCTGCAGACTAACTTTAAATGAATACCCCCAGGCCGATGAGATGGCTCAGTTGAAGTCTCTGAGCCAGGGGACCCAAGGTTGCTGTGAGAAGGTGTTGGATTGCTGCCTTAAACTGCTGCAGTCCAGGTGAAGGTGAGCAGTTTGATGCAGCTGAGCTAAGGACGACAGATTTTCTTCCCTAAAGGACATTAGTGGGATTTGAACCCACATTTGCTGGATTATTAGTCCAGGCCTCTAGATTACTCGTCCAGTAACATAACCATTATACGACCATATTCTGACTTCTCCCAAGATAAATGGGATCAGGATCTGTATACAAATAGATTGTCTTAGCTTTGGAGGAGGAGAGTCTGGGCCTGCGACAGGTGGTGAATGAACCAACGCGAGGGAAAAACCTACTTGACCTCGTCCTCACCAATCTACCTGTCGCAGATGCATCTGTCCATGACAGCATTGGCAGCAGTGACCACCGCACAGTCATTGTGGAGACGAAGCCCCATCTTCACACTGAGGACACCCTCCATCGTGCTGTGCGGCACTACCACCGTGCTAAATGGGATAGATTCAGAACAGATCTAGCAGCTCAAAACTGGGCATCCATGAGGCGCTGTGGGCCATCAGCAGCAGCAGAATTGTATTCCACCACAATCTGTAACCTCATGGCCCGGCATAACCCTCACTCTACTATTACCATCAAGCCAGGGGACCAACCCTGGCTCAAATAAGGAGTGTAGAAGAGCATGCCAGGAGCAGCACCAGGCGTACCTACAAATGAGGTGCCAACCTGGGGAAGCTGCAACACAGGACTAGATTCATGCTAAAAAGTGGAAGCAGCATGCTGTAGACAGGGTTAGTGATCTCACAATCAACAGATCAGATCAAAGCTCTGCAGTCCTGCCACATCCAGTCGTGAATGGTGGTGGACCATTAAACAACTAATGGGAGGAGGAGGCTCCAAGAATATCCCTATCCTCAATGATGGTGGAGCCCAGCATGTGAGTGCAAAAGACAAGGCTGAAGCGTTTGCAACCAACTTCAGCCAGAAGTGCCGAGTGGATGATCCATATCGGCCTATTCCCGAGACCCCCAACATCACAGAAGCCAGTCTTCAGCCAATTCGATTCACTCCACGTGATATCAAAGAACAGCTGAATGCACTGGATGCAGCAAAGGCTGTGGGCCCCGACAACATCGCGGCTATCGTGCTGAAGGCTTGTGCTCCAGAGCTAGCTGCGCCTCTAGCCAAGCTGTTCCAGTACAGCTACAACACTGGCATCTATCCGACAATGTGGAAAACTGCCCAGGTATGTCCTGTCTACAAAAAGCAGGACAAATCCAACCCGGCCAATTACCGCCCCATCAGTCTACTCTCGATCATCAGCCAAGTGATGGTAGGTGTCGTCGACAGTGCTATCAAGCAGCACTTACTCACCAATAACCTGCTCACTGATGCCCGGTTTGGGTACCGCCAAGACCACTCTGCTCCTGACGTCATTACAGCCTTGGTCCAAACATAGACAAAGGGGCTGAATTCCAGAGGTGAGGTGGGAGTGACTGCCCTTGAAATCAAGGCAGCATTTGACCGAGTCTGGCATCAAGGAGCCCATGTAAAACTGAAGTCAATGGGAATCAGGGAAAACGCTCCACTGGCTGGAGTCATACCTAGCACAAAGGAAGGTGGTTGAAGGTCAATCATCACAGCCCCCGGACATCGCTGCAGGAATTCCTCAGGGCAGTGCCCTAGGCCCAACCATCTTCAGCTGCTTCGTCAATGACCTTCCCTCCAACATAAAGTCAGAAATGGGAATGTTCGCTGATGACTTCAGTGTTCAGCGCCATTCACAACTCCACAGATAATGAAGCAGTCTATGCCCGCATGCAACAAGACCTGGACGACGTTCAGGCTTGGGCTGATAAGTGGCAGGTAACATTCGCGCCACAGAAGTGCCAGGCAATGACTATATCTAACAAGTGAGAGTCGAACCACTTCCCCATGACATTCAATGGCATTACCATCGCCGAATCCCCCACTATCAACCTCCTGAGGGTCACCATTAACCAGAAACTTAACTGGACCAGCCACATAAATACTGTGGCAACAAGAGCAGGTCAGAGGTGCTAGGTATTCTGCGGTGAGTGTCTCACCTCCTGACACCCCAAAGCCTTTCCACCATCTACAAGGCATAAGTCAGGAATGTGATGGAATACTCTCCACTTGCCTGGATGAGTGCAGCTCCAACAACACTCAAGAAGCTCGACACCATCCAGGACAAAGCAGCCCGCTTTATTGGCACCCCATCCACCACCTTAAACATTCACTCCCTCCACCACTGGCGTACCGTGGCTGCAGTGCGTACAATCTACAGGATGCACTGCAGCAACTTGCCAAGCCTTCTTTGGCAGCACCTCCGAAACCCGTGACCTCTTCCACCTAGAAGGACAAGGGCAGCAGGCGCATGGGAACACCATCACCTCCAAGTCTCACACCATCCTGACTTAGAAGTATATCGCCGATCCTTCATCGTCGCTGGAATTCCCTACCTTCACCACACGGACTGCAGTGGTTCAAGATGGCGGCTCACTGCCACCTTCCCAAGGGCAACTTTGGATGGGCAATAAATGCTGGCCTTGCCAGCGACGCCCACATCCCATAAACAAATTAAAAAAAAACTAGAATAGTTGTGCATAATTTTTCTTACTGTGTCACATGTAATGCATGTGACAGACTGCTATTTTCTCAACATAGTTTCTTTTTCCAATGTGAATTTTGTTTTGACTCGAGCTTTTCCTGCGCCAGTTTCATGGGTGGTGGTGATCCCTTTAATAGGTTACACCCATGTGTGGCATACCCAGTCTATATAGTGTAAATTGCAGTTTTTCCACAACTTCTTTCATCATCCACCTGCTTGTTTTAGAACGTTGCCATGGTGATGCTGTCAGTCCATCGCTCAGTAAAGAGGGACATATTTCTGATGTTGCACAGGATGCCTTTCGTGCTGCAAGTTGCAAACTAAGGTTGGATTTTGAGACGCACCTGCTATCCAACGTAGGAGTGGCCATATCCATAATTAAATAGTTGTACAAGATCCATAGGAAATGGGTTATAGTCTCGCTTCTTTCAGTCATTAAATAGTATGTGTTAGGAAGGGGAAGATTTTGCACCTCCGTGCATTCTTTGTATAATTTTTTTCCCCTTATAATCATGGTGTTTAAATTTGAAGTACTTTCTTGGTCTTTTGTGTGTGTTATTAGAATTATCGCCTTTTTTTGTTCTCTCGGTTCACATGTTTATTGGGAATTAACTTTTTTTGAAACGTGGCAGCACTGTGTGAATTCACACAGATGGGCAAAGTGAACTAACACCGTACTTATATTCTTAGGTTGTGTCCATCATTGGTGGTGAAGTCTTCAGCTTCAAGATGGTTTTGTGCTCTAATGCTACAGAGGACGAGGCCTACCTTGACATGTCAAAAGTGGATGGGGAAGTGACTTTGCAAGTGGGCTGCATTCAGTTGGTGTACCTGCATAAATTCTTCATGTCATTGTTGGTAAGTATACTGCTTGCACATTCTACGCAATAAGCATTTTTGTGAGAACAACTACATGTGTGTCAGTCATTTAAAAAATTAACGATTAGATTTTTCATTAATTGTGAATGCTCTACAGTACAAGTGGCCTCCATTAATATGAGATAATGTTACCTATGGGCCATTTTTTTAAATTTAAATCTTCAAACTACATTTTACATAATTTCATATGTCTGTGCTGCCAAAATCCAGAACCCCACCCCTCCCACCTGATGCATGTTGCCTACCATCTTGCTGTGCACACTGGACTTTAAAAATGGTAAGAGCTAAAATCTAAACCCATATGCAAGCAACCTGCAACAGTAATTAAGGCCACTGATGTCTCGTTGACACAGAAAAATGGTCAGAGCTGTAAAATTCAATCCTGAAAGGATCAGCAAAAATCCTAGAGTACTATAACAACAACAGTAACAACTTGTATTTATATAGCACCTTTAACATAGTAAAATGTCCCACGGTGCTGCACAGGCGTAGTATAAGACAAAAAATTTGACACCGAGCCACATAAGGATAAATTAGGGCAGGTGACCAAAAGCTTGGTGGAAGAGGTTGGTTTTAAGGAGCATCTTAAAGGAGGAAAGAGAGGTAGCGAGGCGGAGAGGTTTAGGCAGGGAATTCCAGAGCTTAGGGCCTAGGCAACAGAAGGCACGGCCACCAAAGGTTGAGCCATTATAATCAGGGATGCTCCAGAGTGCAGAACTGAGTTTCTTCAATTTTAAACCAGGAACACATCAGAAAGTAACTATTAATGTTTTGATTACATAATTTAAGATATAACGTCAGGTTCCACATGTACGCTGATTACACTCGTGCTCTACCTTACCGCCACCCCGCTCGACCCCTCCACTGTTTGTGTTATCAGACTGATTGACTGACATCCAGTCCTGGATGAGCCAAAATATCCTCCAAATAAACATTGGGTAAGACCGATGTCATTGTCTTTGGTCCCCGCCACAAACTCTGTTCCGTAGCCACTGATTCCATCCCTCCCTGGCCACTGTTTCAATCTGGACAGGACTGTTTGAAACCTATCTGTCCTTTTTGACGTTGAGCTGAACCTCCGACCCCATACCCTCTCCGTCATAAAGACCGCCTACTTTTACCTCCATAACATCGCCTGTCTCGACCCCAACCTCCGCTCATTTGCTGCAGAAACCCATGTCCATGCTTTTGTTACCTCCTGACTCAACTATTCCAAGCGCTCCTGACCGGCGTCCGTGAACTTGAGCTTACCCAAAACTCTGCTGCTTGTATCCCAACCCACACCAAGCCCAGCTCACCCATCATCTCTACTTGCTGACCTCCACTGGCTCCCAGTCCACCAACGCCTTGATTATAAAATTCTCATCCTCATGTTTAACTCCCTCTATGGCCTTGCTCTTCCCTATCTCTGTAACCTCCTTCAGCCATACAACCCTCCGAGCTCTGTGTTCCCCAACTCTGGCCTCTTGTGCTTCCCCCACGTCCTCCGTTGCACCATTGGCGGCTGTGCCATCAGGTGTCTAGGCCATAAGCTCTGGAATTCCCTCCCCAAACCTCTCGCGCCTCCCTCACTTCCTTTAAGACGCTGCTTAAATCTACCTCTTTGACCAGGCCTACCCTAATGTCGATAGCAAAATACTGCCGATGCTGGAAATCCGAAATAACAACAAAAAATGCTGGAAAAACTCAGCAGGCCAGGCAACATCCGTGGAGATGCTACCCTAATGTCTCCTTCTTTGGCTCGGTGTCAATTTTTATTTGGTACGCTCCTATGAAGCGCGTTGGGATGCTTTACTAGTTAAAGGCGCTGTATAAATGAAAGTTATTGTCTTAAATTATTTTTTTCAAGCACTTTTTTTTATGAATGGTGTTTACCCATCAAATTTTAAAAGGATACTTTGCCAGATATTTCTTCAGCCACCTCCACCACAAAACATTGGCAAAGCAATAGAGTAGTGTGTGCAATTTGAAGCACTGCATTAGAGAAAGGACATTAAAGCCAGAGGAACATACAGTCTAGATTCACCAGGATGATCCCAGGGATGGAAATATGTAATTATGTGGAGGGACTATTCCTAGTGGAGCACAGAAGGTGTAAAGTCTGTGGGTCGTGCAGTTAATAAATACACAGACTTCAGAAGTAACAAACAAACAGGTCTTTACTATTCGAAGGTCCGGGCGAATCTGCCCAATAACTCCTGGCACAACACTTATATACTGGTGTGGTCACTATCGGTATTACAGTATACAGAAGCCAAACAAATAGTGCCACACCTAAAGTAGTTCCCTTAAAGGTAGACGGGTACATACACTACAATCCTCCCTTTTTAGCTTATTACTTAGAGTCCCTGTTAAACATACATATCTTCAACTTCCTATAAAACAAATTACAGATATAATCTCGGTGGAGTCAATGTCATATAAAACAATTTACAAATATAATCTCGGTGGAAACAGTTCACAGGTTCAGTCTCTGCGGAAACAGTTCATACATTCAGTCTCTGATCTTGACTCGTTCCGAACAGCATTTCTTTGGTGTAGCCGGATTACCTGGCTAGCGTGACTCCTCCATAGCCTTTTTCTTGATGTAACAGCTTGAACCTTCGTCCTGTTGAACCAGCAGTGCGGACTTTTACAACCAACTGGCTGTCTTGACATTTTCCAGTTTTTCAACTAATTTAGCTCCTTTCGTAATGTCCCGCCTGGAATGGTAGAAGTGCTAATATTTTAGACAGTTATTATCTTCTGCTTCTTTTTCTTTTCTGCCTTTTTGAAACTCTCGGAGCTCCTTTCTCGGCTGCCAGCTGTAGCGCCACCAACTCTCTATGTTCCTTAGACCTTAAGTGCTTCCTCCGGATTTCAGCACTTTGAGAGTTTGCATCACAAGCTGGGCAGACCACATCCTCGTAATATTCAGTGTCACTCAACAGGTCATGGTAATATTCGGGTTCGTCCTGAGTTAGGCCAGCGAGAGAGACTTCTTCTTCCTCCTCACCCGTCTGGACATTAGCTGACGGTGGTTCCTTCCCTAAACATCTTTCTTGAAAAGCCTTCTTCATGCATTCATATTCATCCCGCTCTTCCTGGGTTATCTGCCATTCCTTCACGACGGACCTCATTTGTGAGTTCAATACCTTCCTTTCCATCGGTAATTGCGTTATCAGGCTATTTAACCCTTCTACTGAAGTAACGGTTTCCACATTCTTCTGTTCACCTTGACGTGATTCAACGTACTTTTGGCATCCTTGTAAAATTTGTGTTGCCACCTCAGCTATCTCTGTGACTTTTGAGAGCTCCAAACTCGTTCCCCCTGAAGATTGAAGCTCGTGTTCAGATTGTTCCCCTTGCAGAGTCTTGTCCTTCAGCATATGAAGGAGTTGGCTGACCGTTAACTCTTCCCTGGGAACACGGTGGATCAGAGTCTTCTCCATTTCCTCCACCTCTTTCTCCAATACTTCCACCTTACGTTCCTCTTGAACTTTGGCTTTCAGCGCTCGGAAAAGTTGCGCCCTGATGCTCTCTAGTTCATGTTCAGGGACCATTCTTACAGTGTCCTGTTCTTCCACTGAAAGGATTCCCAGTTGAATCTGTTCTTCAAGTTGTTGAACCTCGGTCATTGCCGCCTCATATTTGTCTTGGGTGTCCTTCAATGTTTTTATAAGTTCTTGGACATCCTGTCTTTCATGCTCTGCCATGATTTTCACCTCTAATTTCTCATCTATGGATGGATCTCCTACCGATGAGTCTGTCTTGGCCTTGAGCTCATCAAGAATTTCCTGCAGCCTTTGGACTTCTTGCTCATGTTCAACCTTTAGTTGTTCATGTGCTTCTACTGAAACTAGCTTTTCGGAGGCTGCCGAGTTAACCCCCTCCAGAATTGTAGCCTGGGCCTGTTCATACTGTTCTTTCAACTTCTCACACTCTGCTTGTAAGGAGTCGTAGAGAAGAACTGGAATAAAATCCTGGCTCCCTGAAGATTCCTCTTCCTTTGGTTCATTCCGTAAATATTCTAGTTCCTGAACAGCATCAGGGGAATGTGATTGGTATTTGACCACGATGGCTCTATGGTCGCTCTCTGCTTGAGCTAGCTGTCTCTGTAGTCTTTCCAGGTTCTCCCATTCGGTGTCCCAGAACCTTTCCATATTTTTCATCTCTTGTACGAGACGGTCACTCAACTGTTCTAATTGTTGTCGTACTTTGACATAAGTTTGTGTCCGAGCTCGGTGTTCTTCCGTCATGGATGAATCCTTTGCTTGAACAAGCTCAGAATTCTCTGTCAACCTGGAGTTCTGCTCTGCAGCTTTATTCTTCTTGGTACCATAAGTCCTTCTGCATGTCTTCGTTTTCTTTCCCATCGTCGGCAAGTCCCTTTTTAGCCTTGTCTTCCATATTCGACTTGGTCTTATCATCATCCATTTCAGAATCTGAGCTAATAGCTTGCACCGAGTCCTCCCTCATTATGGCTTTTAGGTAATGCCACTCCATGTCTATTTTCTTAATCCACTCCCGTCCTAGAAGTGGTGGTCCTCCCTCAGGTAATACGTACAAGTTCATTCTTGGGTGTTCTTTACCCCTATCTCTCACCTTGACTCTTATTTTCCCCACGGGGTATACGTTATGCCCCGTGTATGTCTGTAATACGAACTTGGTATTTCTTAAAGGTATGTGAGAGAATAGCCGGTGGTAGTCCCTTCGGTTGATGACTGATAGAGCTGATCCAGTGTCCAGCTCCATTCTTACTTGGACTCCAGCTATTTTTAGTATGACCCAGATGGCCTGTAGATCCGTTTCTTTACCCACGTTGTGGATTCTCAGCCTACCCAGCTCCTGGTTGTTTGGGTCTGAGTCTGAATTCTGTTCGTCTGAACTCTTCTCAGCCACCTTGTGTACCTTGTTGTACTTTTCTTGTGGTGGCTTCCTTTGATTATTGGTCTTTTTCCCGGACCGGCATACCTTCGCGATGTGACCCAGTTTGCCACATTTCCTACACTCTTGGTTCTTAAACCAGCATTGATTCTGGTCATGCGTTGTCTTCCCACAACGGTAGCATTTTGTTGTGCTTGAAGTAATTTGGTCCACCCCGAGTGCCGCCGCCTTTAGTTGCATTTCCGCCGTTCCTTTCGCTGCGGCTTCGTGCGATGCAGCTATAAGGACAGCCCTGTCCAGTGTGAGGTCGTTCTCTTCCAGTAGTCGCTTCTGCGTCCCTTCTTTAGACAATCCGCATACGAACTTGTCCCGCAGCGCTTCTGTCAGATTCCCTCCGAACTGGCAGTATTTCGCTAGCCTACGCAGTTCGACCAAGTATTCCGCATTGCTTTCGTCTTTCCTCTGCGTTCTTGCGTAGAATTTGAATCGTTCAGCCAGCATCAGCGGTGTGGGGTTCAAATGGTCCTTCAGCACAGCCACAATCTCTTCGAAGGTCTGATCCGCTGGTTTATTTGGTGCTATTAGATGCTTCAAAAGCCCGTATGTTTTTGCCCCCATCGAGTTTAGCAATTGTGGTAAACCACTTTTATCGTTCACTATCGTTACACTATAGTTATCACTGTTGTATTGTTATCACCGTTCTCACTGTTGTATCACTATACGAGGTCGCCTCTTGTCGCGCTGTTATACCTGGGCTGACCACCTCCGACTCCGCCCATGGCTCCACCTACCTGCCCAGGTATAAAGGTAGTTGACTGGCTGGTATTCCTCCTTGTTGGACCCGATCACCCACGAGGGTGGGCTCTGTTATTCAGTCAATAAAAACCTTTAGTTACGTTCCTAACTCGTCGCTTTTTATTGGACGAATTGATAGGTATATCAGCAATGTTATCGCCTTGTCGTCTTCCTCTATTTTGTTGGCTTCGCAATAGATCGCTATGCGTTCCACGTATGTGGCCCAGTCTTCTATTTCCGAATTAAAGTCATTAATATTCCCTCGCTTAGGCATTTTTCTTCCCTTGGGAGCAGCACCAGTATTTCTTTAAGTATTCTTATTTATTTGTTTGTTTCTAAGATGGCGGTTTTCCCGCGAAATCGGCGGTTTCCCGCTCTTCCCTTCTCTCCCCGCCCACTTCAATGGCGGTATGTCAATCAAGATGGCGGTTTTCCCGCGAAAATGGCGGTTTCCCGCTCTTCCTTTCTCGCCCCGCCCACTTCAATGGCGGTTTCCCACTTCTGGCGCCTTCTCCGCCTAATGGCGGCTTCCCGCGTTTCTTCCCGGTGGAAGGGGTACGCTTCCCCCCACAGCGGACAGGTTCAGCCGCTGGCTGGCTTCTGCACAGCTCCCCTTACTCGGCTATGTCCTTTCCTCCCGCCCGCACGGCTCTACCGGCGCTGGGTACACCCCGTTAACGGAGGACAGTTCAGCCGCTGGATTGGCTCTCGCGCAGTCTCTCTCTCCGTACCCGGCTCTGTCGCTCTCTCACCCGCACGTTCGGTGCTACCGGCCCTGGGTACCCCGTTGGTGGAGAACAGTTCAGCCGCTGGACTGGCTCTCGCGCAGTCTCTCACCCCGTTTTCGGCTGTGTCTCTCACCCACTCCTGCACGTTCGGTTTTGCCGGCTCTGAGTACCCCGTTGGTGGAGAACAGCTCAGCCGCTGGACTGGCTCCTCGCAGTCTCTCTCTCCGCACCCGGCTCTCACCCGCACGGTTCCCGTTCGCCTCCCCAGCCCTCTCGCAGACCGGTGTTTCCCTCTCCGGCTGCGGCTGGGTTTCTCTTCCCGCGCCTACTCGCAGGCTCAGCGCTTCGTGGCTGCAGTCGCTGCCCGGATTTTTCCCGCCGATCGCGGTCCGGCTGTCACCCGACGCCGTTGGATCCGACTTTTGGCCGGCACAGCTCCCCCTCGACCGAGGTCGAGTGCTCTGCCCTTATCCTCCGGATACTTCTACACCTTCCCCTACTCACAGTCTCTTCGGCCGCCTTGTTCCCTGCTGATCGGCTCACTCCGCACCGTGGTAGAAGGGTAGTCAGTGCCTGTTGCTAACGGAAGCTTTTGTTGCTAAAGTCTTCCACCTTTCTCCTGCTGCAGCCTCGTGTTTTCTTCCAGCAGCACGACGAGGGCGGTTGCCTCTCTTCGACGCTCTTCTTGCTTTGGTAATCTTGCTGCAGGGTACGATCGGACTCGTCGCCACTGTAAAGTCTGTGGGTTGTGCAGTTAATAAATACACAGACTTCAGAAGTAACAAACAAACAGGTCTTTACTATTCGAAGGTCCGGGCGAATCTGCCCAATAACTCCTGGCACAACACTTATATACTGGTGTGGTCACTATCGGTATTACAGTATACAGAAGCCAAACAAATAGTGCCACACCTAAAGTAGTTCCCTTAAAGGTAGACGGGTACATACACTACAGAAGGCAAGGACGAGAATTAAATGAAGGTTTTAAAAATTATTAAGAGTTTTCATAGGGTAAGTTGCGAGGCGCCTTTGGTCTGGTGGGTTGGGGAGTTAGTGATGAGGAGCCATCAATTTAAAATTTCCCCGAAGAGGTGAGGAGGAATTTCTTTACACAGAAGGTTGTTGGAGCATGGAATGCTTTGCCACAGGGAGTGGTTGAGGCAGAGACCATTGCAGGTGTGTAAAGGAAAATTTGATACAGTTGAAGCTGTGGAAAATTCAGGGCAGTGGTATCCGTTTGGATTGCTTTAGCATAGAGCTAGCACAGATGTGATGGGCTGAATGGCCACCTCCTGTGTGGTAAAATTCTATTGTCTTGGATTCTGCCAGCTTTACCATACCCAATGTCCATGTTGGTCCATGATCAGATCTCAAACTGTGCATTCCAAATGGGTTAAGTCAAATTCCCTTGTTTCCTCTGTGGCAGATTTCGCTGTCACTTGGATCTCACTTGGAGAATCAAGCCGAGAGCAGACATCACTTGCTCGACCAAGGCAAACTGGTTTCAGCAGCTGTCAACGTTAGATCGTGGGGCATTAAATGCTTGATTGAATGAGCTATTGTGAGAACACTGTTCACTGTTACAGACTTGAGTATTGAGTTCCTACCACATTTTTATCTGTTTACCTATAAACTAGGAAGTTTTTTGTGCCTTTTGTTAAAAAAAAAGTACTTACACTGTTTTATGTTCAATAGAACTTCTTCGACAACTTCCAAGCAGCAAAGGAAGCGTTAAGTGCTGCCACAGCACAGGCGGCAGAAAAAGCAGCCTCCAGCGTGAAGGATTTTGCTCAGAAGAGTTTCCGACTGGCCATGGACATTAATTTGAAAGCTCCAGTTATCGTCATCCCCGAGTCCTCCATCTCTCTCAACGCCGTGGTGGCAGATTTGGGTTTGATAACCGTGCAGAATAAATTCACTCTGATCTCTGCTGAAGAGTGCACACTGCCACCAGTGGTGGACATCATGGAGGTTCAGCTAACACAGCTGAAGCTCTCGAGGTACGATCAATTTGGTTGATTCTGTGGTGGTAATCTAACCTACATGCCAAGTGGGTTCTATTCCTACTTTACTCAATTAGCTGTATTTGTGGGAAAGGGGAGCAATGCTTTCCATTATCCTCATGTTGTTGTTTCCATGAATTTTAACTTTTCTTATAGAAACATAGAAGATAGGAGCAGGAGTAGGCCATTTGGCCCTTCGAGCCTGCTCCGCCATTCAATGAGATCATGGCTGATCATCCAAATTCAGTACCCTGTCCCTGCCTTCTCCCCATATCCCTTGATCCCTTTAGCCTTAAGAAATATATCCAACTCCTTCTTGAATATATTTAATGAACTGGCCTCCACCGCCCTCTCTGGCAGAGAATTCCACAGGTTCACCACTCTCTGGGTGAAGAAATTCCTCCTCATCTCTGTCCTAAATGGCTTACCCCTTATCCTTAGACTATGACCCCTGGTTCTGGACTCCCCGGCCATCAGAAACATCCTTCCTGCATCTAGTCTGTCCAGGCCTGACAGAATTTTATAGGTTTCGATGAGATCCCCGCTCAATCTTCTAAACTCCAGTGAGTATAAGCCCAATCGACACAATCTCTCCTCATACGTCATTCCTGCCATCCCAGGTATCAGCCTGGTGAATCTTCGCTGCACTCCTTCCATGGCAAGAACATCCTTCCTCAGATAAGGTGACCAAAACTGCACACAATACTCAAGGTGTGGTCTCACCAAGGCCCTGTACAACTGCAGCAAGACATCCTTGTTCCTGTACTCGAACCCTCTTGCTACGAAGGCCAACATACCATTTGCCTTCTTAACTGCCTGCTGCACCTGCATGCTTACCTTCAGCGACTGGTGCACAAGAACACCCAGGTCTCTTTGCACTTCCCCTTCTCCCAATCTAGTGCAATTCAAAAAATAATCTGCCTTCCTGTTTTTGCCACCAAAGTGGATAACCTCACATTTAGCCACATTATAGTGCATTTGCCATGTTTCTGCCCAATCACCCAACCTGTCCAAATCGTACTGGAGTTTCACGACATCCTCCTCACAGCATACCCTCCCACCCAGCTTTGTGTCGTCTGCAAATTTGGAGATATTACATCCAATTCTCTCGTCCAGATCATTAATATATATTGTGAACAGCTGGGGTCCTAGGACCGATCCTTGCGGTACCCCACTAGTCACTGCCTGCCACTCGGAAAACGACCCGTTTATTCCAACTCTTTGCTTTCTGTCCGCCAACCAGTTCTCTATCCAAGTCAATACCTTGCCCCCAATCCCATGTGCCTTAATTTTGCACGCTAATCTCTTATGCGGGACCTTATCGAAAGCCTTCTGAAAGTCCAAATACACCACATCCACTGGTTCTCCCTTATCTATTTTACCAGTTACATCCTCAAAAAATTCCAGTAGCTTAGTCAAGCATGATTTACCTTTTGTAAATCCATGTTGACTTTGTCCGATCCTGTCACTGCTTTCCAAGTGCTCTGCTATTACATCTTTTATAATGGACTCTAGCATTTTCCCCACTACCGATGTCAGGCTTACCGGTCTATAATTCCCCGCTTTTTCTCTACCACCTTTTTTGAATAGTGGGGTAACATTAGCTACCCTCCAATCCATGGGTACTGTTCCAGAGTCTATCGAGTTCTGGAAGATGACCAGCAATGCATCTACTATTTCTAGGGCCAGTTCCTTAAGTACCCTTGGATGTAGATTATCAGGCCCAGGGGATTTATCGGCCTTCAGTCCCATCAATTTTCCCAACGCCATTTCCCTACAAATACTGATTTCTTTCAGTTCCACCCTTTCATCAGACCCTGTGTTCCCCAGCATCTCTGGGAGCTTATTTGTGTCCTCCTTTGTGAAGACAGAACCAAAATATGTATTTAGTTGGTCTGCCATTTCTTTGTTCCCCATTATAAATTCCCCTGATTCTGACTGCAAGGGACCTACGCTTGACTTCACCAATCTTTTTCCCTTCACATATCTATAAAAGCTTTTACAGTCAGTTTTTATGTTCCCTACAAGCTTACTCTCATACTCTATTTTCCCTTTCTTAATTAATCCCTTTGTCCTCCTTTGTTGAATCCTAAACTGCTCCCAATCCTCTGGATTATTGCTTTTTCTGGCCAATTTATATGCCCTCTCCTTGGATCTTATGCTATCCCTAATTTCCCTCATTAGCCACGGTTGAGTCACCTTTTTTTAATTTTTATGCCAAACTGGGATGAACAAATTCTGTAGTTCATCCATTCGGTCTTTGAATGTTTGCCATTGCCTATCCACCGTCAACCCTTTGAGTGCCATTCCCCAATCAATCCTACCCAACTCGCTCCTCAGACCATCGTAGTTTCCTTTATTTAAATTGAGGACCCTAGTCTCTGAGTCAACTACTTCATTCTCCATCTTAATGAAGAATTCGATCATATTATGATCGCTCTGACCCAAGGGGCCTCGTACAACAAGATTGCTAATTAATCCTTTCTCGTTACATAATACCCAATCTAAGGTGGCCTGATCTCTGGTTGGTTCCTTGACATATTGGTCCAGGAAACCATCCCGTAAACACTCCAGGAATTCCTCCTCCACAGTATTGTTACTAATTTGGTTAGCCCAATCTATATGTAGATTAAAGTCACCCATGATGACTGCTGTGCCCTTATTGCACGCTTCTTTATTTTCCATTTTAATGCCATCCCCAACCTCTGCCTTACTGTTTGGAGATCTATATACCACTCCCACTAACGTTTTCTTCCCTTAGCATTTCTCAATTCTACCCATACAGATTCCACATCATCAGAGCTAATATCCTTCCTTACAATTGTATTAATCCCTTCTTTAACCAGTAATGCTACCCCACCTCCCTTTCCTTTTTGCCTATCTTTCCTGAATATCGAATACCCCTGGATGTTGAGTTCCCAGCCTTGGCCATCCTTGAGCCACGTTTCCGTGATCCCAACCAAATCATATTTGTTTTCCTCTTTGCGCAGCCAATTCATCCACCTTATTACAAATGCTCCTTGCATTAAGACACAAAGCCTTCAGGCTTGTTTTTTTAACGCTCTTGGACCTTTTAGAATTATTATTTACTGTAGCCACGTTTGATTTAAACCGTTGATTTCTCTGACTGCCACTTTTGCTTTTCTCCTTCCTATCTTTTGCTTTTATACTTGTTTCCCTTTCCTCTGTCTCCCGGCTCAGGTTCCCAACCCCCTGCCATTTTAGTTTAAACCCTCCCCCAGAGCACTAGCGAGCACTAGCAAACACTCAAGGGAAGATCATGTCTGACTAATTTGATTGAATTTTTTGAGGGGGTGACTAGGTGTGTGGATGAGGGTAATGCAGTGGATGTGGTATACATGGATTTCAGTAAGGCCTTCGATAAAGTCCCGCACAGGAGACTGGTCAAGAAGGTAAGAGCCCATGGAATCCAGGGTGCCTTGGCACGTTGGATACAAAACTGGCTTAGTGGCAGAAGGCAGAGGGTGATGGTCGAAGGTTGTTTTTGTGACTGGAAGCCTGTGGCCAGTGGGGTACCACAGGGATCGGTGCTGGGTCCCTTGCTGTTTGTAGTCTATATTAATGACTTGGATATGAATGTAAAAGGTATGATCAGTAAGTTCGCGGATGATACAAAAATTGGTAGGGTGGTAAATAGCGAGGAGGGTAGTCTCAGTCTGCAGGACGATATCGATGGGTTGGTCAGATGGGCGGAACAGTGGCAAATGGAATTTAACCCGGAAAAGTGCGAGGTGATGCACTTTGGGGGACTAACAAGGCAAGGGAATACACAATGAATGGTAAGACCCTAGGCAAGACGGAGGGTCAGAGGGATCTGGGTGTGCAAGTACACAGATCCCTGAAGGCGGCGGAACAGGTGGATAAGGTGGTAAAAAAGGCATATGGGATACTTGCCTTCATTAGCCGAGGCATAGAATATAAGAGCAAGGAGGTTATGATGGAGCTGTATAAAACACTGGTTAGGCCACAGCTGGAATACTGTGTGCAGTTCTGGTCGCCACACTACAGGAAGGATGTGATAGCTTTGGAGAGGGTGCAGAGGAGATTCACCAGGATGCTACCAGGGCTGGAACGCTTCAGCTATGAAGAGAGACTGGGCAGATTGGGTTTGTTTTCCTTGGAGCAGAGGAGGCTGAGGGGGGACATGATTGAGGTGTACAAAATTATGAGGGGCATAGATAGGATGGATACTAAGGAGCTTTTTCCCTTAGTAGAAGGGTCAATAACTAGGGGGCACAGATTCAAGGTAAAGGGCGGGAGGTTTAGAGGGGATTTGAGAAAGAACTTTTTAACCCAGAGGGTGGTTGGAGTCTGGAACTCACTGCCCGGAAGGGTTGTGGAGGCTGGAACCCTCACAACATTCAAGACGCATTTGGATGAGCACTTGAAATGCCATAGCATACAAGGCTACGGACCAAATGCTGGAATATGGGATTAGATTAGACAGGGCGTGATGGCCGGCGCGGGCATGATGGGCCGAAGGGCCTCTATCTGTGCTGTATGACTCTATGACTTCCCCTAGGACATCGGTTCCAGCCCTGCCCAGGTGCAGACCGTCCAGTTTGAACTGGTCCCACCTGCCCCAGAACTGGTTCCAATGTCCCAGGAACTTGAATCCCTCCCCCTTGCACCATTCCTCTAGCCACGTATTCATCTGAAATATCCTTCTGTTTGACTGTTGACTTTGTCCGATCCTGTCACTGTTTTCCAAGTGCTCTGCTATTACAGCTTTTATAATGGACTCTAGCATTTCCCACGACCGATGTCAGGCTTACTGGTCTATAATTCCCCGTTTTCTCTCTACCACCTTTTTTGAATAGTGGGGTAACATTACTTTCCTCCCTATTTTCTTCCTTCCTATTTTGCATAGTTTAATTCTTGTTCATTCTCACTCATTCTAAATCTATATACAGGAAACTTTGTGTTATCCGGCACCCACGGGACCGAGCTGCTGCCGTTGCCTCAAAACTTCCGGATAGACCAACGTCAATGTTATCAGATAGGAGCTTTTCATCTCCGTATCTGACAACAAAGACTGTTGCTTAGCAACAGCTTGTCAACACTCAGCCTGTGGCTTGGAAGCGTCTCTGAAGCTGTTGCTAAGATACAGAGACACCTTCCAGAGCCTGCCATATCTGACCACAAACACTGTTGCTCAGCAACAGCTTGTAAACACTCGGCCCAGTAGCTTGGAAGCATCTCTGAAGCTGTTGCTAAGCTACAAAGACGCTTTCCAGAGCCTGCATGTGAAAAGAATGCTAGGAGAAGAAAAAAAAACCTAACCAAAACGGCTGCTGATTTCTGCCATTAGATCGAAGCTGCCGGACATTCAACCTCCGGATAGCCCAAAGTTTCCTGTATTTAGTGGAAATGTCTGAGGATAATTAATGTGTTTGGCACTGTGGGCAATAGGTTAGCATTTTCCTTTCCAAAAAATGTTTAACCCGTAGGATATCAATCATATCAATGAGAAATATTCACTTCTGTTGTGGAAGTGCAGCATCAGGATGGATGTAGCAAAGACAAAGAAATGATTGGAAGTAGAGATAGAAGCATATGGTTTGCAACTGACAGAGGTGACTTGGTGATGCACAAGCCACATTGCACCAGTATCGAACCTATATCATAATGAACACTGAAACTACCGGCATCGAATTACTGTCTCCGTGGCACTGGGCATGTTAATGAGTATATTTACTGAATTTGTACCACTAACTCACCACACGGTGGAGAATCTATAATATACAGGCACCTATAATTGTACAAGATGTATGATCTAGTGTGTCAATGTCTGGTATACCAAGTGATACCACAAGCTTCTAGCCAATTTTACAACATATTATTGATAACATGCCGCCCCTGGTAGGAGCTGACAGCTCCCAATATTACAAAAGACCCGACTGTTCTGAAGTCTACAGACCAGCACTCGAGGCCAGTTGAAAGTACGCACCTCCATGCTTATGGCCCTCCATTAAGTTCCAATGATCAGTTATGAAGTAAAAAGGGAGAGCAGTGCTTAGTGTTTGCAAATGTCTGCTTGAGGTCTGCTCTCCAGCATCAATATAAAAGTAGCACCATCAATGAGAGTAGATTGCCCAGCATATGCTCAAGGATAAACTTGTTGGGTGCAATGAAACAGCATTAACATGTTTCACTCACACCAGCTAGTAAGTATTTTCAAAAGCTATTGGTGTAAGTTGGCCTGAGCAGGTGCAGCCCCTAACGTGCTTGAATCCTGCTCTAGTAATATTGTTAAATGGAGATGATGTACTGTATTGCTCCCCATAAATGACACAGGTTATGGGGCAGTTTACGCTTCAATACTACACCTCAGACTTAATAGTAATTTGAAGAACTAATCTGACTGGGCCACACATTTAGCTTTGTAAAAGCCAGGTTGTGTGAGGTACTGCTTATGAGACTTCCCTTTATGTTGGTCTCAGTATTTATTGTCACTTCCCACTGCGAGAGCACTGAGGGTGTGTGATCTGAGTGTAGTTAAGCCATAGGGAAAAACGTGAATAGCGCTGGGTGATGAGTACAGTAGGTTCATTGATGTGAAGAGGACAGAGGCCTGGGGAATACAAATTGAGGAAAGAAAGGGAGTCCAAGATGGCCCATCAACTAGAGCGCAGATATAGTAATTTGAGAGGAAACCAGATAGCGATGAATCTTTCTACAAATATTTGTAGCAGTGGCGAAAGTGTCCATTCAGTGAGTTTGGATGAAGTTCTTGTTGGCATTAGGTCAAAGTCTGTTGAAACAGATGCAAGTAAATATAATCTATAGGTGCAGAAGTCATAGAGTCATAGAGTTTTACAGCACAGAAAGAGGCCCTTCGGCCCATCGTGTCTGCGCCGCCCATCCCTCCCTATCCAGTCTAATCCCATTTTCCAGCATTTGGTCCATAGCCTTGTATGCAATGGCATTTCAAGTGCTCATCCAAATGCTTCTTGAATGTTGTGAGGGTTCCTGCCTCTACCACCCTTTCAGGCAGTGAGTTCCAGCTTCCAACCACCCTCTGGGTGAAAAAGCTCCTCCTCAAATCCCCCCTGAATCTCCTGCCCCTTACCCTGAATCTGTGCCCCCTTGTTATTGACCCCCCTACTAAGGGGAAAAGTTCCTCTTTATCTACCCTATCTATGCCCCTCATCATTTTGTACACCTCAATCAGGTCCCCCCTCAGCCTTCTTTGCTCCAAGGAAAACAACCCCAGCCTGTCCAGTCTCTCTTCATAGCTGAGGCGCTCCATCCCAGGTAACATCCTGGTGAATCTTCTCTGCACCCTCTCCAAAGCAATCACATCCTTCCTATAGTGAGGCGACCAGAACTGCACACAGTACTCCAGCTGTGGCCTCACCAGCGTTTTGTACAGCTCCATCATAACCTCCCTGCTCTTATATTCTATGCCTCTGCTAATGAAGGCAAGTATCCCATAAGCCTTTTTAACCACCTTATCTACCTGTTCCGCTGCCTTCAGGGATCTATGTACATGTACACCAAGGTCCCTCTGACCCTCTGTACTTCCTAGGGTCCTACCACTCATTGTGTATTCCCTTGCCTTATTTGTCCGTCCAAAATGCATCACCTTGCACTTTTCCGGGTTAAATTCCATTTGCCACTTTTCCGCCCATCTGACCAACCCGTTAATATTGTCCTGTAGCCTGAGGCTTTCCTCCTCGCAATTTACCACCCCACCAATTTTCGTGTCATCCGCGAACTTACTGATCATACCCTTTACATTCTCATCCAAATCATTAATGTAGATCACAAACAGCAAGGGACCCAGCACCGATCCCTGAGGTACCCCACTGGACACAGGCTTCCAGTCACAAAAGCAACCTTCGACCATCACCCTCTGCCTCCTGCCACTCAGCCAGTTTAGGATCCAACGCGCCAAGGCCCCCTGGATCCCATGGGCTCTTACCTTCTTGACCAGTCTCCTATGCGGGACCTTGTCAAAAGCTTTACTGAAGTCCATGTAAACCACATCCACAGCATTTCCCTCATCCACACACCTAGTCACCCCCTCGAAAAATTCAATCAGATTGGTCAGACATGATTTACCCTTGACAAAGCCATGCTGACTATCCCCGATTAATCCTTGCCTCTCCAAGTGGAGACTAATTTTGTCCCTCAGAATTTTTTCCAATAATTTCCCTACCACAGATGTTAGGCTCACTGGCCTGTAATTCCCTGGTTTATCCCTGCTACCCTTCTTGAATAATGGTACTACATTAGCTGTTCTCCAGTCCTCTGGTACATCCCCTGTGGCCAGAGAGGTTCTGAAAATTTGTGTCAGAGCCCCTGCAATCTCCTCCTTTGCCTCACACAACAGCCTGGGATACATCTCGTCCGGGCCTGGGGATTTATCCACTTTTTGGCCTGCTAAAACCGCTAGTACCTCCTCCCTCTCGATGCTAATATGTTCAAGTATGTCACAGTCCCCTTGCCCGACTTCTATGTCTACATCGTCTTTCTCCATAGTGAACACTGAGGCAAAAAATTCATTTAAAACCCCACCTACTTCATCTGGCTCTACACACAGCTTGCCACTTTGGTCCCTAATGGGCCCTACCCTTTCCCTGGTTATCCTCTTGCCCTTAATATACTTATAAAACATCTTAGGATTTTCCTTTATTTTGCTCGCCAGTGTTATTTCATGGCCCCTCCTCGCCCTCCTAATTTCCTTTTTAAGTATGCCCCTGCACCTCTTATACTCCTCTAGGGCTTCCACCGTCTTTTGTCTTTTGTAACTGCCAAAAGCCCCCCTTTTTTTCCTAATGCATTTTTGTATATCCTTTGTCATCCAAGGTTCCCTTTGCTTGTTGGTCCCACCCTTGACCTTTACAGGAACATGTTGGTGTTGTACTCTCTCTATTTCCCTTCTGAAAGCCTCCCACTGTTTTGATGTGGATTTTCCTATAAGTAGCTGCTCCCAGTCCACTTTTGCCAGATCCTGTCTTATCTTATTAAAATCGGCCTTCCCCCAATTTAGAACCCTGATTTCCGGGCCGTCTTTGTCTTTTTCCATGACCACCTTAAATCTCACCGAATTGTGGTCACTATCGCCAAAATGCTCTCCTTCAGACACTTCCACCACCTGCCCGGCTACATTCCCTAGAATTAGGTCCAGTACCGCCCCCTCTCTTGTAGGACTTTCTACATGTTGGCTCAAAAAGCTTTCCTGGATGCACTTTAAGAATTCTGCTCCCTCCAAGCCTTTCACACTCTGACTATCCCAATTTATATTGGGGAAGTTGAAATCCCCCACTATTACTACCCTATTATTTTCACACTTTTCTGATATAAGAACATAAGAAATAGGAGCAGGAGTAGGCCAATTGGCCCCTCGAGCCTGATCATGGCTGATCTGATCCTAACCGCCAATCCACTATGACAGGACTATCTCCTGAATCTAACAGCATTAGACACACGAAAACAGGAGCAGGATCAGGCTACACGGCCCCTGGACCCGCTCCGCTACCCACAGGGCCATGACCTATCCGAACCTAGACTCATGTCCAAATTCCTGCCCGCTCCCCGTAACCCTTAATTCCCTTTTCTACTAGGAAACTGTCTATTTCTGTTTTAAATTTATGTAATGATGTAGCTTCGACAGCTTTTTGGGGCAGCATATTCCATGGACCTACCACCCTCTGAGTGAAGTAGTTCCTCCTCATCTCAGTTTTGAAAGAGCAGCCCCTTATTCTAAGACTATGCCCCCTAGTTCTAGTTTCACCCATCATCTGGAACATCCTCCCTGCATCCACCCGATCCAACCCCTTCATAATCTTATATGTTTCAATGAGATCGCCTCTCATTCTTCTGAACTCCAATGAGTAGAGTCCCAATCTACTCAACCTCTCCTCATATGTCCATCCCCTCATCCCCGGGATTAATCGAGTGAACCTTCTTTGTACTGACTCGAGAGCAAGTATGTCCTTAAGTATGGACACCAAAACTGTATGCAGTATTCCAGGTGCGGTCTCACCAATACCTTGTACAACTGAAGCAATACCTCCCTATTTTTATATTCTATCCCCCTAGCAATGAAAGCCAACATTCCATTGGCCTTCTTAATCACTTGCTGCACCTGCATACTAACCTTTTGAGTTTCGTGCACCAGGACCCCCAGATCCCTTTGTACTTCAGTACTTTCCAGTTTCTTGCCATTAAGATAATAACTTGCTCTACGATTTTTCCTGCCAAAGTGCATAACCTCACACTTTCCAGTATTGTATTCCATCTGCCAAATCTCTGCCCACTTACTTAGCCTGTCTATGTCCCCTTGCAGGTTTTTTATGTCCTCCTCACTCACTACTTTCCCTCCCATCTTAGTATCATCTGCAAACTTTGACGTGTTACACTCGGTCCCCTCCTCCAAATCGTTAATATAGATTGTGAAGAGTTGGGGACCCAGCACTGACCCCTGCGGAACACCACTGGTTACTGATTGCCAGTCTGAATATGAACCATTTATCCCAACTCTCTGCCTTCTGTTAGATAGCCAATCCTCTATCCATGCCAGAATATTACCCCCAATCCCTTGATTTTTTATCTTAAGCAATAATCTTTTGTGTGGCACCTTGTCAAATGCCTTTTGGAAGTCTAAATACACTACGTCCACTGGTTCACCTTTATCCACACTATATGTTACTTCCTCAAAGAACTCCAGCAAATTTGTCAAACATGACTTCCCCTTCATAAAACCATGCTGACTTTGTCTTATTAAATTATGATTATCCAAATGTCCTGTTACTGTCTCCTTAATAATGGACTCCAAAATTTTACCTACCACAGATGTTAGGCTAACCGGTCTATAGTTTCCAGCCTTCTGTCTACTGCCCTTTTTAAATAAGGGTGTTACATTAGCAGTTTTCCAGTCTGCCGGGACCTTTGCTGAGTCCAGGGAGTTTTGGAAGATTATTACCAATGCATCCACAATCCCTACCGCCACTTCCCTCAAAACCCTGGGATGTAAGCCATCAGGTCCAGGTGATTTATCCGCCTTGAGTCCCATTATTTTACCAAGTACTACTTCCTTAGTGATTTTAATCGTATTTAGCTCCTCCCCCCCTATAGCCCCCTGCTTGTCAAGTGTTGGGATATTCTTGGTGTCCTCTACTGTAAAGACTGATGTAAAATATTCATTCAGTGTTTTTGCCATCTCCATATTTCCCACCATTAATTTCCCGGTCTCATCCTCTAAGGGACCAACATTTACTTTAGCCACCCTTTTTCTTTTTATATAACTATAAAAACTCTTACTATCTGTCTTTATATTTTTTGCTAATTTACTTTCATAATGTATCTTCCCTTTCTTAATCAATCTTTTTGTTATTTTTTGCTGTCTTTTAAAGTTTTCCCAATCCTCTATCCTCCCACTAGATTTGGCTACCTTATATGCCCTTGTTTTTAGTCGAATACTATCCTTAATTTCTTTACTTAGCCACGGATGGCTGTCTTTTCTTTTACACCCTTTTTTTCTCAGTGGAATATACTTTTTTTGGAATTTGTAAAATAACTCCTTAAATGTACACCACTGATCATGTATCGTCTTATCCTTTAACCTATTTTCCCAATCCACTTTACTCAATTCCGCTCTCATACCTTCATAGTCTCCTTTATTCAAGCTTAGCACGCTTGTTTGAGATACAGCCTCCTCACCCTCTAACTGAATATGGAATTCAACCATGTTATGGTCACTCATTCCAAGGGGATCCTTTACTAGGACATTTTTAATTAATCCTGTCTCGTTACACAGGACCAGATCTAAGATTGCTTGCCCCCTGGTTGGTTCAGTTACATACTGCTCAAGAAACCCATCCCTAATACACTCAATGAACTCATCCTCAAGGCAGCCCTGCCCAATTTGATTCGTCCAATTTATATGATAGTTAAAATCCCCCATAATTATAGATGTTCCCTTATTACAAGCCTCAACTATTTCCTGATTGATACTCCGTCCAACTGAGTTGCGACTGTTCGGAGGCCTATATACTACACCCACTAGTGTTTTTTTCCCCTTATTATTCCTTATCTCCACCCAAACTGTTTCATTATCCTGATCCTTTGACCCAATATCATTTCTCTGTATTACAGTGATTCCTTCCTTTATTAACATAGCCACCCCACCTCCCCTTCCTTCCTGCCTGTCCTTCCTGATTGTTAAATAACCTGGTATGTTTAATTCCCAGGCATTGTCACCCTGCAGCCATGTTTCTGTAATGGCCACAAGATCATACCCATATGTAGCTATTTGTGCCTTTAACTCGTCTATTTTGTTACGAATGCTACGTGCATTCAGATAGAGAACTTTCAAATATGTTTTGTGACACTTAGTTCCTGCTATTGCCCTTTTTATTACTTTACCTTTTACTCCACACCTTCTACCCCTTCCTGACACGCTCTGGTTTTTAATTTCCCCACTGCTACCTAAGTCTATGACCTTCTCTGTTGTCATTTGTATTATTTGCTCTCTGGGAACCTCCCCCCCACTAGTTAGTTTAAAGCCCTCTCTACAGCCCTAGTTATATGATCCGCCAGGACTCTAGTCCCAGCACTGGCCAAGTGAAGCCCGTCCCAACGGAACAGCTCCCTCCTGTCCCAGTACTGGTGCCAGTGTCCCAGGAAGCAAAACCCATTTCTCCCACACCAGTCTTTGAGCCACGCATTTAACTCTCTTATTTTATTTGTCCTAGCCAAATTCGCTCGTGGCTCAGGTAATAATCCAGAGATTATTACCCTTGTGGTTCTGCTTTTTAATTTGGCCCCTAGCTGCTCAAACTCCCTCAGCAGAACCTCCTTCCTTGTCCTATCTATGTCGTTGGTACCAACATGGACCACGACAACTGGATCCTCCCCCTCCCACTCCAAGTTTCTGTCCAGCCCAGAGGAGATGTCCTTAACCCTGGCACCGGGCAGGCAACACAGCCTACGGGACTCTCGCTCTTGGCTGCAGAGAACTGCCTGCATATCTGTTCCTCTATCTCCCCCTGACTGTTTGGGGGCCTATAGTACACTCCCAGCAAGGTGCTTGACCCCTTTTTGTTTTTAAGTTCTAACCATATGGCCTCATTAGAGGAACCCGCTAATATATCATCCCTCCTTACAGCAGTAATAGACTCCTTAATTAATATTGCAACACCCCCTCCCCTTTTACACCCCCCTCTGTCTCGCCTGAAGATTCTATACCCCGGAATATTTAGCTGCCAGTCCTGACCCTCCCTCAACCATGTCTCCGTGATAGCAACAATATCGTACTCCCATGTGTTCAACAACAACTTCAGTTCATCCACCTTATTTGCAAGACTCCTTGCATTAAAATAAATGCCTTCCAGCCCTGCCATATTCCCTTTTGCCTTCACATCTTTGCTCTGCCTTCCCTGCTGACTTGTTTTTTCCTCCTTATTTGGCTGTACATCACCCCCTACTATAGCTCCACTCTGTATCCCATCCCCCTGCCGAATTAGTGTAAGTAGAGGTGACAGCTTGTTACATTATCTTTAAAAGGATCGCAGAAGCTTCATTAAACTGCATTCATGAAGTCACCATTTTCCATATAAAGTTTTCTAAAAAGAGCACTTGAATTTTGGTCTCTTAGTTTATAATTGCATGTTTCTGTTAATTTCCTGAGATCGCTAAGGGTGGTCTCTGTCTCCGATGATGAGGGAGTTTTTGTAAGCAATTCTGTTCTAGTTTCTTGAATTCTGCATCTTTTTTCCCCCCCATTTCAGAACTATTCTCCAGAAAGACTCAGTGCAGCCTGATTTTCAGATTTTGCAGCCAGTGAACATGCTGCTGACAATAAAACGGAATCTGGCTGTAGCATGGTATCACAAAATCCCTGGCATAGAGATCAATGGAGACCTAAAAGCAATGAATGTAAGTACATCTTTTCAAGGCTCCAAAAAGGCATGCAAGTGACTTTGCTGCAGTTTTATATGCACAGTTACACTTTGTGACATTCAGATGTTCTCCGGATGGTGAATGACATCAACTTTCGGTTGACAAATTGGAGATATGCCAACATGACCACTTAGCACATTGTGCCATGCAGCATCTCTGAGCTGAAATAAAACAGCAAAATGCTTTATAGGGAAATCTTATTGATAGTGACTGAATGTCGTTATATCAGGGCCTGACTGATTGATTGATTCCCATTTTGTGGAGTGAAGAAAGCAGTGGTGGGATTAACAACAACTAATTGTATTTATATAGCGCCTTTAATGTAGTAAGGCGCTTCACAGGAATGTTAGCAAACAAAATTTGACACCGAGCCACATGAGATACTAGGACAGATGATCAGAAGCTTGGATAAAGAGGTAGGTTTTAAGGAATACAGGAAATTTCGCGATATCCGGCACCGACGGGACCGAGCTGCTGCCGATCTATCAACTTCCGGACAGACCAGCGCTAATGTTGAAGGGTACGGAGGTTTTCATCTCCGTATCTGACAACAAACACTGTTGCTTAGCAACAGCTTGTAAACACTTGGCCCGTACCTTGGAAGCGTCTCTGAAGTTGTTGCTAAGCTACAGAGACGCTTTCCAGAGCCTGACTGTTTATAAAAAAATTAAAAAAAATGCTAGAAGAAAAAAAAATGCTCGGAGAAGAAAAAAAAAACTAACCAAAACGGCTGCTGATTTCTGCCGTTAGATCGAGGTTTCCGGACATACAACCTCTGGATAAACCAAAGTTTCCTGTATCTTAAAGGAGGAGAGAGAGGTGGCGAGGTTTAGGGAGGGAATTCCACAGTTTCGGGCCTAGGCAGCTGAAGGCACAGCAGCCAATGGTGGAGTGATTAAAATCGGGGATGTGCAAGAGGCCAGAATTGGAGGAGTATGGAGATCTCGAAGGCTTGTGGGGCTGGAGAAGGTCTACAGAGATAGGCAAGAGCGAGGATATCGAAGGATTTGCAAGCCCAAGATGAGAATTTTCAAATTGAGGCTTTGCTAGCCAATGTAGATCAGTGAGCACAGGGGTGAGGGGTGAACAGGACTTGGTGCGAGGTAGGTTATGGGCAGTGAGCACAGGGGTGAGGGGTGAACAGGACTTGGTGCGAGGTAGGTTATGGGCAGTGAGCACAGGGGTGAGGGGTGAACGGGACTTGGTGCGAGGTAGGTTATGGGCAGTGAGCACAGGGGTGAGGGGTGAACGGGACTTGGTGCGAGGTAGGTTATGGGCAGTGAGCACGGGTGAGGGGTGAACGGGACTTGGTGCGAGGTAGGTTATGGGCAGTGAGCTGAGGGGTGAACGGGACTTGGTGCGAGGTAGGTTATGGGCAGTGAGCACAGGGGTGAGGGGTGAACGGGACTTGGTGCGAGGTAGGTTATGGGCAGTGAGCACAGGGGTGAACGGGACTTGGTGCGAGGTAGGTTATGGGCAGTGAGCACAGGGGTGAGGGGTGAACGGGATTTGGTGCGAGGTAGGTTATGGGCAGTGAGCACAGGGGTGAGGGGTGAACGGGACTTGGTGCGAGGTAGGTTATGGGCAGTGAGCACAGGGGTGAGGGGTGAACGGGACTTGGTGCGAGGTAGGTTATGGGCAGTGAGCACGGGTGAGGGGTGAACAGGACTTGGTGCGAGGTAGGTTATGGGCAGCAGAGTTTTGGATGAGCTCAAATTTATGTAGGGTGGCAGATGGGCCGTCAGTCAGGAGAGCAGTGGAATAGTCCAGTCGAGAGGCAACAGGGGCATGGATGAGGGTTTCAGCAGCAGATGTGCTGAGACGGGCGGAGTCGGGCGTTGTTACAGAGGTGGAAGTAGGCAGTCTTGATAGAACGGATTATGTGGTCGCAAGCTTATCTCGGTGTCAAATAGGAAAGGTCTGGTTCAGCTGCAGGCAGTTGCCAGGGAGAGCGATGGAGTCAGTGGCTAGGGAATGGACTTTGTGGTGGGGACTGAAGACAATGGCTTCGGTCTTGCCAATATTTATTTGGAGGAAATTTCTGCTCATCCAGTACTGGATGTCTGGCAACCAGAGGTAGTAGTGAGGTAGAGCTGGGTGTTGTCAGCTTACATGTGGAACCTGGCGTGTTTTCGGATGATGTGGCTGAGGGACAGCATGTCGATGAGAAATAGAAATAGATCAGACCAATTTAAATATGTTGACTGAATGAATCCAGACTTTGATCCAACAAAGATGTGTATCTTCTTTATCATACTAGAGTTTAAGCCTGAAATAAAACTGACAGTGGTATTGTCAGACATCAACAGGTGTTGAAGAGTTAATGAATTCTTTTAACGGGGAATTAGAAGGTGGCTTGAAAAAGAGAAATATTAAAGTGTGGAGAATGGGATTAGATTTGGTGACTCGTGGAGAAATGCACTAGCGTAGACTTGATGGGCCAAATGGCCTGTTTCTGTGCTGTAACATTCTTTGATTATATGGCTGACTTTAAAATGTCGGTGATCCATAAAAAAAAATGTAATGAAGAGAATTGGTTAATCCTGGAGTAGAGAGTTTCAAGACTGGAGGTCACCATTTGTGTTGGTCTGTAACGTGTGCTTTATTGATTCTATTGGGCTCAGCAATGTAAGATCACAACCCCTTTGTATTACAACACTCCAACCAATGAAACCCTGACTTCGGCGGCGGTGATTTATTATACACGTGGTGGTACTGCCACCGGGGGAGTGGAAAGCCCCCCGAGGAAACAGATTCCCAGGCTCTTACAGAGGTAGCGGCAACTGTAAATGTGCCTCGATGAAAGTTGGTGGCCAGAAAATGAGTCACAGTTGAAAGCACTGTGCAGCTATTCCTCTGGCACTGTGCTGTGCAACCTGCTCCTCAGTGTAACTGGAATACATTTCACTTCAGCAGCTCCGGCATGTTGCGCAATATAATCGTGATATTAGGTTTTGACTATAATTGTTAGTAATCCCACGAACACAATTGCTATTCTCTTCACCTACATGGTAAGGGAGCAGCAAAATGAGAATTGTTTTCTGTGTAACAGTTTGAGCATCTGAATTCATTGGCCGCTATAGCGATTGGAAGTTTGAGGAACCGGCCCTTTTATATACACTCCAGTAAATGCACTGTGCTGTGCATCCATTTATGCTCTTAATTACCTGTTCTATCAAGTGTAGTCTCACGTGAGCCAGTGTCTTCAATCAGATACCAGCTCATGTACTAAAATAGTAGCTTCTAGTTATAAATGATGCTGAGGTTTTAGTGAAGGACCCAAGAAAAGTTAATAATGCGAAAAAGCCATTCAACCCATCGTCCCTCATTCCTTTCGTATGCTTACCCTCCCATTTGTGATTTCTGATTTATCGGTATAATTAAAAGCGCTGCACTTGCCACTTGTCCGAAGAGCTCAGGGTAAGTGATGCGCTCATAGGGCGCAAAGTACGCTGATTGGCTTAAATCCTCGTTTTAAAAAGCAACCAATCAAAATACTTAAATATTAACAAACTATTGAAGTACTCCATTATAAAAGAAATTTACATTCACACACAAACTTCTTCAAAAACATGAAACTTTTAAACATTATGACAGGTTTCTAGTTCCCCCTCAACTGTTTCATCAAGTCCACCTCATAATAAACTACGTAAGACTCTTCTCTCGGGGGTCACGGCATGCCTTCTGCTCTGTTAACAAGGCTAAGATCTTTCAACTGGTCCTTCCCTCAACATTCTTTTTTCCATTCATGTATGACCTCGGTGTTGGTTCATCTCACATGCAAAACCCCTGACCTCACCTCAGAGATGTAATCAGAAAGGAGAGGCAAGAGACGGAGGAGGAGATCGAGCGAGCAGACCATAATTTGAAAATAAACAATGTGAAGGATTTGAATTAGCTTA
This sequence comes from Somniosus microcephalus, assembly GCF_052327205.1. Lineage (NCBI taxonomy): Eukaryota > Metazoa > Chordata > Chondrichthyes > Squaliformes > Somniosidae > Somniosus > Somniosus microcephalus. The sequence continues at coordinate 9,210,424 of NC_141018.1, forward strand.
GTGACCGATTGATATGTAGTGAATATGGATTTTCAGAAGGTGTTTGAAAATGTGTATCGCAGGAGGCTTATTTTTGGACAGCAAAACTGCTTCTGCCTCTGCCGCCTTCTCCGTCACTGAAACCCGCACCCTTGCTTTCGTGGCATAATTTATCCAGTGGTTTTATTAGATGTTCCTCCACTTTCCATGAACTCCATATTGTCGAGCCCTTGTCCTACCCCACTTTTATTTCCGGCCGCCCATCAGCTCTGTCCTCGCTGATGTACACTGGCTCCGTCCCCCAATGCATTAAATTTGAAATTGTCAGCCGAGTCTTGAAATCCCTCCATGACTTTGCGTTGCTCTACTCTGGAACCAGCTCCCGTTTTGCCTTCTCTCCTGCACCCTTGGGTCTCCTTATTTTTTTGTGTACCTCCCTCCCTTTGCCTTTATCCAGTAAGGCTTCTGTAGCTTTAAAAAAAAAAAAAATCTTTCTCTAGCTTTGAAATGAGACTTGTGCTATGTTGATAAATATCTGTGGCCCAGCTGTTTCAACAGCTGCATTGAGAGAGCCTTGAATGACACCTTGTTCAACATCTTCAGATGTGGTTGCTAATGTCGGAGCTCAGATCCTGGACACCGTGCATGTAGTTGTTTGTCAGATCGTCCTATGAGCTCCTGGTCATTTGATCTTACTTGCCTCAGATAGTTGCGTTCGGTCTGTTTGCACCCGAGTTGTTGCAGCATTGTGGAGCTGGGGAAAATTTAGCTTGTGTTGCCCTGTGTTTTGCTGGCTACTGCTTCCTAGTTGGCGGAAAATCAGTGGTATTAAATAGCCTGGAAAACGTATGAAAAACCAGGTTAAAATATTGATGCTTAGATTTCTTTGCCTGTCTTTGTTTGCAGGTTACAGTTAGTCAGGATGATTTGACGATGCTGTTGAAAATCCTGCTGGAAAACCTTGGTGAGGTCACAAATGACCAGGGTGTCACAGCAGAGCCAGAAGAAGACTCGGACAAAACAAGAGACAAAATTGTTGCCTCTGGAGCCAAACTGTATGAAGGTACTGAATAATTTCAAAGACATTGACACTTTTTCCTCGAATCAATCGTTTGTTACTCAAAATGTAGTCAACATTTTACAATTTTGTCTGTCTGAATTAACTAAAGTAGATTAAGTGGCTTTTTTTTCTTGGCTAACCCACGTTGATTGTATTGTAAAAGCAACATTCCATCATGTGGCACAGCATGTTCTACCTGTCGAGATCCACTGACTCCTCCCACTGAGTTCCTGATATTGCTCGACGGGAAGCACTTGGTGGAGACCAGGTGTGTCCTTTGAAGGAAGGAAGGAAAGATTATTATCCTGTGCCTTCCCAGGAACCTCCTAGAGACCAGCTCAGAGCATTGATGCAGATTTTACAACAGTCCTTAGAACAGACCTTGCCCTCTTGGATGCAGTTGGTGTGTGAACCCCAGGAAACTAAGGGAAGAGAAAACAAGGAACAATATGCATTGTGTGTCCAAACATATTTTTTCCAATTACTTCCTGAAGGTGATGACTCTCTGGGTACAAGCCCACAGGTATTGACAGCTTACTGGTACCTCATGTGCGAGTGCAAGTGGTGTTGACAATGCTATTGTCCATGGGAGGGATTGCAGGGAAACCTGACCCTACCCTTACCTGATGTTTACATATGGCCATCTTCATTAGATAGCAACCAGGAGCTGGAATCCTGACAAACTCCTCATTCCCCAGCCCAGTACATTAAGATTAATTGCAGTGCTCCATTGTTTACCTGGCTAACCTCAGTCCAGACCACGAATCTTAGCTGGATCTTCCTGGTCTGCATGCCTCCGTACCAGCCCACAAGGGAAATTTATTCGGTTGGCTATTAAGGCGCTGAGTCCACACTGCATTATACCTTTATCATCAAAGGCATTAATTTAAAACCAACACATATCGCAGTACTGCTGTGATTTAATAGAAAGAAGTAATACCTTGCATTTGTTTAGACCCATATCACCTCAAATATTTCAGAACGCTTTGCATACATTTGAAATACAGTGGCTGTAACATGGGCCAACACAACAGTCATTTGCACACTGCAAGATTCCACATATAACAATGAGATGAAGGACGTCAATTTATTTTTGAAGGTATTCGTTTAAGAAAGAATGGTCAGACATTCTTCAAAGAGCATTGCAGGATCCTTCCCACACCTCAGAAGAGGCAGATCTGTTTAATTGGCCATGGTAAAGAAAGCACCTCCGACAATGCAGCACTCCCTCAATACTGCACTGGAGTAAGCGTTTTGATTATAACTTCATACCAGGAGTTTGAATCCATCACCTTGTGACCTGCAGCCAAGAATGCGGCTGACTGAATCAATCTACTCCAACGTTAGGGTGGGCGATGTGGGACAGTTTCTATGAAATGTAAAGTTAGATTTGATGCAAAACTGACAAGCTTGATTTATCATAAGGGTTTCGCTCGATCAGTTGTTACTGACTGAATTCATTGTGTATTTAATTTGCAGGCTGTCCACAACCGAAAGCAGATGATGTGGCCCCTGCAGAATCCGAGAATAAACCTGAGCCATATGAGACTCTGAAGTTTGACTTCAAGTTTGAATCACTTTCAATTGTGCTGTATACTAAAGATCTCAAACAGGTCTGTAGGATGTTTGCTTTATTCAGAGTTGAAAATATACAAGTATTTATAAAAAAAATAAAAAAAAAATTTAAAAAAAATCTGTCTGTTAATCCAAAACTGGACAACCAAGAACCCTTTCTGCAGGAAAAGTGTTGATGGTTTGTAACGAGGTGAACAAACATCGGAAAAACACGTTATACAATTGCCTGTCCTTTTTGCTAAGATAGCAAATTTAGTCAAAGTTCCATTCTCGGCGATCAGCTCATTCTTGCTGAAAAAGACCGATGCTGGTCTAGATAGGATTGTTACAATTCAGGCTCTTTCCCAACACTCTTTTACAACAAAAAGCAGTTTCCCTAAGCAGTCCCATGTCTCCTATGGATTCAAATTTACAATCTTTTTTGCCACAGGGCTAATAATTATGCTTTTTAAACATCAAAAGACTACATGGGCTGCCCGTCGGGTTCTTGTGTCCACTCTGCAATGTGGTAAATATCACGCTGTTGGACTTCATCCGGCAACGCCTTGATTTTAAAATTCTCATCCTAATTTTCAAATCCCTCCATGGCCTCGCCCCTCACTAGCTCTGTAATCTCCTCCAGCCCCACAGCCCCGCGAGATTCTGCAGTCCTCCCATTCTGGCCTCTTGTACATCTCTGATTTTAATCACTCCACCATTGGCGTGCCTTCAGTTGCTAAGCTGTGGAATTCCCTCCCTCAACCCCTCTACTTCTCTCTCCTTTTAAGACACTCTTTAGAACCTACCTCTTTAATCTCCTCTGTCCTATATCGCCCTATGTGGCTGGGTTTTTGATAACGCTCCTGTGAAGCACTTTGGGATGTTTTAGATGTTTTAGTACGTTAAATGCGCTATATAAATGCAAGTTGTTAATCGTTTAGACTACAACCAATATGTTACATTTATTTACAAATTGGCAGAATTACTCAAACAGAAAACACACAACATATAACTGCGAACACAATGTTTCATTTACACAACTGTTCCAAAAGCAATAGGCTCTCAAATCTTAGTTGTGTGTGCGCTGACTTCCATGGAGTCCCTTTGGGCTACCTGTACTGAAAACAGGCAGCCAGAGCAAAGGACTGACGATAAAAAGATGACCCACACCTCCTGCACCGTTGTGAGTCTGCAAAGGCAGACTCCAGACAGCCATGATCGTAATCCAATCCAATAGATAGGGTACAATCCACTCTTGGCTGTCTGTTGAGTTAATTGTTTATGACACCTGGCCAGGCCATAAACAATGTGCATTGGAATTTCCATTCATTTGGAAAATCTTTTGATGTTTCAGCTCTTCAGAACATAACTCTTCTCTTCCAGCTTGGGAACCTTGTGTACTTCAAGGACATGTAGTTTCTGATACAGTTAACTTGAGTATTGGGAATGACATCACTGACTATAAACAGCTAGGCAAAGTGCTCCCACGTGGCGATCTAGATGGCTCTGGAAAGCTTAATAGATTGTCTACCCCAGCAATCAAGACAAAAGGGTCTCTTTTTAAAAAGTAGTTATAATCATACAACCCAGAAGGTGGCCATTTGGCCCATTGTGCCTCTGCCAGCTCTTTGAAAGAGCTGTCTAATTAGTCCCACTCCCTGCTCTTTCCCCAGAGCTCTGCAAATGTTTTCTTTTGAAGTATTTATCCAATTCCCTGTTGAAAGTTTCTATTGAATCTACTTCCACTGCCCTTTCAGGCAGCGCATTCCAGATCATTATTACCCGCTGTATGGAAAGAAAAAAAAATTCTCCTCATCTCCCCTCTGGTTCTTTTGCCGGTTACTTTAAATCTGTGTTGTCTGGTTACTGACCACCCTGCCAGTGGGAACAGTTTGGTCCCCATGTACGTTACCAAAACCCCTCAAAATTGTGAACACGTCAGAAATCACATTGATACAACGCTATCTACTTAGTTGCTTAATGCTAACTAAATGGCTAGAAGTGGACGGGTTGTTCTCAGTTTCTGAGTGTACTAATAGAATTTGATGCCACCCAGATATCCAGTCAGAATGAAATGGTAAACATTTGAAAAATTACAGTAAAAAAACAATTTCGACCATCATGATCCCTCCAGCAGCAAGCAGTGCTGGGCAGTTTTATTATTTAATTTTGGCCATATACAGGCTCACACTGATCACTCTTCAAAAAATACTTTGTGCATTCTATATACTGCATTAAAATTTGTAGGGACAATTGTTGCGCACTGCCATTAATTTACAGAAATTAAAAATATTATTGTCAAATCCAATGTCTTAAGAACAGCACTTCAGTGCAGTACTGAGGGAGTGCTGCACTGTTTGAGATGCTGGCTTTTAGTTGAGACATTAAATCAAAGCCCCGTCTTCTCTCTCGGGTGGATGCGAAGTATTCTAGGGCACTATTCGAAGAAGAGCAGTGGAGTTCTCCCCGGTGTCCAGGCCAATATTTATCCCTCAACCAGCAGATGATCTGGTCATGTATTTTGTTGCTGTTTTGGGACTTGCTGTGCACAAATTGGCTGCTGCGTTTCCTACATTACAACAGTGACTGCACTTTAAAAGTAATTCATTTCCTGTAAAGCACTTTTGGATGTCCTGAGGTCATGAAAGGCGCTATATAGTTGCAAGTCTTTCTTTAAGAGTCGAAATTGCTAATCTAAGGATATGAAAATTTTAATTGCTAATTGTTCCCACTTAAAACTTTATGATTCTATCTCATTTGTATAATAAATTGATTCCACTTTCTCCCATTGTATGTCACCTGTTATACAGCTTGTGTTTTTGTGTAGATAAAGGCCCACACATCCATGCAATGATAATGAAATTTAAACTTTTCAGTGTACACGTTTAAACCCTTAACTTTCTATCTGTGTGGATGCTTTATTGAGAAGGATACTCTGAACACGCTTGTAGAATGTTTTTATTCATGTTTTTTTTGCATGTTGAAGCCCACTGGGCTGGTGCAGCGCCTCGAAAGTTCACGTCTGGGAGAGTTCAGGCTACACCTCACCACAGCCTCGGGGATGATGTTCACAGATGGGTCGCTGGTATTTGACACAAAGCTCACTACATGTACACTGGATGATCTAAGAGAGGGGATTGAAAAAGTTACTCAGAGGTTAGAATGATTTGTGTTTTTTTAATTCTCCTGTTGTGTACAGCTCTCAGCAGTCAGTGACAGAATGCCATTCCTTACCTGCTGTCATTTAATATTTTCTATTTGTTGTCAGATAATAGTGACAACAGGTCAAGGGGCAACTCCTCGCCTGACCCCAATAGTTCTGTAAATGATCAGTTTACATGGAGTGATGTGCTAAATGATAATATAGCTATGAGAATCAGATGACTGGAATAGCTTTATTCCTGCAATTAGCATAAACATTAAAAAAATAAATTTTATGTACTGCAGCAGTTCAAGGCGGCGGCTCACCATCTTCTCAAGGGCCATTAGGGATGGGCAGTTCACCAGACCGATACCTGGGATGGCAGGAATGACGTATGAGGAGGAATTGAGTCGATTAGGCTTATACTCGCTAGAGTTTAGAAGAATGAGAGGGGATCTCATTTGAAACTTATAAAATTCTAACAGGACCAGACAGACTAGCTGCAGGAAGGATGTTCCTGATGGCCGGGAAGTCCAGAACCAGGGGTCACAGTCTAAGGATAAGGGGTAGGCCATTTAGGACTGAGATGAGGAGGAATTTCTTCACCCAGAGAATGGTGAACCTGTGGAATTCTCTGCCACACGGGGCAGTTGAGGCCAATTCATTAAATATATTCAAGAAGGAGTTGGATATATTTCTTGAGGCTAAAGGGATCAAGGGATATGGGGAGAAGGCAGGGACAGGGTACTGAGTTTGGATGATCAGCCATGATCTCATTGAATGGCGGAGCAGGCTCGAGGGGCCGAATGGCCTACTCCTGCTCCTATCTTCTATGTTTCTATAAATGCTGGACTTGCCAGCGATGCCCATATCCTGTGAATAAATTTAAAAAAATTGACATTTGCTTGTGCTCCCCTGGTGCCCCTTTAGTATCTTTTCTTTCCCTCTATACTTGTGAATGTCCTTGTTCTCACTCTCCAACGTGCTTTCATTCTGTGTGACTATCTTTCTCTACTTCTTTATGCATACATGTCTTTCCTCACTGCTTTCCCTTTTATATATTTGTGTCCTTCCTCCTCCATGTTCTTATTTTTTTTTTAAAGCATTTTTAAATGACGAAATTGCCTGGCATTTAATTTCTGAATTATTTTACTGCCATCTAGAAAGTTTATAAATGACCAGAATGCTTCCCTTCACTGCAGAATGATTGAGAAAAAACAAGGTGCTCAGGAAAATGTCATGATTGAGTTGAAATACAACCAGATGGAGGATGAGACCTCGATCATTGTGTTACTGGAGCATTTGTACGTCTGTGCCAGTGTGGAGTTCCTGCTGGATGTGGCAGATTTCTTCATCAAAGCTATGCCTGAAAAGTCAGCTGACAAATCTGCCCAGTTATATCCGAAGCAAACTGGAAGGACCCTTCCCAGCAATGGTTGGTATAACTTTTCGACACGTCCCAAGTGCAAATAATTTTATTTTACCACATGAAATTGCCAATTTTTTTTATTTCTAAACTTTGAACCAGGTTTGAAGTAGCATATTGGACAGTTTGAGGTGTAGAGGTTACAGGCATTTTAGGGGAACATTGATAGACAGTACCGAATTCCCCTTTACAAAATTCAACTTTTCTTAGGAATTATTTTGAACAAAAGTAACATTTTATAGACGTGACATCCAATTCTTGTAAAGAATCATTATTTTCAGGCAAAATGTTTGCTGAGGAAGAGAAGCCAGAGGATTCTGCATCATTTTTAATGACTGTCTTTTCATTCATGGGCGACGTGATGTGTTACGCTGTGAATTGTATTGTGTTTTATTTGTATGCAAATGAGAAGGTATTCATGAAGATCGTGCACCTTTTAAAGGCTGCAGTGTTAAATAGTTGCTATTGCGCACTGGCGCCATTGTGGCTCCCCTTCACTCCAGTTGGGCAATCAAAATGGTATGGGGTAGTTGACGCAATGCCCTTGAACTTCTGTAACTTGTGGGTAAATCTAGTCCAAACTCATGAGATGAATGATTGTGCTGTAGCGTGTAGATGTGATGCTAACAAAACACAAAGTTTTGTTGTTTATATTAAACATCTGACTACACTTGTATGTAAATGTTCTACTCAAAATGACTCTTTGTATCCTGGTGTCCAATAAATACTTCTCCAATGGCGGGCATTTTATTTGATAATGATGCTTGTTCTTTTGGTTGTAAGGGCTCTATGTCAAACAAAGTTGATTTTTCAGTGGCTGGTCCAAAGCACAAAGCTTGGTACTAAGTTGGTAGTCACACTTTGGCCATAAGGATTACTGGCTTAGTTGTTGTGCAGTTCAGACACATATTATTGGGGCAGGGTAGAAAGGAGTTTACTCTGCAGCTCACTCTGCTGTTTTTGACTTGGTGTGCTCATTGTTGACATTGTAGCCCAAAGTAGACCAAGTCGTAAAATATCAGACTGTGCTCCATTATTAAGCTCCTGTTATTCAGATAATAGAATAATACATGACAACTTTAAGTTCATTTATCAGGCCAAACTCATTTCCCAGAAATGCTGTAAGTTAGAATATATATAAAATATTGTGCAAACTATTTTTATAGCTTATTTTTCTCCTACTGTTATATAACCAGAAATAGAAATAAATGGGCATGATCTGATAGCCATTACAGAGACGTGGTTGCAAGGTGACTAAGGCTGGGAACTGAATATTCAGCGGTATTTGACATTTCGGAAGAATAACCAGAAAGGAAAAGGAGGTGGGTAGCTCTGTTAATAAAGGATGAGATCAGTGCAGTGCTGAGAAATGAGATTGCTCAGAAGAGCAAGATGTAAAATCAGTTTGGGTGGAGATAAGAAATAGTAAGGGAAAGAAGTCACTGGTGGGAGTAGTCTATAGGCCTCCTAACAGTAGCTACACTGTAGGACAGAGTAGAAATCAAGAAAAATAGAGGCTTGTAAGAAAGGTACTGTGATAATCATGGGCGATTTTAATCTTCATATAGATTGGACAAATCAAATTGGCAAGGGTAGCCTTGAGGACAAGTTCATAGAATGTATTCGGGATGGTTTCTTAGAACAATACGTTGTGGAACCAACCAGGGAGAAGGCTATTTTAGATCTGGTAATGTGTAATGAGACAGGATTAATGAATGATTTCATAGTAAAGGATCCTTTAGGGAAGAGTGATCATAGCATGATAGATTTTCAAATTCAATTTGAGGGTGAGAAACTTGGGTCTGAAACTAGTGTCCTAAACTTAAATAAAGGCAATTACAAGGGTATGAAGACAGAGTTGGCTAAAGTAGACTGGGAAAATAGATTAAAGTGTAAGACGGTAGATAAACAATGGCCGACATTTAAGGAGATATTTCATAACTCTCAGCAAAGGTTTATTCTAGTGAGAAAGAAAGACTACGAGAAGGATGAACCATCCGTGGCTAACTAAGGAAGTTAAGGATGGTATCAAATTGAAGAAAAAGGCATACAATGTTGCGAAGATTAGTGGTAGGCCAGAGGATTGGGAAATTTTTAGAAACCAGCAAAGGATGACTCAAAAAATAATAGAGGGAGAAGATAGATTATGAAAGTAAACTAGCAAAAAATATAAAAACAGACAGCAAGAGCTTGTACGGGTATATAAAAGGGAAGAGAGTAGCTAAAGTAAACGTTGGTCCCTTAGAGGATGGGACGGGGTATTAATAATGGGAAACAGGGAAATAGCAGAGACTTTGAACAAATATTTTGTTTTGGTCTTCACGGTAGAAGACACTAAAAGCATCCCAATAATAATTGATAATCAAGGGGCTATAGGGAGGGAGGAACTTAAAACAATGACTATCACTAGAAAAAAAAGTACAGGAAACTTTGTGCTATCCGGCACCGACGGGACCGAGCTGTTGCCGTCCCATCAAAACTGCCGGACAAACCAGCGCTAATGTTAAAACATACGGAAGTTTCTGAGCTCCGTATCTAGCAACAAACCCTGTAGCAACAGCTTCTAAACAGTCGGCCGTAGCTTGCAAGGGTCTCTGTAGCTAAGCAACAGCTTTAGCTAGACCTTGCAGAGCCTGACTAGTGAAAAAAAAGCAACGAAAAGAAAAAAAACTTACTGAACCGACTCCTGAATTTTGCCAGTGGATCGAGCATTCCGGACAGTTAACCTCCAGATAAACCAAAGTTTCCTGTACTAGGCAAACTAACGGGACTAAAAGCTGACAAGTCCCTTGGACCTGATGGCCTACATCCTAGGGTCTTAAAAGAAGTGGCTGCAGAGGTAGTGGATGCGTTGGTTGTAATCTACCAAAATTCCCTGGATTCTGGAGAGGTCCCGGCGGATTGGAAAACTGCAAATGTAATGCCCCTATTCAAGAAAGGTGGGAGACAGAAAGCAGGAAACTATAGGCCAGTTAGCCTAACGTCTTTCATTGAGAAAATGCTGGAATCCATTATTAATGAAGTAATAGCAGGACATTTAGAAAATCATAATACAATCCAGCAGAGTCAACATAGTTTTATGAAAGGGAAATCGTGTTTGACAAATTTACCGGAGTTCTTTGAGGATGTAACGAGCAGGGTGGATAAAGGGGAACCAGTAGATGTAGTGCAGTTGGATTTCCAAAATGCATTCGATAAGGTGTTGCATAAAAGGTTACTGCACAAGATAAGAGCTCACGGGGTTGGAGTAATATATTGGCATGAATAGAGGATTGGCTAACTAACAGAAAACAAAGAGTCGGGATAAATGAGTAATTTTCCGGTTTGCAAACTGTAACGAGTAGGGTGCCACAGGGATCAGTGCTGGGGCCTCAACTATTTACAAACTATATTAATGACTTGAATGAAGGGTCCGTGTGTACTGTAGCCAAATTTGCTGACGATAGAGATAGGTGGGAAAGCAAGTTGTGAGGAGGACACAGAGTCTGCAAAGGGATATAGACAGGCTAAGTGAGTGGGCAAAAATTTGGCAGATGAAGTATAATGTGGGAAAATGTGAGGTTATCCACTTTGGTAGGAAAAATAAAGCAAATTATTTTTTAAATGGATATAGGCTACATAATGCTGCGGTACAGAGGGATCTGGGGATCCTCGTACATGAAACACAAAAAGTTAGCATGCAGTACAGCAAGTAATTAGGAAGGCTAATGGAATGTTGGCCTTTATTGCAAGGGGGATGGATTATAAAAGTAGGGAAGTCTTGCTACAACTGTACAGGGTGTTGGTGAGACCACACCTGGAGTACTGCGTGCAGTTTTAGTCTCCTTATTTAAGGAGGGATATACTTGCATTGGAGGCAGTTCAGAGCAAGTTCACAAGGTTAATTCCTGAGATGAAGGGGTTGTCTTACAAAGAAAAGTTGGGCCTATACTCATTGGAGTTTAGAAGAATGAGTATAGGCTCAACATATAAAATTTCTTGTATTGAAACATATAAGATTCTGAAGGAGCTTGGCAGGGTAGATGCAGGGAGGATGTTTCCCCTCGTGGGAATCTCGAACTAGGGGGCACAGTTTCAGGATAAGGGGTCGCCCATTTAAAACGGAGAGGAGGAGGAGGAATTTCTTCTCTGACGGTCGTGAATCTTTGGAATTCTCTACCCCAGCGAGCTGTGAAGGGAGAGTCATTGAATATATTCAAGGCGGAGATAGACTGATATTTGAGCTACAAGAGAGTCGAGGGTTATGGGGAGCGGGCGGGAAAGTGGAGTTGAGGCCAAGATCAGATCAGCCATGATCTTATTGAATGGCGGGGCAGGCTCGAGGGGCCGAATGGCTGACTCCTGCTCCTATTTCTTATGTAACAAATCTGTTGTGTAATAGTTATTTTACCTCGTTAGTTCATTCAGAATTTGACACAGCGGATTCCTGTACAAATAGATGTATGGAATCTTTTGTTTTACAAAATACGAATGTTGTCAGCGGACAAAAGTATAACACGGGACTGCACTGTGGAAACTTTGCGCATTCCCTAAATGTATATTTTTGGGGACTCTTAAGCAATGTTCCGTGTAACGTGCGCTTTCTTTTAATGTACAGCCGCTTTAATTTTCTGCACATGCGCGGTATTTACAATAGAAAAGCTAGTGAGCGGCCTGCATGCGACCTTGCAGATTGCCACACAGCCACGCAGCTTAGAGAGAACATTGCTCCTCAGTATTTGCAATACATCTTAAATTTGTTATATTTTCTTCCAGCCGTAGACACTCCAAGACAAAAGATCACTGTGAAAGCACTGGTGATGAATCCTGAAGTTGTGTTTGTGGCAAATCTGTCAAAAGCTGACGCCCCTGCACTTGTTGCTTCTTTCCAGTGTGACTTCACGCTAATCTGTGAAAAGCAGTCTCAAAAAATTATTGCCTTTGTCAGTGACCTGAAGGTTCTGGCATGTCCTTTCCTTATGGAGAAGAGAGGGACAAATATAACCACGGTAAGCGCAAGATCTTTTTGAAAATAGCTGCAATGTTGGGCGTTCACGATTATCATACTACGTTGTATTTTCATACTGATACCATTGCCACATCAGGAGCAGCCCCTGTTGACTGTTGTGCTTGTTCTGATGAACCTGTGCAAGGGGAGGGTTTCTATCTCTATCTACCACTAGCTGGTAAAATCCAGGAGCATTTAATAAAACATCTGTTGAGGCCAGGACATGAGCATCATCTTTTGAGACTGTACAGTGCAGAAAATATTTACAAGGATGATACCAGAACTCTGAGGTTATAAATCAGGAAAGATTTAACAGGCTGGGGCTTGTCTAGAAAGGAGAAGGGGTTTGATAGAGTAGATGTAGAGAAGATGTTTCCATTTGTGAGGGAGTCCAAAACTAGGGGCCATATATGTAAGATGGTCACTAATAAATCCAATAGAACATTCAGGAGAAACTTCTTCACCCAGAGAGTGTTTAGAATGTGGAACTTGCTACCACAAGGAGTGTGGTATCTGCCACAGGGAAAGTCATCGCAAGAATCCTCCTCAATCGCCTTCTCCTAATGGCTGAAGAGCTCCTCCCAGAGTTGCAATGCTGATTCCGTCCACTAAGGGGCACAATGGATATGATCTTCACCGCGCATCAACTACAAGAGAAATGCAGGGAACAGCACCAACCGCTGTACATGGCCTTCTTTGACCTCACAAAGGCCTTCGACACAGTCAACCGTGAGGGTTTATGGAGTGACCTCATCAAATTCAGCTGCCCTCAAAAGTTTATCACCATCCTCCGCCTGCTTCACGACGACATGTAAGCCGTGATCCTGACCAACGGATCCACCACAGACCCAATTCACGTACGGACCGGGGTCAAGCAAGGCTGTGCCATTGCACCAACGCTCTTCTCGATCTTCCTGGCTGCAATGCTCCATCTCAGCCTCAGTAAGCTCCCTGCTGGAGTGGAGCTAATCTAGAACAAACTGGAAACTGTTCAACCTCCGTCACCTCCAGTCCAGATCCAAGGTCGTCCCATCCTCTGTCATCGAATTACAGTATGCAGACGACGCTTGCGTCTGCGCACACTCTGAGGCCAAACTCCAAACCATTGTCAACACCTTCACCAAAGCGTACGAGAGCATGGGCCTTACACTAAACATCCGTAATACAAAGTTCCTCTGCCAACCTGCCCCCGCCACACAGTACTGCCCCTCCCCCCCCCCCCCCCCCCCCCCCGATTATCAAAATCCACGACGAGGCCTTGGACAACTTTCCATACCTCGGGAGCCTACTGTCAACAAGGGCAGACGTCGATGACGAAGTCCAACACCGCCTTCATTGTGTCAGTGCAGCCTTCGGTCGCCTGAGGAAGAATGTCTTTGAAGACCAGGACCTCAAACCCAGCACCAAGCTCATGGTCTACAGAGCAGTAGTAATACCCGCCCTCCTGTATGCTTCAGAGACATGGAACATGTACAGCAGGCACCTCAAAGCACTGGAGAGGTACCACCAACGCTGCCTCCGCAAGATCCTGCCAATCCATTGGCAGGATAGGCACACTGACGTTGGTGTTCTCGCTCAGGCCAACATCCCCAGCATCGAAGCTTTGACCACGCTCGATCAGCTCCAATGGGCGGGCCGCATGCCCAATACGAGACTCCCACAACAAGCGCTTTACTCAGAGCTCCGACACGGCAAGAGAGCCCCAGGTGGGCAGAGGAAACGCTTCAAGGACACCCTCAAAGCCTCCTTGAAAAAGTGCAACATCCCCACTGACACCTGGGAGTCCCTGGCCCAAGACCGCACAAAGTGGAGGCGAAGCATCCGGGAAGCCGCCAAACACCTCGAGTCTCTTCACCGGGAGCAAGCGGAAGCTAAGCGGAAGGAGCACACGTCAACCCAAGCACCCCACCCACCCGCCCCTTCAACCACCGTCTGCCCCACCTGTGACGGAGACTGTAGGTCCTGCATTGGACTCATCAGTCACCTGAGAACTCATTTTTAGTGTGGAAGCAAGTCATCCTCGGTTCCGAGGGACTGCCTAAGAAGAAGACGACAGTGGTTGAGGTTAATAATATAGATGCATTTAAGGGAAAGCTAGATAAGTACATGAGGGAGAAAGGAATAGAAGGACATGCTGATCGGGTTAGATGAAAAGAGGTGGGAGGAGGCTCATGTGGAGCATAGATCTGTTGGGATGAATGTCTTATTTCTAGGCTGTAAATCCTATGCAAGTTTTCTGGATTACCTGGAGCCAGGCAAACTGGAATGGCAGGAAACACCTGCTGCAGCACAGCTGTGGTGGAATGAAAAAGCTCTACCGGATCAAGTGGAATTTTATGCAGGAACCATGAACAAATGATCAAAGGTATCGAGAGCTTTCAGTGTTGTGGTAATAAATGTGATCTTCCTAGATTATCAGCTTCATACCTATGAGCAGGTGCAGTTGCCTGCTCCTTTGAAACCCCACCAACCCATAATTGGGACTGAGTGATTCACGTTTGTCTTTGTAAAATGGTGCAAATCAGGTTCATGGAAATTAAGACGGAATAAAGCTGAAGATGAATTTCTTCTTGGAGCGAGTAAGGAGTTCTTTTAATTTGTTAGCAACCATGCAGCCTCAGCTAGCACTTGGGAATCACTTAGAAAATGATGTACCTGAAGGTTAGCCTCAACACACCACTGTCTGTCCCAATCCACTTCTCAGACTTAGGGTTTTGGGGGGTGCATGTTTAGGTTTAAAATATTTAATTCTTTAGCAAGACTAACAGCAGGTTAAAAATGAATGGATGGAACAGCATGTGACCAGGGCTTGTATGTCTTTACCAGAGACCTTGAGGTCTCTGATGCCAAAATCTTGTCAGGTGACCATGCATACTACAACAACACAACAGCAAAATACTGCGGATGCTGGAAATCTGAAATAAGAACAAACTGCTGGAAACACTCAGCAGGTCAGACAGCATCTGTGGAGAGAGAAACAGAGTTAATGTTTCAGGTCGCTGATCTTTTGTCAGAACTGGAAAAAATTTGAGTTATAACCATGTGCACAAAACATTTCCTTCAGGATGAGTGAAGGTCTCAATTAACTCCTAAATGTGTGCAGAATACATATTCATTGAAGAATAAAGATAACCTACAAAATAGAAAATTGATTTCTATCAACATAGCTGACCAGCAATTTTGGAGTCCACCAACAAATGGTTAAGCGAATGCTCTTCCACTTGTCCATTATGACCACCATTAGTTTTCCCAATGCATGTACTTCATTTAACAGAAGCACCAATGCTCTCGATGCCTGTTCCTGTGTATACTTCTGTCCACCTGTTCTTGATTGAGTAGTGCCGACCAGTTTAGTTGTTCCCCACAACTGAAATGAATTGAATGCACCAGCGAAGTAGATTATAATGAAACTGACTCCAACAGAAATGAATTATTGAACTGATTCTTAAAACACACACTATGCCAGAAACTGCCTGTTTCTCAGCTGCACTTTTTCCACAGCGTAGTGGAAATCTGGAACTATCTTTCCCCCAAAAGCCTGTGGTTGCTGAGGGTCAAGACTGAGATCAATAGATTGTTGTTGGGCAATGGTATCAAGTGATAGGGAGCAAAGGCAGGTCAATGGAGTTGAGGTACAGATCCGCCATGATCGAATTCACAGAATCACAGAATCCCTACAGTGCAGATAGAGGCCATTTCGGCCCATCGAGCCTGCACCGACACATATCCCACCCTATCCCCGTAACCCCACGTATTTAATCCCCTAACACTAAGGGTCAATTTATCATAGCCAAATCAACCTAACCCGCACATCTTTGGACTGTGGGAGGAAACCGGAGCACCCGGAGGAAACCCACGCAGACACAGGGAGAATGTGCAAACTCCACACAGACAGTCACCCGAGGCCGGATTTGAACCCAGGTCCCTGGCGCTGTGAGGCAACAGTGCTAACCACTATGCCACTGTGAATTGAATGGCTGAAATAGCCTACGCCTCATCCTAGGTTCCTAAGTTCAACATCTCTAATATTACTAACTCTCTTGGATCTGTATTCTAGTCTTTCTACAGACTACCCTTAAAGTAGCTACCAAAGGTAATGCCTTTATTTTTACTGTATTGTGTTGTATTATACATTTCCAGGTGTTGCAGCCTTGCTCCTTGTACTTTGACTTGGAGCCCTCATCTGGGCCGAAAAATATCAATCTTAAGGTAGAAGAGATAATTGTAAAGGTAAGATAATGCCTTAATGTTTACCTTGTGTAAATTGCACGGTTAATGAGTAATTATGAAACAAATTGAATCATATTTGGGAGGCATAAATATGCTGAATTGTGTCATTTCCATGTAGCACAGGTGTGAGCCTCGGGCACACTGCTGTCCACCATTTCCTCCTGTGTTGGTGGGATTTAAAATGTACTATTTCTGATCTGTTCATGTACAAGTGGTAATTTAATATATGGTTGGGCTTTCTACTTTTTCTCTAAGTAAACAATATTTGCAACAGTAATTAAACTTGAACTAGTGAATGATTCTTTTTACTGTTGTTCTGTGCAATGCCTTGTAAATTGAATGTTTTTCGTTTGCTCAAAGGTTTCCCCAATTATACTAAATACTGTGATGACAATCATGTCTGCGATGACTCCCAAAGTGCAGGAGGTAGAAATGCAGCAAACAGCTGACCCGATGACAGACCTCTGGGCCATGAAGGATGTTCTTCATTCCAATTACTGGTTTCTGGGAGTTGACATGGCCAGTGAAGCAACAGAGATTTTCACAGATAAACGTGAAAGGACTGGGGAGTCTTTCAAAATAGATGTTTCATTAATTCAAGTAACGCTTGAATGTGGACTTGGCCATTGCACGATTCCTTTACTTCTAACTGAGTCAACGTTCTCTGGAAGAGTGGAAAATTGGACGTCATTTGTCAGTGTTAATTCAGACATGACCCTTGAGGTAATTTCTTTCATTCTGCTCTTTGATACGGATACATAATGTATTGATAACCAAAACAAAAGTAGCTCTGTGTTGTCCTTTACTGGGTACCTATATAGTGGTTAACACTACAATATACATACTGATCTAAATAAAATGAAAGAAAGAACTTGCATTTATATAGTGCCTTTCACAACCACGGGATGTCCCAAAGCGCTTCACAGCCAATGTGTAGTCACTGTTGTAATGTAGGAAACGCGGCAGCTAGTTTGTGCACATCAAGGTCCTACAATCAGCAATGAGATAAATGACGAGATAATCTGTGTACGCAATATTGATTGAAAGATAAATATTAACAAGATCACTGGGAGAACTCCCCTGCACGTTGCGGAGTGCCAGTGGATCTTTTACATCCACCTGAGAGGACAGGCAGGTCCTCTTTTTAATATCGAAAGGCGGCATCTCCGACAGTATAATGGTTGTTATCAATGTTCCCCGTCATTTCTTTTTGGGCAATGCGGCCCCTTTAACGGACTCGGCAGCCCATTCAAAAGTCCGTATGTGGGTGGGTTTTTTTCAATTTAAAATCCGTCTGTCTGCGTGAGGCCCTTGGAACATTGCTCAGCTGCGCGGCTTAGAGGGACCATTGGTTGTCATCTGACATTACATGTCACCACATACCTTTGCATATCAAGATACACCTGCACCTTGCCTCACGCTACCTCTACAACCTCCATCAGTCCTGCATCCTCCAATTAACAAGACTGAAGCTATGTTGTTAGACTCTCCAGAATTTTCATACACTAGTCCCTCTTTCTATCCCCCTCTGGCTGCTCACTCAGGTTAAGCACATTGCATAATATTTGTCCTTTTTGACCCAAATCTTCGTTTCAAAGCCCATATGCAGTCCATCATCAAAACTCATAGAATCGTTGCAGCGCAGTAGGAGGCCATTCAGCCTGTCAAGCCCATGCCGGCTCTCTGGGAAAGCACTTCAGCTAGTCCCAATCAACTGCCCTTTTTCCGTAGCCCTGCAATTGTTTTTCTTTCAGGTGCTTATCCAATTCCCTTTTGAAAGCCACAATTGAGTCTGTCTCGCCACCCTTTCAGGCAGTGCATCCAGATCTCATAGTGTCATAACGGCACAGAAGGAAGCCATTCGGCCCATCGAGTCCGTGCCGGCTCTCTAGAGCAATCCAGTCAGTCCCATTCCCCCGCTCTATCCCCGTAGCCCTGCAAGTTTATTTTCCTCAAGTGCCTATCCAGTCTCCCCTTGAAAACACGGAGTGTCTCCGCTTCCACCACTTCCGTCGGCAGCGAGTTCTAGGTCCTCACCACTCGCTGCGTAAAAAAGTTTTTCCTCACATCCCCCCGTATCCCTTGCCCAAAACCTTAAATCTGTGTCCTAGTCCTTGTACCATTAACTAATGGGAACAGCCTTTCCCCGTCTAGCCTATCCAAACCCATCATAATCTTGTACACCTCTATCTAATCACCCCTCAACTTCCTTTACACAAGAACATAAGAAATAGGAGCAGGAGTAGATCATAACCACTCGCTGCGTAAAAAGGATTTTCCTCATGTCGCCTTTGGACGTTCTGCCAATCACCTTAAATCTGTTTCTCTATATCTACTCTGTCTAGACCCTTCATGATTTTGAACACCTTTATCAAATCTCCTCTCGATCTTCTCTGCTCTAAGGAGAACAACCCCAGTTTCTCCAGTCTAGCCACATAACTGAAGTCCCTCATCCCTGGAACCATTCTTGTAAATCTTTTCTGCATCCTCTCTAAAGCCTTCAAGCCTTCCTAAAGTGCGGTGCCCAGAATTAGACACAATACTCCAGTTGTGGTCGATCCAGTGTTTTATAAAGGTTCATCATAACTTCCTTGCTTTTGTACTCTATACCTCTATTTATGAAGCCCAGGGTCCTGTATGCTTTTTTAACCACTTTCTCAACCTGCCCTGCCACCTTCAATGATTTGTGCAAATATACCCCCAGGTCTCTCTGTTCATGCACCCCCTTTAAAATTGCATCCTTTAGTTTATATTGCCTCTCCTCGTTCTTCTCACCAAAATGTATCACTTTGCATTTTCTGCATTAAACTTCATCTGCCACATGTCTGCCCATTCCACCAGCCTGTCCATGTCCTCTTGAAGTCTATCACTATCCTCCTCACTGTTCACTATACTTCCAAGTGTTGTGTCATCTGCAAATTTTGAAATAGTGCCCTGTACACCTAAGTCCAAATCATTAATATAGATCAAGAAAAGCAGTGGTCCTAATACCGATCCCTGGGGAACACCACTGTATATACCTTCCTCCAGACCGGAAAACAGCCGTTCACCACTACTCTCTGTTTCCTGTCACTTTGCCAATTTTGTATCCATGCTGCCACTGTCCCTTTTATTCCATGGGCTTCAACTTTGCTGGCAAGCCTATTATGTGGCACTTTATCAGATGCCTTTTGGAAGTCCATGTACACCACACCAAACCGCATTGCCTTCATCAACCCTCTCTGTTACCTCGGTGTCAGCTGTGGCTCAGTGGGTAGCCCCTGAGTCAGAAGGTTGTGGGTTCAAGTCCCACTCCAGGGGACATAAACCTAGGCTGACAGTGCAGTGCTGAGGGAGGTGCCGTCTTCAGATGAGACGTTAAACCGAGGCCCCGTCTGCTCTCTCAGGTGGACGTAAAAGATCCCATGGCAATATTTCGAAGAAGAGCAGGGGAGTTCTCCCCGGCGTCCTGGCCAATATTTATTCCTCAATCAACATCACAAAAACATTATCTAGTCATTATCACATTGCTGTTTGTGGGAGCTTGCTGTGCACAAATTGTCTGCCACGTACCCCACATTACAACAGTGATTACACTCCAAAAGTACTTCATTGGCTGTAAAGCGCTTTGAGACGTCCGGTGGTCGTGAAAGGTGCTATATAAATGCAAGTCTTTCTTTCTCACCAAAAAATTCAATCAAGTTGGTTAAACACGATTTGCCTTTAACAAATCCATGCTGGCTTCCCTTAATTAATTACACTTCCCCAAGTGACTGTTAATTTTGTCACGGATTATTGTTTCTAAATGCTTCCCCACCACTGAGGTTAAATTGACTGGCCTGTAGTTGCTGGGTTTATCTTTACACCCTTTTTTTAAACAAGGGTGTAACATTTGTAATTTTCCAGTCCTCTGGCACCACCCGCGTATCCAAGGAGGATTGGAAGATTATGGCCAGTACCTCCGCAATTTCCACCTTTACTTCGCTCAGCATCCCATCCGGTCCTGGAGACTGATCTAATTTAAGTACAGCCAGCCTTTCTAGTACCTCCTCCTTATCAATTTTTATCCCATCCAGTATCTCCACTACCTCTTTCAATGTGACTTTGGCAGCATCTTCTTGGTAAAGACAGATGCAAAGTACTTATTTAGTACCTCAACCATGCCCGCTGCCTCCATGCGCAAGTCTCCTTTTTTGGTCCCTAAGCCGCCCCACCCCATCTCTTACTACCCATTTACTATTTATATGCCTATAGAAGACTTTTGGATTTCTTTTTATGTTAGCTGCCAGTCTATTCTCATACTCCCGCTTTGCCCCCCTATTTCCTTTTTCACTTCCCCTCTGAACTTTCTGTATTCAGCCTGGTTCTCACTTGTATTCTCAACCTGACATCTGTCATACACCCCTTTTTTCTGCTTTATATTACTCTCTATCTCTTTTGTAAACCAGGGATCTCTGGCTTTGGTTGCCCTACCTTTCCCCTTCGTGGGAATGTACCTCGACTGTACCCGAACCATCTCTTTAAAGGCAGCCCATTGTTTGATTACAGTTTTGCCTGCCAATCTTTGATTCCAATTTACTCGGGCCAGCTCCGTTCTCAACCCACTGAAATTGGCCCTCCTCCAATTAAGTATTTTGACTCTAGATTGCTCTTTGTCCTTTGCCATAGCTAACCTAAACCTTTTGATATGGTGATCACTGTTCCCTAAATGTTCCCCTACTGAAACTTGCTCTACTTGACCCACCTCATTCCCCAGAACCAGATCCAGCAATGCCTCCTTTCTTGTTGGGCTGGAAACATACTGATTAAGAAAGTTCTCCTGAACACACTTCAGAAATTCTTCCCTCTTTACACTATTACTTTCCCAGTCTATATTAGGATAATTGAAGTCTCCCATTATCACTACGCTATAGTTCTTGCACCTCTCTGTAATTTCCCTGCCAATTTGTTCCCCTCTATCTTTCCCACTAGTAGGTGGCCTACAGAATATGCCTAGTGGTGTAATAGCACTTCTTGTTTCTTAACTCTAACCAAATAGATTCTGTCTTTGACCCCCCCACCAGGACATCCTCTCTCTCCAGCACTATAACATTCTCCTTAACCAATCCTGCCACCCCACCTCCTTTCTTTCCTTCCCTATTTTTCCTTATATCCAGGAATATTTAGTACCCAATCCTGACCATTTTTGAGCCAGGTCTCCGTTATCGCCACAATATCATATTCCCATGTGGCTGTTTGCACCTGCAGCTCTCCAACCTTATTTACCACGTTTTGTGCGTTTACATACATGTACTGTAAACCTATCTTAGACCACCTTGTATTTTCTCTTGACCTGACCCCACCTAATACCATACTACCTCTTACTCTAGTGTTATCTGTATCTCCCACTCTTTTGTGCTGCATGTTTCTCGTCTCTAATGCTATAGCCTGGTGCCTATCCCAAATTAGTTTAAACCCTCCCCAACAGCACTAGCAACCGCCCTCCCCGCGCATATATTGGTCCTGGCTCTGCTAAGGTGCAACCTGTCCAGCCTGTATAGGTCCCCGCCGCCCCCCCCCCCCCCCCCCCCCCCCCAATGTCCCAGGAATCTAAAGCCCTCCCTTCTGCACTATCTCTCCGGCCACGCATTCACCTGCTGTATCCCCCTATTTACTCACTCGTGCGTGGCACCGGAAGTAATCCGGAGATTACTACCTTTGAGATCCTGTTTTTTAATCTCTCTCCTAGCTCCCTAAAATCTGCCTGCAGGACCTCATCCCTCTTTCTACCTATGTTGATACCAATATGGGCAATGACCTCTGGCTGTTCGCCCTCTCCCTTCAGAATGTTCTGCAGCTGGTCAGTGACATCCTTGACCCTGGCACCAGGGAGGCAACATACCATCCTGGAATCATGTCTGGCCGCAGAAACACCTGTCTGTTCCCCTAACTATCGAATCCCCTATCACTGTTGCTTTTCTGATCTCTTTACCCCCCCCCCCCCCCCCCATACAGCTGAGCCACCCGTGGTGCCGTGGACTTGGCTCTGGCTGTAGTCCCCAGAGGAACCATCGCCCTCACCAGTATTCAGGTACCGGACTCCTGTTTCTTCCTGCAAAATATTGGCCACCTCAGCCTCTATCAAACCCACATCCATCCCTTTCTTATCTCTCGGTTCCATTTCTTGAAATCTCTCCCTGCTGACTTTCCCAGTTGTCACCCTGCACTTACTTCAGTTCATCCCGAGCTCCTGCTGCTTGCATCTTATGTCAGACTCATTCTTGCTCATCTATCACCTTGATGACCTCCACTGGCTCCCCATCCTCCATTGCATTGATCTCAAAATACTCCTCACTTAATAAAGCCCTCATGGTCTTGCTACACCCTACCTCTACAATCTCCATCAGTCCTTCACCCCAGCTGACACTCTGGATGGAGACTGCTGTGTGTTCCCTCTTCCCTCGCTTCACTCCAATATCAGTATCCCTTCAAGTATCGCAACTCTGCCCATTGGAATTCTCTCCCTAAAACCCCTCCGCCCTGCTTTTTCTCTCTCCATCTTCACCTTCAAAAGCCACTGCCTTTAATTCTTCAGTTCTTGCTCGGTGCATAATTTTCCCTGTGTCTTGTAAAGTGCTTTGAGAAGCTTTGCTATGTTAAGGGCACTATATAAATGGAAGAAGTGCAGTATAAGTGTTGTCACTCGTGGCTCAGCCACCCTCGCCTCGGATTCAGAAGGTTGTGGGTTCAAGTCCCACTCCAGAGATTGAGCACATACTAGGCTGACACTCCCAGTGCTATACTATTGGAGGTGCTGACTTTTGGATGAGATGTTAAACCGAGGCCCGTCTGCCTTCCCAGGTGGACATAAAAGATCCCATGGCACTTGAGAGCAGGCGAGTTGTCCCCAGTGTCCTGGCCAATATTTATCCTTCAAACAACATCACTAAAGCAGATTATCTGGTCATTATCACATTGTTGTTTGTGGGAGCTTGCTGTGCGCAAATTGACCACCACATTTCCTACTTTAAAACAGTGATTACACTTCAAAAGAAATTCATTGGCTGTAAAGCACTTTGGGACGTCCTGAGGTCATAAATGCAAGTCTTTTTTTCTTTTAACTGTTGTATTCCTGAACTAGACGTGGAAGTTTTTCTGGACAGGAGAGCTGAATTTTTAATGAGTAATTGAAAGCTTCGTAACATTCGGCTGCTTTATTTTAGGTCCTTTATTATAACGAACTGAGTGCGGTGTGGGAACCTCTTTTGGAGCAAGTTGCTGGAGGACAGAAAAGGTGGAGTCTAACATTTCAGGTAATGCGGTACTGTACAGCTTGCTTCTGTGCCCTTTGCCAAGGAAAGGTTGGGCACCTGAACTCTGTTAAGTTCCTGGGTAACTCGGGTAGGGAAGGATTGCTCTGTCGAACATTGCAGCATTGTCACCATGATTCTGGTCACGTGTAATGGGCATCACTTAACATTGAATGTGAAATGTAAAGGATAGAATGGGACTTGTTCAACTAAATTCACGTATGTCCTAAAGAGAATTTAAAATAGAGGAAATAAATAAGCTGGTCTAGTCTAATTACTCGGAGGCTTATATGATGTTGATACAGGCTTCTTTACTATGGGCAGAGCTTAGAAATATAGAAGTGTTGAAATGTACAAGTCAAAAGCTCTCTGCAAAGCAACTAGAGGAATCCAATAGCTCTTTGAAACATAAAGCATGATTTAAACAGAAGCTCCTAAAATGTCCTATTTATAGCATTTTTGCTTTCATAGATTTTTGCCTGTTAATTAATATATTCCCCCACTCTTTTTTTATGTTTTGCTTTTTGTTAATGTTCCTTTACACTATTATTTGTTTTTTTTAAACATCAATTATAAACTGGGAGTTCTCATTGATACTTGAAGCCAGACAGCAAGTGTGGATGTGGTTCTCCACACTATGAAGTGGGACATGCTGCTTGCATCTTCGCAATAGCATGTCAGGCCTAAATGTAGAACCTCCCTTACCCAGCGTAGGGTGCGGGTTATATTCTTCTCCAGATGTTCATCTCACACTATTTATTTTGCTTTAAAGTACTGTTTTGCACCAGTATTCAGTATTATCAAAGCCCCTGCTGGACCCATTGACTTTTTCCACTTTATTCCGGTACTGACACAATGAGTGACTGGCTTCATACCCTTCTGGTTTCAAACATTTACACTACCTGATGGCCAAGAACCTGGGATGCTTCAGATTTTAGATCATGCCAGATTTATTTTTGGATTTGTCAAGGCTGAATTATTATTTACCGAGGGAGGAACTTTGTGGCAGTTAATTAATGGGAACATTTTTGATGCATCTGTGTAATAATGGGAATAGCGAGCACTGATTCTAATCTTCCCCAGTTATGTACAAACTTTGGGCTAAATATTTCTGACCAGTATTCTTCCAAAAATATTGTGCAATATTGGATTACATGTATCTGTGTTTATTTTACGTTCAGATGAAAACCAACGTGGGCCTGGACACACCTCTTGTTCCAGGAGATGATTTCCTTCCAAGTCTTGACCCACAGACTGCCATTACCATTTCTTCAAAGGACATCATGAATATCACAGTATCCAAATGCAGCTTGAATGTTCTGAATGTTTTAGCTAAGGTAAAATAACAATGGTTAAAAACCTTGCTTTTCTTTTTCGGGATTATTTAGCTGTGAAATGTTCAGTTTCAAAGAAAGTTATCCAATTCTGAATTTAAAACCAAACTGTTTTTCCCTCTCACTGCTCTGTATAATCTTTTCTAAATTTCTTTTCACTATTTGTTTGTATCGTCCCCTTTTATCCTGTCATTTTAGATTGCCCGAGTTAATAGGTATTAATCGACTCTACTTTATCGTCTAACTAGTTGATCCCTGTGGCATTGTACACTGGAAATCAAGGCCAAGTTCAGTATTCAGGTCAGGCAGGGTTAGGGACTGGGGAATAACGGCCCGGGGGGGGAGAGGATGGAGGATACAATGGTGGAGGAAAGGGGACTGATGGAGATGGGAGTGGGTGGAGTGGGATTGGGAGGGAGGGGGTGGGGAATGTTTGGGTGATCACTGGGTTGGGGGGCCGGAGGGGAGGGGAACAGTTTGCCAGCGCCTGTTGTGATGCTCTGCGGAGGTGGGGGGGGGGGGGTGGAGTGGTGAATTGGCCCAGAGACATTTTCCTGCTCGGCTGAGGGCCAAAATAGGACAAGGGGTCTGGGCAGCTACTCACTGGAATAAAGGGGGAACTGCCTGTATTGGTATTAGAGGGGAGGGATGAATCGGTGAAAGCGGAGATGAGCGGCTGAGGTGCTGCATAGTGGCGGGGGGTGGTGGTGGTGGTCTGGGTGAGGATTGTGCTGATTGGAGGAGCCAGGGGGCAGATGGAGGGTGCGTGGGGTGGGGTTGTCCCTGACCTTGTAAGTAAGTGCCTACCCAAGAGGTTGGTGGGTGTCGGGGGGAGCTGGGAGGTTTGTGAGCTGTGCAGGCGGCCAAGTTTGATGAAGGTTGCGCCGTTGACTATTGAGCGAGGTGGGGGGGTGGCGTGGTGGCAGTGGGTGGGTTGCAGGGACAGCAGTTGGAGCTCTACAATCAAAATCTAATTGTGGGGCCTGGGAAAATGATGCAGTCAGATGGGAAAGGCAACCCATGGGGTGAGATGGATGATCTTGCAGGGTGGCAGCGAGTTAAACGGGGCCAGGTTCATTTCTGAAAGCTTTACAGGTATATAAATAGATTTTGCAACAGATGGAGCTTGACGTTTTAGTTTGGAAATAAAAATATGAAATGCTGGAAAACACTCCAGATCGGGCAGCATTTGTGGAGAGAGAAACAGTTAATATTTCGGATTTCCAGCATCTGCATATTTTGTGCTTTTTAAAAAAATATATAATATATATATAGAAATTTTGAATACATTTTCAACTGGAATTTTGTGACGCACACAGCTGTTGTAATACGCAGTACAGGAAACTCTTTATTATCCGGCACCGACGGGACCGGCGTGGTGCCGGTTTATCAAAAAGTCCGGATTACAGAGAGTTATAGTTAAAAGGTACGAGAGTTCGTACACAGCAACAAACCAGGCTTCCCTGTTGCTTAGCAACAGGTGCAAGAGGCCCGGCCACAGACCAAGCGTCCCTGTTGCTTAGCAACAAGTGCAGGAACCCCCGATTCCACAGCCAAGAATCAAGAAACGGCCACTAATATGAAGAAACACTTAACTGAACCTACTTCTGAATTTTTCCAGTTAAGAGATTTCCGGTTGTTTGGGTGCCGGTAAATCGAGTTTCCCCTGTATAATCGCTGCTGACCCTTCGCCTTTCTGTGTAGTTTGTAAGTTTTGCTGTGGTGTGGCTGCTCCAATGTCCACAGCTCTCGGGGACCTCGGCCATGTGGCTGTTTTTTGGGGAGGGATTTTTTTTGGAGGGTTGGGCGGGTGGTAATTTTTGCTCGTCAGTGTGGGATGCTAGTGCTGGGGTATATAATGTTGTCCATTTTGAGAACCCAGAGTCACTATCATATACTCTCAGGCCAGGTATGGCATGGTTAGATGCAGAGTAAAGCTCCTTCTACTCTGCTCCATCAATCTGCCTCAACTCCAACCCCTGAACAACACCCCTCCCACGCCACAGCGATGCAGTTCCATTTTGCAGCCGCCCATTGCTCGCTGCAGACCTCTATCAGCAGCAGTTAAAAGACACATTCAAGCTATTGGCTCCAGTGTCAATCAATTGAACCTGTATGTTTTCAGTGAACTGATTTACCTTTGCCATTCAGTAATAAATTTGCAGATGTTAGTATTGCTGATGTGTTCCCAGGAATGTTTCCTGCATTACAACCGTGACTACATTTCATAAAAGTACTTAATTGGCTGTAAAGCGCTTTGGGACGTCCTGAGGTTGTGAAAGGCGTTTTCGAAATGCAAGTCTTCTTTGAATGTGGCAAACATTTGCATGAAATGTGTGACTTTCCTACAGGCATTTACAGCAGGAACTGCTTCAACGTTTGATTATTCACTGAAGGACCAAGTTCCATACACCGTAAAAAATGCACTGGGCATCCCTTTGGATGTGCATCACTCTGCAAATCTATGTGCCATTGGTTCACCCACTGACCAAAACCAAAAGCTTCATCAGCTGGACGTAGGGCAGATACTGGAACTTGATTATCTGGCTGTACAACCCAAGAATCGAGGAAAGCTTTCTGTGTTACAAAGACAAGAAAGTAACCTTTTTACTTTAACAGTAGGTAAGTTGGGCAATGAGAGCGAATTCTCATGCGACAGAGCAGAAACATTTTTTAAGTAGCTTATGAAAAGAATAAAATGCCGGCGTGAATGTGTTTATAGACTGCCTGCAATGATGCATTTTATTTTCCCTATAAAGATTTTGGACCATTTCTCTTTGGTGCTTCATTAGTTTCTAAACCCTCGCAAGTGAACTGTTATTTTTTTCATCACTGCTGTTAGCAGCAACAACTTGAAATTTAACCTGGGTTTTCTGTTTAACAAAAAATAAATTATATTCTCATTCCTGAAGTACATTCAAATGTACCAAAGAGACCAGCTGGTCCATCGAGCCTGTCCCACAGTCATGGTGCAACTAAGTATGGTGACCCTCAGTGCTTCCCACCCAGGTAATCACCTGGCCAAAAAGAGACCCTAAACCAATTCGGACAAAAATATTTGGGGAAATTCCTCTCCGACCCCTGACGGCGATCAAAAACGAGTTCCAGGAGGTAACGGCGACCACGAGGTACATCGCCCAGCATCCCACCTACCTCTTGTGTGTTTGCAGCAAATTCACACTCTGCAGGAGGCAGGAACCTATTCCAAAGGTCCATAACCCTCTGTAAAAAGAAAACCCTCCAGACATATCGGCTAACTTGCACGCATGACCCCTCTTCCTCCCTAACTTAGCGAGTTCAAATAATCCATCCACATAGACGCAGTCTAGTCCCTGTATCATTTTAAATACTTGAGTTAAGCCGCCCTAAGGTCTACACTTTTCTAAAGTAGAAAGACCCAGCTCTTTCAGCCTATTGTTATGACTGAGGGTTTTTAAACTTGGAATTCATACGAACATAAGCAATTCAAGGAGAAGAAAGGATCATCTGGTCCATCAAGCCTGCCCCACACCTCATGATGGCTGAATCATCATACCCTCGCCCCCCCCCCCCCCCCCCCACAGCCACGTAATCTCCCGGGAGAGGCAAAAAACACAGAAAAACCCCAGACTAATGAGGGGAAAAAATATGCTAAACCCCTCCAACCCCCTCAAGCAATCCAAACCAGTTCAGAGGTCACATGGACCAAGTACAGGAAACTTTGTGATATCCGGCACCGACGGGACCGAGCTGTTGCTGTCCCATCAAAACTGTCGGACAAACCAGCGCTAATGTTAAAACATACGAAAGCTTTTGAGCTCCGTATCTAGCAACAAACCCTGTTGCTTAGCAACAGCTTCTAAACAGTCGGCCGTACCTTGCAAGCGTCTCTGTAGCTAAGCAACAGCTTTAGCTAGACCTTGCAGAGCCTGACTAGTGGGGAAAAAAAAAGCAACGAAAAGAAAAAAAACTTACTGAACCGACTCCTGAATTTTGCCGGTGGCTCGAGCATTCCGGACAGTTAACCTCCGGATAAACCAAAGTTTCCTGTCCTGGCTGTTCTCCTGAACCTTTTCCAGAGCCTTTATATCCCCAACCATGTGAGTGGACCAGAAGTGGACCCCGTATCCTCGATGGGAACTAACTAAGGCCTTGTACAAGGGCACGATGATGCTTTTTGTTTTATATTGGATTGCCCTATCTATCCATCCTCATACTCTATTTACTTTTGCTACAGCCTCGAGGCACTGGTCATGAACCTTTGAGACTGGTGCACTATAACATTTCCTAAACTGCACCATAACACAAATGTGACCCTGCCACAAATTGTATGTCGAGACCATAAGCTATCTTGTTGCTGGGATTAGTTAATATTGGTTAACCAATGCGTGTGACTTTGCTGTACCCTAACAGTATTTAAAAAGCTGATCTTTAAGTTTAACTATTAAAAGGTTAATTGTATTACATTGTGTAGTGTCCGTGTGTAGATAAAGACACTGAAGACAGGAGTTGGTTCATAGGTATTTACTAAGCAAGTCTGGGGGGGGGTTTCTAAAGGATATACACAATACACACACCTGGGGCTCTTAAAGGCACATACACCATAATTGCTCTTAAAGGCACATACACCACACATTGGTTGAATAATTTTGAAATATATCATAAATTTGTCAGGTGAATAAAGAATTGTTTAATAAAGGTTCTGTATTAACCCTCAAACTGTACATAAATATAGTGATGCTTTGCTGAAAAGTAGCACAATTGTGTTTGGTTTTAAAGAAAGAAAATCAATTTTATTTCGTCAGTGCCACACGGTTATACAGAAGTAGCAAATATTCCAGTTGCAAAGCCAGGTCGACGCCTGTATAATGTCCTCCACCCTGGTAGTGAACATTCAGTGTCGCTCTTAGTCCAGATAGATGTCGTAGAAGGTGATAAAAGAATTATCATCCGATCCCCTCTCCAGGTAATCCAGCTTTTCGGTTTATTTATTGTTGATTTCTGCAAGTACGCATTGCCAGTGACACTGACGGCATTGGATTGTCTTAAAAATCCAACTGTTTAAGTAATCTACTTTGTTCAGGTGTGACAACTTTGTTCAGGTGTGACACTCATGACCACATTGGGAGGTGGATTTATGGCAAAAAGGGGAACTGGCTGCAGAATGGGAGGCTGCAGCCTACACCAACCTGACCTCTCAGTACTATGGTGAGGGGCGCGGACAGGGAATCAGCTGCTAGGCATGCCTCCTAGCTCATTTTTGGACAAGTTGTGCTGTTTATTGTGGCAATTGTGAGGAGTTCTGGTATCTGCTTTCCACTTAGTAAGAGCTCAAATCTGCACTTGTCTGTTGTCTATCGACCAACTCGTGTCTATCCTCTAGTGTGAGGGCGGTAAGCAGGTGACTCCAAGATAACATGCTTGGCAAGGAAAGTTCCGAACAAAGCCGACCTTCAGTGGCTGTCTCAGTAATCTGATACTTGAACTAGACAAGGGCACTGTGGATGATGGACTGGTGTGGCCCACTAACAGAACCTGGAATGATGGATCTATTGCTGGGGCTGCAATTCTTCCCATTCAATGCCAGATAGCCCTACAAGCTATTGCCTGCAAGGTTAAGCCATGGGAAGCTCACCAGTCCTCTGCACTGATGAGCTATATGGTTTTAACTGGTTAAAGCCAGGCCATACCCCTGAGAACTCCCGTGGATCCCTAACCCTTGGCTCTGCTAACCTTGGCCTAAGCTTTCTGGGCCTGGGTAAGTGGGATGTGTCTCTGGGAGAGTCTTCATTCCATATTGGGAAAACAAAAACTCTACTAAGGTAGACTCCTCAATAGCTTGATTTGGAGATTTTTCAAGGTGATGATGGGTTTCTGTCGATATCAGGCAATAGGTTGGCAGAAAAGTCAACTCAGTCAGCCATTCTAAATCTGTGGGTTGAACATTATTAAATTGTCGCTTTTATAGCAGTACAGTACATTAAATATCCAATACGAATAACGACAGGAGTTGAGAAGACAGACTTAATACCTCCATCAGATTGTTACTGACTGCTGCCACTCCAGCTGCATGTTGAGCTAACACCAGCTGCTTCCCTATGGGGTTGGGAAAACTAAATGGAGTTTTATCTCTGGACCAGTGTCATGCAGGTCCTATCAGTTGGCTGAGAGCAGCATTGATTGAGGGCTGAGGGCACATTGTCCATATGTAGTGTCTCAGCAATCTGAAATTAATCAGGTTTAATATTATTGATCTGAACATGTTTTGTGGAAGGTGGTAATGTATTGACTGGACTTTTGAACCTTTGTGAGGGTGCTACTGATTTTAGTGTTAAAAGGTGCCATGTTGTTTAAATGCTCATCATATTCACTTACTACTTCTAGGGTCACTTAGGCTTTTGGTAGTCCTATCTCAGGTATTTTAACATTTTTATGTGCCATCTTGTTTGGGGGTTAAGCAAATAAAATTTATCACAATTTGTTAATGAGGGCATTCTTCGGAAAACATGTCTGAAATTAGACAGTGCAGTTTGAGATGAAGTTTGTATAAATGATAGCAAAGCTTAGTTTGTGTTTTTTTCCCTATCTATAGATCAAGAACCACTTCTCTGTCTCCTTTATAGTCTATAAGTTTGTTCCGGATGGCCAGTTACTGGAGCCTATTGGTGTTGCTAATCCTGAAGAGGAGTTCCATGTGCCTTTAGATTCTTACAGGTAGGAAACTAATTAACCATCAACATATGTTGTCATACTATCTGGAATGGGGAGGTGAGCCAGCTGTGAAAGAGACAGGACGACGGGCTGGAGCCATGATAGGGCAGTGATTTTGACGACAACTCATCCGCACCAAGTGTTGCCAGACCCTAGAATCATCATCATCAACACCTCCCATCGCCAAAACAAAACAATATAGGGCTGCAAATTGCCATTTTTAGTCTATCACATAGTTGTAGCAAAACCGTGACTGGAAATGTTACATGAAGTAGCTGTTATATTTGCAGGAACTGCTCACCTACTCAAAACTTTTAAGGGGACTGGATTACCTGGGCACAGCCAATATCGGGGAAAATTGAACAGGTCAGAATGCACAGCTCTAAAGGAACCTGCCTGATTTCTCTCCATTAGTGTAAATGGTGGGAAATTGGATTGGTACGTTTAATGGCCGGCACACCAACCTGCCCGATTTTCCGATATTCACAGCACCTGGATACGGACCCAGGAAATTCTCTCCCTTTTTAATATATCATACCTTTTGTGTTCGTTTGTGTGCATTCTTCTGATCTGAAGATGCAACTTTACAAGCAAATGAAATTGCACTCTGATCTCACAAGCTTACAAGCAGAAACAAGGACTGGGATGATGGCTGTAAAAGAACAGGTCAGGTTACACACCACTCTACCATAGCTGCTAAATATTATAACCCATCCAGGCCCCAGGCAATGCCATGGGAGAGCAGCTCTTAAACTGTAAATAAGTCTATATTAAATATAACTTCAAGTATAGGATACGGTAGGAGGTGGCTCTTTTCCAGAGAATAGTGGACCAGTGGACCTGTGGAACAGGATGCCGTCTCGTGCGGTGGACGCTGATTCGCTGAATTGATTCAGGTAAGAGCTGAACCTGTTTCTGGCCGGGGCGGAGATCACCTCTTACAGAAGGTAGGTACTGCAGGGAATTTAGGGCCAGCGTGATGTGATCTGGACTAGTTTGGATCGCCTTGATGGGTCGGAGAGGAATTTCCAAGATTTTTTTCCCCAAATTGGCCTGTTTTTTTTGTCTTTGCCCCTTCCCAGGAGATCACATGGTTTGGGGTGGGATGGAGATTGTATATATTGTGATACACAAGGTATTGCAATTGTCTGAGACAGGCTGGATGGACCAGAGGGTCTTTACCTGTCCATCATTGTTCGTATGTACACTGGCCCAGAAATTGGTGTCGGGGGCTTCCCGCGGGTGCAAGCCCCCGACCTACACTTACCTAGCGCGCCGGCAGTTGAGGCCTGGGCCTGCGTGGATTTCCTGTCTGTGGCCTGGTCCAGCTCCCGGCGCGCTGTGCTTGCGTGACCCAGCGGCGTAGTTAATATGATGCGTCGGCTGGGATCACATGAGCACTGGGCAACCAATCGGAGGAGGGAAAAGCCCATTCATGAGATTGACAGAAAGAACTGTCAAACTAATGAAAACTCCGGCCCCCAAAACAGTGCTTACCCTTCAAATAAATATTTTTTAAAAATCACACTTTTTTAAATAAACTATAAATAACATTAATTATTTTAAACAATAATTTAAATTTTTGAAAAAAATAATTTTATAAAAAACGGGGCTAAATATACACTTACCTTACTTTGAAGTATTTAAAAATAATAAACCTGTGGGAAAAAAAAATTATAATTTTAATTAATTGACCACTTACCTTTTAAAATGAAGTCCTTACGCCTGGTTTTTAAATGTGTAAAATGTAGAGGCCTTCACACACGGAAAAACCTATTTAAAAAAAAAACGAAGTTCAACGCGCACGCGCAGACTCCCGCGCGCATGCGTTCGACCTCTGAACCCCTTCGTTCAGAGGATCGGAAATGCCGTTTTCCAGTGCATGCAAGAAACCGACACTTCCATCGGGTCCACGCGTGAGTACTCTGTGCTTACTCATGCGTTGGGACCCGAATTTCTGGGCCAATATTGCTGCATTTTATAAAATACTAAATCATTTTTTTTTTTTTTTTTTTTTTTTAAAGAGGGCAATTGTTCCTAAAGCCATCAGGAGAGCTGGCGGATCAATTCAAAGCATCAACAACATATATTACATGGAAGGAAGAACTTCACAGGAGCACAGAGATCCGATGCATGCTGCAGTGTCCTTCAACTGAGATCAGCTTCCTGCCTCTCATAGTAAACACCATCGCGATTCCAGATGAACTGAACTTTATCAGTAATCATGGTGAAGATGACTGGGATCCGGCCTATATCATTCATCTCCACCCTACAGTTACTATCAGGAATCTTCTGCCGTATAGTCTGCGTTACATGTTGGAGGTGAGTGCATTTCACGCAGAGTGGAAGCTTGCAGCTAATTATCTTCACGCTGACTCCATCTTTCACTGTGAACTTGGGCTGTTTGCAATGAAAATACAGTTTTCTCTTATCTATGTATATTTAAATTGAAGAAAAGGTTCAGCAGTAAAAGTAATCGTTTTGATTATATTGACTTCAAATATAGTTTTTTTTTCCAGTGACTTTAGGACTGTAATATTGATAATGATGATGTGGTGAGAGCACATTGTAGAAAATTATGCAGATGTTTTAAAATGAAAATACTGCATCGTGCTGCCTTGATCCCCTCCTAACTCAGCTTCTGATCACTCGCCTACTCGACCTAATGTTCACACCGCAACTACTTCTCCTCTCCCCATCTCGGGCACTCTTTTTCTCCTGCTGTAATCACCCCATACCTTTTTTTAAAAACTTACTTTCAAAACTTTTCCTGTTCTCAACCTCCCCCTTTCCTCTAATTATCTGGAATGTGCTGTTACCAACTAGCTTCATATCTACCACTCCCTATTGAAATCCTTTCCGTCTGGCTTCTGTCTTACAGCGTTGACGACGTACTAGTCAAAATCATTGGCATTCTGTGTGATTGTGATCATGGTACATTATCCAACCTCTGTGGTTTTTGGCACAGTTAACAAATTATTCGCATCCACCGCCTCTCGTGTAATCTGACTCCATACACTGCTCTTGAGCTATTCCATGCCATCCTGTCTCAAAGGCAGCTAGTACATCTGCAATGGTTTCTTCTCTGGGGTGCCCCAGGGTTCCATTTTTTTTTTTACTCATCCATTTCCTTGTCGATATGTTGCCCTTCAGTCACATTAATAATGAACGTGGGGTCAGTTTTCATATATATGCCAATGATATCTAGATTTATCTTTCCAGTACCATCCTTGATTCCAGGATTGTTGCTGTGTTTCCCTGATGTCTGTCCAACATCTAGTGGTGGAAGAGCCAGAACTTTTTGCAGCTCAACATTGGCAAGACCGAAGCCATCTTGTTCAGACCGTATCAGAAGCTCCTTGCCTTAGCCTCTGATCCCACCACCTTTCCTGGATGCCACTCGAGTTCAACCCGATGGTGCGCAACTTCAGTGACCCGACCTGGGCTGCAAACGCTGCATCTAGTCTGTCACCAAGACTGCCGACTTCAGCCTCTGAAATATCACTCGTCCCCGTCCCTCCCTCACCCTCATACTCACCCCACTGCCACTGAAACCCTCATTCATGCCTTTGTCACCTCCAAACCCGACTTTTCTAATGCCCTCCTTGCCAGCCTTCAGAACACCTTTCCCTGTATCTTACTCTGCACAATCACGTTCACCTCCCCTTTTACTGCTGTCTTTGCACATCCTTAAGTGCCTTGACTTCAAAATCATTTACAAATCGCTCCATGGCCTCATGGTTCCCCATCTCTGCAGCCTCTTCCAGTCCTGCGCCCTGCTCATACCCTCCGCTCTTCAAACACTGGTCTACCATGTATTCCTTTGCACCACCATCAAAGGCAGAGCCTTTTGCTACCTTGCCCCCGTACTCGCCGCAACTCTCTCTTAAACCTGTCCACCATGCTACATTTCTGTCCAGCTTCAAAACCTCATTTGACTGCATCTTTCACCACCAACCCTATTGTCCTCCTGCTCCTGATTGGAGTCTGACTCCTAACTGAAATGCCTTGGGGCAGTTTGCTACATTAAAAGTGCTATATAAATGTAAGTTGTTGAAAATGTATACATTGTAAATTTTAATCTGTAATCCCTAGGTAGCTCTAAGGCACACAAACCCAGCTTCACATTAACAAATCTTTGAAGGTGGCAGGACAATTTGATAAGGCTGTTTAAAAAAAAATATATCATACGGGATCCTTGGCTTTGTAAACAGAGGCATAGAGTACAAAACAAGGGCGTTATTGCGGAACCTTTATAGAACACTGGTTAGGCCTCAGCTGGAACATTGTGTCCAAATCTGGGCACCACACTTTAGAAAGGATGTCAAGGCCTTGGAGAGGGTGCAGAGGATGTTTAAATGTCTTAATCTAAATGTACACTCTCGGGAGCCGCAAGCCTACATTTCGTTGTACTGCACTTGTGCACTAACAATGACAATAAAGTTGATTATGAGGAGATTGACTAGAATGAGACCGGGGATGAGAGTTATGGGGAGAGACTAGAGAAGCTGGGATTCTTGGAGCACAGAAGGTAAAGGGGAGTTTTAGTAGAGGTGTTCAAAATTATGAAGGGTTTTGGTAGAGTAAATAAGAAGAAACTGTTTTTACTGGCAGGAGGGTCAGTACAGGAAACTTCGCGATATCCGGCACCGACGGGACCGGCGTGATGCCGATCTATGAAAACTTCCGGACAGACCAGCGCTAATGTTGAAGGATACGGAGGTTTTCATCTCTGTATCTGACAACAAACACTGTTGCTTAGCCACAGCTTGTAAACAGTCGGCCCGTACCTTGGAAGCGTCTCTGTAGCTTAGCAACAGCTTCAGAGAGGCTTTCCAGAGACTGACTGTTTAAAAAAAAAATGCTAGGAGAAGTTAAAAAAAAAAAAAAAAAATGCTAGGAGAAGAAAAAAAACCTAACAAAACGGCTGCTGATTTCTGCCGTTAGATCGAGGTTTCCGGCTATACAACCTTCGGATAAACCAAAGTTTCCTGTAACTAGAGGACACAATAGCTAAGAACCAGAGGGGAGATGAGAATTTTTTTTAAGTTATGATCCGAAGTGCACTGCCTGAAAGGGTGGTGAAAGCAGATTCAATAATACCTTTCACAAGGGAATTAGATAAATACTTGAAAAGAAAAAGAATTGCAGGGCTATGGGGAAAGAGCAGGGGAGTGGGACTACTTGGATAGCTCTTTCAAAAAGCTGGCATAGGCACGATGGGGCAAATGGCCAGTATGGCTGTATGATTCGAAGTGTTGATGTACTAACAATCTCTTTCCAGTCTGTTTCTCGTAACCCATCAACATGCTTAAGAGTCACCGAAACAAGCTGCTGCAGTATCCACACAGGTTTTTCCCCATTTACACAGTCCAGGGAGCTCAGGCACAAGTTGCCAAAAGCCAAAGGTTGGAGATTCTTAAGTGTGCACTGGTTTACTCCTGGAGAATAACCAGCTGAAACCACAACATACCAGAAGAGTTAACTGGTAAATTTGTTCAGCCAGGATCGTCCTACCTTTTAGGGTATTGTCTTTTTAGGTTATGTGATGCTAAGTGGAAATAATACCAGTAATGGGCCTATCCCTTCAGTAATGAGCTTAACTGGCTGGTCAACCATCAACTGTCCTATGGAGAACTAGTTGGCTCAGGTGTCTGATTACTTACCACAGAGGTTGACTCCGTTCGAATCTTTCATTGAGCGATGTGTCATTTTGAAGCCACCTTGAGACCCTGCTGACTTCTTGTCTCCCCCACCCCATTTCCATAAGCTGGTTAGTTACTAGTTGCTAATTCGATGATGATGAGCATAGGTGTGAACCCCCCCCCCCCCCCCCACTAGGCAGACAGCGAATATGAAGATCTGCTCACGGTGGTATGGTGAGCAGCACAATTCGTGATGAAATGTACCTGTGTGTTGCTGCTATTTCTGACCATTATATGGGCACGCACCAAACCCCATCAAAATGTACCTAGAGGTGCGATGCTTCAGCAGCAGCTGCTTGTTTATCTGCAACCTAATCATTGTGAGCACTGATTGCTGAATATATAAGCATGTATTTTTATACCTGGCTTTCAGCAGCAGTCATCCAAAGTCTCTGAGTTTACCTCATCAGCTATAGAATGTCATCTACCTTCAGCAAGGTGGCAGGACCTATGCAGAGCACATTGTGATGTACCAGCCGCCATGGTGTTCTAGATGTTAACATGCAATGCCACCTGCCAGGCTACTTGTCACCAACTGCTTAAGCCATGTTTGTGTCTCTTCAGGGTACTTTGTGATTAGTTGGTGTTGGCTGTACCAACCCCTCCTGCAACTCTCTACTTTTTGTCACCCGTCTACCTCACGTTCTCTTCTGGATCACAACACGTGGGGTAGGGGTGGCTCTGCAGTTACATTTCTTGGAGTTCTGAATCGTAACTAATTGTTTGGACATGTTTACCTGTACTGGGACTTTTCTGTAACTGAAGAACGATAAGAAAGGCTAAAATGTCCTTTGCACCTTCTCAGTGATTCCAAAGGTCCAGGCTTAAGTTGGCACGCAGCAGAACACCTCAAAACTAATATGAATCAATAATTGAGACTGACACCCCTTTTAGTTTGAGGTCAATATCTTTGAAATCCCATAATACTGCATTTGGGGGCATCCGCCACCACACATTTCACTGGTTGTTCAAGATGGTGAGTAGAGTGCACTAGATCCCCAGGTGAGTCCAACTGAAACACAAGAGCATCTGAAAAAAGGAACATTACAGTGATTTCAGACTTATCTGGAACAGTCCAATACATTATTTATGATGAGCTTGAGTATAATGAATGACGATCTTGCCTCACTCTTCTTTCAAAAGAAGATGGATTCATTGAATCTCCAATCCAGCTTTGGAACTGGAGTACATATTCCAGATAAAATCCAAGATGTGGCCATGTACTCCATATCTTCCTACTTCTTTAGGGCCATGTGAGCGACTTTGCCAATAGCCTTATGAAAATTGACTCATGCAATGTGAGTCAGTTCCCTTGAACCTCATGATGTTCCACAATCTTGTAAAAGGTTACAACATGCCCTATGCATTCCTGACCAGATGAAATCCAGCCTCTTGCTTTTTGATTGATCCATGGTCCTTCAAGGCATCCAGCATGTATGCTGCAACAAGCCAATGAACCACTGTCAAAGTGACTGACAGCAGAAAGATTCTTCAGTAGTTTTCAGTCTCACTCTGAATACCAAAGATATATGTGTCTCAAAACCGAATCCTATTAACCGACCTTGAAGGGTAGCTCCAAGGCGAGTTGACAGTTTCTGACATTGCTTTCTGTCACAGTTTGGGATACGGTGACCATTTTTTTCATGAAATAGGACCTGACATGAGTTGTCTTCAAATGGATTTTGAGTGGAACCTCGCCTAAAGTGGATAGCTGCTCCAGACAGTCCTGTGCTGAGTTGGCAATCGACTACAAGTCGAGAGGTTCCCAAACAATGGCTCATCTGTTAACAATGTCTGGTCATTCAGGAGAGATCCAGCACATTGAAGATGACACATTTCTGGGAACTCTGCTAGTTTTTGAAGGGAAGCTATTTGAAAATGAACAGTAAAAGCAGCAGATAGGTTGTGGTGGGGGGGGGGAGGGAAATCAACCTGTGTTTGTTTGTTTGGACAAGAAGCAAGGAAAGAGGTTGTCCGAAGGCGAGGTTCCCTGAGGTGGGCTTGTGGAACGCATGTTCTTAAATTTCTTGTAACAGTACCTGAACAGAAATTGTAGCGAGAGGATTTCATCATACTCTGTTCTTCATGTTTACACTACCATGGATTAAAGCAGTTTATGAACTGACCCAAATGACACCTTGTCTAGTGCTAACTGAGTCTGCCTTTGGGAAAATTGAAGTGCTTGTGATCTGGCCTGGATCTCCATACCTCAGAGTTTAATGGTTATATTCCTGGGTTCTGCTACCACTCCAGCAGATACAGGGCAGTGGGAGTTAACACTTTCTTTTTAAAAAGGAGCAGGCAACCAAACTGCTTAAGCGAACGACTGACTCCACTGAAACTGAGTAGATATCTGTGGCAGATTCGAATTTGCACCATTCTCCAAGTGCATCTCTCTTCCCCCTCACTTGCCTAGAGAAGCTTTTAGGAATTCGTGTGACCCCATTCAGTTTGCTGCATGTGCACTGGAACCTCTGATAACGACGTCTCAGTTACATTTCATTATATAAGAAGCCAAGTGAGTTAGCTACGTGTCGAGTACAAGACTGAGGGGGGAAAGTGCCATCAGTGGAGTGATGGTACTCTGTTAGAACACTGAGCAGTAAAGCTAATCGGAGGAAGAAATTAATGTTGTACAGAGTCAGAGGAGGGTGAGAAGGTACAAAGAAACCTGAATCTACAGGGCCAATTAGAGAAATGGTTAGATAAATTTGTAGGCACAAATTGATTCTTTCCAGGGATTAACTCTAAATTGAAAAGTTGCTGCCTGTGCTGAGGTTAATCGTTTTATAACCAGAGGCACTAGTTTTCCATTGATCCGAGAAGCATTAAATTGCTCGTTGGGGAAAATGGAAGGTTAATGCCAAGATTTTCACACTACATGGGCAGTAATGACAGAACTGTTCTATCCAGCTATATTTAAGTGAATTTGGATGTTTTATACCCGTAATTCATTTGAAGATGGGGGTAAAACAGTCGTCATCAAAGCAACAATAGCTCAGAGATTCTCATAATATTAAATCACAGTATTATGAAGATTGTCCCATTGAAGTTGATGACGAGGCAAACCCAAATTGCCTGGAAACTTGACTTTTTCACACTTCCATATCAGCTGGCTACTTTCACCCGCACTCTCTAGTCATTGTCTTTATTTTTATATTTATATTGTGTCAACAAAGGCCTAGAAATTCGGGGGTTTAGAGCTGACCGCTAAGGCCCGTTTTCAAGAAAAAATGGCGGCCAAGTCGCTCCCGCCCACTTCCAGTGGGTCCCGCAGCAACCCCCATTTTGGGCAGGTCGGCAGCGCTGCCGTTGCCTGTACATGCTGCAGAAATGAAAATGAGGCAGATCGTGAAGCCAGTGATTTGTGCAATGCTGATTTGCCATTTTGGATGTCGCCGCTCCACTTACCGCCGTCTCCTAATCATGACCAGCTGAGCGAAGTGTTCAGCAGGAAGGAGCCCCCACCAGCGCTATTTAAAGGGATTATGATAAACAACTTGCTGCTGACGTGCTTTTTCAGTTCTACTGGCTCTGTCTAAGTTTCTGCAACTCTAGGAGCTTTCTAAACTTGTTTAAAGTTGCCGAGGTCACAGAGAGTGTTGCTGCAAGTGGAGAATACCTTGCTTCTCATTTAAAGGCTTCTGCTCGCACCACTTGCTCACAGTCATGGGGGCTCTACATGCAGTCCCCCTCGCGCTCGAGTATCATAGGGAGATGGAATGGAGGCAGTGAAGAAGAGGACAAGATGCTCACAGAGGCGGGAGGAGGAGGGCCATGAGGGCTCTCGGCAGGAGCCTGACTTGGGGTCTTCTGAGAGCAATTCACCTACCTGCACTTAAGCCAGGAGCAGTGTATTAGGAAGCTGTGCTTCACCAAGGAAGTGGTCACAAAACTGTACCACTTCCTGTGACCAGACCTGCAGTCTCAGAGCAGGGCGACGACAACTCTCCCAGTGGCCCTCAAGGTCACCGTGGCCCTCAATGTTTTCGCCAGCGGATCCTTCCAATCTGCAGCAGGAGGTATAGCTAACATCTCTCAGTTCGCTGTCCGTCGCTGCATCCGGGAGGTCACAGAGGCTCTCTACTCCAGTAGAAGAGACTACATTGTCTTCTGTCTGAACAGAGAGAAGCACGACGAGCGCACGTGTGGCTTTGCCGGGATAGCGAGCTTCCTCATGGGGTAGAGCGCCATCGACTGCATGCATGTGTCTTTGCGGGCACCATGTAACAATGCCGAGATGTTCCATAACCACAAAGGCTACGGCTCACTTAATGTGCAGTTATTGTGCGGTCATGCCCAGCGCAACACGATGGTGAACGTCTCCTATCCTGGCAGCAGTCATCCTGCGCTAGTCTGGTGTGACAGCAATCTTCCAGCTACCACGTCAAACCTGAGGGTGGCAGATCGAAGACCAGGGCTATCAACTCTGCACCTGGCTGATGACTCCCTCCACAACCCCACCAATCGTGGCCAGCAATCATATAATGACAGCCATGCTGCCACCAAGAACGTCATTGAGCAGACCATCGGGGTGCTCAAACAACGGTTCCACTGCCTTGACCGCTCGGGAGGCGCCTTCCAGTCCTTGCGGGTGTCCCATTTCGTGGTGGTCTGCTGCATGCTTGACAACTTGACCATCATGAAGGCGCAGCCCTTGCCATCAAGGATTGCGGGACCATCTCGGGAGGCGGAGGAGGAGAAGGAAGGGAGGAGGCAGGCAGCAAATCCCTGTTCTGGATGGCTTGTCTGTGAGCGCCTCATCAGACTCAGATTTGACTATGAAACTCCAGATCCCTGTTGTTCACCCCTTCCCCATCATACCATCCCTCTGTCACGGAGCATCATGGCATCCTCCTGGACACAAAGCTGAAATGAAAGCCACCACAAAACACATTCCAAACAAAATTCATAAACTTATCAATGGCGACTGGTCGTCTTCATTCTGAGGTCGAAGGTGAATGCTGGGGTTCAAACCGGGAGAAGGCAAACAGGGAGCTTTAGTTTAGTGGTGAGGTGGGCAGAGTTGACATGAATTGGAGAGAAGGGTTGTTACTGCTGTATATGTGAATGATGGAGGTGGTGCATCAGAAGGATCAATGCTGCTGTTGGAAAGGAACTGAGAGGATCAGGAGTTGCAGCTGGAGCCAGGTAGTTGGAACAGATGGAGACACAGGCCCGGGAAAACAAGCAGGAGAGTAGTCGTGAGAGGAGGAAGTGGTGCTCGATTAGTCACTTCGCAGCAAAGAGAAGCTTGTGTCCTAGCCCCAGTTACGGAGTAATAAAAATGGAAGTATATTACCATTCTAGTAAATCTCCTCTGCACCCTCCCCAAGGCTTTGACATAGAAACATAGAAGATAGGAGCAGGAGTGGGCCATTTGGCCCCTCGAGCCTGCACCACCATTCAATGAGATCATGGCTGATCATCCAAATTCAGTACCCTGTCCCTTCCTTCTTCCCATATCCCTTGGTCCCTTTAGCCTTAGATATATTTCTTAACTCCTCCTTGAATATATTTAATGAATTGGCCTCTACTGCCTTCTGTGGTAGAGAATTCCACAGGTTCACCACTCTTTGGGTGAAGAAATCCTTCCTAAAGTGTGACCCTAAATTGGACACAATGCTCTAGCTGAGGCCTAACCACTGATTTATAAAGGTGCAGCATAACTTCCTTGTTTTTGTACTCTATGCCTGTGTTTATAAAGCCAAGAATCCTGTCTGCTTTTTTAACAGCCTTCTCAACTTGTCTCGTCACCTTCAAAGATTGTGTAATAGAATCTCCAGGCCTCTCTGTTCTTTCACCCCCTTTAAAATTGTATTATTTAATTTTATATTGCCTCTCCTCATTTTTCCTTCCAAATGCAAGAGTTAATGCTACCTTTAAAAGTTTGTTTAGAGTTTTGAACTTCCAATCAGTGGTGTCTTGTTTGTTTTATCCAGGCAACTGCAGAAATTAAAGAACTGGCAGAAGGATGCTCAGCTGATGTGCTGCATTCCAGAATCCGAGGGGAAATAATGGAGCTTGTCCTTATGAAATATCAAGGCAGGAACTGGAGTGGGCATATTAAAATTGCAGATGGACTTCCTGAAT
The DNA here is from genome assembly GCF_052327205.1 of Somniosus microcephalus. Lineage (NCBI taxonomy): Eukaryota > Metazoa > Chordata > Chondrichthyes > Squaliformes > Somniosidae > Somniosus > Somniosus microcephalus. The sequence continues at coordinate 9,253,892 of NC_141018.1, forward strand.
TTTTCCCTGTGTGCTTCACTGCCGACTGTAAGGATCGCATGAGCATTGATTTGCTTGTCCACGTTAGGAAAGTTAGTGGTCGTCTGCTTTTGTCTATTTACAGCCCGTACTGGATCATTAATAAAACCTCGAGAGTCCTGCAGTATCGTGCAGAAGATGTACATGTGAAACATCCGGCTGACTTCCGCGATGTTGTCCTGTTTTCCTTCAAACGGAAACATATTTTCAGCAAAAATAAGGTATGTATAATTCCTTTTGGATTCTTTCAGGTTTACAGTAATAAAGGAGATATTCCATTTATTGGTGAGAGAGCAGTCATCCACAGTTTAGAAGATAAAATACCACAAAGGGGTGATTGGAATCGCAGATTTTGCAAAAATCAAATTAACGTTGTCATTTAAAAAAAAAAAAAGATACATCTTCACCGTTACAGTATCTCCTCTATATGCTATACAGTTTTTCTTTCTGTATTCACAATCAAAATAAAGACCAACACACTAGCTATGATAGCATTCAACATAGATGCAGTTAGTGGAGCACAAGGGAAGTCAATAGATGTATCATATTGTTTTGAAATTGTGGCATTGCTGATCTTGGATAGATGTGCAAGACCTGGAAGTGATGCTATAATACTAAAGGATGTATGTATATATTCAGAAGCTTCTGTAAGGCTGGAGTAGCCGTGACCTCAGTGGCACCCTATTGCATGTTCTGGTCCCACTCAGCCCCTCAAGCCCCACTAAAGGTCTATAAGCCACAAGAGCCATGAGGGTACTGGTGGTCCTTTGACCCCAACCGATGATGGATTTGCCTACTATTAAGAGGGGAGCAGAGTGCTGAAATGTATAGCCAAAATGGTAGGATACAAGTCTGAGGAAGTTGTGCTTAAACTGTACAGTTCTTTAGTCACTGTACCCTTGAATACTGTTTCTAATCCTGGCTACCTAGACATGGATGAGACATTCATGCCCTAGAGGTGGTGCAGGAAAGTGCCAAGAGCAGATCCCCAGCATCAGAGAACTGAGTTATGAGGAAACACTGGAAAATGTAGAGTGTCTCAGCCTTGAAAAGAAGCAACTGAGAGGGGACCTCGGATATATAAATGGTATAGTAAAGTTAGATTTGAAATTTACTTCAAACGAAACCATAACAACAGGGCAAGAAGACATGGGTTCAAGTGAGCTCAAAGTAAATTTAGGAGCATCAAAAGTTTCCCTCCTGCAAAGTGATCGACATGTGTAATAGACTTCTGGGAACAATAGCCTTGACCAAGAGTCAACCAAGGAACAGCTTGATGCTGTGATAGGGCAAGAGGTTCTTGCTTTCTAGATGAGCTAGATCCGGTTTTGTGGCCTCTTATATATTATGCTGTCTGTTTTATGCTCCCTGTGGTATAAAGGCCATCGCTATCCAATCTCTTTAGCATTCTTACACCTGGCTCTGCCTTGCCCCATAACAAATGTAGACAGAGTGACTATGAGGAATTTGCCAATCTATAGATCTTCTAGATGGCTAGAGTGGCTCTGGTAGTGTGGAATTGTGTACTGTGTTTTATGTACTTGCAGGTGTAGAATATGTAGGGGGGCATCCTTTACCTGGTTTACGGTAATTTACCTGGTCAGGCAGCCTTTTTCTGCCACTGCACTGTGACCAATTCCAATCAGCGGTTTCGAATCGCTAAACCACCCCTTCCAGTTCTGACTGGAGGAACTTATAATTAATGATATATTAGAACGGACAAATGGTCTGGATGCAAGAAAGTCAAAACTTTATTAAAACTAAGAAACTACACCACACGATCAAATAATCACGGTAAAATTGCTTAAATAGGGGAGGGAAATCGACTAAAATACAATTCTAACGAAACTCCCACTTTACTCCCACCGCTAAGCCTATCCTAAGTTGCCTTGTGGCAGGCCAGAAAAATAAATGCTCACCACTGCAATGCCAGCTCCGTGCCCTGCGATCTTGGATCTTCATGGTCCAGAAGTGAAAAACACCCCAGTGTTTTTAAAAGTAAGCTGCTGGTGTTTTACTACTTCAGACAGACTCCACGCTGTAGAGAGAGGCACACGGAGGCAGGCCAGAGAGAGAGAGATGCCCCTGAGAAGCTATCTCTTATACCCCAATTTTGGGGCCGAAATGTTCCCGCCCAGATCCGGAAGTTTCTGGGCTAAAACAAAAGGGATCCAACTGTCCCCATTGTCCAGTAATGGGTGATTCAAACCCATTTATTTTAAACTGTTCCCTTCCTCAGTCCAAATGTCTCTTCTGTGCTGAGTTCATTGTGTGTGATGGGCTATTGAACCATTTCCGTTCATTCTGATGGGTTTTGAATGGGGCTGTATTACGATGTAAGCAGCCTGGAAGGCTATAGTAAACAGAAACCATTGTCCTGTGGTCACTGAAACCGCAGCCTAAGTGGTTTAATCCCTTGCGTACACAAAGTAGCAGTTTCTGTAAACAAACATCGATTGTCTCTGCAGGGAGGGGAAACTCCCCTTTTGATTGACAGAATTTGACTGCCATTGCTTCACAGACACCGAAAGCTGCTTCCAGGTCCTTTGTCCTTGGCCACGCAGTCTGACGGCCATTTTACCCCTGGGCAATTTACCAAACTCGAGTACATTTTTAAAATAAAAATGTACTGTCTTAAGGTGTGCGATATATATATATTTTTTTACAAAGTTCTTTGATTCCGGTGTTGTCCAAGTGCTGCCTAGCTTAACGCAGCCGCCTTGTGGTTCTGGGTATGTTTTAAGACATTGTCCAACCCAGAGATAATTTAAATCACGCAAAGTCTTCGTCCACGATGTGGATTAATATTTCCCGATCTTCGGGGGCTGAGGGGATTTTGCGAACTCCTACAAATATAACAGCGTGGCTCCAAAAAACACACTAAAAACAGATTGAAAAAAATTAATTTGCTATTTTTCTTTATGAAATAAAAACAACATTAAAAAAAATCTACCCTGCCAGTGATCTTCAAATGGTACCAAGATTCCTTCCTGTACGCAGCTCATCAGGGATCAGGGGCTTAGCAAATTGCAGTCACAATCCAATCTCCCATCGTGCATTGTACTGTGCATCGGATCACGATTGATGGACAGTATAGGATAGAAATGCAGGGTGCTTTCCTCGGGCTAAATGGCATGATAATTGGTGAGGAGTTGAATCAGGCCCCACTGGTGCAAGGACAGTGTGCTAACCCACCTTGTCCTCTCAATCTGCATATTGACTTATTTTTGTCATTTATTTGATTTGCCATGAGGGTTTTGAGCTGATGATCCTCAAGTATTGTATTTGAAAAAATATTTTTTTTTTCCCCTACAGATTCAGCTGTGTGTATCCACCAGTGGCTGGTCCAACGGTTTCTCATTAGACACCGTGGGAAGTTATGGATGTGTCAAGTGTCCTGCAAAGAGTATGGGATATTTGGTGAGTTTTCTCAATTGAAGTGCAGTTTGAATGTTCCCAAGGGTCAGATACTTAACAGGAGTGCAGTTATGGTCTAAAATTTGCAGTATAAATCCAGGGTCAAGTCCCTCCTCCGTCTCTAGTGCTGCAGTGTCTAGCCCAATAACATAACCACTGTACTTTAAATGAATTGAAAGTGGGGACGCTTCTGGCTTTGCGCTCAAAGCATTGAAAATTTACAGGCCTAGTAACACTAATAAAATCTGTAACCATCCAGCATGACCAAGGCGCTGCCAGCTGCACATTGATTGTGTAATGGTAGCCTTATGTTTTCTCAGCTCTGCTGCAGCAATTAGCCTTAACCTCAGTGTATGACCAGCCTCTACCACAATAACATCACTCATCCACTTCACGCAAGAACCAAGCTTGTTGCCCCACAACCAATTTTGTACTAAAGTACTGTAACAAACAGTTTTGTACTTGAAGCCATACATACAAAGGAAGGGGTCAGCTTAAGCCCAGACTTTGGGATAGAGTTCCTACCTACTGATCAGTCCTAAATGTATCCATTCCTTGCTAGCTGTTTCAATTATCCATATCATCCCAGTGTATTTGCAGAACTGAAGTATTTTACTGGTTTTCTGTGAATGATACTTAGTGTGTTTTCAATTTTCAACTGATCCCCAACATCCCAAGCCTTTTTTTGGGTGGGGGTGCAGAGAGATGGAGTTCTCCATTTCCTCTATCCTTTGTGTGAAAAAGTACTTCCTGATTTCACTCCTGAATGGCCTAGCTCTAACTTTAAGATTGTTTCCACCTGTTCTGGATTCTCCCACGAGGAAATAGTTTTACTCTATCTACCCTATTTAATCATTTTGAAGACCTCGATTAGATCACCTCTCAATGATCTTAATTTTTGAGAATATTGGCCTGTTGTAAAGGGTACTCTCCCTGTCCAGATCGCAGTGCTATCTTTAATGATACTGGGCGTGCTGTGTTAACTACCTTCTATCATTGGTTTATAATGGCCCCCTCCACGTGCCTACTTCAACTACATATTACCTACAGTCCCTTGCTAGGAAATGTGTAGGATCTGTTGTGGCAACTTCCTTCCTTTTATAGTCAGGCCAAAATGTACTGTTCCTTGGTTGGATATGGCTTATATACATACTTTGCAGGAGCATGAGTAATTATGTAGATGGTATCCTCACTTCAAGATATCACTGAATTTAAAGACATTGTAAAAGCCTGTCATCTGCCAAGTTTTCTCTTGAGTAGGGCAAGCCACTTCTTGGGAAACCCACTTAGTAAAGGATGCCTTCATTTGAAAAATGAAGGTACAGTATAATGTGGGTAATCGTTACTGTAAATACTGTTGATAACTAATCATTAATTTTTTTTAATTACAGGTTGGAGTAACCATTAAGATGAGCAGTTTCAACATGACCAAAGTTGTTACCTTAACTCCATTCTACACATTGGTCAATAAGTCGTCTTATGAGCTGGAGGTTGGAGAAGATCAGCCCAGTGGCCTATTAGACCGTGGAAAATGGATTTATATTTCGGCAGCAGAGGTGCAGTATAGGGTTTCAGTTTTGAAATATGTTTGTAAAGATAGCCCATTCCCTCCTGTGGGTTTATCATCAGCAATGCACATATAATTACTGCCCAGAATTCATCACATTCTCAATGCATCCACATTTGGATGGCAGAAACAATTTACACTATACCATCTGCTGGTTCCTTTAACTGTTGATGCAATCTGCAAACTATTCGAACAATGAAATGTGACAATAGTAAAATAGGAACATGACGCACACAGTATATTAATAGCAGTGTCCCGGATACTGTTATATTACGGCACAGCATTTGTCCAAGCCTAAACAGAGAATTTCCTCGCCACCACCATCTTCATTCTGCCCTCGGCCTAATACTTCCTGTGGAATCCTTCCCAGGTATTTGACAATTTCTCCAAAAAAATTATCTTCACTGGTTCTGAGTCTGATCCATTTGGTGATATTTCTGATTCCAGCCTGTCTAAACACGAAACGCTGGTTGGCCACTCATTTCTCCGCAATGGCGGCCTTTCTCATGTTGCCGTAGCAGTTAGCTCAGTTCTCCGACCATGCCCAAGATACATTCCCCCATCCCTGAACCATCAAACCCAACTATAAATGCGACTGGTGCTCCTTTCCATCCTCTTCACTGTAAAATCTCATCTGACTTTCTCCATTTAAGTAACTGACTCTGAGCACAGCAACAGCCCACTCGAATATCTGTATGCTCATATAGGCCTCTTCATGAAGGCAGCATTCAATTTCAGTGTTTAGGTCAATGTCATCAGTATCGGGACAGAAAGCTTATACCAAGCGCTGCGTCTGATTTACTGACAGGGATGCCAGTCAAGGTGCACATCTATTCAGATGTTTGTTCACTGCTTGAGCACCTCACTGTCTTGTATTCAATTACCATATTTGCAGGACCTATTCTTGTAACTGGCTTCATGCCACCATTACTCAACTCTGGTCCCAAATGAAAAAGTAAAATCAAAATTCATATTGAAGTTCAAAATCATTTTGTTTGTTATTTTCAAATTACAAATTTGTGGACTATGGAAGGGGTTAGCATAGTGTACTTACACAGATGTGTGTACTTGCATATGGGGCAAATTGTGTGGATTGGTAAATGTTACTTGAATGAGGTTTATTACAGGAAACTCTATTATCCGGCACCAAGTGGTGCCGGTTTATCAAAAAGTCCGGATTACAGAGAGGTATAGTTTAAAAGGTACGAGAGCTCCGTACACAGCAACAAATCCAGGCTTCCCTGTTGCTTAGCAACAAGTGCAGGAACCCCAGTTACACAGCCACAGATCCAGGAACTGCCACTAATATGAAGTAAAACTTACCTGAACCTACTCCTGAATTTTGCCGGTTAACAGAGGTTTCCGGTTGGTGTTCTTTTAATCATGTAACAGTAAGGGAACAATGTATTTTAACAGTGTGGCACATACACTCAGTATGAAGGTTTTATTTTTCCATAGGGGTTAGTGTAATGTTGGCATGAAAATCGAGTGAATTTGCTAAGAGTGGCTTCAGATACAGATCTTGTTTTTTAATATTTCAGCTGCTTTTTATTAGAGCAAATTATTTTTGGCTGTGTTGTACATGGAAATACATTCTGTTGCATGAGACAACCATTTTAAGTTGATGTTTTTAGCTTTGTATCCATTAAATAACCAGTTCCTCGGTCTTAGGAGCGTCCCACTAACATTTTGGTAATTCCATTTCAGTGTCTTCCTTTCTGGCCTGAAACATCATCAAACAAGCTTTGTGTCAGAGTGGTTGGTTCTGAACTGTCATCAAAATCTCTCTTGTATAACAAGCAAGATAATGGCACGTTGCTGAGTCTTGAGCATGTGGTAGGTTCATATGTTTTCTGTTTTGTTTATATTCTCATTGATGGTCGCAGCAGAAGTTGGATCTCAATGATTGCAATCAAATGTGAGGAGCATTCTAATATCACCTGTTCTGCTGTGGGGAGGGCGGGGGTAACACACAAAATGGGAGAGAAAAGAAATTAAACAGTTTTAGGAGCAAGAAAGGGTCATTCAACAGCCCCGTCCCCCCTTCACTTATCGAGTCCACCTATCTGATTTTTATGTTTTATTATTCCACTCTTCTTTCTCCAGAAACGCATCAAATTGCCTCTTAGATATATTTGTACAATCAACTTGAACAATGTGTCCAGGTTATTGCCCAAAGAACACAAGGCACTTTCTTGATGAAATGAGGAGAGACCATGGTATTGGGTCTCCAGACTCTGCAGAGACCTGTTTAGCTGATGGCAGTTATGAGGCCTGTTGTGCCCAAGGCAGAACCATACTATAAGTACTGTAGTTCATTACTCCATCAGATTGACTTACAGAGCTAAGGTACATGTACAACACATTGGCCCAGATTCTGCAGTAGTAATGACGGCGATACTGTCGGCGTTCGCCATCGTTACTCCTCTGAAACTGGCAGAAACTTCTGGAGTCCGCACATGCGCAGGTAAACGCGGAAATCCAGATGTTGTCGTCAGTTATTCCATGCTCATCCACAGGTGGCGTGCATTGTGGAAGTCCCCGGAGCCCGCAATCATTTGAAAACAGACTGAACTGACGATAACTTGCCCTTTTATGCTGGAATATTGCTGTTAAAACCTCATGACAAAGTTAAGCCTTGTTGAAAGATGTGTAACTAGGTTTTTAATGTCGTACATACTGACTGACTGCAGAACAAGCGTCTGGCCCTGAAAAACTAATTTTATTTTTGTGCAATGTTAAATTTTTCCATTATGATAAAAATTCCATTGTTAATTTTTTTTAAAGTTTGATATTTCAACTTCTACCTTAATCCCATGTCTATGACCTAATCTTTATTTCGCTCTCTGTAAAATGATTAATTAGGGGAAGGAAAATTAGTGCATTTTACTTCCTGGTTTGCTGTCTGAGAATTCTTCAATGTGATTGGCTACTTAGCCGGCTTGATGACATCACTGTTGCTGGATGCTGGAGCTCCCCTGGACTTGGTGCCAGAATCAGATTAACGTTGGGAGAGGTGAAATTTACACCACAAAAATCGCTAGATCTTTATGGGCAGCTTTCTTCATGGTCAGCAGCGAGTGCCGTCACTTCGCCGCTGACCGCAAGTTCCAGGCCATTAAGTATATAATAGAGGGATGATCAATTTTTGTCTCAGTGATATTTTTATAGCATGAAAACATTCTAAATGTTAGTCAAGAAATATCTGAAACTATTTTTGTCTGTGCTTTATTGAAAAGGGCAGATCGGGGGGTAGTAGCGGTTGATGTCTTGCATCTATCCGAATGATGTGTGAGGAAAAGTTTAACAACCAAGTGGCTGCATGCCCTGTGATCCTTCAGCTGCATGTAAAAGCTGTGATTCCTACTCGATGAACACTGTAGAGTGTAAGGACATTTTCCAGCCACTGCAGCTCCTCTCCCAGTTCGACGTACCCTGCATGGTGCAGCAAATTCCAGACGGGTGGAAGACTTGCCTGGATGTGCGGCATAGAAAGCTATGGAGCGATTAGGAAGCCAGGAGGCAGCTAGGTTGGAGATATGGCTGCGGCTGGGAGGGAGCATGAAAGTCGGAGGCCTATGGTTGGAAGGAATGTGCAAGCAAAGAGATTTGTGGATGAAGACGAGGATCTTGAATGCAATGCTTTGGGGAACTGGGAGCCAATGAAGGGTAGCAAGGAGGTAGTGATGGATGGGGGAGTGAGACTTGGTGCTAGATAGGATGTGGGCCACAAGGTTTTGAACATCTGTACTCCACTAATTTGTCATTGAACCACCCAAAGGTTCAGTCAGACAGAATGTGTGGTCTCTGTACCTGTGGCAGAACCATCAGAGACCAAAGTAGCTCAAGACTCTCGCCCCGCCACTGAATGGCCTGATTCTCCTTGTAGAATCGTCACCTGAGCTCTCGGCAACACAGCGACCCAAAACACACTGAGTGCGTTCATCCCAAAAGACTACCTGTACCAATACCATTGTTCCATAAAGAGGGGTTCAGGATTATAACCTGAAAATGACCATATTGTAGGAACGGAGGTTCCTAGCTGAATAAAGTATTCGACTCGATGAATCAAATCAACAGGTTTTAATGAACAACGAAGTTAACAGGGAAACTACAGGAGAAACGGTATACAGGTCTATACAGCTTGCTGGGCACTCGATGACTACTGGAAGATTCTGGAAGCTGACGTCATCACGTTCTTCGCGCCACTGGTGGTCACGTGAGCAGCGTCATGACGTCCTCACGTGGAGTGCAGGAAAACACAATACAGTACAGTTAACAGGCAGTTTAAAGGTGCAGTCCGCGGTTGCACTACACTGTAGTTAAAGGGATTATTACCAATTGTTCTGAGACCCTTGGTGGCTCCGCCACAGGCGCCCCCCCAGAATCCACTTTAACGGACATTGTCAACCGAGTAGGAGGCTTAATGATCCTGGCCGAACGGCGACGAAACTCAGGCAGCGGAAACGGGGCATTATTCGAAGAACCAGTGCCGGATTGCGGCAGAAGCGCCGTCTTGGGTGAGGCAGAAACGGTAGTCAGAGGTGCAGGCGCGTCGGAGGCCGAATCGGGCTGTTCGACGGTGGGTAGATGCACAGCTGGTCTGGTGGCTAACGGCGGTCGGCCGCGACGAGGCGGTTGGGCAGCCACGACAGGCTCACTCCGATCCAGGTGGGCTGGTTTGAGCCGGTCGACAGAAACGGTATCAGACTTTCCACCGACTTCAACTGTGAAGAACTTTTCCCCTGATGAGATGACACGAAAAGGTCTGGTATACGGCGGCTTGAGTGGGTCTCTGTGACCATCTTGTCGAATAAAGACATAGTCCGAACTCATGAGCTCTGTCGGGACGTGAGGCCTCTGCAGGTCATGCTGCGAGGTTGGGATGGGCTGGAAATTCCTAGCCGCCTCCTGATGAAGTAGGAGCTGTTGAGCTGCAGACCATGGTTCGGTGTGTGGAGGGAGGAAATCCCCTGGCACTCTGAGTGTCTGGCCATAAACCAGCTCAGCCGATGAAGACTGGAGATCCTCCTTTGGTGCTGTCCGGAGGCCTAGCATCACCCATGGGAGCCTATCCACCCAGTTGGGTCCCCTCAGGCTGGCACGGAGGGACGCCTTGAGAGACCGATGAAACCTTTCGCACAGGCCATTCGCTTGCGGATGGTACGCGGTGGTACGGTGCAGCTTGGCACCCAGACCTTGTGCCACTGCGTTCCACAGCTCTGAGGTGAATTGCGGTCCGAGGAGATGTCCGATGGCACCCCGAAACGAGCTACCCACGACGAAAGAAACGCCCTGGCTACGTCTGCTGCGGTGGTAGCGGCCAAGGGAATCGCCTCTGGCCACCTGGTGGTCCGGTCTACGACCGTCAGGAGGTGTGTGAATCCACGTGACCCGGGAAGGGGGCCTACTAAATCCACGTGAACGTGGTCGAAATGGCGCTCAGGCACTGGGAAGTTTGCCAGCGGGGCCTTGACGTGACGGTGGACTTTGGATTTTTGACAGTCGACACAATTGTTTGTCCAGTCCCGGACGTCCAAATACATGCCTTTCCAAACGAATTTGCGGGACAGTAGCCGTTGAGAAGCCCGCATCCCCGGGTGAGATAACCCGTGGATTGCCTGGAATACCTTCTTGCGCCATTCGACTGGCACAATGGGCGGGGGGCACTCCCATGGATGTGTCGCACAAGAGCGTGGTTCCTGCCTCTTGAAGCGGCACGTCTGCAACCTGCCAACTGGAAGGCGTGGTCCTAAACGCTTGTACCTCTGGGTCTGCCAGTTGATCCCCTGCCAGTCCGACGAAATCGATGCCCAGGTGGACTGCCTGGACTGGAACTCGGGAAAGGCAATCTGCCACGAGATTATCCTTGCCTGACTGACAGGTGCTGCAAATCCGTCGTGAATTCGGATATAAACGTGAGGTGTCGCTGCTGCCGAGCTGACCAAGGCTCCGCCGCTTTGGCCATGGCGAAGGTGAGCGGCTTGTGGTCCACGAAGGCAGTGAACGGGCGGCCTTCTAGGAGGAAACGGAAATGCCTGATGGCCAAAAACGGGGCGAGCAGCTCTCTGTCAAAAGTGCTATACTTTCGCTCGTTCTTGCGCAGTTGGCGGCTGAAAAAGGCTAACGGCTGCCAACCCCCGTCGACCCATTGCTCTTGAACTGTTCCAATGGCGTAGTCGGAGGCATCCGTAGTGAGGGCAACCGTCACGCCCGGAAGTGGGTGTGCCAGCATAGTTGCATCCGCCAACGCCGCTTTGGTATCGCGGAACGCCTGGTCCATTTGCAGTGTCCAAGTGAGAACATCCTTGCCCGACTTTCCTTTTAGTGCTTCGTACAGAGGTTGCATCAACCGGGCCGCTTTGGGGACGAAACGATGATAAAAATTTACCATCCCCAAGAACTCTTGCAGGGGTTTGACCGTGCGAGGCTGCGGGAATGCGGTAACTGCCTCTACCTTGGTGGCTAGTGGGACGGCGCCTTCTGGGGTAATCCTGTGTCCCAGGAAATCAATGCAGGATACTCCGAACGTGCATTTGGCCGGATTTACAATAAGGCCGTGTTGGCTGAGTCGGGCGAAAAGTGTACGTAAATGGGCCATGTGAGCTGTCGAATCCTTGCTGGCTATTAGGATGTTGTCCAAATAAACAAAAATGAAGGGTAGGTCCCGTAATAGAGTCCATCAAACGCTGGAATGCTTGAGCTGCATTTTTCAGACCGAATGGCATGCGGAGGAACTCATAAAGGCCGAACGGAGTGATGACTGCCGTTTTGGGGACGTCTGGAGGGTGCACCAGAACTTGGTGATATCCACGAACGAGATCCACTTTAGAAAATATAGCGTTTCCAGCCAGATGAGCCGAAAAATCTTGGATGTGGGGAATAGGGTACCTGTCCGGTGTCGTGGCGTCGTTTAAGCGTCTGTAATCCCCGCAAGGTCGCCATCCGCCGCCTGGTTTGGGTACTATATGCAGTGGGGAAGACCAAGGGCTGTCCGAACGCCGGATGATCCCGAGGCGCTCCATGGTCTGGAACTCAGCCTTTGCGGCTGCCAGCTTGCCGGCTTCTAATCGCCGCGCCCGAGCGTAAACTGGTGCTCCGGTTGTGGAGATATGGTGCTCCACCCCGTGCCGTGTGCTTGTAGCCGAAAAAGTGGGCCTGGTGAGCTCCGGGAATTCGCCGAGCAGGCGCGTAAACCCGTCTTGCGACGGAACCGCGCAGGCCACCGACCAGGACACGGCGGTGCTGCAGTGGCAGGGCACTGCGTGGAAAGTGGACGCATTAATGAGTCGGCAGTGTTGGACGTCGACCACCAGACCGTTGGCGCAGAAAAAATCAGCCCCCAGGATGGCCTGTGAGACCTTGGCTGTAATAAAGTCGCAGACAAAACGTTGACCGGCGAAGGTTAAGTTTACCGTCCGTTTCCCGAACGTACGCATGGCAGCGCCATTTACTGCCACGAGGGAAGGCCCTTGTCCGCCGGATAGTAGGTCCAGCTTTGAAGCCGGGAGGATGCTGCACTGTGAACCAGTGTCGCACAGGAATCGTCGGCCCGTAACGGAATCCGTAACATAAATGAGTTTGCCCGCTGAGCCCGCCGCCATAGCTAACTTGCTGTGCTTTTTAGACCTTGTCGTCCGTCCGGGAGGACGCGGGCTTGTTGGAGTTTTTTTTTGTTTGTTTTCTTGAGGGAAACTGCAAGGAGGCTGGCAGCATCGAGCTTTGGCGCCAAAACGGGCGTGGTACGCGCACCATCCTGCTGGGGGCGGGCTGGTTTTCTCTCGCGTGGGGGAAAAGCGCCTCGCGGCTGCACAACATTGCTGAGTGACAGTAAATATCTTGTCTGCCTCTGCAGCGAGTTCAGCACCGTCTGTGATGGCTGTGTTGGCCAATGCCGCCTGAACCGGTTCGGGTAGCTGGCAGAGGAAAAGCTCACGGAATAAAAAGCATTGGGGTTCCGCACCCAACAGCGTGAGCATTTGACTCATCAGCTCTGACGGTTTTGAGTCTCCGAGGCCAGGCATGGAAATAAGCTTGCGTGCCCGCTCCGACTTATTAAGATCAAATACCTGCAGCGAACGGGCTTTAAGCGCTTCGTACTTGCCCTCCTCCGGCGGGCTTCCAAGGATGCTGACGGACCCGCGAGGCCGTGGCACTGTCAAGAGCGGCAACCACGTAATAATAACGGGTCACATCCGCTGTGACCTCCCGGAGAGCGAACTGTGCCTCTGCCTGGAAAAACCATGCTGCTGGCTGCTGTTCCCAGAACTGCGGCAGTTTAAGGGCGACGGCGTTCGTCTTCATCCTCGACGAAAGTTGTCCGACGAGATTGGGGTCACCAATGTAGGAACGGAGGTTCCTAGCTGAATAAAGTATTCGACTCGATGAATCAAATCAACAGGTTTTAATGAACAACGAAGTTAACAGGGAAACTACAGGAGAAACGGTATACAGGTCTATACAGCTTGCTGGGCACTCGACGACTACTGGAAGATTCTGGAAGCTGACGTCGTGACGTCATCACGTTCTTCGCGCCACTGGTGGTCACGTGAGCAGCGTCATGACGTCATCATGTGGAGTGCAGGAAAACAATACAGTACAGTTAACAGGCAGTTTAAAGGTGCAGTCCGCGGTTGCACTACACTGTAGTTAAAGGGATTATTACCAATTGTTCTGAGACCCTTGGTGGCTCCGCCACAATATTCTCTATAATCATTTCTTCTATTACTTGAGCAGATTAGTGCTCCAGCTGCAGACGCTGACTTGCATGTTGCACAGCTATATTCTGATAACAGTTGAGCAATAGAAGTGCGAACAAAACTCGTGATCTACAACAAAGCAGAATTAATGGACCTAATGAAATTTAATCAAAATTGCTAATAGTTGGCAAGTGAAGGGAATGAAAATTGCGAAAGATGTCACTTGCATCTCACGCACCCATCTCTCTCTCTCTCGATCACCGATGGTGTATTCTGCAACAATTATAAAGAAACTTTGTTTTTCATTCTCATCTTTTAAATATGGTCAGGTTCCTTTCTATAATCTTTCTGCAGCAACCAATGTCGACCACAAAGAAACGACAAATTCATTGCTGATATTGTTTTGTAATTATATGTTTCAGAATCCAATAATGAGCAGAAGCACTTGCTATTCCAATGGATCTGATGCATTTTTTGTTTTGGCAGTGTGGTGGCGTTATAGTGGATGTGAATGTTGCAGACCATGCCACAGTGATCACTTTTACAGACTACTATGATGGTTCTGCACCTGCCCTAATCATCAATCACACTACTGCAGTGAAGTTTCGCTTCAAGCAAAGGTACGTGAAATCCCCATTGCAGCTCTTCGATTGAATCCCACAAACAGCAATACCGTGCATGACCAGTTAATTTGTTGTTGGTGGTGTTTGAAGGAAGAACCTTGGCCAGAACATTTGAAGATTTCCCTGAAGGGAGATGGCAACTGTCCTTATCCCAGAAATTCTCCAGATGCAGCGGTTGGTGTCGGTACATTGTGCAAAGTTTCCTAGCGTGCATCAGTATGAGACTTCACAATGTGTTTCCTCGTGTGACGCGATTTCTGAGTGTGTTTATTTTTTCAAATGATTTGAAAATGAGCAGGGGAATAAAATATGTAATTTTTTTTAAGGTAACGTTTCACATTTAACATACTATCAAGCACAACTTTTGCTAGAGACAGGGAGAGAAACAGAACAACTTGCATTTATGTAGCACCTTTAACATAGAAAAACATCCCAAGGTGCTTCACAGGAGTGTAATCAGACAAAAATCCACGCCAAAAGGAGATAAGAGGGGGGTCTTAAAGAGGGAGGGGGAGGGGGAGAGGGTAATTACAGCACCTATTCTTTTTACTGAGTGGTAGCATCTCGCCTGAGTCTAAAAGTTGTACGTTCAAGCCTCACTGCACAATCTAGGCTGGTGCTTGAGTGAATACTGATGGAGTGCTGCATTGTCGGAGGTGGTGTCTTTTGGATGACAAGTTAAGCTGAGGCTCTGTCTGTTCGGTTACACATAAGATCCCACGGCACTATTCGAAGAACAACAGGAAGCTCTCCCGTTGTTCTAGCCAATGTTCCACCTTCATCCAACGCCACCAAAACAAACAAATGGTAGCTTACCTCACATGCTGTTTGTGGGACCTTTGTGTGTACAGTTGGCTTTTGCCTACAAAATATGACTCTTATTCATCAGCTTTTGAACATCCTGAGGTACATGAAAAGCACTATATAAATGTAAGTTGTTTTCTTTATACTGATAATTCGAGAACAATCACTGTTTATAGAAAATAATTTAGTTTTAACACTACAGACGTGTTTCTTCACTGGCACTCCCCTCCTCCCCCGTGGTCAGTTCCCATTTCAAGTAGGTGAGTCACTTTTGTACATCACCTTGAGGTTACATTTGAGTGCCGTTTGCCTGATGTTCTGACCGGGAACTGGTGCACTGCACAAGGGCACCTAATAAGACAAGTGACCTGCACTCTCCACCTGTGCTTTATATACACAATAACATGTTGTAAAGTAGTTACATTATGATGTGAAAGGGCGGCAGTTGATCAATGCTATCTGAGACTTGAGACGTACTCTGCCTTGCTGCATATTGCCGGTATGTTGAGCTTTATAATTATGACCGTATTTAAGATTTTGTTACCATTTTACACAATTATTTACGATTTAAAAAAGATAGCATTGTGTATCTTATGCAATTAGTTCAGTGATATGGAGAATATGCTAGTTTCTCTGTATTGTACATTGAATCTTCTAATTGCTGTTGCATAAACCAAGCAATTGTAATGTACAGGAGTTAGTTTCTGTGAACATACTTCTGTTCCAGTACAGGGATAATTTAACTGCTAAATGAAATGTCATGTTCACGAGTACTTTATAGTTCTATTAACTGCCCATTGATCTATTTCTGCCTTACAGTGAAGTACAGGGTGAGTTGATACTTGGCCCAGGAGAGGCTCGATTGTTTGCATGGGCTGACCCTACTGGTATCAGGAAACTTAACTGGGGCTGTGCATGGCAAACCGGAGAACTCGACCTGTTAAAGGTTCGTAGGTATTACCTGTAAAAATGAACTCTTAAAGTAAAGTCTCCCTGCGATGAGCTCCGAGTTTATCCAGTGAGTAACTGAGCCATTAGACCATGTCGCGGTGCTGCAGCACTGTTTTTGCTGTTGGACTGAACATATAGGCCCTATCTCATCTGCCAGGTCTGCTCTCAGTGCTCTGGAGGCGAGATGATCCTGACTACCTTCACCTGGTTTAGTCCATTAGCCACTGTAGTGTTACATCGTCAGCGTGTATAAGCAGCCAGCTGGAGCCACAGGTGAGATCTGGATCTGGATTCATTTAAGACCAGTATGAGAGAGCCACCCACGAACAGTGTGCCTTTTCTAAGATTTGTTTGTTGGCTGTTTGCATCTCTAGCAAAGCCAGCATTTATTGTCCATCCCTAAATGCCCTTGAGAAGGTGGTGGTGAGCTGCCGCCTTGAACCGCTACAGTCCATGTGGTGAAGATACTCGCACAGTGCTGTTAGGAAAGGAGTTCCAGGATTTTGACCCAGTGGCGATGATGGAACGACGATATATTTCCAAGTCAGGATGGTGTTTGACTTGGAGGTGGTGGTGTTCCCATGTGCCTGCTGCCCTTGGTGGAAGAGGTCGCGGGTTTGGGAGGTGCTGTCGAAGAAGCCTTGGAGAGTTGCTGCAGTGTATCTTGTACATGGTACACACTGCAGCCACGGTGCGCCGGTGGTGGAGGGAGTGAATGTTTAAGATGGAGAATGAGAGCTGCACTCATCCAGGCAAGTGGAGAGTATTCCATCACACTCCTTACTTCTGCCTTGTAGATGGTGGAAAGGCTTTGGGGAGTCAGGAGGTGAGACACTCACTGCAGAATAGCTAGCCTCTGACCTGCTCCTGTAGCCACAGTATCTATGAAGCTGGTCCAGTTAAGTTTCTGGTCAATGGTGACTCCCATGATGTTGATGGTGGGGGATTCAGCGTTGAATGTCAGGGGTGTTAAGTCCGTGAATGATTGAGACACGGACTAGCAGGAGAGAAACAAACAGAACTTTACTGGTGAAAGGCATAAACGAATCTAACCAACAGAGGCTCTCTAGCGCCTTTTATACAGGGGTGGTCACTGCCGGTATTGCAGTCTGAGACCAGTTATTCTCTTAAAGGTACATACACAACAAGGGGGGTGTGGTTAAACATTCTCTTGTTGAAGATGATTATTGCCTGGCACTTGTGTGGCGTGAATGTTACTCGTCACTTATCAGGACAAGCATGAATGTCATCCAGGTGTTGTTGCATGTGGGCACGGACTGCTTCATTATCTGAGAAGTTGTGAATGGAACTGAACACTGTGCTATCATCAGCGAACATCCCCACTTCTGACCTTATGATGGAGGGAAGGTCATTGATGAAGCAGCTGAAGATGGTTGGGCCTAGGACACTGCCCTAAGAAACTCCTGCAGCGATGTCCTGGGGCTGATATGGCCTCCAACAACCACAACCATCTTCCTTTGTGCTAGGTATGACTCCAGCCAGTGGAGAGTTTCCCCCCCCGATTCCCATTGACTTCAATTTTACTAGTGGTCCTTGATGCCACACTTGGTCAAATGCTGCCTTGATGTCAAGGGCAGTCACTCTCGCCTCCCCTCTGGAATTCAGCTCTTTTGTCCAGGTCTGGAGCTGAGTGGTCCCGGCGGAACCCAAACTGAGCTTCGGTGAGCAGGTTATTGGTGAGTAAGTGCCGCTTGATAGCACTGTCGATGACACCTTCCATCACTTTGCTGATGATTGAGAGTAGACTGATGGGGCGGTAATTGGCCAGATTGGATTTGCCCTGCTTTTTGTGGACAGGCCATACCTGGGTAATTTTCCACATTGTCGGGTAGATGCCAGTGTTGTAGCTGTACTGGAACAGCTTAGCTAGAGGCTCGGCTAGTTCTGGAGCACAAGTCTTCAGCACGACAGCCAGGATGTTGTCGGGTCCCATAGCCTTTGCTGTATCCAGTGCGTTCAGCCGTTTCTTGATATCACGTGGAGTGAATCGAATTGGCTGAAGACTGGCTTCTGTGATGGTGGGGACCTCGGGAGTAGGCCTGTTGCGTACTCGCAGTTGCTGCTATTCCTGAGAGCTCAGCGATCGAGGTATTTAAGGACTGAATTTGTGGCCAAAATGTGCACTGACAGTGCCGACATGGACTTGAGCCTGCAGATAGAACACCAATCGAATCATTGGATTTGTACTGACTTATTGGCATAGATTTCCCCTCCCCCCACCCCTTTCACCCCCTGGCCTGGGTGTAAGTCAGGCCGATCTGCCTGATGGAACCTGTCCAGATTACTTGTCCAGTAACGATCACTGCTGTAGTGTAGACCAACAGTCTAGAGGTTGCGTGTTCAAATCACAGCATGGTTTAAAAAAAAATGTGGAATTAAAATATTCGTAGCCGCAAGAGTGGCCATGAAGCTGTTGTTTTGTTCTAAAAACCCAACCGGTTCGCTAATGTCCTTTATCGAAGGAAATCTGTCGCCCTTACCCGGTCCAGCCTATGTGTAACTCCAGTTCCACATCAATGTGGTTGACTCTTGACTGCTTTCTGGAGTGGCCTAACAAGCCACTCAGTTGTATCAAACCACTGCACTGCAGTGGCTAAAGAAGGAGGTCCACCACCCCCATTCCAGGGGAACTAGAGATGGGCAATAAATGCTGACCTTGCCAGTCATGCTAACATCTTGAGAATGAATGAATGAAAATAATTTTTGGGTTTGGGTGATTTACATGAGCCTGACGTTCTCGCAGTGCAGGAACATCCCTTGGGAATGGCTTGCGCCCAGAATTGATGGAGGAACTCGAACACTGTGGTCCACTTAGCATTGCGCCTGCTCCAGGTGCCTGGGCTGTGCCTACATTCAAGGAAGACCGCGGATGTAACTGCAGAGCACAGCGCAAAGACTGGATTCCACAATTCTCCGCCCCTTTTCCTTCTGCCTCTCACCCTGGAAATAAGCGTATCCTAGCGCAAAGCAGAGGAAAGTTAGCCGCAGTGAGTTGTCTTGTTTCTGCATGGAGCGCAACTTCAAACAGTATAATAAGCCAAACAAAGAACTTTTCGAAGGAAGTCCTCTGCTCCAGTTATCTCATTGATGGAATAACTTACTTTTTACAGGATCAGTTTGGACAGTTTCTTTGGGAGCAGAATAATCAGATTCACTGGGTGTCCTTCCTCGACGGGCGACAGCGCGTGTTGCTGTTCACTGAAGATGTGGCTGTTGTTTCTAAAGCACGGCAGGCTGAGGACTTGAAACAGTTTGACAAGGGAATTACAGTTTCACTTCATAGCCTTGGATTGTCGCTCATTAACAATGAAAGCAAACAGGAAATTGCTTATATAGGAATTACCAGGTAAGCTTTGTTTTTCCTTTCTTTGTACAAAAACGGTTTAAGCAAACGACTTTACATAGACGCGAGCAAACTGGTCTGCAACAATGATCTTGTGCTGTTAATTTGAAGTTCTTTGAAGAAATTTGACTCATCCAGTGACTTGAATTGAGGAATTTAAATAAAGCAGCATAGGAGGTGCTTTGTGCTTCGAGAAAGTATGAACAAACAAAGCAGATTAAGCAACTTAAAATTAATAGGGGTAGACATTGCAATAGAACTAATTTAAATAGTGTATTGATGGCAGTATTTGGAACAATTTAAAATTCTTAATTTGCCATAATAAATGTGAAGAAAAACACATCTTAAAGAGAGTCCGCCTCTCAACTGTGGTAAAAGCAGCCAAACCGATATGCCCAATCTCTGCATCATTACCCCGAGCCCCCAATCTTTCAGACCAATAGTGCAGCAGCTTTTCCAATACTGTACTTACTGATGCCAGTTTGGCTCTGTTGGGAGCACTGTCGCTTCAGAAGATTCTGGGTTCACAAGATTAGAGGATAATAATGGATGAAAGACCATTCAGTACATCTTGATTTACCCAACCAGAAAGACCCATTGCACCATCCAGATATTTCTGAAATGATTGCACATTATTTCCTTTCATTACTCTATCTGGAAATCCATTCTGTGTATTGATATCTGTGTGAAAAGTTGCTTGCTGTCACTCCTAAATTTGCCTTTTTGATGGCTTAAATCTGAGTCCCATTGTCCTACTCTCTCAATTTGGTTTAAAATAGCTTTCTGGATTTACCTTTTCCACACCACTAATTTGTACACAGAGGCTGAAAAGCCCAAGGGGTAGAAATTCGTCTCGGGCAGTAGCGCATTGGCCGTCTGAGCTACGCCCCACCCGATATTCACTTCTATTGACTTCAGTTTGTATCTGCAAGTTACTCCAGTATTCAGTTAAAGCTCACACCTCCGACACTGCTGATCAGCCTCACGGCTCTTGCTTGCACTGCCACCAGTACTTAAATGTCTCCTTGTGCAACTTTGTCCAGAAATAGACACAGTACTCGAGGTGGTCTGATGGGTATAGAGTAGAGTTTGGTCATGACTTCCTCTGACTTGTACTCTACAGCTTTGGCTACATGGTTCAACATTCTATTGGCTTTGTTGGTTGCTACTCTGCATCAGTTGGATGTTTAAATATCGAGTCTCTGAGGTCTCTTTCGGTTTCATCCTTGGCTCTTTCAACACCATTCGTGAAGTGCACACGTCACCCATTTTCCTTTCTCTGCAGTCATTGACATTTGCCTGAGTTAAATTTCATATGCTATTGTTTGGGCCACTCATGTATTTTGTTTAACTCATCATTCTATAATTTTTGAGTTCCACTGGCCCTCTTAGTTTGGCCTCTGCTGCAAATTTCACCACTTTCCATTGAGTTTCCAAATCCAAGTTCTGGATGTAAATTAGAAACACAAGTGGTCCCAGGACCGAGGCCTGGGACACCCCACTCAATACTCCACCAATCCTGACACAACTCCTGTAACAAGTAGTTGTTGTTTTCTACCCTACTAAGTTCTTATCCTTCCCAAGATTAACCCTGGATCCCTACAACTTTGAGTTTAACTACTAACCTTTTGCATAGAACTTCATCAACTATCTTCAAGTAGACTGGATACACCATGCCGTATGGATTTCCACAGTCCACTTGGGAGACCCTTCCTCAAAGAAGTCAGAGGTTGGTCAGGCAGGTTCTTACCTTCCTGAATCCATGTTGGTGTTTACTAGATTATTTACTCCTGATAATCCATTCCAGTCTATAGTTTCCTGTGTCTGTTTTTGTATCCCTTTTTGAATATGGGCACCAGATTAGCCTGTTTCCATTCTGGTTTCGGGTGGGGTGGAGAGTGTATATATTGTGATACACAAGGTATTGCAACTGTGAGAGACAGGTTGGATGGGCCAGAGGGTCTTTACCTGTCCGTCATTATTCGTATTCTATTGGTACCTCCTCCGTGTCCGGTAACTCTCCTTTAATGATTGTTAGCATCTCTGAAATCTTCCTAGTGTCAGCACTCTGGGATAACTACCCTGGGGATTTATTTATTCGTAACCATTTTACTCATTTATATCAAATTAATTTTGCTTATATTACTCTTTGGGGAGGGCATGTTGCTCCTGTGAACTTGAAGCAAGTTATCCCGAATATATACTATCTTGAGCTCATCCTCGTGTGTCCTGGCGAATCGAATAACTAGCGCTGTAGATGGGGCTTTAAACTAAATAGTGCGGGGGAGGGTTCAGGCGAGGGGAAACTTACAAAGTTAAAAAGAAAGGACAAGGCAACAGTACAGGGTAGCGATAGGGGTAATCATGACCAGAGTGTGACAGGAAGGGACAGAGCGTACGAGCATAAGAGTGCACCAGACAAAATTAAAGGCTCTTTATCTGAATGCATGCAGCATTCATAACAAGGTAGATGAATTGACGGCACAAATAGAAGTAAATGGGTATGATCTGATAGCCATTACACAGACATGGTTTCAAGGTGACCAAGGCTGGAAACTGAATATTCAGGGGTATTTGACATTTCAGAAGGATAGGCAGAAATAAAAAGGAGGTGGGGTAGCTCTGTTAATAAAGGATGAGAAATGTTTTTGGCTCGGAAGATCAAGATTTAGAATCAGTTTGGGTGGAGATAAGAAATAATATGGGAAAGAAGTCACTGATGGGAGTAGTCTATAGGCCCCCTAACAGTCGCTACACTGTAGGATAGAGTATGAATCAAGAAATAATGGGGACTTATAAGAAAGGTACTGCAATAATCATGGGAGATTTTGATCTTCATATAGATTGGACAAATCAAATTGGCAAAGGTAGCCTTGAGGACGAGTTCATAGAGTGTATTCAGGACAGTTTCTTAGAACAATACATTGTGGAACCAACCAGGGGACTGGCTATTTTAGATCTGGTAATGAGACAGGATTAATTAATGATCTCATAATAAAGGATCCTCTAGGGAAGAGTGATCATAACATGATAGACTTTCACATTCAGTTTGAGGGTGAGAAACTTGGGTCTGAAACTAGTGTCTTAAACTTAAATAAAGGCAATTACAAGGATATGAAGACAGAGTTGGCTAAAGTGGACTGGGAAAATAGATTAAAAGGTAAGATGGTAGATAAGCAGTGGCAGACTTTTAAGGAGATATTTCGTAACTCTCAACAAAGATATATTCCAGTGAGAAAGCAAGACTCTACGAGAAGGATGAACCATCTGTGGCTAACTAAGGAAGTTAAGGAGGGTATCAAATTGAAAGAAAAGGCATACAAAGTTGCGAAGATTAGTGGTAGGCCAGAAGATTGGGAACTTTTTAGAAACTTGCAAAGGATGACTAAAAAAAGAATAAAGAGGGAGAAAATAGATTGAGAGTAAACTAGTAAGAAATATAAAAACAGACAGTAAGAGCTTCTACAAGTATATAAAAAGGAAGAGAGTAGCTAAAGCAAACGTTGATCCCTTAAGAGGATGAGACTGGGGGATTAATAATGGGGAAACAAGGAAATGGCAGAGAATCTGAACAAATATTTTTATCTGTCTTCATGGTAGAAGACACTAAAGGCATCCCAATAATAGTGGAAAATCAAGGGGTAAAAGGGAGAGAGGAATTTAAAACAATTGCTATCACTAGAGAAAAAGTACTAGACAAACTAATGGGACTAAAGGCTGACCAGTCCCCTGGACCTGATGGCCTGCATCCTAGGGTCTTAAAGGAAGTGGCTGCAGAGGTAGTGGATGCGTTGGTTATAATCTACCAAAATTCCCTAGATTCTGGAAAGGTCCCAGCAGATTGGAAAACCGCAAATGTATTCCTATTCAAGAAAGGAGGGAGACAGAAAGCAGGAAAGTATAGGCCAGTTAGCCTAACATCTGTCATTGGGAAAATGCTGGAATCCATTATTAATGAAGCAGTAGCAGGACATTTCGAAAATCATAATACAATCAAACAGAGCCAACATGGTTTTATGAAAGGGACCAAGTAAATTCTGCCCCACATGACGTGACACCTGCTAGACATGGGACTCTGAGGTGTGAAGCAAATACCTGAGGCCACCTGTGTTTTCCAAACTTTTAATCCTCTTCATTTATCTTCAAGTGACAAGCAAATGTCGCATCCTCTTGTTGAAATGCATGTCATTCTTCCCTTGCGTTTGCTTGGTCTTATGTAGTAATGCAGAAAAAATATTTTTGTTAACACTGTATTTTATTTCAAGAATTGTATATGTTGTATATAAAGGCACAATCATTGAAGTACAGTACCCACTTATTAAGCTGCAGCTCAACGAAACTGGTTAAATTGCTGTCGCTCAGCTGGCCCACAAGCAGGTTAGCATTGCTCCTTGCATGTGGGAATGAGTTCACATATCTGACCGTGAAGTGTCAGTTACAAATAGTACACATGTACCTTGGTCCCCTGCACCAGCAGCTATGTGAGGGGCACTATAATTTACATTGCACGCAGAAACTTCCTTTCCTTTTGAGGGAGAGTGTCACGGGCATATGCACTTCTTTTGGACAAGCAACAATGCGTATCGGCTCATGGTAATCCTGTCACCTGTACGCATTCGTATTGCCTTGTCTGTGCATGCAGAGAACGGGAAGGGATGAGTGAAGTGAAGACAGGAAGGCAACTGGCTGGACATATATGTTTTCTTGGTAAAACTAGGACCATCTATGTCGAAAATAAGGTTATATGAAAGATCTACAATTGAGGCATGCTTTCCTATTTTGTATATACTTGTGTATAAGATGAGAAATTTACGTCTCACTTTGAGACTAAAAGTAGGGGAGGGTAATATCCACCCTGCGAGACTGTCTTGAGACAGCCCAGCAGGACAAACACAGAGGTGATTTGAGCCACGACTGAAGTCGAGAGGGAGAGTTGCTATTTAAATATCGCAGTGCTAGAAACATAGAAACATAGAAGATAGGAGCAGGAGTAGGCCATTTGGCCCCTCGAGCCTGCTCCGCCATTCAATGAGATCATGGCTGATCATCCAAATTCAATACCCTGTTCCTGCCTTCTCTCCATATCCCTTGATCCCTTTAGCCTTAAATAATATATCCAACTCCTTCTTGAATATATTTAATGAATTGGCCTCTACTGCCTTCTTTGGCAGAGAATTCCACAGGTTCACCACTCTCTGGGTGAAGAAATTCATCCTCATCTCTGTCCTAAATGGCTTACCCCTTATCCTTGGACTGTGACCCCTGGTTCTGGACTCCCCGCCCATTGGGAACATCCTTCCAGCATTTAGTCTGTCTAGTCCTGTTAGAATTTTATAAGTTTCGATGAGATCCCCTCTCATTCTTCTAAACTCCAGCGAGTACAAGCCCAATCGACCCAATCTCTCCTCATACGTCATTCCTGCCATCCTAGGTATCAGTCTGGTGAATCTTCGCTGCACTCCCTCCATGGCAAGAACATACTTCCTCAGATAAGGCAACCAAAACTGCACACAATACTCCAGATGTGGTCTCACCAAGGCCCTGTACAACTGCAGCAAGACATCCTTGTTCCTGTACTCAAACCCTCTCGCTACGAAGGCCAACATTCCATTTGCCTTCTTAACCGCCTGCTGCACCTGCATGCTTACCTTCAGCGACTGGTGCACAAGGACACCCAGGTCTCATTGCACTTCCCCTTCTCCCAATCTATTGCCATTCAGATAATAATCTGCCTTCCTGTTTTTGACACCAAAGTGGATAACGTCGCATTTATCCACGTTATATTGCATCTGCCATGCTTCTGTCCAATCACCCAACCTGTCCAAATCATACTGGAGTTTCTCGGCATCCTCCTCACAGCACACACGCCCACCCAGCTTTGTGTCATCTAGGGGAATGGAGTGAAGGAACTGAGTGATAGGAATATGCACATTTTAAGCATGAAAGAAGAGTGAAAATGTATTTGTGGATTCCAGCCAACATTAAGGTGAAAGGTTTGGTGAATAGAAGTTTCATAATGTTAACCCTTGTCTTAAACATGAGTGATTTCACGTGGAATTTTGAAGGTCACCTTCTACACGAGTATATATGATATATGCATGTTGCTGCATTTTGGATGCGCATTATCGGATAGAACATTGTTTTAAAGTTTAAAAATTAATCTGTTTAGATCATACCTCTATGCCTGCCTTCAAACTACTTTTTAATGAGTATCAACTTTTTAATGTTTCCTCTTCAATGTTCACATGTTTTTTCTTAATTATTTCCCTCCTCTAACTGCTGTTTTCCCCTTTATTTCTTTTGCCGCCTCCTGGTAAAACGTTTTACAGTATTGAATTTTAAGAGTAACGATAGAGCCTCTCTGCTACTCTTGAAACGCAATATCTTAAATATTGAAATCATAGTTTCTGAGTCAGTATCATCAAAACAGACTGAATACAGAAGCCTCCGTATACCAGATTCCACAAGAGATGTAGAATATCTTCCCTATCTTCTCATGGATGCAGTTGCTCTTGTTTTACTTTACAATGGATCTACTCCCGTATAAGCGTTTAATTCTGCACAGTAACCACAATGATGAAAAGGTAGAATGCCTGTTCGGCCACACAATTTTAAATCGGCGGAAATAGCTCAAAATGCCTGTCATCTTCACTCGTTTGCTTTCTAGATTGACTCCTTGGATGAGCGGGTTGCCCTAGAAGGATCTATTGAGTAGATGGGGCCTAAACTCTGGAGTTTAGAAGAATGAGGTGTGATCTCATTGAAACATGTCCGATTCTGAGAGGGATTGTCAGGGTAGGTGTTGAGAGGCTGTTTTCCCCTGGCTGGAGAGTCTAGAACTAAGGGGCATAGTCTCAGGATAAGAGGTTGGCCTTTTAAGACTGATGAGAATTTTTTTCACTGAGGGTTGTAAATCTTTGGAATTCTCTACCCCAGAGGGCTGTGGATGCTCAGTCGTTGAGTATATTCAAGGCTGAGATAGATTTTTGCATTCTAGAGGAATCAAGGGATATGGGGATCAGGTGGGAAAGTGGATTTGAGGTTAACAATCAGCCATGACCTTATTGAATTGCGGAGCAGGCTCGAGGGGCCGAATGGCCTACTCCTGCTCCTAATGCTTATGTTATAGACGAGCGTAAATCGAAGTTAAATGCAAATCGTGCGCTCCCAGCAGGGAGCCATGCTTTTGTAGGTGTTGGATGATCAGGACTTTAATGTTGCAGCCCAGTCTCTGACTTGCCGTGCTTTTCCCGCAGGGAGCACACCTTTCAGTGTCTAATAGTTGAGAAATGCAGCAGGTGGCGAGGTTGAGCTGCACATGGAGTGTTTGCATAGTTAATGAGTCAGCAATTCAATGTGCCAGTGAGCAATACTCCACAATTCCATCACACTACATAGTAACACCCAGACGGGATTTTGAGATTGCCCCTTCCTGTATATTCATTATTTGGGGAACTGTCACTATAACTGTGCAATATGTATCAGCTCAGAACTGCCAACGTAGGGGAATTGTTGGGTGTGACTTACGGTAACAGTGACAGAATTTAAAATGTATTTGAAGATACAGGAACCATTTCATTTTTAGCATGCCAAATAGGTGACTATTTTAACATTTTATTTTTCTCTTTTACTCAATTTCCTGCTGGGATCTCCTTCCTAAGGCGTTAATTCATTGCTGGGCTACACGTGGCCTCAGTGTCCCTATTTTAGTGAAGGAACATCAACCCAGTTTGCAAGTCTTAATCTCTGTCCAACTACACCTTTTAGAAGTACCTGCATTTGGCATTGACTTAAGGATAGGATGGGCCTCCGCTACCATGCCCCACATCAAATAACCCACCGATATTTGCTGTTTTGGTTACATGCGAACATTGCCCTTGGATTCAACAAGAACACGGAGAGGAAGAGAGAAAACTGGTGTGGGGAAAAAATACAGTGTGAACAATTTTGATGCACGTTGCTCTTAATAAAAATATATAAATTGGCTCCCGTATCTTTAATTAGGTTTTAAACCTGTTAATTATCATATGTCATTCCTAGCCATTGCCAATAGTCATGGTTCTGATTTACAATGAATCCCATAATCTATTCATTATCGCAATAGTTGAAGTGCAGAGTTAAGTGCTTATACTGAAGCTGTTCCATCAATTATGAAACTAGGAGACGAGGATCCATTTCAAGTCCTTTGTGCAAGAAAACTTGTGCAGTGTCTGGTGTACTGAGTCCTTTATAATCACCCTGTTGTGAGATTGAAACTCTGGACCCTTGCTTTTATTGATCTGGGTATTGAGTGTAAACAAATTAGAGTCTGTGTGTTGTTACTGATGATACTTCAGTTAATGTTTCACTGGCCGGCAGAAGACAAGACATTTTAAGAAAAAACGAGAAGGTAAAAAATAACAATTTATTTTCACTCGGAAAAGCATGGGTGAATTAATAACCGCCAACATCGACTTGTTAAAGGCAAGTCCTGTCTGACAAAACTAATCAAGTTCTTGGATGAAATAATGGAAATGGTTGATTAAGGTAGTGCAGTTGAAGTTGTTTTTCTGGACTTTCAAAAGGTTTTTGATAAGTGCCACATAATAGACTTGTTAGTAAAATTGAAGCCTATGGGATTAAGGGGCAGTGGCAACATGGAAACAAAATTGTCTAAGAGACAGAATGCAGAGAGCAGTGGTGAACGATTGCTTTTTCAGACTGGAGGGAAATATACAGTGGTGTCTCCCGGGGTCGTTACTGGGAGAAATGCTCTTTTTTGATGTATAAAGGGCACAATTTCAAAGTTTGCAGATGACATGAAACTTGGAAATGTAGTGAACAGTGAGGAGGATAGTTGCAGACTTTCAGGAGGACATAGATAGACTGGTGAAATGGGCAGACACATGGCAGATTAAATTTAATGCAGAGAAGTGTGAAGTGCATTTTAGAAGGAAGAATGAGGAGAGGCAATATCATCTAAAAGGTACAGTTTTAAATGGGGTGCAGGAACAGAGAGACCTGGGGGTTCACATAGACAGATCTTTGAAGGTGGCAGGATAAGTTCATAATAAAGCTTTATAAATAGAGGCATTGAGTACAAAAGCAAGGATATTACACTAAACCTTTCTAAATCACTGGTTAGGCCTTAGCCAGAGTATTGTGTCCAATTCTGGGCACCACACTTCAGGAAGGATCTCGATCTCAAGGCCCTGGAGAGGATGCAGAGGAGATTTACCGGAATGATACCAGGGATATGGGACTTCAGTTATGTGGAGAGACTGGAGAAGCTGGGATTGTTCTCCTTCAAGCAGTGAAGGTTAAGGGAGATTTAATAGAGGCGTTCAAACTAATGAAGGGTTTTGAGAGAGTACAAAAGGAAACAACTGTTTCTGCTGGCAGGTGGGTCATTAACCAGAGGACATAGATTTAACATAATTGGCAGAAGAACTCGGGATAATCAGAATGTTTTTACGCAGCGAGTTATGATGATCTGGAACGCACTGCTTGAAAGGGTGGTGGAAGCAGATTCAATATACCTTTCCAAAGGGAATTGCATACTCGAAAAGGAACAAAATGCACAGCTATGGGGCAAGAGTAGGGAAGTGGGACTAATTGTCCAGTGCTTTCAACGAGCCGGCACAGGCACAAAGGGCTGAATGGCCGCCTCCTGTGAGATATGATTTTCTGATTCTATAAACAGACAATGAGATGAGCTAAGTCAGTACAGCCTGGGATCGAACTCGAGCCTTTCTGTTCTGTATGGCTCGCCTGCTCACTGAGTCAGCGGAGGGACTAGCTCAAATGCTTTAACCAAAATAAGTTGAAGCAGCAACCCTGCACCACTTCTAACGACATGCATTACTCAGAGGACCTGAATGCAAAAGAAAAAATACAAAGGAACAAAGAGAAAACTTCTTTTTGATTGCTAATGATAACTGCATACACACTTAACAAAAGCTGAAAGGGTGCTCCACTTAAAACGAATGCAATCAGAGAATGAAGAAATAGTTTAATTACTTAATCGTTGCCTCCGACCCGCTTTTATTTAGGAGGAGGAGGGAAGGAGCAAATGTCCAGCAACAGCAAAGGAGGAGCTCGATATGTAAATAACAAAGGAGATGGTTATACAAAGGTTGAATGCTCTCAAAATAGACAAACCTAGTCTTAAAGGAGATGTAACCTGAAATTAGCAGAGTTAAAAGTGACATTTTTAAGATTGTTAAATTGAAAGAAATTCTGAGAATCAGAACATGGCCAAAATAACTCCTTTATTTGAAAAAGGGTAAAGAGATCTGTTGTAGAAACTGTAAGCTTAACACTAGTGTAAGGAAAACCTTGTCAATTATTTTGAGCGATTTAATGGATGAACACATGGAAAAGCATGGGTTCAGGAGAAAAAGGTCTTTACTGACTTGCAGGAAAGGTGAGTTGCAGTTGACCTATTTTCAGAACGCAAGTGAGGGATCACAGACTAGAATATAATTTAGTTTAAAAGCAAGAAATTGGGTAGGTGCAAATGTGGACTTGACAGGCTGGAAGGAATTTAGAAGGAGGATGCTCCAGAGCTCAGGCTTGGTCAGGTGCCATCTGGATCACAATACACTGTTCTCATTTAGTCTTCGCAAGGTTGTTACTGCTCTTGAGAAAGTAGGATAGGCAAAAATCAATCTCATTATTCACTAATGAGAAGTTCAAATAACATGGAATACAAGTAAAAAATGTGGGAGCTGTAGGAAATTAGCAAAAGGTGGTGAAGTCCAACAGAATCTTTTACTAAAGGGTTGTGCAATATTAGCGAGAGTTATTGAAGCAGACTCTCTAAATGGTTTTGAGAAAATTATCTGTGTTTCTGGAGAGAGACGGGATTGAAACAATGGTAGATAAGTGGCATTGATGTGTAAAGAGATTGGGGCTGTTTCTAAAAGTTTTGTTTCCATCACTCCTAATAAGTATCACTTGGCACACTAACATAGTTGTATATGTATTTTAACTAAAACCAGATTTGTTTTGAATCAATATTTCATTCTGACTTCAGTTCTGGTGTTGTGTGGGAAATGAAACGGAAGCAACGCTGGAGGCCATTTAGTCAAAAACACATCAACCTTTTGGAACGGGCCTACCAGACACGCCTGACTTCAAAGGCCCCAGAACACTGGATAAAGTTGGACAGCAACTTGGAGGTAACATAAAAACACGTAGTACTTGTCTGGTTGAGGCTGGATTCCAATGGACGTGCCAGCCCGTAACAGTCGAGTTCCTTTTCTTGCCAGAAATGCAAACTCGCTGTGCCTCCTCTGCCAGTGTAACTATTCCAACTTCTAAAGTTCACAAAGTTGCTTAATGGCTTCCCTTTTTCCTCCTTTCATGAGCCATCATTTAACTTAGACTCCTGTTTAAAATTGTTCTCTGCCCCTCCATTACCCCCACTTCGACAGCAACATTCGCCAGCCTTTTTTATTTTAGAGTTCCTCTGTTAATATAAAAAAGACTTGTTTGGAACTTTTCTGGGCCATCTTCTGTTATGTGCATTTCCAGCATAGATCAGTGCTGTGTTCAGTGAGTGTGTGCATTGGGAAACACCACAACCAACAAATATGTATTCTTCACAAGTGTTCATTGGATAGTGTGAAGGAGTTGGACCCTTATCTGACTAGTCTTCCTTTCCTCCCCTCCCCCTGCCCCCAGCTCGGGGGAATTCTGAGACAAAACCTGCTATAGGTTTTCAGGAAAACTGTACAATATAAATGGTAAATGGAAGAAAGTCTTTCCCCCTCAGTAGTCATGCGAAATAATATCTTTATATATTGCTGCCTTTTACATATACTTACCTTTTGTTTGTGTACTGTACATAGAGGAATGTATACCTATTTGTGTTTGTCAAAATACTGCAACAATTTAGCAATGATCCAAAACAATGCAATGGTCAGAGCACAGGATAATGTACTGCAGCTGGTTTAGGTAATGCAGTGCAGTTTCTATTTTGATGGCCTGATTATCGTGTTTTTTTAGGTTCATTTTCACAAGTTGGAAACCCGGTTGCCTCATCGAATGAGCATCAGACGAAACTTTTTATCAGGAATCCATGTTGAAATTAAGCAGTCTGCTCATCACCGGAGTTTACGTGCCCAGTTATATTGGCTGCAGGTAAAGTTTACTGGTTTGTCAGCTCGTTGCAAAGGTTTCCTAAAGTCCTGGTTCTGTTGTGGAGGAGTTGTTTTGTAAAAGCCAATTTGTCCTGGGCACTATACAACTAAGCTTCTAACTGGTGTGCTGCAGCATGATTTGTAACCAGTTTGTCAACTTCAGTTTTAAGGGCAGTGGCACTATATTTGCCAGTGGGTAAGGTCATGTTGGTGCCTTATGGTGTTTATAGGGTGATCCGAGTTTCTTTATACAGGAAACTTTTGATTTACCGGCACCTAAATAACCGGAAATCTCGGTTAACCGGCAAAATTCAGGAGTAGGTTCAGGTAAGTTTTATTACTTGCCTTCCTCTATCTGTTGCTATGCAAGGGTGTGGCTGCAGCTGTTGCTAAGCTACAGAGATGCTTGGAACCTGTGGCCATTGTTCTGAACCTGTTGCTAAGCAACAGGGTTTGTTGCTTTATACGGAGCTCTCAGTTCCGTATCTTTTACTATAGCTTTCGGTTATCCGGAATTTTTGATGAACTTGCACCACGTCGGTCCCGGATTAAAAAAAAGTTTCCTGTAATCTAAAATATTTTACTTTCTTCATCAGTGGCGCAAGATGATAATATTGCATTTCTTTTAGATGTGACTACTGTTGTGTATTTTGAATGTTGTATTTGAATTGTCCCACATAGCTTACCGTAGTTGTGATGTGCAATGCACTATGGGAAATAGAGTGCATTAAGTTGAAGAGATTCTTCTGGAAGTAATGGCTGTTAACTGAACTCTGTCTCCTGCGTACTCTCTTAATTGTTATACAAGCAAGGTTAATAAACTCTTGAGATTTAACAACTACTACTACAAAACTTTCCAAACAACTTGCAAATGGCAGGGAAGCAAGCCCCTTTTTAAAAGTTTTATTGAAGAGGTTATGTTCAAAACCATCATGGAGCGAATATGAATTCACAATAGAATGTGAAATAAATAAAATGGAAGACAGTGAATATAATAAACAGAACAAAATGATGCAGCGGTCCAGTGGCGCCGTGCAAGAGTATGTAAGGTGTACCCCACCACACATACGATGGAGATTCTCCTCCGTGATATATATCACTAATTCTGAATCTGCAGGTCATAGTCTCGTTGATCATGAGCGTGCACCAGAGGGGCCACCACTGGCCCCCTCCCTGCCAGTCCCAGCTTCAGCTCCTCCCTGTAGAGGCAGAACAGGAAGTAAAAATATACTTACGGTACTTGAACAGCAAGAGGGCTGTCTGAGAAGTGAGAACATTGAAAGATGCATATGGGCTTGAAACGGAGGACAAGCATGAAATAATAAACATTCTGAATGACTACTTCCTCAGAATATTCACAAGGGAAGGTACGCACAACATGCTCAGATCCTTCCCTGCCATCCCAAAAGTGCATAGGCAAAATTCAAGACATCAATATAAATAAGATGCAAGTCCTAAACAAGTTGAAAGGGCTTAAAACAAATACGTTCTCAGGGTTAGATGGCAGTTATCCCAAAGCTTTGAGAGACACCAGGGACAAAATTTGTAAGGGATTGACCATCTTCATGAATGAATCACTGGAAACAGACTTAATGTTGTGCCCATATTCAAAAAGGGGTCATAACTGTCTCTGGCAACTGCAGACCCATTGGTCTTTCTTCAATGCTGTATAAAATATTGAATCCATTATCAGGCGTAAACTTGAGGATCATCTGAGCAAAGTTCCAGCTAACAGCAGTCAACATGACTTCAGAAGAGGAACATCCTGCCTGACCAACCTCTGTTAATAAAGTGACAACCCAAGAGGACTGTGCTCATTTCCTAAAGGCTGGCTCAAGAATGCCATTGGGTTCAGGTCCTCTGCCTCAGGAATAATCCCGAGCCCGAAGAATGGAAAATCTAGTTATAAGTAAATGAAGGCTGTAAGGAAAGGAACTTCCCAATTGCATAGAAAGTTTATGCAGCAAGTAACAGTCCCAAGTCCGATCCCCAATCTGCGATGAATTAGCTGATCCCAGCTGGGGCAACATGTCCTCTGCACTCGTGGGTTGGGGAGGGTACTGCTATCCAGTGACTTGTAAATGCCCATAGATGGGCAGGATGCTGGAGTATGACTGGTGATTGTGGAACTGGTCTCAATAAGAAGTCGATGCCTTCAGATATGCTGGGGAAAAAAGGGTGGATAAAAATGGTGAGGGATTTTTAAAAAAAACATAAAGCAGCTAGTTAACCAATGGTATAAAAAACATTAGGGGAAAAAAAAGTTAGCAAGCTTCTATAAAGCCTTGAAAAGCAAAATAATGGCCGAGCAGTACAGTTTCCCTGTTGTTCATGTAAGCTGCTGCTCTCATCTCTAACTGAAAGCATTTTACTGGAAAAGTAGCAGCATCAGTACCAATGATAAAATAAGACTGATCAGAATTTCAGATTTTACTATCTTATGTTTCCAAAAATATAATTCAGGTGTCAGCCATGGCTCAGTGATGGCGCTCTCGACACTGAATCAGAAAGTTGTGGGTTCAAGTCACACTCCAGACTGTCCTGGCCAATACTTATCCCTCAACCAACATCACTAAAACAGATTATCTGGTCCTTATCACGTTGCTGTTTGTGGGACCTTGCTGTCTATTCATTGGCTGCTGTGTTTCCTACATTACAACAGTTCAAAAGTACTTCATTGGCTGTAAAGAGCTTTGAGTCGTCCTGAGGTTGTGAAAAGTGCTATATAAATGCAGTTTATTTTCTTTCCTGTCTGTTTGTCTGTCTAGACTGGAGATGTTGATAAACTGTGATTCTAATTTGGCAAGGCTTTTAGCACTTTTTAGGCCTCATAAATGAAAAAGGCTTGCATTTCTGTAGCATCTTTCACGACCTCCGGTCATCCCAAAGCGCTTTACAGCCATAAGTTGTAATAAACTCCGGTAATTAGACACTAGTAGCAAAAAATACAGTGTATATTTTTGAAATGGTACAAAAAAGAAATAGTTCTGTTGCTTTTCGAACATCTCAACCGAGTCTTTCTGTTGCAGGTTGATAACCAGCTGGCTGGTGCAATATTTCCAATCGCTTTCCATCCTGTGCTCCCTCCCAAGTCCATTGCCTTGGATTCAGGTCAGTAGCCAAATTCAGAGAGTGTATTTTATAATCCTTAATGGAAATATATAAATATTGCAAATGCTCACATTTTTATGTATGCTCTTTTTAGAACCAAAGCCATTTGTTGACATAAGTATCATCACAAGATTCAATGAACACAGTGAAGTCATGCAGTTCAAGTGAGTGAAGTATCTTGTGTACTGATGGAGGTGCCATACCTGCGGAGACTAATGTACACCTCTTGTAAATTATTAGTTGATATCCAGTCACATTGCTCATAGATAGCCAGGGGTCTGGAGCATGGTTGAGCTGCTAACCTGTCACTTTAAAGCCACTGGCCAGGTATTCCTCGCAAGAAGTAATCTAAACCGGCACATCCTGAGGTCTAAACAAAATGGAGGCTAATTACATCATTTACTAGAGTTTGCAGCATAGAAACGGGCCATTCAGCCCAACTGGTCTATACCGGTGTTTGTGCTCCACACGAGCCGCCTCTCATCTTCATTTCATCTTATCTAGCGCCCCTTAAATGCATAAGAGCATAAAAAATATGAGCAGGAGTCGGCCATATGCCCACTCGAGCCTGCGCCACCATTCAATAAGATCATGAGCAGCCACAGCCCTCTGGGGTAGAGAATTCTAAAGATTCACAGCCCATGAGTGAAGAAACTTCTCCTCATCACAGTCCCAAATGGCTGACCCCTTATCCTGAGACTGTGCCCCCTACTTCTAGACTCTTTAGCCAGGGTAAACATCTACGCTAATTCGCCTCAACTAACCCCTGTGGTAGCGAGTTCCACATTCTCACCACTCTCTGGTAAAGAGGTTTCTCCTGAATTCCCGATTGGCTTTCTTGGTGACTATTTATGGCTGTGTGTGTGTGTACTAATTAAAAGTATATCACATTAAATTTGGTCTGATTTCTTTTCCCTTTATTGGATGATTTTGCTGATTGCTCATGCTTGATTCATATGCCCTTAGTAGGTCCTCATTGTTAGTTTAGTCTTGTTTCTCACTTTTGACTTCTCCATTCCTACCTCTCCAATTATAATTTATTGCTCTCATGAATATGTAATTTAAGGTCAAAATATGACAAATTTGCATATATACAAGTGTGATGCCTGAACAATGCATTCGCCTCAACCTTTTTATATATTTAGATTAGTCGATCTCCTGTGGCAGTGCACATGCGTGGTTAAGGCCAAAGGTACTTTTCAAGTAAAGCAGGGTTAGAAGGTGGGGATAATTGGGCGAGGGTTACAAAATGAACAACAGCTTCAAGTTGCTCCCTCCGAAGTCTTTCCCCAGTCGCTGGTTTTCTCGGCTGTATCCGTGCTCTGCTCTCCTCCTGTACTCGCCAACTCCAGGTATGGGAGCACAAGCCAGTATATGGTATACATTGTTTTTGCTTTCAAAGGTACCTCAAAATTCAGGGTGCACAGATATAATTCAGTCTTCATTTTAAAGTCATACATTCCATCCCTACTTTTACATGATACTTGATTGACACCGAGCCAAAGGCGACATTAGGACAGATGACCAAAAGCTTGGTCAAAGCGATAGGTTTTAAGGAGCTTATTAAGGAAAGGGAGAGAGAGAGGCGGAGGTGTTCAGGGATGGCATTCCCGAGTTTAGGGCCTAGTTAGCTGAAGGCACGACCACCAGTGGTGGGGCGAAGGAAGTCGGGGATGCATGAGAGGCCAGAATTGGAGGAACGCAGAGATCTCTGATGGTTGTGGCTGAAGGTGGTTACAGAGATAGGGAGGGGCGAGGCCATGGAGGGATTTGGAGACAATGTAAACTTCAATGCTACTGTGCTTCACTTTTGCCATGTTAAGATCTCTTTTTAAGAACCTATATAATCAAGAAATTGAATGCTCATTGATGTGTCCTTGCTGTGTTGTTGAAATAATGACCGTTTGGGGGTGCACATGTGCTTTTTAAAATAATCTTCTCTTTTTTAGAAAAGTACGTGACTTAGTTTATAATGATGCTGTTTGTTTACTTCTAGATACTTCATGGTCCTGATTCAAGAAATGGCTGTGAAGATTGATCAAGGGTTTCTCAGTGCAGTTATTGCATTGTTTACCCCAGCATCGGATCCTCTAGCAGGGACACAAAAGGTAACTTTAGCGCTAGGCATGTTATGATCACGTTTTTACTCTTTATTGGTGATGCTGCTATCGTTGCCCAGCCATGAACTCTCTTACACAGCTGCCTCATTATTGGAATTTTTATCTTCCTGTCGGAAAATCAGCCCCATTTATAGTCTGTGCAGTTTAATTAGGCGAACGCCATGCCCAACAATCGTGAATGCAACTCCGTTGACTGCCTGAGGCCCATTGGCTCCCAGTTGAACCCATTCTGGCATTTTGCTTGCACTTAGTGGAGGGAGGGGCAGGAAAACCTTTACTGGTTGATGGTAAATGTAGGTCAAGATTGATATGCATCAGGACTTGGTGCATTACCAGCTGGTTCCAGATGACCTTTTTCAGCCTCCGAATGCAGAGCTGGTTTTGGTACTACAAGAGAGTACTTTGTCTTCTATTATTGCATCATTTGACAACCTACTGCCCAAAGAAATGAACCCATTGACATTTAGTTCACCCCTTCCATCATACACACACTGTGGCTGCAATATATACAATCAACAAGATCTCACCAAGGTTACTTTGACCTATACTGCTGTGAAGGACAAGAGTAGCAATATCATAGGAACACCATCCTGACTTGGACAGATATCACTATTCCTTCATTATTGTTGGGGATCGATATCCATGAATTTCCTATCCCAACAGCATTGTGGGATCACCATCACTGAATTATATCTGCACACCCTGGTCCAGTTTTCTCCTATGTAACCCCACTTCATGTGAAGATTACACTAGGGGTCTTGACTCCCTGTGTGAAATGACATGGCTGACTGAGCAGTCAAATATTAAATAAATAGAGATGGTAAACTCAGATTATTACAGAGCACACCAAGAAAGTGAGGCCTCAAGACAAAGAGAAATGAGTGAAAAATAAATTTAAAGGCGAGATCAGGAAACATTTATTTACACAAAGAATGCAAGATGTTTGGAAGAATCTTCTAGGCAAGATAATAGAGTTGAAATCTTTGGGTTTATTCAGATGCAGTTCGGTGCCATAATGCGACACTTAACATACTTGAGGGGTTAGCTTCAATAGGCTAGAATGGTCTTTTTCCTATCCCTAGTAAGGATGACTATGAAGTACTCAATCTTTATCTTATTTTTCATTGAAAGAAACAATACACCTTTGGGTGAGGAGAATTGTGAAGTCTCCTGTAGTTGAATATCCTGAAGATATTCGCTGTCTGGACTCACAGATGAAAAATGGTCATCTTAGGCAAGTTACTGGAGAGCTGACATTGTAGGTGTGAACATACCCCAGCATAAGCCAGCCCTTTCTAAAGAAAATAAAATCACAAAAACTCTTAAATTGTTATCAGTCTAGCATATGTATAAGCTTTACCCTGTAGATCAAATCAAATCAACTTTTTTTGTCATTGTTAGTGCACAAGTGCAGTACAACGAAATGTAGGCTTGCGGCTCCCGAGAGTGTACATTTAGATTAAGACATTTAAACATTCAACATACATTTGGCTTGTAATACATTAACATAAACATAACCATAATAAAGTGCATTGGCAGATGTGCAGGCTTTAGAGTTTATTTGTGGAGTTCAGTAGGATGACCGCCCTGGGAAAGAAGCTGTTCCTAAATCTGGTCGTACGGGTGCGAATGCATCTGTAGCGTCTCCCAGATGGCAGGAGGGCGAACAGACTGTGGCTGGGGTGGGTAGGGTCTTTGATGATGGACCGTGACCTCCGTAAACAGCGTTTCTGGTATATGTGCTCTATGGTCGGTAGCCGGGTGCCGGTAATGCGTTGGGCAGTTTTGACTACCCGCTGCAGGGCTTTCCGGTCATAGTAGCTACAGCTGCCATACCATACTGTGATACAGTTTGTCAGGATGCTCTCTATTGTGCAGCGGTAAAAGTTAGAGAGGATCAGGGGTGACAGGTTACATCCCTTCAGCCTCCTTAGGAAATATAGGCGCTGCTGGGCCTTCTTCACCAGAGAGGAGGTATTGAGGGACCAGGAGAGGTCTTCCGTGATGTGGACTCCGAGGAACTTAAAGCTGTCCACCCTTTCCACCACAGCCCCATTGATGTGGATGGGGGTGTGACTTCCGCCTTTAGACTTCCTGAAGTCCACAATGATTTATTTGGTTTTCTTGATGTTAAGGGCCAGGTTGTTATCGGCGCACCACTTCACAAGATGCTGGACCTCCTCCCTGTAGACTGACTCATCGTTGTTGGTGATCTGGCCTACTACCGTGGTATCCGCAAACTTGATGATGGTGTTGGAACCATGAACAGCCACACAGTCGTGGGTGAAGAGGGAGTAGAGGAGGGGGCTCAGCACACATCCTTGTGGGGCCCCCGTGTTCAGGGTCAGCGGGGGGGAGGTGTGGTTACCTAATTTGACAGACTGGGGTCTGTTTGTTAGGAAGTCCAGGGTCCAGTTGCAGAGGCAAGTGTTCAGGCCAAGAGTTTGGAGTTTGCATTCAATATCCAAAATTTGAAGCTTGTCTTGGAACGCACAGGTAGGATAGCTGCTTTAACTGGAAAAGTTAAAAACTGTAACCTTACGATGAAACGCTTTCGTTAATATGAATGAGACATTGTCATACTCTCAGACTGTGAGAAATATTTTAATTGCTGCTTCATCTTTGCAGAAGAATTGGGTCAAAGCTGGGTTATATTGGATGGATTTGAAGTAGTTTTGGTTTTTACTTTGCAGACTAATCTGCTAGACCAGGACATGGAAGCACTGAAGGCCGAATTGATGGAAACATCAATGACCGATGCTTCCAGCCTTAGCTTCTTTGAGTACTTCCATATTTCGCCAATCAAGGTAAGTAATTTGGCTCTTTTTTAAACTAAATGAAGAATTAAAATGATCTGTGTTTGTTCAGTTCCCAATAACTAGAGTAGCGGTGATTGCTTGTGACACTTCATTCCCCATTGTTTTCTGGTCCTTGTACAGCTGTTTTAACTATTATAACCTGCACTGTAAAAATATTGATTTCTTGTACAAACATTTAATTCCTCCAAGCGAAGATAGGTGGGTTGATTTTCCAAGTTCGCACTGCCAGTGGCAAGCCTCAGACAAGTATTAGGAAACTGCGGATGTGCTGCCCATGATTTTCTGTTCATTAAGTCTAATAAAAAGAAAATTGAAGGCAATGTGCTGTGATTCCCCAGTTACACGTGACCAGAGTGCTCCACACTGCAAATGCAAACTTCCTCTGTTTTGTCTTCTATAATTACGAACATTCGAGAACAAAGGATGGGGAAGAAAGCAGCTGTCCGCTGAGCCTGTCCGACACTCTTGACAGTGTGATTTTACTATCACCTCATCCGTCCCTCAGTTATGCAATCTCCTGAACAAAAAAACACTCAAATAATTTAGGAAAGAATTCCAGGAATTTGCTGTGCAAAATGGTTCCACATCAGACTTGATGTTTTTGTCAACTACAGGAAACTTTGTGATATCCGGCACCGACGGGACCGAGCTGTTGCCGTTGGATCAAAACTGCCGGACATGTTGAAACATACGGAGATTTTCAGCTCCGTGTGAATCAACAAACCCAGCTTCAAAACAGTCGGCTGCAGCTTAAAAGCGTCTCTAGCTGAAGCTGTTGCTTAGCTACAGACCTTGCAGAGCCTGACTGGGGGGAAAAAAAAAAGCAACGAGAAGTAAAAATACTTATAGGAAATGGCTCCTGAACTTTGCCGGTAGATAGAGCTTTCCGGACTTTTAACCTCCGGATAAACCAAAGTTTCCTGTAATTTTATTTTTGTGAAAGATATTTGACTTCTTGTCACTCCACGCAAAGTTGATTGTGGATTGGCAACATATCTGTATAACATGATTTTTCTTTTTCATATGAATCCCATAATTCATTGTACTGTTTAAGCAAAGAATACCTTATCTTTCTGAATTACAACACAACTTTTCTGTTACAAAATGCATCTTTGCTCAACTTGACCCTCCAGAGAAAGTTTATCTTGAACCGGAGAAACTCCCCATAATGCATCTTTTAGAAACGCCACCTCCATTTTTCTGTAAACATTCACAATATCTCGTGCATAATATCTTGTATAGGAGTAATGCTAATCCAAGCATAGATTCTACTCCGC
Source organism: Somniosus microcephalus (assembly GCF_052327205.1). Lineage (NCBI taxonomy): Eukaryota > Metazoa > Chordata > Chondrichthyes > Squaliformes > Somniosidae > Somniosus > Somniosus microcephalus. Next base: position 9,294,787 of record NC_141018.1, read on the forward strand.
GGAGGTTGGTGCACTTGGTCACAATCTTCTTTTCTAAACAGTTGCATCTAAGCCTGTCTCTGGACTCGGGAGGAGATGAGTCCAGTAAAGAAAAGCAGGAAGCAATACCGCTCCAGTCCCTCCACATCTTGCTCAAAAGCATTGGAGCTACGTTAACAGATGTGGACGACCTCATCTTTAAGTAAGCACGACAAGCTGCTTTTCACTTTTATTTTAAAAATGTGTGTTCCTGTCTTAAAGTCCAAAGCACTGAATTTCGCGTTTTAACCCCGAGACTGCCAGCAGGAGTGCAATTGTCCGAACCAGACATACCAGTAATGTAGCTACTTCAATACATTTATAGCATAACAGCATCGGCATGTAGATGGCAAATTAATTTCAATATAAATAAGTGTGAGGTGGTGCATTTTGGTAGGAGGAATAAGGACACACTCCTTGGGCAATAAGAGTCTTAATGGGTTAGAGGAGCAAAGGGATCTAGGGGTACGGATTCATGAATCATTAAAACTGCAGGGTGGACCACACTCTGTACAGTTCTGGTCTGCATATTGCAAAAAGGATATAGAGGCACTGGTCAAAAGTTATACCTATCGGGAAAGACTAAACAGGCTGGGGCTCTTTACTCTGGAAAAGAGAAGGGTGACCTAATAGAGGTCTTTAAAATTATGAAGGGACGTGATGACGTAGACGTAGAGATGATGTTTTCACTTGTGGGAGTGCAAAACCAGAGGACACAAATATAAAATAGTCACTAATAAATCCAATAAGGAATTCAGGAGAAACTTCTTTATCCAGAGTGGTTAGAATGTGGAACTCGCTACCATGTGGAGTAGTTGAGGTGAACAGTATATCTGCATTTAAGGGGAAGCTAGATACGTACAGGAGGGAGAAAGGAATAGGTTATGGTGATCGGATGATCAGGGCTGGGAAGCGGCACGTTTGGAGCAGAAACACCAGCATGAACCAGTTGGGCCGAATGGCCTGTTTCTGTGCTGAGAATTACATGTAATTCAAATGTCAGGGGTGGCTTCATAACTGCCCTATTAACCCTAAACTGCAAACAGAAACTCCTAAATCACTCTTTTAAACAAATAGCTTTTAAACAGCAGCTTGCCTATATATAGCACATTTAACGTAGAAACACATCCCAAGGTGCTTTACTGTGGCTTAATCAAAACAAAAGGATGCTGAGCCAAAGAAGGAGTTATCAGTAAGGGCATCTAAAAGCTTGGTCAAAGAAATGGGTTTTAAGCAGGATTTTAAAGGAGGCGAGGGAGGGAATTTGTGAGCATGGGGCCTAGATGGCTTAATGGGCACCAGTACTGGGGCAAAAAGAAGGATAATTCGCAAGAGGAAGGAATCACAGGAATAGAGAGTTGTGATGACGTGTAGGGTTGGAGGAGGTTATGGAGATGGGGAGGGGCAAGACCATGAAGGGCATCAGGTTTGAGGTGCAGGCTCCAGGAAGCCACTTGTTCAGCCAAGACCGGGTGATGAATGAGCAGGGCTTGGTGCGGGATCAGTATGGGCAGCAGAGGTTATTGATGAGCTGAAGTTGATGGAGGGTAGGAAGCCAGACAGGTGAGCATTGGAATAATTGAGTCTGGAGGTAACAGTGGCATGGATGAGGGTTTGAGGAGCAGATCGACTGAGGGAGAGACGCAGCGGGGGTGGGGGGACAATGCTATAGAGATTGAAATGGGTGTCCTTTATGATGGAAAAGATATGGGGTTAGAAGCTCAGCTCAGGGTTGAATAGGACAACAAAGTTGCAAGCAGTCTGGTTCAGCCTGAGACGATGGCCAGAGAGGTAGATGGAGTCTGTGGCAAGGGTTATGGAGTATGTGGTTGAGAACACAGGCAGTGGAAGGGTTGACATGGAAGGTGGAGAGGTAAAGCTGAGTGTTGTCTGCATAATGTGGGAGCTGACCCTGTGTATGTGGGCGGTTGGCAAGTGCCATCATGTAGAAGCTAAGGATAGATCCTTGAGGGAATCCGGAGGTAATGATTTTGGGGCCAGGAAAAGAAGCTGTTCCTTGAGATCCTCTGTCTGTGATCGGATAGGTGAGTGGAATCAAGCCAAGACAGTCTCACTGAGTTGAATATCAGAGGAGAGATGTTGAAGAGGAATGGTGTGATCTACCATGTCAAGGGTTCCAGAGAGGACAAGGCAGGATAATGCATCATGGTCACCTTTATAATTTTGGTTAGAGCTGTTTCGGTGCTGTGGGAGGGGTGGAAACCAGAGTTAGAGAGATTCAAGCCAGGAGTTGTGGGAAAGATGGACACTGATTTGGGAAGCAGCAACATGTTTGAGGACTTGTGAGGAAAGGGGAATGGGAGATGGGGTGGTGGTTTGCAAGGATAGAAGTGTCGAGGATGGGTTTTTTGATAAGACGAGTGATGCTGGTTTTGAAAGCGGGGGGAAAACAGTACCTGAGGAGAGGGAACCATTTACAGTATCAGCTGGCATGTATGCCTGGAAGGGAAATTGGGTGGTCAGCAATTTAGTGCAAATGGGGTAAAGGAAAGAGGAGTTGGGTCTCGTGGATAGATGAGCTCGGAGAGGGCACGAGGGGAAAAACTAGATAGAGAACCAGTTGATGGTGAGGGCAGGTAACAAAGAAGCTCATCAGCTCCCCAGTTGTTGATAGAGGGACGAGGGGAGAGGGGTTTAAGGAGACGGTTGGTCAGAAGGAAAGAAAGCAAGGGTTATCTTTTGTCTTCAGGATAATCTTGGAGTAATGGGTGGTTTTGAAGAGGGGAGTGAGGCCCAATAGCGCTTGGTGTCTTCCAGCAGATCTGGTGATTAATGGCTAAAAAGTTGAGCACTCGATATGTTCAGGTCCATGCCTCTTGTACTTCAGGGAGCTAAGATTTTGGAGATTTATCTTGTTCACTTTTTGGTGGTGGGTGTAGCTTCAGGTTAAATGAGTTGAAGAAAGTCCATGAGATAGGATATTGTACCTGGTCAATGGAAGGAACGGGCTGGATGGGTTGAATGGTGCCTTCTAGTATGGTAGGGGTGTGTGCACGCGTATTACTTTCGTCAGTTTTGAAGAAATACTTAGCGAGTTTCTTGTGTTACAGGCTTGCATTCTTTGAAATTAAATTCCAGTTCTACAAGAGGGATCAATTGATGTGGGCTGTAATTTCGCATTATAGCGAACAAGTAAGTGATTATTCTTCTCAATTTTCCCGATGTTTGTTTGTTTTCTTCTCTCCTCCTCAGGACTCATGCCCAGGTGTCAATAGCTACAGGTGCTGGCATTCCTGATGCCCTGCTCTTGGCCTGCGACCCTAGCCAGTATGAGCGTGATACTTGCAATGGTTGGGGTGCAGCAACAAATTGCTCTAACCTCGGAAGATTCCACCACTCCGTCTGTGTGACAGGAGGTGGCACAGTGCCTTGCAGTACCTGTGCAGTGGAGTGGTGAGCCCTGTGTTTCATGACTGTAAGCAGATGGCATCCCGTGGTCAGCTGCTTCCCAATGGAGGGTTATCTCGTGCATCTCCCAAACATTTAGTGTCAAAGCAGCAGTGACAGAGGCCTGTGAATCGGTCAACAGCTTATCTTCTCAGGTGGGATAGTATCGTCACTGGGCAGCCAAGAAGTGGTGGTTTTTGAACATACTTTTGAGGTCTTATTCTGACAGAAAATACTATTTGTATTGTAGATTAGTGTCTTTTGCATTTTGAATAATGGAAAATATATTTGTGTGACCTAAATTGCTAGTCTATGCTTTCATCACCTCAAGAGCCATGTTTTCCTCACCAGCTGCCTCACCTTCAGCTAATCCAGAGCTGTGATCCTCCAATTCTCACCTGCACCACCATCGCTGCTGTCTTGGCCAAGCCTCGCTGGCTCCCTGTGCCTCAATGACTCAATTTCGAGATCCTCATTCTTATTTTCAGAGCTCTCAAGACCTCAGTACAGCCTACCTGAGTGACCTTATCCAGCTGTGTCCCAGCCCATTCCCTCTGTCTTGCTGACGCTGTTTATTCCTCATTCTCTCTGCTCTGGCATCCAAGGACAACCTTTCAGTCACTACATCCCTAAAGCTGATTGGCTAATTTTCTGGTTGGTTTGTCGTTTTTTGGCTCTCTTTATTTTGTTTTCTCAGTGTCCTTGTTGCTTTTTGGAATTCCCTTCCTAAACCGCTTATTTAAAAAAAAAACACAAATAAAAAACCTTGCTTTATACAGCTCCCTTCGTGACCTCCAGCTGTCCCAAAGCACTTCACAGCCGACGAAGTACTTTATTTTTGAAGTGGAGTCACTGTCACAATCTAGGGAAATGCTTCAACCAGTTTGCGCACAGCAAGATCCCACAAACAGCAATGAAATAAATGACCAATGATACAGCACAAGAGGAGGTCATTCGGCCCATCGCTTTGAACGAGCTATCCAATTGGTCCAACCCCCTCCCCCCCGCGCTTTCTCCATAGCCCCGCAAATTTTTCCCCTCCAATTCCGTTTTGAAAGTTATTATTGAATCTGCTTCCGCCTCCCTTTCAGGCAGCACATTCCAGATGATCATAACTCACTGCTTAATTTTTTTCCCCTCATGTTGCCTCTGGTTCTTTTGCCAATTACCTTAAATCTGTGTCCTCTGGTTACCGACTCTTCTGCCACTGGAAGCAGTTTCTCCAAATCTCCCCTTAACCTTCTCTGCCTTTAGGAGAACAATCCCAATTGTGGACCAATGAAACTGTTTTAGTGATGTTGGGGATAAATGTGAGCCAGCACACTAGGGGACCTCCCTTGCTCCTCTACGGAAGTACCATGGAATCTTTTGCATCCACCTGAGAGGATTTTATTTTATTATACTCGGGAATCACAAGTGCAATTTTAAAGTTTGTCGATGACACCAAATTGGGAGGTAGAGTTAATACTGAGGAAGACAAAATGCAAGAAGACATGAATAAATCTCAGAATGGGTGTGTAATTGGCAAATGAATTTCACGCTAGATCAGTGTGAGGTGGTGTATTTTGGTGGGAGGAATAAAGAGGCCACACACGACAGGAAACGCTCGATTTACCGGCACCTAAATAACCGGAAATCTCGGTTAACCGGCAAAATTCAGGAGTAGGTTCAGGTAAGTTTTACTTCATATTAGTGGTAATTTTATTATTTTCATTTTGCATCCACCTGGACCTTGGTTTAATGTCTCCTCTGAATGGCAGCACCTTTGACAGTGCAGCACTCCCTCAGTATAGCATTGGAGTGTCAGCCTGGATTATGTGCTCAAGTCCTGGAGTGGGGCTTGAACCCACAACCTCTGAATCAGGGGTGATTGTGCTACCATTTAGCTAAGCCTGACACACTTTGTTATAACTTTTCCCCTACCTTCAAAAGCATAATTAAAAGCCCATCTTTTTAACTGACACTGGTTTTTCTTCCCTCAGCCCCAAAATTCATTCTCTCGCTCGGTTTGCACCTCACTGTGCAACACACCCCAAGATGTTCTTTTACGTGTGGTATAAATACAATTTGTTGACTGTATTTTTGAATAACAATAGTTAAATATATATATGGTTACATATAAGTGTGGAAAACAGACTTATTACCTACAGTGCAAAGGGCCTCCAGCCTGGATAATATTACTAACCAAACCATTTGATGCTTTTTCTCTTAGTTTCTAAAGCAAATGTATGTGCTCGTTTTGGGGCTGGATGTCCTTGGAAACCCAGTTGGCCTTATCAGAGGACTGTCTGAAGGGGTGGAAGCATTCTTCTATGAACCTTTCCAGGTAGGTCAGTGAGGAAAGAATGGAAAATATGAGAGCTGTGATTTTTGAAAACTGTTCCCTGTTTTAATGCTCTAACACAATGGTGACTGTGAATGTTTTAGGGTGCTGTTCAGGGACCGGAAGAATTTGCAGAGGGCTTCGTGATAGGAGTGAGGAGCCTGCTTGGACACACTCTTGGTACGTGATGGCTCACTGTTGATGCAGCTTTAGTGTAGATGCATATTGGAGCTGATGGCTACAAAAGTCATGTTTCTCAGAGTTCCATAATCTGTCCGACCATTCATTGGATTTGAATCTAGCTTCAGTTCTCGCACTGTCTGTTTATTTGCTTGTGCCTAATACAAATACTGGTGCTATACGCAGGCGGTGCAGCTGGTGTGGTGTCTAGAATCACAGGCACTGTTGGGAAAGGTCTGGCTGCAATCACAATGGATAAAGAATACCAGCAGAAGCGCAGGGAGGAAATGAACCGCCAACCCAAGGACTTTGGAGACAGTTTGGCTAAAGGAGGAAAAGGCTTTTTACGGGTAAGGAAAGCTCGCATTTTAGAACAGGACAAACTGAAGAGAACAGTTTTATGCAATGTTTTTCTTTTCTGTGCAGTTGATAAATCTGCACATCTCTATAATAAGATATTGATGCATTGACCACTTCCGTCAAAGTACTGTGACCATTCCAACAACCCTGTTCGTACCTCCCGTGATAAAATTAATACTTGCATTCGATCAGTCATGCACATTTTATTATATATAATATAAATTGTGGAACCCTCAAAGAATAAAGAACTTGCATTTTATATGACGCCTTTCATGACTTCACAGTCAATAAAGTACTTTTGAAGCACAGTCATTGTTATAATGTAGTGAGATGTGGCATCACATTTGACCACAGCATAGAAACATAGAGATAGGAGCAGGAGTAGGCCATTCGGCCCCTCGAGCCTGCTCCGCCATTCAATGAGATCATGGCTGATCATCCAAATTCAGTACCCTGTCCCTGCCTTCTCCCCATATCCCTTGATCCCTTTAGCCTTAAGAAATATATCCCACTCTTTCTTGAATATATTTAATGAACTGGCCTCCACCGCCCTCTGTGGCAGAGAATTCCACAGGTTCACCACTCTCTGGGTGAAGAAATTCCTCCTCATTTCAGTCCTAAATGGCTTACCCCTTATCCTTAGACTATGACCCCTGGTTCTGGACTCCCCGGCCATCAGAAACATCCTTCCTGCATCTAGTCTGTCCAGGCCTGACAATTTTATAGGTTTTGATGAGATCCCCTCTCAATCTTCTAAACTCCAGTGAGTATAAGCCCAATCGACCCAATCTCTCCTCATACGTCATTCCTGCCATCCCAGGTATCAGTCTGGTGAATCTTCGCTGCACTCCCTCCATGGCAAGAACATCCTTCCTCAGGTAAGGCGACCAAAACTGCACACAATACTCAGTGTGGTCTCACCAAGGCCCTGTACAACTGTAGCAAGACATCCTTGTTCCTGTACTCGAATCCTCTCGCTACGAAGGCCAACATACCATTTGCCGCCTTAACCGCCTGCTGCGCCTGCATGCTTACCTTCAGTGAAACAGAGAAACAGAGTTAACGTTATCGGTTGATGACCTCTCGTCAGAAAAATAATAGTGTTCTATTTAAACATCTGATATAGCTTTTTTTTCGGGTTCTATAAAATTTAGAAAGTGTATTAAGCAGAGAGAGGCACACACTTAATGCTAATGTTGATTTTGTTTTTAAAACAGCACCTATTGGATTTTGAATCCAATTAATTTTCTGCCTGAGTAATTGCTAATTCCTTGTACTTGTGAGACACAGGTCCTCATTGCTAACACCCAAGAGACAAAAAAAGGCAGACAGTGTTTTATCTTGGCGAAAAAAATTGAAAGCAAATAAAGCTTCTTTGAGGGACCGAGAAAGGGAGGTGAGAAACAAGCTGAGAGTGAGGGGGCCTCTGGCCTCTCCACCTGCCTGGGGGCAGAGCGGGAGTAAATGGGTGGCATTGGAGTAAGTGGGAGGAGAGAATACAGCTGTTGAATGAGTACTTCGGATGGAAATCATTGGGGTCGTGATGGGAAGGAAGGGGCGGAGATAGTGGGAAAGTCAAGGGGTCAGGGACATGTGGATGGGAAGAATAAGTGATTATGGAATGAAGAAAACAACAAGCATGAGGACACAGATGAGCAAAAAGATGATTAAGGGGAGACAAGCTGAGCACAAGAAAAATAACAGAAGCAGAAGAGATGGGATGGAGAGAAATAGCAACAAAAAGATACCAGAAAGGTGAGAGACTATTAACCGTGTGCAATGCTGCAAGAAATTGCCTGGAACTCCCAAAAAAAAACCTCAACAATTCAGAAAAGTCACCTCCTGAAGGTTTGATGTAAGGACTCATGCAAACAAAATAACAAAAGAAAATGCTGGAAATACTCAGGCCAGGCAGCATCCGTGGAGAGAGAAAAACAGAGTTAACGTTTCAGGTCTGGAACCCTTCTTCAGAACTGGAAAAAGCTAGAGATGTAACAGATTTTAAGCAGGTGGAGAGCGGGGAGGGGAGGGGAGGATCTGAAGGAACATACTGTGCTAGAATGCAAGGCCGGAATGGTTAAATGTTGCAAATGGGGATAGCAGAATCCTACAGCCTGAGGGGTTATAGTCTGAAATTGTTGAACTCGCTATGTTGAGTCCAGAAGGTTGTAAAGTGCAATGATGGGGATTTGTTTCTGATGTACAGGAAACTCTTCCTTATCTGGCACCGACGGGACCAGGATGGTGCCGGTTGATTAAAAATTCCGGAAAACGGAGAGATATATCTACCGAGGCTATTTTTAACAAACAAAAATTTAAAAAAATCAAGAAATGTGCAGTATAATTGGGTACTCACCTACAGAATGTTGTGTTAAATGGACTCGGACTCGGCAACATTTCCGGTTATTGAGGTGTTCGGATCGGAAGAGACTTCCGACAGTGCCAAGAAGCCGAGTAGCGGCAGTTTGGAGAATTACCCCCACTGACCAACTCAGCCACCGCGGGAGACTCGGACTCGGCAACATTTCCGGTTATTGAGGTGTTGTTTTCGGAGTATGATTTTTGCCAGTTATTAGAGAATTCCGGATATTTAGGTGCTGTTTGAACGAGACTTTCCTGTAAAAGGCTACAGTTTACAGGAGCCACTGTGGGATGGTTGTTGAGGAGCTCACTCTCTAGAACCCATTGTACATTGGCCCACTTGTGGGGAGAAAGAAGGAAACTGAAAAGAATTAAACAGAAAGAAAAGAGTGAAGCATCATGAAGAGTAGGAGGGAGAGAAGTAAAACAAGTATACGAGGAGGAGAGAGAAGCAAAGTGACAAGATTTGTGTGGAAAGAGGGACAAGTAAAGAAGTACTGATAGAGAAAGAAATAACAACAGAAAATGCAGGAAAAACTCAGCAGGCCAGGCAACATCTGTGGAGAGAGAAACCGAGACAACGTTTCGGGTCGAAACCTTCTACAGAACGGAGAAAAAAAGGCAGGAAATTAAACAGATTAAAAGTCAGTTTGGGGGCTGGGAAATGGGGGAGGGGATGAAAGAAGAGACATTAAGAGATATTCAAGGTGAGACCAGATAGTAATAGGACAGGTAAAGAAACAGACGATGGCTCTAGATGGAGTGTGAAATGCCCTGGCAGAGTGAGAGACAGCTGCCATGTGGGAGAGAGAGAGAAAAGGAAAAGGCACAAACCAAAAGTGTGGATAAAAAATATAATAGGGGCCGAGGTTATGATCTGAAATAGTTGAACTCGATATTGAGTCCGGAAGGCTGTAAAGTGCCTAATCGGAAGATGAGGTGCTGTTCCTCGAGCTTACGCTGAGCTTCCTTGGAACAATGCAAGAGGCCGCAGACGGTGAGGTCTGAGTGGGAGTGGAATTGAAATGACAGGCGACCGGATCGAGAAAGAAATGGAAGCGAAGTCAAGGAAGAACGAAAGACAAGTGGCAAAGGAGAAGTGAGAGGAACAGAAGTGGGGCAGGTGTATAGTCATGGCCACCAACCATTTCTAGAACCTTCAGTCTACTGCTGTCTGCTTGTTTAGTTTTGAACAGATGGAGTGTAGTTTGGTGCTTCAATGCTGTGGCTTCATTCTTCAAATAAAAGGTATCATCCACACACACTGCTGGAGAGAGGCAATACTTTGCTGCCTCTCATTTGAATGGTTTCTGAACATCAAAAATGTTCTCTCAAATTTTCAATGTTATAAATTATTCAGGATCTTTTCAAAGATCAAAAGTGTTTAATTACAACTGTGAAAAAGTGCCTAGAAAGTAAAAGTTAAAAAGCAGAATCCAGGGGGACTACTAGCTTGCCTGTTGCCCCAATATCAGACATAATTCAATTATATGATCACTTTCTTTTTATACTGGAAAATGTTTTGTTACCTCACTGGTGCAGGATATTTGTCAGTGAGACTACTACCTCCATCTCGTGGAGATGTTGTAAACTGCACGACATGCAGCAACATTTGGAGCAAGAAAATCTCAGTCGCTGTACAGAGAAAGAAACATTGCTACACAGTTAAATGTATTTCTTCATTCTTGGTATGCTCTAGTTGCCACGGCACTGAAGCAGAGCCCAGTACCATTCTGTGGGAAGTAACCTGGACTAGTGTCCTTTTTTGAAGATGTTTTTAATAATGTCGTACTGCCCTATGTGATCTTACAAAAAGGGGGCAAGCACTTTGCTGGGAGTGTACTATAGGCCCCCAAACAGTCAGGGGGAGATAGAGGAACAGATATGTAGGCAAATCTCAGAAAAGTGCGAAAATAATAGGGTAATAATAGTGGGGGATTTCAACTTCCCCAATATAAATTGGGATAGTCAGAGTGTGAAAGGCTTAGAGGGTGCAGAATTCTTAAAGTGCATCCAGGAGAGCTTTTTGAGCCAACATGTAGAAAGTCCTACAAGAGAGGGGGCGGTACTGGACCTAATTCTGGGGAATGTAGCCGGGCAAGTGGTGGAAGTGTCAGTAGGAGAGCATTTTGGCGACAGTGACCACAATTCGGTGAGATTTAAGGTGGTCATGGAAAAAGACAAAGACGGCCCGGAAATAAGGGTTCTAAATTGGGGGAAGGCCGATTTTAATATGATAAGGCAGGATCTGGCCAAATTGGACTGGGAGCAGCTACTTATAGGAAAATCCGCATCAAAACAGTGGGAGACTTTCAGAAGGGAAATAGAGAGAGTACAACGCCAACATGTTCCTGTAAAGGTCAAGGGTGGGACCAACAAGCAAAGGGAACCTTGGATGACAAGGGATATACAAAAATGCATTAGAAATAAAAGGGGGGCTTTTGGCAGTTACAAAAGACTAAAGACGGAAGAAGCCCTAGAGGAGTATAAAAAATGCAGGGGCATACTTAAAAAAGAAATTAGGAGGGCGAGGAGGGGCCATGAAATAACACTGGCGAGCAAAATAAAGGAAAATCCTAAGATGTTTTATAAGTATATTAAGGGCAAGAGGATAACCAGGGAAAGGGTAGGGCCCATTAGGGACCAAAGTGGCAATCTGTGTGTAGAGCCAGATGATGTAGGCGGGGTTTTAAATGAATTTTTTGCATCTGTGTTCACTATGGAGAAAGACGATGCAGACATAGAAATCGGGCAAGGGGACTGTGACATACTTGAACATATTAGCATCGAGAGGGAGGAGGTGCTAGCGGTGTTAGCAGGCCAAAAAGTGGATAAATCCCCAGGCCCAGACAAGATGTATCCCAGGCTGCTGTGGGAGGCAAAGGAGGAGATTGCAGGGGCTCTGACACAAATTTTCAGAACCTCTCTGGCCACAGGGGATGTACCAGAGGACTGGAGAACAGCTAATGTAGTACCATTATTCAAGAAGGGTAGCAGGGATAAACCAGGGAATTACAGGCCAGTGAGCCTAACATCTGTGGTAGGGAAATTATTGGAAAAAATTCTGAGGGACAAAATTAGTCTCCACTTGGAGAGGCAAGGATTAATCGGGGATAGTCAGCATGGCTTTGTCAAGGGTAAATCATGTCTGACAAATCTGATTGAATTTTTCGAGGGGGTGACTAGGGGGGTGGATGAGGGAAATGCTGTGGATGTGGTTTACATGGACTTCAGTAAAGCTTTTGACAAAGTCCCGCATAGGAGACTGGTCAAGAAGGTAAGAGCCCATGGGATCCAGGGTGCCTTGGCGCGTTGGATCCTAAACTGGCTGAGTGGCAGGAGGCAGAGGGTGATGGTCGAAGGTTGCTTTTGTGACTGGAAGCCTGTGTCCAGTGGGGTACCTCAGGGATCGGTGCTGGGTCCCTTGTTGTTTGTGATCTACATAAATGATTTGGATGAGAATGTAAAAGGTATGATCAGTAAGTTCGCAGATGACACGAAAATTGGTGGGGTGGTAAATTGTGAGGAGGAAAGCCTCAGGCTACAGGACGATATAAACGGGTTGGTCAGATGGGCGGAAAAGTGGCAAATGGAATTTAACCCTGAAAAGTGCGAGGTGATGCATTTTGGACGGACAAATAAGGCAAGGGAATACACAATGAGTGGTAGGACCCTAGGAAGTACAGAGGGTCAGAGGGACCTTGGTGTACATGTACATAGATCCCTGAAGGCAGCGGAACAGGTAGATAAGGTGGTTAAAAAGGCATATGGGATACTTGCCTTCATTAGCCGAGGCATAGAATATAAGAGCAGGGAGGTTATGATGGAACTGTACAAAACGCTGGTGAGGCCACAGCTGGAGTACTGTGTGCAGTTCTGGTCGCCTCACTATAGGAAGGATGTGATTGCTTTGGAGAGGGTGCAGAGAAGATTCACCAGGATGTTACCTGGGATGGAGCGCCTCAGCTATGAAGAGAGGCTGGACAGGCTGGGGTTGTTTTCCTTGGAGCAAAGAAGGCTGAGGGGGGACCTGATTGAGGTGTACAAAATGATGAGGGGCATAGATAGGGTAGACAAAGAGGAACTTTTCCCCTTAGTAGGGGGGTCAATAACAAGGGGGCATAGATTCAGGGTAAGGGGCAGGAGATTTAGAGGGGATTTGAGGAGGAACTTTTTCACCCAGAGGGTGGTTGGAAGCTGGAACTCACTGCCTGAAAGGGTGGTAGAGGCAGGAACCCTCACAACATTCAAGAAGCATTTGGATGAGCACTTGAAATGCCATTGCATACAAGGCTATGGACCAAATGCTGGAAAATGGGATTAGACTGGACAGGGATGGATGGGCGGCGCAGACACGATGGGCCGAAGGGCCTCTTTCTGTGCTGTAAAACTCTATGACTCTATGACTCTACCTGCTCCCTGCCATAGGAAAAATGAGCCACACCTTGGTGCTATTTTTCTGTTTGGAAAACACTGCCTCATGTAGTCAGTTCTAACGCCATCAAGTTCTGTGCTTTGCTCATTTTTTCATTATTCTCTATCATGGCACAGATTAGTTCTAGTACAAAATCTTTGAGAAAATCTCTCAATGCATCTGGGCCTTTAGCAATGCAGTAGTCAGTGCTGAGGGCGCTTCTCATCTAAACACGATGGACTGTAATTTGCAGCCCCAACGGGTGTGTATGAGATGCGCACTCGCCTGTAGCGGCCGCGCGTGTTCCTTGTTTTCGCGCTAAAACACGGAACTTGCGATCTGTCAAGAATCTTCTTGACTGATTGCACGCATCCCCGGGAAAAGGGCCTCCGTGGGCGGACCAACATCTGCCCAGCGAATTTAGGGGGCATAATTTCAGAATAAGGGGGCATCCTTTTAAATCGGAATTGAGGAGGAATTTCTTCTCAGAGGGTTGTGAATCTTTGGAGTTCTCTTCCCCAGAGAGCTGTGGAGGCGGGGTCATCATTGAATATATTTAAGGTGGAGATAGACCGATTTTTGAACGATAAGGGAGTCGAGGGTTATGGGACGTGGGCAGGGAAGTGGAGTTGAGGCCAAGATCAGATCAGCCATGATCTTATTGAATGGCGTAGCAGGCTCGAGGGGCCAAATGACCGACTCCTGCTCCTACGCCTTATGTTCTTATGAATTCCCATGAAATTCTTATACAGGAAACTTTGTGATATCCGGCACCGACGGGACCGAGCTGTTGCTGTCCCATCAAAACTGCCGGACAAACCAGCGCTAATGTTGAAACATACGGAGCTCCGTATCTGGCAACAAACCCTGTTGCCTTCTAAACAGTCGGCCGTACCTTGCAAGCGTCTCTGTAGCTTAGCAACAGCTTCAGCGAGACCTTGCAGAGCCTGACTGGTGGAAAAAAAAGCAACGAAAAGAAAAAAAAACTAACGAAACGGCTCCTGATTTTTGCCGGTGGATCGAGCATTCCGGACAGTTAACCTCCGGATAAACCAAAGTTTCCTGTACCTGGTAAAAGCAGGTGTAAGGCCTGCTTTTACTAGCTTAAGACTTTTAAAGAACAGAAAATAATTTTCACAATAATTTACGCATTTAAAAACCTGTAAAATAAGGTACATTTATTTTTAGCCCCTTTAAAATATGTAAATCTATTTTTCAAAAAATTAATTTAAAAAAAATATTTAATTAAATGCCATTTTGATTAATTTTAAATGTGATGGATTTTTTTATTTATTTGAAATGTACGTGTCTTTTTGGGGTATTCCCATTCATACTTGAGGATTCCGTACATTCAGTACATGGGGACCCCATTCTTTCATTGGTTGGGCCGGCCTACGTGATCCCAGGGGTGCTTGTGAACAGCATGCACCCCTGGGATACATGGGCCTCTACGCAGGCCGACGCACAGAGACCCAGGAGCACAAGTGCCCAAACCTCCGGGACCATCAGGCAAGTTTGTAGATTTTCTGCTGGTCGGAGGCATCTGCAAATTCAGGGCCAATGTAAACTCTGTTTAAATCTGACCCATTATCATACATTGAAATACATCGAAGTTGCACCAGTCCGTGTCAGTGTTTCACTTCCGCAAGCGAATAGTCCTAATCGCATTTACCTGCCCTGTTCCCATATCCCTTCACCTTTCCAATCTAATCTTGAATGTTGACGTCGTTTCTGCCTCAACCTCTAATCTTTCAAGTGAATTCAACAGCCTCACAACTCTGTGCAGAGAGGTTTCTCTTGCTCTTGTGTGAAATCTCATGCATTTAATCTTGTATCTATTGCCACTTGTTCTAGCTCTTCAACCACTAGATTTGTCTGCTTCTATCCAAAATAAAAGCAAAATACTGCGGATGCTGGAAATCTGAAATAAAAATAAAAAATGCTGCAAACACTCAGCAGGTCAGGCAGCATCTGTGGAGAGAGAGAGAGTTAACGTTTCAGGTCGCTGACCTTTTGTCGGAACGGTCTATCCTGCCCCATCCCTTTTTATAATTTTGAAAACTTCTATCATATCGCCCCCATAATCTGCATTGTTCTAATAAAAAGCACCCATATTTTAGAGTAAGTCCAAATAAAACAAAGTACAGCAAGGGTAACTCTCAGCATGCTGAGGTCTGTGGTCTGGAGGAGCTTACAACCACACCAAAGGCTGGTGTGACTCCTACCTGGTGCCTCAACAAAGTACACCAGCTGGCTGCACTGCTAACTTGGGCAGGGTGTTTTCCTGAGGTCAGGTGGCTCTCTCTAGGATCTGAATTTAGAACAAATACAGTTTTGAAGTCCAAAGTAAAATATTTGAAACTAATTTCAGGGTTTTGAACTAACGATATGACAGACTCGCTCGTGACAAACTTCAGCCGCCTTTAGGAACAACAGGCAACATCAGTTTCTGTTTTGTGACGAGTATACTAATTTCTCTTTAATGTTTCTCCCAAGTTACTTTCCCCCCCATGCTTTGTGAACTTGTGGCATTGCTCCCAAGACCTTGGCTGCTGTTGACCTGGGCCAGCAACCAGAACATGTGTGAAAATAGCCCCATGATGGAGTTCCTGACCTCTGATCCTCACCTCCCTGCAATGGTGCATTTGAAAGCAGCCCCACACCCCACTCTGCAAGCATGCTCCTACAGGCTGCACCAGCACACTGCTGCCACACGAATCTTCAAGTCAAAGTTATTTGAGACTTTAGTAGTGAAACTTTGAATTTTGTTTTCTGGATACTCAGAAAAGCTGTTATATCACAGAAACCCCACAGTGCAGATAGAGGCCATTTCGGCCCATCGAGCCTGCACCGACACATATCCCACCCGATCCCCGTAACCCCTACACCAACACATATCCCACCCTATCCCCGTAACCCCACGTATTTAATCCCCCTAACACTAAGGGTCAATTTATCATAGCCAATCAACCTAACCCGCACATCTTTGGACTGTGGGAGGAAACCGGAGCACCTGGAGAAAACCCACGCAAACACGGGGAGAATGTGCAAACTCCACACAGACAGTCACCCGAGGCTGGATTCAAACCTGGGTCCCTGGCGCTGTGAGGCAACAGTGCTAACCACTATGCCACCGTGGGTGTTATGACCCTGTCCTATTGAGTTCCAGCATAATAATTTTGGTTGAATAATATTTTATAATGTAAAAACATTTACAAGTATTTATCTTGTATCTTTTCAGGGTATGGTTGGAGGATTTACAGGAATAGTCACAAAGCCAGTTGAAGGTACATTGTCCAAATTTTATAACATTGCATGTAAATGTATTGTTTTGGAACAATGAATAGACGATTGAATAACACGGAAGACACTTCATATTAATGAATTTTTCCTTTGCATAATGTGTTCAACTGCATGATTGCAGCTACATTGCTGTTCCCAGCTGCCCAGTCATATCTCGGAAGCATTATATTGCATTATTCCTGCCTTATTTTAGGTTTCTAGCTCCTTGACTTATTGGAGAAGGAAATACATGTCAGTATTCAAACTGTGTAAAATCACAGTTTTAAAGGCCAAAATTTAAACATTGCTCATTCCCAAATCCTTTCTGTGAAGATCACCAAAAAATCATAAGATCCAAAACTTGACAGTCAAATTCCATTTTTATTACATGGGATTGTTGTGTGTTTTGGGGATCACATTCTGCAACTTCATTCCTTTATAATTCAGGCCATTGGCATATTGGTAATTAAATACGTCAAATTCTGGTTTTAATTCATGTGGTTGTGGAATTTTCTGAGAATTTTACCAGTCTTTTAAAGATTGGGAATTCCAGGTATAAATCCATTTTTTGACACATGCCACATAAGTGTGCAACTTGTAGGCTTAAAGCAGTATCCCAGGTCTGGAGGGCGGGCCCGCGGGCCTGGAGCCTCGGCCTCTATCTCAAACTAGTCACTAGAAAGTGTGCCAGAGTGGTCTAAATGCTCAGTGACACTCTCCCTGAAATGTCTTTCCTGTTTGGGCTGCACTGGGCACTACCCATGATACCAATATTTTTGTGTTTCATGCCACTACACCCAATTCCTTTTTATTTTCTGGTACATTTTAAGTTGTGCTCTGTCTGTGTGAGAACATATGGGAGAAAGGTCAATGCTGGTAAATTGATGATGAGAAATCTAAAACGCAAATGTTTTATTGAATAGTCAGTGTATGACTAATAAAAGTATTTTATGTAGCAAGTACATACCTTGGTTCAAAAGGCTGGGGACAAAGCATATTGTACACCTGTAAATGAAAGGTTCGCCATGTGCATGGATTGTCTCAGGGTTTGCTAACATTTTGTTTTGTGTTAACCTGGAGCATTGGTGGTGTTTGGGAATGAGCGATGTCTAATTTCAGTAAGCAGCTGGTAGCAGTCTCTGCTCTGAATATGTTTCAAGCATTGAATTACCATTTCCAAGTGAAGAAATACCATTTCTTGCAACAGGCGCCAAGAAGGAAGGTGCAGCTGGTTTCTTTAAAGGAGTCGGCAAAGGCCTGGTTGGAGTCGTTGCGCGGCCAACGGGCGGGATCATTGACATGGCAAGCAGCACTTTGCAAGGAATTAAAAAGTAAGATTTGCTGAACCAACAGAATTCACCTGAATCATCTTCCAGTGGTTCTCTACTTTTGAGAAATTACAGATGTTTAAATACTGCTCTTCCTGCTGTGTAGGGAAGAGCTAACACAAATGATGTATATATTACTTTACATTTTAATGGGAGATGGATTTCTTACAGAACTGGGATTCAAAAAATATTTTAAATCAAATTATTATACCTTCTATCCTGATTTCATCACCCACAGTGCATCAACTGCATTCATGAGGGGCACAACATAAATTACAATGACGAACATTTTACATTTGGATGAATAATGGAGCACTTAAAATACGCAATTCTACTTGCCTTCAATTTTATTTCCTTTCAGCATCTTTTAATGGACTTGCTCCATTGATGATCTAGACAAGGGAACTAGATATAATATCTCCAGGTTTGCAGACGACACAAAGCTGGGTGGGCGTGTGTACTGTGAGGAGGATGCAGAGAAACTCCAGTATGATTTGGACAGGTTGGGTGATTGGGCAGATGCATGGCAGATGCAGTATAATTTGGATAAATGCGAGGTTATCCACTTTGGTGGCAAAAACAGGAAGGCAGATTATTATCTGAATGGCAATAGATTGGGAGAAGGGGAAGTGCAACGAGACTTAGGTGTCCTTGTGCACCAGTCGCTGATGGTAAGCATGCAGGTGCAGCAGGCGGTTAAGAAGGCAAATGGTATGTTGGCCTTCATAGCGAGAGGATTCGAGTACAGGAGCAAGGATGTCTTGCTGCAGTTGTACATGGCCTTGGTGAGACCACACCTTGAGTATTGTGTGCAGTTTTGGTCGCCTTATCTGAGGAAGGATGTTCTTGCCATGGAAGGAGTGCAGCGAAGATTCACCAGACTGATACCTGGGATGGCAGGAATGCCGTATGAAGAGAGATTGGGTCAATTGGTCTTGTATTCGTTACAGTTTAGAAGAATGAGAGGGGATCTCATTGAAACTTGTAAAATTCTAACAGGACTAGACAGACTAGATGCAGGAAGGGTGTTCCCGATGGCTGGGGAGTCCAGAACCAGGGGTCACAATCTAAGGATAAGGGGTAAGCCATTTAGCACTGAGATGAGGAGAAATTTCTTCACCCAGAGAGTGGTGAACCTGTGGAATTCTCTACCACAGAAGGCAGTTGAGGCCAATTCATTAAATATATTCAAGAAGGAGTTCGATATATTTCTTAAGGCTCAAGGGATATAGGGAGAAAGCGGGGACAGGGTACTGAATTTGGATGATCAGCCATGATCTCATTAAATGGCGGAACAGGCTCGAGGGGCCGAATGGCCTACTCCTGCTCCTATCTTCTATGCTTTAATAATCACTAGTTATATAAGAAAAAAAGTAACTGTCATTTATTTCAATCCTTGACTCCACTAGGGTAGCAGAATCAACCGAAGATGTAAATAAACTCCGTCCACCTCGGTGTATCCGTGAGGATGGAATCATCAGGCCTTATGATCGAACTGAATCTGAGGGATGCCAGCTATTTGAGGTAAAATCTGCTGCCGGGTTTGTGTCTTCACTCGCTGAGCTGGGTTTGTGTCTTCACTCGCTGAGCCGGGTTTGTGTCTTCACTCGCTGAGCTGGGTTTGTGTCTTCACTCGCTGAGCTGGGTTTGTGCCTTCACTCTCTGAGCTGGGTTTGTGTCTTCACTCGCTGAGCTGGGTTTGTGTCTTCACTCGCTGAGCTGGGTTTGTGCCTTCACTCTCTGAGCTGGGTTTGTGTCTTCACTCGCTGAGCTGGGTTTGTGTCTTCACTCGCTGAGCTGGGTTTGTGTCTTCACTCGCTGAGCTGGGTTTGTGTCTTCACTCGCTGAGCTGGGTTTGTGTCTTCACTCGCTGAGCTGGGTTTGTGTCTTCACTCGCTGAGCTGGGTTTGTGTCTTCACTCGCTGAGCTGGGTTTGTGTCTTCACTCGCTGAGCTGGGTTTGTGTCTTCACTCGCTGAGCTGGGTTTGTGTCTTCACTCGCTGAGCTGGGTTTGTGTCTTCACTCGCTGAGCTGGGTTTGTGTCTTCACTCGCTGAGCTGGGTTTGTGTCTTCACTCGCTGAGCTGGGTTTGTGTCTTCACTCTCTGAGCTGGGTTTGTGCCTTCACTCTCTGAGCTGGGTTTGTGTCTTCAGTCGCTGAGCTGGGTTTGTGCCTTCACTCGCTGAGCTGGGTTTGTGTCTTCACTCGCTGAGCTGGGTTTGTGTCTTCACTCGCTGAGCTGGGTTTGTGTCTTCACTCGCTGAGCTGGGTTTGTGTCTTCACTCGCTGAGCTGGGTTTGTGTCTTCACTCGCTGAGCTGGGTTTGTGTCTTCACTCGCTGAGCTGGGTTTGTGTCTTCACTCGCTGAGCTGGGTTTGTGTCTTCACTCTCTGAGCTGGGTTTGTGCCTTCACTCTCTGAGCTGGGTTTGTGTCTTCAGTCGCTGAGCCGGGTTTGTGTCTTCACTCGCTGAGCTGGGTTTGTGTCTTCACTCGCTGAGCTGGGTTTGTGTCTTCACTCGCTGAGCTGGGTTTGTGCCTTCACTTGCTGAGCTGGGTTTGTGTCTTCACTCGCTGAGCTGGGTTTGTGCCTTCACTCTCTGAGCTGGGTTTGTGTCTTCACTCGCTGAGCTGGGTTTGTGTCTTCACTCGCTGAGCTGGGTTTGTGCCTTCACTTGCTGAGCTGGGTTTGTGTCCTCACTCGCTGAGCTGGGTTTGTGTCTTCACTCTCTGAGCTGGGTTTGTGCCTTCACTCTCTGAGCTGGGTTTGTGTCTTCACTTGCTGAGCTGGGTTTTGCTCTTTGACTTCTCTATTACAATGCTACAGCCCAGTTTTGTTGCATGGCTTGGTGCTTAAACACTGTTTTTAGATACACTCAATAGTTTTCCCCTTCAACTCCAAACCTTTGCATAGTGGTTCTGGTGCATGCATATCACCAATTTGCAACCATGACAACGATATGTTAATCTATCCATTATACATTAACTTAACTTGCTGCTGCCGAGCCCTCCAGTGTGGGCCTCGGTACTCAAAGTGTCAACTCAATCATGACACAATTGATGGAACGTGTGGGCCTCTCTGATAAGCTGATGGTGTACATACTGCTGATTCATCAACGGTGCAACAAAACCCCAAAGAAAAGTGTATATATATATTTTTTTAATCTTTGTTGCTTCAGGGTGTGGCTACTATGGTCTATTTTGGTTCCCTGATGTTTAACTTTTGTATATCTCTCAGAATGAAGACAGGTTGAATAAATTTAGTTGAGCGGTGATCTGATCGATTTCTTTAAATTGACGATGGGTTTGGATAGTGCGGATACAGATAAACTACTTGCTCTGGTTGGGGAACATAAGGGATCATAATCTTAAAATTAGAGGTAGGTCATTCAGGAGGGAAATCGGGAAGTGCTTCTTCACACAAAGGGTGGTGGCAATCTGGAATTCTCCCCCAAAAGGCTGTGGATACTGGGCCTCAATTGAAATTTGAAACACTGAGCTTGATAGATTTTTGTTTGGTAAGGGTATCAAGGGATACGGAGCAAAGGTGGGTAAATGAAGTTGAGTGACAGATTAATCATGATCTAATTGAATGGCAGAACAGGCTCCAGGGGCTGGATGACCTACTCCTGTTTCTGTCTGTTCTGTTTGCTTTGCCGATGTGTTCTGTTTGCTGTGACTACTGCTGTGCAATGAGTGGACATGGTCAGTGTTGAGTCTAATGTCGCCATAAGTATGCGCCCCACTTGTTTTCTTCTTGTGCACCACGCCCTATGCTTATCTGTATTGAATTTCAGCTGCCATAGTTCTGCTCACTTACAGATATTGTTTAACTCCTTGTGCAGTTCCTCAGCTGCTTTACTCGCATCATCCCCAGCTCTCCCAGCTTGGTAACGGTCAGCGCACTCCACTCCACGCGTCCCCAGCTCCATCTCACTCCCCTAACTAGTACTTACTGCTTCCTCTCGGCCAGCTCCCCGTGCACCTTCAAGTTTTATTGAAATTCCCAGTGTCCTAAGCCCGCGTCACAGCCATTCATCTAAGCTTTATTGAAGGCTATTTGTCATGTTATATCATAGAGTTTCCAACCTCTACTTGTGATGTCGCATCCTCAACAAAAGTCAAACCGAATCTGCCCTTTTTGAAACCATGTCACTTGCTAGGTTATTTTCAGCCGGGTAATCCTCACGTTTTTAAGAATCAATTCCATTGTTCTGCCAGTTACTGATGTAAGACTAATGGGTCTGTATTTTGTGTTCTTTTGTTGCCTTTTGTGAGTGGCAGCAGCACATTGGCATCTTTCAAACTCTCTGGGACCTCCCCTGTATTTATTGGCTCCTTCAAAGTCAAGGTCTGCGTAGACTTTGTCCCTCATCTCACTTTGCGCTCCCCATACCCGGGGACTTACTGGCGTTGTGCCTCTTCCCACCATTGTTACAAGCTCCAAACACTAGTTCAAAGTTACATGTACATCCTCCAATCCACTGTACTGTGTTTGTTGCTGTTCATTGCAGTCTGTACCCAAAAAGTAAATTGACCCACCTCTTCTCGGATGTTGCAAACCATTTGTGATTTTTTTTTCAGCTTTCTCTTTACGTATTTCAGATTTTCATTTTCCTCCTTTAGCACTGTGAAATGAAAAAGCATTTGACTCTTCTGTCTTTTAATATGGCAAGATTCTAACTTCTTTCTTCTCTTTTTAAACATGCAGCAAGATATGGAATGAGAGATTTTCAATCGTTTTGCTTGTTCTATCTTTTTACGCTCTATGCTTTTTCTTAACCTGTTCATTAATGTCTCCGCACCAAATGTAAATATATTTAAATTTGTAATAAATAAATTTCTTATCTCCGTGATACAAGTTTCAGTAAATAAGGGATAGGTGAACAATTGTACCTTGAACTGGTTTGTACTTCAGATAACCTCGTATACAACAAATTAACCTGTAGTCTCGCCAATAAACTTACCAATTCTAAGTGCTTCTGTGCCCGTGAAGGAAATATACCATGAAACTCCTGTAGTCTTGTTCAAGTACCTTTTTGGCTGATTCTTTTTTCTATATTTATTCCGACTAGTACTTTCCCCCGTTATAGTATGAATAGTGAGTACCTCGATTTAAAATAAAAATAGATTGGATTTTGAAGTCTGATTTTGTGCTTCCTGAATGTAATTTTATAATTTGCCTTCTGATGTGTTGAATTTCAGTTTAATTAATTGTGAAATATATTTGTTTTAATAGTCTGACACTTAATTGTGTCTGATAGACTAATGTTTACATGATGATCTGAAATGTCTTAAAATGGCAAAATTATAGATGGTTAACCTTGTCACCCATGCCTTTTCCCCCTAAATTTAGCACGAGCTTGAAAAGGATAATCACTTATGAATTTGTTAATTTGCAGATGTGTATATTTGAGTAAACAAGAAACTCTAGGTAAAGTAGAAGTACATGTATTTTTACTAGCATATGTTCCTGCTGCAACAAAAAACAGTTTGAACGTCACCATTAAAATGTACATTTCTGTCCACATTTTGATGTACTGGTTCTACTTTATTTCTTCTTGCTTTTCAAAATCTGAATATTAAAAGTACAATGCAATGAACAGAACCTACAAGTGTATCTTTGGAGGAAAAAAAAAAGAGGTAATTGGATTGCACTGTCTTAATTTCACACGTTCCACCATAGTGAGATCAAAATTCCTGTTACGTGTGTGAATGCGGAGATTAAAACAAGCACCGCATGTCAACAGGGAAGCACTAAAGTTGCTTTTTTATATGCAAAACTGCATGAGTGTCTAGGCATTCCTTATTCCTTGTAACCTTCATGTTTTTTTTATGTAGCCTTCAGTTTTGGAGTTCAGTGACACGTAAGGAGGGTTTTGGGATGGGACACTGGGTTTTTGCGGTGTGAGGCATAAGTCATTTTTCCGTTATGTTAATTAGTTGGCTGAATTTACCAAGGTTAAGCAGAGCAGCATCATCATGTTTACTTCAATGATCACCAGCCAGAGTGAAAATCGTTTTGGCTGTTTATGCCCGTGGAGATTATCTAACCAAGCAGTTTATCTCCACACGCTGCATTTTCTATTCTTCTCGTTTTTACTTTTACACCACGCTTTGCAAAAGTTGTTTTTTTTAAAGAACCGAGATCTCGAGTGTTCTTGTCATTGTTCCATAAGGTCTGATTCCCAGTGAACGGGTGGAAACCCTTTTATCAACCCTGCCAGATTATAATGGCTGCGCACAATACTTTTAATACCTCGTCTGATCCAGACTTGCACTGTTGGTGTGCCTGTATTATACTGGCCTGTGTTATCCTGGCTACACACAGTTGCTGCTGCATCTTGCACTAAAACTCACTATTTTTAGTGTGTATTTGTTGTGCACATGTACAGTGCTGAGTTGAGCTTTGGAGAAATCGCTGCATCCAGTACATGCAAACAGCGAGACTCGTGGCCGTATTCAATAAGGTTTCTTTCCTTTAGCTGAGAGTCTCGGTCATGTACCTTGTGCCCACTTGCTTCGCTAACCTGTGGAAGGGAAGGGGAAGAGGGTCAGCCTTGCAAAAGTAGATGTAAGTAGCACACCATGTCACTCGGCCAGGCTCCGCTGCACTCAGTATATGCCTTTGTGAAAAATGGCGCTCCATTCTGTGGCTGTGACTTCTATGTTTGTCTTGTGCTGTTAAATCTGTTTCCTCTCTCAGCTGATGTGTCTCTTTGTTGCAGTGCTATCTTCATCGGACTCTCAACCTCGGTGACCCCGAGCTGCGTTCCCGACCCCGTATTCTCTCCACCACAAAGACCGCATACTTCCACCTCTGCAACATCGCCCGTCTCTGCCTCGCCTCAGCCCATCTGCTTCTCATCCCTGCCTCTGTCACCTCCAGACTCAACTATTCCAAAGTTCCCCTGACCAGCCTCATACCCTCCACTTCGCCTAAACTTGAGCTCATCCAAAACTCTGCCCATATCCAACCCTGCACCAAGTCCCATTCACCCATCACCCATATCCAACCCTGCGCCAAGTCCCATTCACCCATCACCCATATCCAACCCTGCACCAAGTCCCATTCACCCATCACCCATATCCAACCCTGCGCCAAGTCCCATTCACCCATCACCCATATCCAACCCTGCACCAAGTCCCATTCACCCATCACCCATATCCAACCCTGCACCAAGTCCCATTCACCCATCACCCATATCCAACCCTGCGCCAAGTCCCATTCACCCATCACCCATATCCAATCCTGCACCAAGTCCCATCACCCATATCCAACCCTGCGCCAAGTCCCATTCGCCCATCACCCATATCCAACCCTGCACCAAGTCCCATTCACCCATCACCCATATCCAATCCTGCACCAAGTCCCATCACCCATATCCAACCCTGCGCCAAGTCCCATTCACCCATCACCCATATCCAACCCTGCGCCAAGTCCCATTCACCCATCACCCATATCCAACCCTGCGCCAAGTCCCATTCACCCATCACCCATATCCAACCCTGCGCCAAGTCCCATTCACCCATCACCCATATCCAACCCTGCACCAAGTCCCATTCACCCATCACCCATATCCAATCCTGCACCAAGTCCCATTCACCCATCACCCATATCCAACCCTGCACCAAGTCCCATTCACCCATATCCAACCCTGCACCAAGTCCCATTCACCCATCACCCATATCCTTCTTATCTGCATGGGCTCCCGGTCCTCCAATACCACCAATTCAAAATTATCTTCCTCATTTTTAAAGCCCTTCATGACCTCACCCCTTCCTATCTCTGTAATCTCATGTAGCCCTACAACTCCTTTTCCCCCAGATCTCCACTTCGGCCTGATTTTCATCACTCCTTCAGCTGCCTGGGCCCTAAACTTTGGAATTCCCTCCCTAAACCCCTCTGCCCCTCTACCTCTCTCCTCCTTTAAGGTGCGCCTTAAAACCTTTCTCTTTGACCAAGCATCACCTGTCCTAATATCTCTCTATTTGACTCGGTGTCCGATTTTGTGTTTACGCTCTTGTGAAGCGCCTTGGGATGTTTTTACTACATTAAAGGCACTATATAAATGCAAGTTGTTGTTGTTGTGTATCCCTCTCTCCTGTTGACCCACCAGTAGCGGTTGTGTTTCCACCTTCGAGGCTCCAAGCTCTGGAATTCTCTGCCTGAACCCCTCCGCCTTTCCTTCAAGACCCTCCTTAAAGCTCACCTTTGTGACCAAGTTTTTGGTCAGCCTTCCTAATGGTCACCTCTTCTGTCTCGACATCGAATTTTGTCTCATCGCTCCTCTGTGAAGTGCCAATATAAATGCAAGTTGTTGTCTCTCTATCTCTGCAGCAATCTGTCTGGAATTCTAGGTTTGTGTTTTTTTGTCTTTGTTAATGTCTGATTGCTCTGTCCTGGTTTCTTTCACTATCTGTCCTGTTTTCATCCATCCCCCCTGCCCTCCCCAAACACCCATTTTTTTTCATGCCATGGAAAGGTAGAGTAACACGCCATATATAATGATGAAGAAAGAGGCTGAGTATCTGGACTAAGTTTCTATCCCATTCATGACTTGAGCTGTTCAGGTGCAAGATTCCATCCCAATAATGGTTGTGAGCCTGTTCCATATACTTACCTGTGAGGCAACCTATTGATGGGATAAGACCCTACAATTCTCCTTACAAACCTGAATTCTGCCCCTCTAACTCCCAGACTCTACTGACGTCTCTCTAGCTTCCTGGTCTCTTGCTCGCCAATTGTTTAGTGTGAAACAGACTCGGCAAATTGAATTACCAGCCCAAAGATGGAAATCAAATGTCCCCTTCTCCGTGGAGTTACCCCATAAGGAGCTGCAACTTCCCAGAGAGGGGGGAAACTTGATTTTGAACTCGCACTCTGACTGTTCCATGTGCTTTTTCCCAATCGGAAAGCAACAGATCGACGGCCAGGGGGACACGGGCAGGAGACTGATGCTTGCAGGATCTGGCATTAAATATTCTTCAATTCTGCTACAACCAAAATTGACTATCTCATTGTGTTCGGGCTACACTTGTATATTACAGGATTAGATTGCCCTGTCTATTAAAGGAAAATAGAAAGAAATGAGGCTGAAGATTTAGTTGAATAGTGTGGTAAAATCAAACCCTTTGAGTGCTGTGTGTACCCTTTGCAGCTTTCAAAATGCATTTTCTGTCCTGAAATATAATTTGTGAAATTTAAATTTACTGTAGGACCACAGAAAGCAGAAAATGTTGATGTATGAGAACACTTTATATTTAAATTCTGGCGTAGACTCTGGGCAGAATTGAATGGGTAGCAAATGGCCATATTTAAATTAAGTTTAAAGTAAATGACTGATGATTCAGATTGTAATCTACCTTTAATTTGATATGTGGGAGCTTGCTGTGTGTAAATTGGCTGCTGCATTTCCTACATTACAACAGGAACCACACTTCAGAAGTACTTCATTGGCTGTAAAGCACTTCGGGACATCCTGAGGTTGTGAAAGGTGCTATAGAAATGCAAGTTCTTTTGTTTCTTTGATATAATTTCCTCTCTTTTTTGTGTTTTATATATTGGTGGGAGAAATATTATAATTGGGTGCCCCTCAAAATTAAAGCACTGCTTCTTTGTGTATCCTTTTAATATAAATTTCAGTCAAGTTCAGAACTGGTAAAGAGGCCCTTCGGAGGGGTTTATTTTAGTGACCTGAGCTTCTGTGGGGACTACAGAGAAGCTTCAGGTGATATTTAGAGAAAGAACAGGAAACTTGTAACCAGATTTTGCCATTAAATGCTTTTGCTGTGGCTAATTTTTGATTAAATGCCGATTTAAATCCTTGCATGTTCTATTTTGGGACAGCAGATTTGAGAAGCAGGAGTGAAATATTTGAAAATCTCGTATATTCGGATGCATTCTGCAGACTTCTGCCAATTGTGTTCTGAACTAGTTAGCAGATGTTGCATAAAAGAAATTTGAGATGCGAGCCATCAGTATTTTACCCCTCAGTCTACACACGGTGCCTCCTCACACTGAACATGGCTGACAGCAGGACCTGGTGGAGATGGCGTCTCTGCCGTTATTATGTGACTCTGATGGTTTGATACACTGCACCAAACTGCTACAACTTAACGATTAGCATTTCACACCCACATCCAACATGGTTCTGCTGGTCGGGCCACCAGCAGCCAGAGCTAAGAAGTTAACCATTCTGCCAGAAGATTGGTGATTACACATGGTGGGATTGAGTAGGCATAACGTGTTTAAATTCTATACTTTGATTAAAGGTCACTAGAGAAAATAACAGTTGCAGCTTAATTTTATTACAGAAATTGGAGATTCAGAAGTTTGAAGGAGAGAACTACCGTATTCATTGTCCTTTGTATGGAAGGAGAAACGGCAATCTGCTAATCACAAACAGGTACATGAACAGAATCAGCAATTTTACTTAATCAGTTCAAAAAAGGCATCTCTCTCAAACATAACTGTTCCATCACAATTTTTCTCTAACATGATGGTGCACACTGTAACAAGTACTACATAGAATGTACAGCACCGAAACAGGCCATTCGGCCCAACTGGTCCATGCCGGTGTTTATAGACCAGTTGGGCCGAATGGCCTGTTTCGTTGCTGGCACTGAGTAACCAATCACTGGAGAGTGGGTGGGTAGCCAGGCTGTAAAGGCAGGGTGCAGGAAGCGATGCCACATTACCAGCAACTTTACTGCACCCAGCAGCAGCAGAGAGGCGCAAACTACTGAAATTCAGTCATTAAATATGCAGAAATCCAAAAGCTATCGGGGCTCAAGGCCAGGCTGAGCGATCTTTGCTGTGGGGACAGTGCAGAAGGCGAGCGCAGGCCCCCGGGAGAGGGGATGTGCCTGCAGTTTGAGTTTTAAAAAATCAGGATGGGTGAATTTATTGGTGGGTTTAAACAAAAATAATCAATAATTTCTAGTGTTTATTATGATATAAAATTGAAAAATATTGCAAACGATTTGGTTGGTTTTGTGGTGATTGCCAGTTAGGCATTGGTAGCTTTGCAATGAATGGAAATTTTTCTAAGGACATTTAGCGACATTTTTGTTTAAATGGTGTGCGATTTCTTTTAATCAATAGGGCAGCTGAGGCCATCAGGAGTTGTGGAAGGTTTCCCATGCTACGTGTGTGAGCCAAGTGTGCACCAACTTAATTATTTAGATTCTTAGTTTACTATTGACTGGTGTACGGAAATAAAAACCTGTTTTAATCCTGCACTGTACACACAAATTGACCCCTCCTTTTGTTTTCATATTTGGTCCTTTTAGGAGGGTGGTGTGTGTGTCTGATGAGATTCTCGGCCATCTTGGTAGTGACTGGAATTACTCATTTGAAGAATTTCTTCAACCACCAACTTTAGAAGGCAGTGTGCTGAGCCTGTATATCAAGGTACACTGTGGGATACTCGAACTGCATCTGGGCATTGACGGTTTACTGAAGTATGATGAAAGTGTGAATTAACATCCCATGCAGGATTACGCTTTGCTGACTGAGAAACACAAAATGGATTTTTAATTACTATAATAATCAAAGGACATTATCTTGTTATATAAAACAAGCTACGTATTTCTCTCCAGTCCAGTATCTCGCAATCAAAACTGTTCTTGCACTGCCTTGTGAATTGTTATGTAGTCGGGAGCTTTCACCATAAACAGGGAAACCTTTAGTCACAAGACTTTAAAAATTCCCTCACAGAACACCATGAGTACATAGCAGAATGTAAACACAGTTTGGCTGTTTGAGTGGATCATCAAAGTAGTCGCTAGAAAAATAATCCGCGCCTAGAATGTGCTCAACATTTAGCCCAATCTTGACTTTACAAACACTTTGCAGCCGATGGCTCCTCAATGCAATATCAGAGTCGCAGATGTGTGGAGCTCCCAGCATAGTTTTGCTAATGTCCAGAATGTGGATTGTAAAACAAACAAATTCAACACCTTGGAACATTAAACATTGTTGGGTAGGAATCGGAGAATGTGGGAGGGAGAAAACTCAACCATGTCAGTGTGGGGAAGAGCAGAAGCCGGTATGTTTTGTTGTGTGGAGAAAGGGAAGGTCTCGCCAAGTTCCTCTCACTTGCCCCCCCCCTATCTGCCGGTTTTAGAGCAGCAGTGGAGAAGGCCTGGGATCTGGCATAGCCGGGGGAGGGGTGGGCTCCAGCCGGCGCGGGGTGGGGGAGGGGGGGGGGGTCACCAGTCAGGTGGGGGTCGTGTCGTTACACTTTAAAATAAAGTGTAGAAATATTGTTCGCAGAAGCTTTTTGGGAGAATTATTCAACTAAAGTGAAAGCCAAAGAGACATTGACTTGAGCAATGAAAAGATGACACGTGTTTTTTTTTACAGGATCAACCATTAATAGGTTTTTCGTGCCCAAAAAGTGGGACTGAAGGTTTTGTGAGAAAAGTGACTCTTCAAAATGAGAATATGGCTAAGGTAAATATTTTTGACTAAACAAGAATGGGGCATTTTAAGCTAACATGATTTTCTGGGGGACATTTCTTTATTAAAAATGGTACGTGTATACTTCCTGTCTACAAAACCTTACTTTTCCTCTTGTCATGTTTTTGTTACATTTTGTCTTAGTTTTTTTGTTATAAATCCCCATGTCGACATCTAAACTGGAAACGGCCTGTGTAAACTTAGCGTGCTATAATTACACCCTCCCACCACTGTAGTGCTTCAGTTTTGTGTCTCCCAGCTCCTCCACCTGTATTGCAGATCAACATCTAGGTTGCTTCCCAAATTGTCTCAAGTTTTTCCTGTTTAACTAAAAATAATAATTCCTACAGTTTTTCCTGTTTCTCTGTCATTTGTGGCGAGGTATTAAAGAAACTTTATTTTAAACTAATCTTAAATGAAGTAACAATATCTGCATGGTTCCGGTGATTGACCTACAGAATAGATTGCCGTGTGGTACAGCAATATTTGACTCGCTGAGGCATTGTCTCGATTCCTGATTTACCAGAGTTCACATCATCATAATAGTTACAGCGCAGAAGAGGCCATTCAGCCCGTCGAGGCTTTGCTGGTGCTGGTTCTTCAACTGGAGCTATCTGCTCTCAATTCCATTTCTCTGCCCTTTGCCCCCTTTATATTATTTTCCAGATATTTATTCCGTTCCCTTTTTTCTATGATGTTACAGGCTCTGCCTCAATGGCCACTTCTTGTAAAGCATTCCATGTTCGAATAACCCTCAGTTTAAAAAAAAAAAATAATAATACACCACGTCCTCTTTCAGTTTTCAGGGGATGATCGTGAATTTACCCTCCCTTGTTACAGATTTGCCAACCAGTGGAACTGATCTTTCGCTAGTTACCCCCTCAAATCCTTCCATATCTCCATTAGCTTTCTGTGTTCCAGTGGAGAAAAGCCCGAGTTTTTCAAGCCTTGCTTAACTGAAGCCCCTCATTTGTAGTTTGATTCTAGTGACGTTTTGCTGTATTGTTTTCTTGACACTGATATCCTTCTGATTCAAGGTGTCCAGACTGTCTTGTACAAATTCAACACTGCCTACTTTTTGTATTTGGCGCCTCCTACATCATTTGGTGTTTTTTTTTAAATGACCCTTTGGTACCTGCACTGCCTTTAAAAGCATCTACGCCCATATTTCTGTCACTCTTAAGAATTTTACTATTTAGGATACATTTCCTGTCACCGATTTTTCCCAAAATATACTACAGGAAACTCTCGTTTAAATGGCACCTAAATATCCGGAATTCTCTCTTAACCGGCAAAATTCATACTCCGAAAACAACACCTCAATAACTGGAAATGTTGCCGAGTCCGAGTCTCCCGCGGTGGCCGAGTTAGTCAGTGGGGGTAGTTCTCCAAACTGCCACTACTCGGCTTCTTGGCGCTGTCGGAAGTCCGACACCTCAATAACAGTACAGTACTGTATACAGTCGTTTACTGTGTAAGTTTTGTTTTACTGTTAAGTAATTAGAGTTGTGGATTACCCTCAACTGGCAGTACTGTACTTAATCAAGCATCTTCCACCATCCATTTAACACAACATTCTGTAGGTGAGTACCCAATTACTGTATACTGCACATTTCTTGATTTTTTAAATTTTTGGTTGTTAAAAATAGCCTCGGTAGATAACCCTCTCCGTCATCCGGAATTTTTAATCAACTGGCACCATCTTGGTGCCGGATGCCAGAGTTTCCTGTACTTACATTTGCCTATATTGAACTGCATCTGTCGCCTACCTGCCCACTCCCTTAACCTATGTCCTCCTGCAATCTTCTATAGCTGCTAGTTTGGTGGTATCAGCAAACTCCTTTTTGCACTGAGTGTCTTCCGAGGTGGGCTCGGGAGCCGCAAGCCTACATTTCGTTGTACTGCACTTGTGCACTAACAATGACAATAAAGTTGATTATTATTATTATTATTATTATAGAGGTCCCAAATAGTTTGAAGATGTCGACTATTGCAGTTCCTTTGAGCAACAGCTTGTAATGTGTGGTAGCAGCACTGGGTGGTATTTTCACAAATATATCAATCATGTCATTTTTATTTTCACTACTGTGACACACCACTGGCAGTGACTGTGAAAATAACAAGAACACCGATTTATCATCAGTTTTCTTAATCGTTAATTTTGGACCAGACCTTTTTTAATTAGATGTTATTTTAAACTTTAAAAATCGCATGTAATTCTTCCATGTCATTTTACAAAAATTTCTGGGGATGTGGGTGAAGCTGGCAAGGTAATTTATTGCCCATCCCCAGTTGCCCTGAGAAAGGTGGTGATGGAGCATCTCCTTGAACCACTCTAGTCCTTTATAGTGATGGTGCGCCCACCATGGTGTTAGGTAGGGAATTCCAGCATATTGACGCAGTGATGGAACCAAGTCAGGATGGTGTGTGACCTGGAGGGGAACTTGGAAGTGATGATGTTCCCACAACATTTCTGCTTTGTCCTTCTGGGTGGTGGAGGTCACAGGGGAGGTGCCATTGATATAACCTTGCTGAGTTGCTGCAGTGTGTCCTGTGGATTGTACACACTGCATCCATTGGGCACTGGTGGGAAGAGGTGGATATTGAGGTAAAAATATTGACAGAAAATCTGGGGAATGTAACTGTGATTGAAAAGTGCACGATTCGATACCTGCAGAATTATAAATTTCTACCGAAAAAATTTAATTTGTAAAACAACGTTCAAACTGTGCCTACGTGAATCTTTTAAATATTGGATTTCAGATCCAATACCCATTAAACTTCAGTGACTTTAACCATGCAGCGGTGAGTTTGGTGAACTTGATACTTGAGCTTCTATAGTTCATCGATAACCTGAATATGATGTTTGTCAATGTTCTGTTCCAGAGGATAATCAGTGGTCTTGAAGAAGCTCAGACAGCGAGGCAGCAGCAACAGCTGGTGAAACGCAAGTCGCTGAGGTTTGCTAAGCCCTGATGTTTTATGTCTTGTTGCCCCGTTGCACCAAATTAATGTCCAGTTTTTGCTTTTCTATGAAACTGTAATTTGCACCGCAACTATGTATTGTCTTACTCTGATGAACTGTGGATCTTAGGAATTCTGTGGTATGAAGTATTTTTTCTATGCACAAGAATAGATGGGCTGGTACTGAAATCAATGTGTATCTTGTATCTGAATGTTGATGGCTTCAGTTAATATCCTGAAGATGCTATTTTTGCACTAAATCTTCCATATAGATGTTAAATATAAATTCATGCATAATATGAGTTGAAAATAAAATAACCCAGGGGACTTGGATTGTGTGTTTTAATCTGGTCTCTAACACACCACTATGACAAGCTGCACAAATAGTTAAGGATAACCATTCTGATCCTATTCAGGACGGTGAATCGTACTGTCGAAATTGCTCCAGAGAATCTTGGGCTGTCTTTGAAAAATGCATCATTTTAAAGATTCTTTGAAGTTCACATTTGAACTTTTCAGTCATATCGGATCAATTCTAGATATAATTAAAGGTTTTGTGTATAGCGCGTCTCCTGCACGTGTCCAACCCAGAGGGGCAGCATCATCTGTTACAATTTTCTGATTGGCTTAGTTCACCACTCTGTTCAATTGGTCATGTGGATTTGCTGAACTATCGCTCAGGTGCAGAAAGCTACCTCCACCAGTTATAAACAAAAGGCCGTACAAAGCCAGATTTCTACACAAACCACTCGAAACACAAAACAGTTTTCTGAAGCTGCTTTCATCTGCCATTTTCTTTTTTATAACACAAAAAGTCACCAACCCTGCCAACAAAATTCGTTATTTAAAAGGTAGAAATTCCTGTAAGAATTCCCTCCCCCACTCAGCCCTCTGGGACTTGGAGCTCGAGTTCTATTTCAGTGCCAGAGTTGGAAATTTCTCCTGGGCCTTGGGTGTTGCACATTTCTTGCTCCTGTTGACTAACTGTGTGTGTGAGATATATCTGGAGAGTTGTAGTTTTCACACTATTTCTATGAAATGGCAACACTCGGCATTGCAATACTACGCCCCACTGTACCATGTCCCACAACAACCAGGCAGAAACTTTACAAATAACAGTGAGGCTTGAGAGGCTGAAAAAGAACATCAAAAATAAGATTTTTGTTCAGCATATCATACAATTTAAACCGTCAAATAAAATTTTGAGCTGACAATGTTTCTGACTGGACAGTGGAGAGAAACCTCCGACACCGCGCTCCCCAACAAGAACTACAAGTCCACCCTGGGAAGCAAGCGGCATGGGGAAATCCTCCCACCATGCGCTATAACTTGCACTTTACACTTGGTGCACAGGCACGATGAGCCAAATAGCCCCCTCCTGTGCTGTATGATTCTATAAAGTGCCCAATAGCGCTTCGCAATGGGGAGGGAGAGGAGTTTGGACAACAAGCAACAATTGGGAGAAGAGTTAAGGGAGGTGATCAGTGGTGAAAGTCAAGAGTTGGGTCTTCCAGTTCAGGCTTTTTCCTAACATTTCTAGCCAATGTTCACGGCTAGGTGGCAGTTACTAGAAGTAGAAACTGAAGCTTTTGGTTTAATTCTCTGCCGTGAATGGTTTAACATTGCCCCGGATTAACAATTAGCCCCTAATGCTCATTCGCGAATGGGCGGGAACCCCACGTGCTCGCCTGTCGCCCGACCTAGAAGGTGGAAATTAACATCAACCCGAGGCATGGCGGCTAAACTACTTCTTGAAATTTATTTACTGATGCAATAAGTGAGCCAAAAGACACGGCAAGATACCAAAGCAGCACAGTACAATAGATCGGGAATCAATGTTACAAGTAACATTTTCAGAAAACCACTTTTGACAACCAGCATATCCTTTGGATGGAGCGGTCGGATTCTCT
This sequence comes from Somniosus microcephalus, assembly GCF_052327205.1. Taxonomy (NCBI): domain Eukaryota; kingdom Metazoa; phylum Chordata; class Chondrichthyes; order Squaliformes; family Somniosidae; genus Somniosus; species Somniosus microcephalus. The sequence continues at coordinate 9,329,799 of NC_141018.1, forward strand.
TTCTTGTAGACCATGATGAGATATTGCATGTGGGCGACAGGAGTTCAGGTTCTCCCACAGTGTTTGTTGCACTGATACCAGAGCTAGAGACTGCAGGAGAATTGCGTTTCCTACATTGCAATAGCGACTACACTTCAAAACGACTTCAGTGGCTGTAAAGGTCATGAAAAGTGAAATAAATACGAGTCTTTTTAGCAGAGAGAATAAAAGTGAAGAAAAACAGGAGGAGGGAGGAGTGGAAGTGAATTAGGTTTAGATAATACAATACCCCGGAGAAGGAGGGAATTGAAGGCTATGGTGAGTAAATGGCGTTATCTCTGGAAAAAGGGATGCTTTGTTTTTCTGTTCCGAAAAATTCTTATGTTCTTATGTAATGGTGAAGAAAAAAATATTATTTTAAATGTAATAATCTTTAAAAGATATGCAAATAATTTACAAAGTTTAATCATAGAAACATAGATACATAGAAGATAGGAGCAGGAGTAGGCCATTCGGCCCTTCGAGCCTGCTCCGCCATTCAATGAGATCATGGCTGATCATCCAAATTCAGTACCCTGTCCCTGCCTTCTCCCCATATCCCTTGATCCCTTTAGCCTTAAGAAATATATCCAACTCTTTCTTGAATATATTTAATGAACTGGCCTCCACCGCCCTCTGTGGCAGAGAATTCCACAGGTTCACCACTCTCTGGGTGAAGAAGTTCCTCCTCATGTCAGTCCTAAATGGCTTACCCCTTATCCTTAGACTATGACCCCTGGTTCTGGACTCCCCAGCCATCCAAAACATCCTTCCTGCATGTAGTCTGTCCAGACCTGACAGAATTTTATAGGTTTGAATGAGATCCCCTCTCAATCTTCTAAACTACAGTGAGTATAAGCCCAATCGACACAATCTCTCCTCATACGTCATTCCTGCCATCCCAGGTATCAGCCTGGTGAATCTTCACTGCACTCCCTCCATGGCAAGAACGTCCTTCCTCAGGTAAGGTGACCAAAACTGCACACAATACTCAAGGTGCGGTCTCACCAAGGCCCTGTACAACTGTAGCAATACACCCTTGTTCCTGTACTCGAACCCTCTTGCTACGAAGGCCAGCATACCATTTGCCTTCTTAACCGCCTGCTGCACCTGCATGCTTACCTTCAGCGACTGGTGCACAATAACACCCAGGTCTCTCTGCACTTCCCCTTCTCCCAATCTATTGCCATTCAAATAATAATCTGCCTTCCTGTTTTTGCCACCAAAGTGGATAACCTCACATTTATCCACATTATAGTGCATTTGCCATGTTTCTGCCCAATCACCCAATCTGTCCAAATCGTACTGGAGTTTCACGACATCCTCCTCACAGCATACCCTCCCACCCAGCTTTGTGTCGTCTGCAAATTTGGAGATATTACATCCAATTCCCTCGTCCAGATCATTAATATATATTGTGAACAGCTGGGGTCCTAGGACCGATCCTTGCGGTACCCCACTAGTCACTGCCTGCCACTCGGAAAACGACCTGTTTATTCCAACTCTTTGCTTTCTGTCCACCAACCAGTTCTCTATCCAAGTCAATACCTTGCCCCCAATCCCATGTGCCTTAATTTTGCACGCTAATCTCTTATGCGGGACCTTATCGAAAGCCTTCTGAAAGTCCAAATACACCACATCCACTGGTTCTCCCTTATCTATTTTACCAGTTACATCCTCAAAAAATTCCAGTAGATTAGTCAAGCATGATTTACCTTTTGTAAATCCATGTTGACTTTGTCCGATCCTGTCACTGCTTTCCAAGTGCTCTGCTATTACATCTTTTATAATAGACTCCAGCATTTTCCCCACTACCGATGTCAGGCTATAATTCCCCGCTTTTTCTCTACCACCTTTTTTGAATAGTGGGGTAACATTAGCTACCCTCCAATCCATGGGTACCGTTCCAGAGTCGATCGAGTTCTGGAAGATGACTAGCAATGCATCTACTTTCTCTAGGGCCAGTTCCTTAAGTACCCTGGGATGTAGACCATCAGGCCCTGGGGATTTATCAGCCTTCAGTCCCATCAATTTTCCTAACACCATTTGTTAAGTATGTGTATTGTATTGAACAATTAACACAAAGACTTAAACGTATAACTCAAACAGGTCTTTACTGGTTGGAGGTAGGGACTCCACTGAATACAAGATTACTGCACAGTGCTTATATACCGGTGTGTTCACCCCCGGTATTACGTCTACAGCAGCCTGAGAAAGTAGTACATCTCTTAAGGTGGAACAGGCTTAAGCTCTCTTAAGGTGGAACAGGTTACATACACAACACTCCTCCCTTCTTAGCTTTATAGTCATCCCCCCATTTAACATAACGTAATAACATATATACATATATAACTTCATGTTTAACGTAACATATCACAGATTCAGTCTCTGCGGAAAACAGTTCACAGATTCAATCTCTGTGGTGTAGTCGGTTCACGTTACTCATTCAATAGTCCTTTCATGGATTTAACAGCTTGAACTTCCGAACTGATTTGGCTCCGTTCGGAGGGACCACGTGTGTGATCTGGTAGAGGTAATAATGGTTCAGATGGGTCATCTTCTGTTTCGACTTTTCCTTTTCTGCTTCTTGGAGACTCTCTGGGCTCCACTGTCAGCTGCCAGCTGCATGCGCAGTTCCTCCTTCTCTTCCTCCTTTTTCCGTAGTAGAGCCACCTTCTCCCGATGTTCCGTAGACTTTCGGTGCTCCTCCATGATTTCTGTATGGTGGGAGTCGAAGTTACAAGTTGGGCAGGACAGGACATAGTAATATTCGGTGTCGTCCTGATCTAGGCCAGCGAGAGGGTCTTCTATTTCCTCCATACCCAGCTGGGCGTTAGCCAGCTTTTGTTCCAAGTCCAGACATCTTTCCTGAAGAGACTTCTTCATGCGTACCTCTTCATCCAGCTTTTTCTGGGCTTTCAGCAAGTCGTTTACTAATGACCTCATTTGAGATTTTACTACTTCAACTTCTTTTGGAGATTGATTGATCGGACTATTCAATCCCTCTACCGGAGCAGCTGTTTCAGCGGTCTGTTGTTCTACGTTGACGTGAGTCAGTGTACTTTTGGCATCCAAGGGCTGCTCTGTTGCAGTCATCTCAGTCTGTGTTGCCACATCAGCCATCTCAATGACTTTTGAGAGCTCCGAACCCTTTTCCTTTGAAGATCGCAGCTCGTGTTCAAGTTTTTCCCATTTCAGAGTCTTGTCCCTCAGCATATGAAGGAGTTGGCTGACCGTTAACTCTTCTGACACCAGATTATGGCACGCACCTTCAGAACCTGAATCAGCTTTGATTCGTTCGGCCTCCTCGCGCAGATGGTTGGTGTGCTCCTGCTCCAGTTTCTCCATCAGTTGCTTCTGTTGCCTTTCCAGATTCTCCCACTCTGTAACAAAGAACTTTTTTATTTCATTCATCTCTTGCTCAAAACGGCAAATCATTTGTTCTAATTGCTGTTGTAGTTTGAAATGGAGTTGAGTTCGAGCCCAGTGTCCCTCAAAAATGTGCATATCAGTAGATTTGACAGACTCAGAATTCTCTGTTAAACTATGTTGTTGTTGCTCAGTGGAATTCTGTGCTGAAACTTTGTCTTTTGCACATGGGTTGGTCTTACCATCATCAGTTCTAGAGTCTGGGCTGATTATCTGCACCGAGTTCTCACTCTTTATGGCTTTTAGCGAATGCCAGTCCATATTTATGTTTCTAAACCACTCCCGGCCTAGTAGTGGTGGACCTCCCTCCGGTAGCACATATAAGTCCATTATTTGACTTCCTTCGCCCTTGTTGGCCACTGCAACCTTTATTGTCCCGATGGGGTACACTCTCTGCCCCGTGTAGGTTGTCAATATAATCTCCGTATCCTGTAGGGGAATATGTTGGAATAACCTTCTGTAATCTTTCTTATTCATGACCGACAATGCCGATCCAGTGTCCAATTCCATTTTTACTTGGACTCCTTCTATCTGAAGAGTAACCCAAATTGTCTGGAGGTCTGCACCCTTACCAGCGTTGAGTACTCTTAAGCTAGCCAGTTCATTACAGCTTAAGCTAGCCAGTTCATTACTGCTAGCGTCTGAATCGGACTCCTGTTCGGTCACCTTGTGTACCTTTGCGTATTTTCCTTGCGGTGACTTCTTGTTGCTGGTCTTCTTCCCTGACCTGCATACTCTAGCTATATGTCCAAGCCTACCACAAGTTCTACATTCTTGGTTTTTAAACCAACACTGGTTCTGATCATGCGTTGTCTTTCCACAACGATAACATTTGCCAGAACTCACACCCAATTTGTGTGCACTGAGCTCCGGTGACCGTAGCTGCATTACTGCCGTGCCTCTCGCTGCGGCTTAGTGTGCTGCCGCCATAGTGACCGCCTTCTCAAGCGTCAGCTCATTCTCCTCGAGCAGTCGCTTTTGTGTATCCTGTTTAAATAAACCACACACAAATTTGTCTCGTAGTGCATCTGTCAGTCCCGTTCCAAACTGGCAATATTTCGCTAATTTACGCAATTCCAGCAAATATTCAGCATTGCTTTCATGCTGTAGCTGCCTTCTGTCGTAAAATTTAAATCGTTCCGCTAGCATCAGCGGCGTGGGGTTTAGATGATCTTTCAGGACAGTAACAATCTCATCGAACGTCTTATCCGCCGGTTCATCTGGTGATAACAGGTGTTTCAATTGCCCGTATGTCTTCGCACCCATTAAATTTAATAATGTTAGAGCTTTATCTTGGTCACGAATTTTATTGGCCTTACAATAATTTTTTACTCTTTCAACATATATGGCCCAATCTTCGAGGTCACTATCAAAGGTGCTAATATTCCCGTGTTTAGGCGTTGTAGATTTGCAATTTCTCAGATTTTATTTTCTTTACTTGTTATCAAAGATGGCGGCTTCCCGCTCTTGCCGTCGTCCTCCGCCCACAAAATGGCGGTTTTCCCGCGCTTGGCGGTCTTCACCCGTCCCCCGACGCCGTCTCCCTTCAGCCCCCGAGTGCGGCCCTTATCTTCTGTGCGATCGATAGCCCGCGCTGTGCACCGCGGCTCTCGCACCTTGAGCTTCTGCAGCCGCCGCGCCTTTCAGTCCGAGTGCGGCCCTTATCTTTGGTCCCGATCGCTGGCCCGCGCTGCGCCTCGCACTTGAAGCGGCTCCCGGCCTCTGGCTCACCCGCTCGCGCGGCTCTTGCTCGCTCCCTCCCGGGCTTTGGCTTACCCGCTCGCGCGTTTCACCGCGGCTCTTATCGGGGATTGCGATCGCCCTTATCTTCTCCAACTTCCCCAGCCCTGTCTTTGCAGCCAACGCTGCACGGCTTACCCCACCACCTAGGTTGAACAAGGAAACTGCAGAAAGACTTCTGTCAGTCGCTGGAAGCTGTCAGGATGGCTGCTGCACTCCAGTGCTCAGTCGCTGATGGAGGCTTCAGAGTCCTAAAGCCTGTCGCTTCTAGTGGGGTGGTGATGTTTGAAACCTCTCTTCAACTGCCGCAGGGTAAGAACCTGACTCGTCGCCAGTGTTAAGTATGTGTATTGTATTGAACAATTAACACAAAGACTTAAACGTATAACTCAAACAGGTCTTTACTGGTTGGAGGTAGGGACTACACTGAATACAAGATTACTGCACAGTGCTTATATACCGGTGTGTTCACCCCCGGTATTACGTCTACAGCAGCCTGAGAAAGTAGTACATCTCTTAAGGTGGAACAGGCTTAAGCTCTCTTAAGGTGGAACAGGTTACATACACAACACCATTTCCCTACAAATACTGATTTCTTTCAGTTCCTCCCTTTCATCAGACCCTATGTTCCCCGACATCTCTGGGAGGTTATTTGTGTCCTCCTTTGTGAAGACAGAACCAAAGTATGTATTTAGTTGGTCTGCCATTTCCTTGTTTCCCATTATAAATTCCCCTGATTCTGACTGTAAGGGACTTACGCTTGACTTCACCAATCTTTTTCTCTTCACATATCTATAAAAGCTTTTACAGTCAGTTTTTATGTTCCCTGAAAGCTTACTCTCATATTCTATTTTCCCTTTCTTAATGAATCCCTTTGTCCTCCTTTGTTGACTCCTAAACTGCTCCCAATCCTCAGGATTATTGCTTTTTCTAGCCAATTTATATGTCCTCTCCTTGGATCTTATGCTATCCCTAATTTCCCTTGTTAGCCACAGTTGAGTCACCTTTTTTGTTTTATTTTTATGCCAAACTGGGATGAACAAATTCTGTAGCTCATCCATTCGGCCTTTGAATGTTTGCCATTGCCTATCCACTGTCAACCCTTTGAGTGCCATTCCCCAATCAATCCTACCCAACTCGCTCCTCAGAGCATCGTAGTTTCCTTTATTTAAATTGAGTACCCTTGTCTCTGAGTCAACTACTTCATTCTCCATCTTAATGAAGAATTCGATCATATTATGATCGCTCCGACCCAAGGGGCCTTGTACAACAAGATTGCTAATTAATCCTTTCTCGTTACATAATACCCAGTCTAAGATGGCCTGATCTCTGGTTGGTTCTTCGACATAATGGTCCAGGAAACCATCCCGTAAACACTCCAGGAATTCCTCCTCCACAGTATTGTTACTAATTTGGTTGGCCCAATCTGTATGTAGATTAAAGTCACCCATGATGACTGCTGTGCCCTTATTGCACGCTTCTTTAATTTCCCTTTTAATGCCATCCCCAACCTCCGCCTTACTGTTTGGAGGTCTATATACCACTCCCACTAATGTTTTTTTCCCCTTAGTATTTCTCAATTCTACCCATACAGATTCCACATCATCAGAGCTAATATCCTTCATTACAATTGTGTTAATCCCCCTTTAACCAGTAATGCTACCCCACCTCCCTTTCCTTTTTGCCTATCTTTCCTGAATATCGAATACCCCTGGATGTTGAGTTCCCAGTCTTGGCCATCCTTGAGCCACGTTTCCGTAATCCCAACCAAATCATATCCGTTTACCTCTATTTGTGCAGCCAATTCATCCACCTTATTACAAATGCTCCTCGCATTAAGACACAAAGCCTTCAGGCTTGTTTTTTTAACGCTCTTAGAATTATTATTTACTGTGGCCATGTTTGATTTAAACCGTTGATTTCTCTGACTGCCACTTTTGTTTTTCTCATTCCTATCTTTTGCTTTTATCCCTGTTTTCCTTTCCTCTGTCTCCATGCTCAGGTTCCCAACCCCCTGCCATTTTAGTTTAAACCCCCCTGAACAGCACTCGCAAACACTCCCCCTAGGACATCACAAGTATATCAGCTGATACGCCCCCTTTTGCCAATCACCTTTGCTTACTGACCCTCCTGCCACTGGGAACAGTTTCTTCTCCTTATTTACTCTGTCTGCACCCCTCGTGATTTTGAACACTTCTATTAAATCTCCCCTTAACCTTCTCCGCTCTAAGGAGAACAACCCCAGCTTTTCCAGTCTCTCCATGTAACTGAAGTTCCTCATCCCTGGTACCATTCTAGTAAATCTCCTCTGCACCCTCTCCAATCTGAATCTGCTTCCACCACCCTTTCAGGCAGTGCATTCCAGATCATCATAACTCGCTGCGTAAAAACATTCTGATTATCCCCTGAGTTCTTCTGCCGATTATGTTAAATCTATGTCCTCTGGTTAATGACCCACCTGCCAGCAGAAACAGTTTTTCCTTTTGTACTCTCTCAAAACCCTTCATTAGCTTGAACACCTCTATTAAATCTCCCTTGACCTTCACTGCTTGAAGGAGAACAATCCCAGCTTGCCTAGTCTCTCCACATAACTGAAGTCCCATATCCCTGGTATCATTCCGGTAAATCTCCTCTGCACCCTCTCCAAGGCCTTGAGATCGAGATCCTTCCTGAAGTGTGGTGCCCAGAATTGGACACAATACTCCAGCTGAGCCCTAACCAGTGATTTATAAAGGTCTACAATAACTTTCTTGCTTTTGTACTCGATGCCTCCCTTTAGGAAGACAAGGATCCTGTATGCTTTCTCAATAGCCTTCTCTACGTGTGCTGCCGCCTTCAACTGTGTTTGTGAACCTCCAGGCCTCCTTGTTCTGTTATGTTACCCACCCTCAAGATGGCGATGTTGCTCATAAGCTCGAGAAACCGCACCTCATCTTTCTATTCGGCACTTTACAGCCTTCTGGACTTTACATCGAGTTCAACAATTTCAGACCATAACCTCGGCCCCTGTATTTCTTTATATTGTAGGAATGGCTAGATTCCCAACTAAAGGACTGAGGTCGAGTCAGTCTATCAAACAAACGATATTTAATACTATTGAACAGAGTTTAACACGAAAACACAGGAGAGTTGAATTACAGGTCTGTACGCTTTGCTAGGGCGGCTCCCTAGCCTGACGTCATCACATTTTCCCGCCGCTGGAGGGTCACGTGATCAATGTGATGACGTCATCACGTTTGGTCTCATTCTTAAAGGGACCGCGCTATGTACATGCAATTATGTGAACAAAGATACAGATTCATTCTGTAGCTAATAATTTGTTAAAGATAATTATGTACATTAGATCAAAGTCCCCTGGTGGCTCTGCCACATGCGCACCCCCCCCCCCCCCCAGAATTGTTTTTAACCGCAAAAGTCAGTCGACGAGGAGGCCTGACAAGCCTGTCAGAACGACTCCTGTATTCTTGGAGTGGACGTTGTTGAACAGCGGACGGGCTGGCGGATGGGAGCCTTCAGTCTGGCGTGGATGCAGCGGGAGGTCGACCACGGCGTGGCGGCTGTGCAGTCTCTACTGGCCGGTCGATGACCCGGTGTGCCGGTTTGAGACGGTTGATGGATATGTGGTCGGGTTTACCACCGATGTCGACGGAGAAACTTTTGTCGCCTGTCTTCAGTACGCGAAAAGGGCCTGTGTAAGGGGCTTTGAGCGGATCCCTATGGGCATCATGACGAATGAACACAGATTCAGCCGCCTTTAGCTCCGCTGGTACGTGTGAAGATGGAAGGCCATGATGCGAAGTTGGAATAGACGCAAAAACCTTGGCTGTTTCCCGGTGGTTGCTGAGTTGGTCGGCTGCGGACCATGACTCGGTTGGAAGCGGCAGAAAATCTCCCGGGATGCGGAGTGGCTGACCGTACACGAGCTCCGCAGCGGACGATTGCAGGTCCTCTTTGGGTGCCGTGCGAAGACCCAGCATGACCCACGGAAGCTTATCCACCCATCTGGCGCCTTGGAGGCTGGCCCTCAGCGATGCCTTTAACGATCTGTGGAAACGTTCGCACAAACCGTTTGCCTGCGGGGTGATAGGCCGTGGTGCGGTGTAGCTTGGTGCTGAGACCTTGGGCCACAGCGTTCCAGAGCTCAGGAGAACTGTGGACTGCGGTCTGAAGAAATGTACGCCGAAATGTGCGACCCACGAGGAGAGGAATGCCCTGGCGACATCGGCGGACGTAGTAGACGCCAAAGGAACCACCTCTGGCCACCTGGCAGTACGATTGACCATGGTGAGGATGTGTGTGAAACCCTGTGACGGTGGAAGCGGCCCGATGAGGTCCACGTTGACATGGTCGAATCGACGTTCTGGTACTGCGAACGTGGCCAATGGGGCCCTGATGTGCCGTTGCACCTTAGACTTTTGACAGACGACGCAGATGTTAGCCCAGTCGCGGATATCCTTATGCATTCCTCTCCAGACGAACTTAGCCAACATTAATTTTTGAGATGCTTTCACACCAGGATGCGAAAGCCCATGGATGGCGTCGAAAACTTTGCGGCGCCAGGCACCTGGAACTATCGGACAGGGATCTCCCATGGAGACATCACAGAGTAACGAGGTGCCTGCTGTGTGGAATTGCACATCAGCCAGTTGGAGGCTAGAGGTGTCGGTGTGTTTTGGGGTCGGATGCCTGATCGGTGGCCATGAGGGCATAATCGATGCTCAGCTGGACCGCCCGTACGGTTGCCGTTCAGTCCGTACGGGTGACCCTGAGCTTCCGGTTGCCTGTCACTTTAATTCTCCGCTTCACTCCCACTCTGATCTCTCTGTCCTCGGGCTATTGCATTGTTCCAATGAAGCTCAACGTAAGCTCGAGGAACAGCACCTCATCTTTCGATTGGGCACTTTACAGCCTGCCGGACTCAACATTGAGTTCAACAATTTCAGATAATTATCCCTGCCCCCATTTTTCATGCAGTATGATTTTTGCCATTCCCATTTGCAACATTTTATCTTTCCTGCCTCTTACAAAAGTACAGGATGTTCTTTCTATTTCTTCCTCCCCTCCTAACCACCACCCCCCCGCCCTCTCCCCCCCCCCCCCCCCCCCCCCCCGTCTCTGCACCTGCTTAATATCTGTTACATCTCCAGCTTTTTCCAGTTCTGATGAAGGGTCCCAGACCTGAAACGTTAACTCTGTTTCTCTCTCCACGGATGCTGCCTGGCCTGCTGAGTATTTCCAGCATTTTCTGTTGTTATACCAAGTTGTCCTTGCCAGCTACGTGTTGGATGTCTGTCGTGAACTCCGAGATGAAAGTGAGCTGTTGCTGCTGTCGAGCTGACCACGGTTCAGTGGTCTTGGCTATGACAAAGGTCAGTGGTTTGTGATCTACAAACTCAGTGAAGGGATGTCCCTCTAACAAGAAGCGGAAATGGTGGATGGCCAGGAACAGCGCCAGCAACTCCCGGTCAAAAGTGCTGTATTTGCGTTCATTGCGTCGGAGCTGGTGGCTGAAAAACGCCAGTGGCTGCCACGTCCCGTTGACCCACTGTTTCTGTACGGCGCCTATGGCATAATCGGAAGCGTCTGTGGTAAGGGCGATGGTGGCACCTGGCAGAGGGTGCGCCAACATAGTTGCATTGGCTAGAGCGGTTTTGGTGTTGATGAAAGCGTTGTCCATTTCTACCGTCCAGGCTATTGGATCCTTCCCAGCCTTGCCTTTGAGGGCTTCGTAGAGGGGCTGCATGAGTCGTGCTGCCCTAGGTACAAAGCGGTGATAGAAGTTCACCATGCCCAGGAATTCTTGGAGGGCCTTGGTGGACTGCGGCCTTGGGAAAGCCGAAATTGCTTCGACCTTTGACTGCAGCGGGATTGCGCCCTCCGAAGTAATCCGGTGGCCCATGAAGACAATCTACTGTAGGCTGAACTGACATTTGGCCGGGTTGATTATGAGGCCATGTTGGCTAAGGCGCCGGAAGAGGGTGCGTAGATGGCCAACGTGTTCCTCTTTGGTCGAGCTGGCTATCAGGATGTCATCCAGGTAGACAAATAAAAACTTAAGATCCCGCAGGATCGAGTCCATCAGTCGCTGAAACGCCTGTGCAGCGTTCTTGAGCCCAAATGGCATCCGTAGAAACTCGAACAGTCCAAAGGGAGTAATTACTGCAGTTTTTTGGATGTCCTGTTGTACGGGAACCTGGTGGTAGCCACGGACGAGGTCGACCTTGGAGAAGATTGAGTTTCCCGCCAAATGAGCGGAAAAATCCTGAATATGCGGGATCAGGTACCGAGCGGGCGTAGTGGCATCATTAAGGCGTTGGTAGTCCCCGCATGGCCGCCATCCGCCGCCGGGCTTCAGGACAATGTGGAGAGGCGAGGACCAGGGACAATTCGACCGGCGCATAATCCCCAGCCTTTCCATCGTGGCAAACTCTGCCTTCACAGCCGCGAGCTTGCCAGGTTCCAGGCGCCGGGCTCGTGCGTAAACTGGAGAGCCAGTCGTAGTAATGTAGTGTTCGACACCATGCTTGGCGGCCGAGGAGGAGAACGTGGGCTTGGTCAGCACCGGGAATTCACCTAATAGGCGGGTGAACTCGTCTGGCGAGGGCAGCGCGCAGGAGACAGTGTGCGACGTTGTGGAACTGCGGAAGCGAGGGATGGAATGGAAGGTGGCCGCGTTAACCAATCGACGATTTCTTACATCCACCAAGAGGCTGTTGGCGCATAAGAAGTCCGTGCCGAGGATGCCTTGCGACACCTTGGCTGTGATGAATTCCCACTGGAACCGTTGTCCGCCAAAACACACCTGGACCCGCCATATGCCAAAGGTACGAATGGCCCCGCCATTAGCTGCCTCGAGGGAGGGGCCGTGCCTCCCAGACTGAATATCGAGTGCTGAGGCAGGAAGGATGCTGCACTGCGCCCCGGTGTCACATAAAAAGCGGCGGCCCGAAAGGGAATCTGTAATGTAGAGGAGCTTCCCGGAATTCCCAATCGCCATCGTGGCCGCAGTACGTCCCTCAGACTCTCTCCTCCTTTTCTGGGGATGCTGCTGGCGCTGATGTTGGTTTTTGTTTTTAGGCGCGAAGCTGCAGGGAGGATGGCAGCCTCTGGCCTTCGCGCCGAAACGGGCGTGGTAAAAGCACAAGCCGGGGGATGGAGGCATCGGGGCGGCGTTCGCGGGGGAGGGGCGCCTCGTGGCGGCGCAGTGTTGCTGCGTGACCGCATAAATCGTGTCTGCTTCTGCAGCCAGTGCTGCGCAATCCGTGGCGTCCAATCTGGCGAGGGAAGCCTGAACCTGCTCGGGAAGTTGACTCAGGAATAACTCCCGAAAAAGGAAACATTGAGGTTCGGAGCCAAGGAGCGTGAGCATCTGGCTCATTAAGTCAGATGGCTTGGAATCGCCAAGCCCGGGCATAGCGAGCAGTCGGCGGGCACACTCCGCCTTCATGAGCCCGAAGACCTGTATTAACCGCGCTTTAAGAGTATCATACTTGCTGGCAACCGGAGGGTTTTCGAGCAGGCTGATGATCCGTGCGGCCGTGGAGCCGTCGAGTGCGGAGACCACGTAACGGGTCTGATCCGCAACGATGTCTCGGAGTTCGAATTGTGCTTCTGCTTGGACGAACCAGGAGGCTGCCTGTTGTTCCCAAAACTGTGGGAGCTTCAAAGCCACGGAGTTCGCTGCCATGTTTCGTTTCGCTTCTTCCGCGAAAATTGTTCACGAAAATTCGGGGTCACCACTGTAGGAATGGCTAGATTCCCAACTAAAGGACTGAGGTTGAGTCAGTCTATCAAACAAACGATGTTTAATACTATTGAGCAGAGTTTAACACGAAAACACAGGAGAGTTGAATTACAGGTCTGTACGCTTTGCTGACTCCACGAGGACTGGCTAGGGCGGCTCCCTAGCCTCACGTCATCACATTTTCCCGCCGCTGGAGGGTCACGTGATCAACGTGATGACGTCATCGCGTTTGGTCTCATTCTTAAAGGGACCGCGCTATGTACATGCAATAATGTGAACAAAGATACAGATTCATTCTGTAGCTAATAATTTGTTAAAGATAGTTATGCACATTAGATCCGAGTCCCCTGGTGGCTCTGCCACAATATATATTTTTCTCTTGTTTTCTCACATGGTAGCTGTTAACGATGCTGCCATCGTCATTCACACCTCATCTAGAGTCGTCTTTTGTTTCTTAACTTGTCCTATTACCTCCTTTTACCTCGCACCATCATCCCTTTTGTCAGTCAATCTCTCCTGCCTTCCATCCTATCACAGACCTTCCCTTTGTTCTTTCCTCCCTTCCTCCCTGCCCCTGCTTAAAAATCTCTCTTCTCTAACCTTTTCCAGTTCTGACGAAGGGTCCCCGACTCTCAACATTGAGTCCATTATTAAGGAGACAGTAACAGGACATTTGGATAATCATAATTTAATAGGACAAAGTCAGCATGGTTTTATGAAGGGGAAGTCATGTTTGACAAATTTGCTGGAGTTCTTTGAGGAAGTAACGTATAGGGTGGATAAAGGGGAACCAGTGAACGTAGTGTATTTAGACTTCCAAAAGGCATTTGACAAGGTGCCACACAAAAGATTATTGCTTAAGATAAAAAATCATGGGATTGGGGGTAATATTCTGGCATGGATAGAGGATTGGCTATCTAACAGAAGGCAGAGAGTTGGGATAAATGGTTCATTCTCAGACTGGCAATCAGTAACTAGTGGTGTTCCGCAGGGGTCAGTGCTGGGTCCCCAACTCTTTACAATCTATATTAACGATTTGGAGGAGGGGACTGAGTATAACATATCAAAGTTTGCAGATGATACTAAGATGGGGGAAAGTAGTGAGTGAGGAGGACATAAAAAACCTTCAAGGGGACATAGACAGGCTAAGTAAGTGGGCAGAGATTTGGCAGATGGAATACAATACTGGAAAGTGTGAGGTTATGCACTTTGGCAGGAAAAATCGTAGAGCAAGTTATTATCTTAAGGGCAAGAAACTGGAAAGTACTGAAGTACAAAGGGATCTGGGGGTCCTGGTGCACGAAACTCAAAAGGTTAGTATGCAGGTGCAGCAAGTGATTAAGAAGGCCAATGGAATGTTGGCTTTCATTGCTAGGGGGATAGAATATAAAAATAGGGAGGTATTGCTTCAGTTGTACAAGGTATTGGTGAGACCGCACCTGGAATACTGCGTACAGTTTTGGTGTCCATACTTAAGAAAGGACATACATGCTCTCGAGTCAGTACAAAGAAGGTTCACTCGATTAATCCCGGGGATGAGGGGATGGACATATGAGGAGAGGTTGAGTAGATTGGGACTCTACTCATTGGAGTTCAGAAGAATGAGAGGCGATCTTATTGAAACATATAAGATTGTGAAGGGGTTGGATCGGGTGGATGCAGGGAGGATGTTCCCGATGATGGGTGAAACTAGAACTAGGGGGCATAGTCTTAGAATAAGGGGCTGCTCTTTCAAAACTGAGATGAGGAGGAACTACTTCACTCAGAGGGTGGTAGGTCCATGGAATATGCTGCCCCAAAAAGCTGTCGAAGCTACATCATTACATAAATTTAAAACAGAAATAGACAGTTTCCTAGAAGTAAAGGGAATTAAGGGTTACGGGGAGCGGGCAGGAATTTGGACATGAGTCTAGGTTCGGATCGGTCATGGCCCTGTGGGTAGCGGAGCGGGCCCAGGGGCCGTGTAGCCTGATCCTGCTCCTATTTCGTGTGTCTAATTCTGTTAGATTCAGGAGATGGTTCTGTGATAGTGGATTGGCGGTTAGGATCAGATCAGCCATGATCTTATTGAATGGCGGAGCAGGCTCGAGGGGCCGATTGGCCGACTCCTGCTCCTATTTCTTATGTTCTCCTCGATGCTGCCTGACCTGCTGAGTGTTTCCAGCATTTTCTGTTACTGCTCATAATTCTGTTCTGTTCTTGACTTTCAGATACTGATTCCTCAATCACTGTTTCTGGTTCTTTCAAACATTCATTTTCAATACCAAAACTTTTTTTGGAGAGATTATTTTTGAGTATGTCATTTTTAACTCTGTACATCAGGGCTTTCCGTCTATAAATCACAGTATTTTTATACCTCATTGGAGACAGGCAATAATAGAATGGTGGGCATAGAGCTTCAGTCAAGCAGGACTTGGAGAGGACATGTTGACTGAAGCTCTACTGTCTCTACACAGGAAGGAAGTGAATCTTTAACTTACTAATTTGCCTAATTAATACTGCTCACTTGGTGTCTCACACATCCTGCACATCACGGTAGATGGGGACAGGTGCAGTTTCTGCAGCAAAGTTCCACAGGCCTAATGTGACTGCAGAAACTAAAAACGGACTTGCCTTTTACACCAGTACTGTAGCTCCGCTTCAGTTGCTGTCCCTGAAAGGTCTGTCTTTGGCTGAGATGTTAAAACCGAAGCCCGTCTGCCCCCTCAGGTGGATAGAAAATATCCCACAGAAGAAAGACTTGCATTTCTCTAGCGCCTTTCATGACCTCTGGACGTCCCCAACTGATTCACAACCAATGAAGTATTTTTGAAATGTGGTCACTTGTAATGTAGGAAACATGGCAGCCAATTTGTGCACAGCAAGCTCCCACAAACAGCAATGTGATAATGACCAGATAATCTGTTTTAGTGATGTTGGTTGAGGGATAAATATTGGCCAGGACACACAATACCAGGACTTCTTCAAAATAGTGCCCTAGGCTCTTTTATATTCACTCGATGGGGCACAACACAAGAAGGGCAGGGGAGTTCTCCCTGGTGTCTCTTTCTTATTCATTTATGGGATGTGGGCGTCGCTGGCACGGCCAGCATTTATTGCCCATCCCTAATTGGCCTTGAGAAGGTGGGGGTGAGCCGCCTCCTTGAACCGCTGCAGTTCGTGTGGTGAAGGGACTCCCACAGTGCTGTTAGGTAGGGAGTTCCAGGATTTTGACCCAGCGACGATGGCCAGCATATTTCCCTCAAGCAACATCACCAAAATCAGATTATATGCTCATTTATCCCATTTCCGTATGTGGGGTCTTGCTGTGCACAAATTGACATTTCCTGCATTACAACAGTGCCTACACTTCAAAAGTATATCATTGGCTGTAAAGCGCTTTAGGCCGTCCCAAGCTGCTAAATAAATGCAAGTTTTTTCTTTATCCTTTGTTCATGGAGAACCAAATGTCTGACATGTTCTACCCAAACTCTCATTAGACAGGAGCCTAGGAAAGTACAGGACTGGAAGACGCAATCCTAATCCATTTGGCTAGTCTCGGGGTTCAAAGATTTTCATACACTTCTGTCAATCCTCTCTATCCCTTGCTGTATCAAATACCTATTCAATGTCCTCTTGTTTGTCAGTGCTATCCACCATCCTTATATCTCTGGACAGCCTATTCCACATATTCACCATCTCTGTGTAAAGTCGTTAAATCTAAACTGTTCCCTTGCCTTCTTCAGAGTTGTACTTTGTGAATTCATCAAACATATTAGTGGCAGTGGGATTGAAACAGGGTTATGGAGAAAGTGGGGCAGTGGGATTAGATTAAGATTGATGCAGTACTATGGGAAGAGTGTGGGGCAGTGGGATTAAATTTGGAATGAAACCGGGTTAAGGGGAGAGTGTAGGTAGTGGGATTAGTTTGAGATTAATGCAGGACTATGCGAAGAGTTGGGGCAGTGGGATTAGTTTGGGATTGATGCAGGGCTATGGGGAGAGAGCAGGGTAGTGGGATTAGTTTGAGATTGATACAGGACCATGGAGATAGTGGGTCAGTGGGATTAGTTTGGGATTGATACAGGACCATGGAGAGAGTGGGCAGTTGGATTCTTTTTGGATTGATACAGGGCTATGGGGAAAGAGCCGGCAGTGGGTTTATTTAAAAAACATTGTTATTCATTCACCAGATCTGGGCGTCACTGGCGAGGCCAGCATTTATTGCCCATCCCTAATTGCCCTTGAGAAGGCGGTGGTGAGCCACTGCCTTGAACCGCTGCCGTCCGTGTGATGAAGGGTCTCCCACAGTGCTGTTACGGAATTCTCGGATTTTGACCCAGCAACGATGAAGGAATGGCGATGTATATTTTAAGTCAGGATGGTGTTTCCCATGCGCCTGCTGCCCTTGTCCTTCTCGGTGGTAGAGGTCGCGGGTTTGGGAGGTGCTGCAGTGCATCTTGTAGATGGTCCACACTGCAGCCACAGTATGCCGGTGGTGGAGGGAGTGAATGTTTAAGGTGGTGGATGGGGTGCCAATCAAGCGGGCTGCTTTGTCCTGGTTGGTGTCGAGCTTATTGAGTGTTGTTGGAGCTGTACTCATCCAGGCAAGTGGAGAGTATTCCATCACACTTTGATGTGCCTTATAGATGGTGGAAAGGCTTTGGGGAGTCAGGAGGTGAGTCGCTCGCCGCAGAATACCCAGCTTCTGACCTGCTTTTGTAGCTGAGTTTGGGATTGATACAGGGGACAGTGTGGGGCAATGGTACGGCCCTCATCTCCACTCCCTTAAGTCCAATGGACGCAGTCTTGAACGGATATGGCAGACAACCGGCTTAGCCATTCACAGCCAGCTCTGGCTGGACCACATAAAGCACTATCGGGTCCTGCTCTCGTCTGCCAAAACTGATCACTATTCCAGAATCATTCTGGAATGCAAAGATAACCCCTGGCTTCTTTTCTCTACTGCAAACCATCTTTTTAAACCCCTCTTTGCTATCTCCTCCACCCTCATCTCCAACAATAAGTCCGAGGAGCTCCTGGACTTCTTTGTCTCTAAGATTGAGACCATCAGATGAACTGCCTCTGCCGCTTCCCTCCCTTCTCCTATTCCACCAGGCCAAACTTCCTCTAAGGTTCCGCCTGCCCTAGCCCTGAACTCGCATCTTTCTCCAGTTTCTCTCCAATCTCTCTTCATGCCCTCTCTGAGCTCAGCTTGTCCATGAGACCCACTTCCTGCTGTCTCCACCCTATTCCCGCTAAACTGCTGACCACCCAACTTCCCTTCCTGGCTCCCATGTTAGTTGACATTGTTAACGGTTCACTCTCCTCAGGCACTGTCCCCCTCTCCTTCAAATCTGCCGTTCTTAACCCTCTCAAAAAAACAACCCTTGAACCCTCCGTCCTTGTAAACTATCGCCCCACCTCCAACCTACCTTTCATCTACAAAGTCCTTGAATGTGTTCTTATCTGCCAAATCCATGCCCATCTTTCCCGGAACTCCATGTTTGAATTCCTCAATCAGGTTTGCCACAGTACCGAAATAGCTGTTATCAAAGTCACAAATAACATCCTGTGAGACTGTGACAAAGATGAACTATCCCTCCTCATCTTTCTCAACCTGTCTGCAGCTTTTGACCCGGTTGACCACTCCATCCTTCTCCAACGCCTCTCCACCGTCGTCCAGCTGGGTGGGGCTGCACTTGTCTGGTTCCATTCTTATCTATCTAATCGTAGCCAGAGAATCACCTGCAATGGCTTCTCTTCCTGCTCCCGCACAGTTACCTCTGGTGTCCCCCAAAGATCTCCTATTTCTCATCTACATTCTGCCCCTCGGCGATATCATCCCAAAACACAGCGTCAGTCTCCACATGCCATCCAGTTCTACCTCACCACCACCTCTCTCGACCCCTCCACTGTCTCTAAATATTCAGACTGCTTGTCCGACATCCAGTACTGGATAAGCAGTAATTTCCTCCAACTAAATATTGGGAAGACCGCAGCCATTGTCTTCAGTCCCTGCCACAAACTCTGTTCCCTAGCCACTGACTCCATCCCTCTCCCTGGCAACTGTCTGAAACTGAACCAGACTGTTCACAACCTTGGTGTCATATTTGACCCTGAAACGAGCTCCCGACCACGTATCTGCTCCATCACGAAGACCGTGTGTTTCCACCTCCGGAACATCGCCGTCTCCGCCCCTGCCTCAGCTCATCAATGGTTAAAACCTCTGCCTCGCTACCTCTCTTACCTCCTTTAAGATGTTCCTTAAAACCTACCTCTTTGACCAAGCTTTTGGTCATCTGTCCTAAAATCCCTTATGTGGTTCGGTGTCAAATTTTGTTTTATAACGCTCCTGTGAAGCGACTTCAGACGTTTTACTATGTTAAAGGCACTATATAAATACAAGATGTTGTTGTTGTTGATTAGTTTGGGATTGAATCCATTCCAATCTAATCCTCTTGTTGACTGATGCTGTTTCCTGCCATCTGGTTGTAGATTGGTATTAACTTTGGAACCTCACCTTTATTTCTATAGCTCCTGACAGGAGATGAATGAGGGGACGTGAGCACAGGGACAGTTGGAGTGGCAGGTTTTATTGGGGCTGTTAGCTGAATGCAGGGGTTTAGGGAGCGAGATCCAGAAGCTGTTGTCTAAAAAGCTGGAGCAGAGAGGGGTGCATCTGAGGGTAGTTGGGAGAGGGATAGAATTGGGGTTTGGGAGCAGAACTCATGGTAGATGCTGAAGCTTCCGTCTCCCCAATTTCACATCGGAGGACGTTTGGTCCCTCCATGATTGATGCTGGTGACAGAGAATCTTTGCGGAGTTGAATTGAGTGTCTGGAAACTCATTGGATAACGTCGCCATGGGGAGAGGGGCGAGGGGGGAATGGGGGAAGAGTCTCCGAGGTAACCATGTGGGTGGGGGGAGAGGCCTTTGTGGGACATGTGTTGGGGGGAAGTGGGAGGTGGAAGCGAGAGAGCGGTGTCAGGGCGATAGACCATGGAGATACAGAGAAGGAGGGAATCCCATTGCAGGAATCGAGCAGTCAGTGTTAATGTCAAACTGTCAGAATCTGGATACAGCACTGAAAGCAAACTGAAGAAAGATGTTTCTAAATTTACATTTAAATAATTTCATAATTTTATTCTGAATGTTTGGTCTGGTAAATAGCATTTGGCTTTACACGAATAAATATGATGAAATTATGGTGTAAATTAAGCCCTCCATTCACTACCAGCAGAAGCCGCACTTTACTGGAAACGGGCATCGGTGAATTTATCTTTGAGAATAGAAGTATTTCTATAGAACTGGAACTGTGGCCACAGATTGATCTGATCACCAATTCACGTCAAGTCAAACCCACGTGAAAAGCTGTTGTTGTCATTTCTGTGTTTGAAGCAGAGACTTTAAATCAGTCGGTGTTCTGCTGGAGAAACTGTACACGAACACACGTTTGTTCATTCCCACTCCTGTCCTTAACCATTCTCCATCCCCCAGTACAGACCCTGGTTTGGAGTTTCCGCTCCGTCGCGCTGGTTTCTCGGCGCAATGTGACCGAAATTGGCGAAACCAGCGCAAAAGATCGCGGAATTTT
Organism: Somniosus microcephalus; assembly: GCF_052327205.1. NCBI lineage: Eukaryota > Metazoa > Chordata > Chondrichthyes > Squaliformes > Somniosidae > Somniosus > Somniosus microcephalus. Next base: position 9,350,306 of record NC_141018.1, read on the forward strand.
AAGCGCCGATTACATTCAGCGCGAATCGAGTTCCCGCGATCTTTTGCGCTAGTTTTATAAACATCGCACGATAAACCGGCCCCGCCCACAAAACAGTCCACGTCCCCAGGGTGAATTAATCACCATGGCGAGTTTCTGCTAATTGCACTCGTGTGCAGGCCTTCGAGGAGGCTCCGGAAATTAAGCTTTCTTTTTTAGGTGCAAGGACACTAATAGGCACCTTTTAAAGGCTTTGGGATATAAGAAACGGACTCCTATACATCAATATAACGAGCAAATGGTTCTGTTTAGTTTTTTTAAGTCATTTTCAGTTATTTCAGCTTATTTTTTGTTAAACCCATTTTCAGCGGTATAAATCAAACTGCACCATGTTACCACTCTTGAATATTTAAAATTACGTTCTAAAACGTTGCCCTGGTTCATGGCAGATTTTACGTTCGGCGATATGTAAATGGCTTTGAGTGCAATCACGAGGAAAAAATCATCTTCTCAAAACGGGCGTAATTTTGAGCTTAAATTTGCGGCCGGATTACCGAGTGCGCGCAAAGCAGAAACTCTAACCCCATCTGTTTGTGATGTTGGTTGAGGGATAAATATTGACCAGGGCACCAGGGAGAACTCCCCTGCTCTTCTTCAAATAGTGCCGTGGGATCTTCTACATTCACAATTTGTGGCCGGATCGCTAACTGCACCCAAAGGGGAATCTCTACTCCATTATCTTCATTTGGATGAACATGCTGGAATATCAGCTGGAATACCTGAGCCCACCATGTGGGGGCTCTTAGGCCCCACGAGTTGGAACTGGCTCAAAACTTAGAGATTAGAATGAAACTAAAGTTGAAGTCTGTTTCCAGAGTGAGGTTCACTCACGAGGAGCTACACGCCTTAGAGGACCTTGGAAAATAGCTTGAATACTCGAACTCTTGTGCATTCTATCCTCCTGTGTTTGGGTCCCATAGGTGGCTCGTGGCTTTTTAGTAAGAGCATCACTGATCATCTAGTGTTGATAGCCCACAATTAAACAAAAACAGAACATGCAGGAAACACTCAGCCAGTCAGGCTGCGGAACAGAGTTAACGTTTCAGGTCGATGACCTTTCATCAGAACTGGAAAAAGTTAGAGATGTAACAGATTTTAAGCAAGTAAAGGGGGGAGGAGGGGAGGAAAGAACAAAAGGGAAGGTCTGTGATAGGGTGGAAGGCAGGAGAGATTAAATGACAAAAGGGATGATGGCGCAAGGCGACAAGAGATGGTAATGGTACAAGTTAAGAAACAAAAGATGGGTCTAGAGGAGGTGTAAATGGGTATGGCAGAAACATCAACAGCTGCCATGTGGAAAATAGGGGCTGAGGTTATGGTCTGAAACTGTTGAACTCTATGTTGAGTTCAGAAGGCTGTAAAGGGCCGAATCGAAAGATGAGGTGCTGTTCCTCGAGCTTACGCTGAGCTTCCGTGGAACAATGCAAGAGGCCGAGGACAGTGAGGTCTGAGTGGGAGTGGAGTGGTGAATTAAAGTGACAGGCCACCGGAAGCTCGGGGTCACGCTTACAGACTGAACGGAGGTGTTCCGCAAAGCGGTCACCCAATCTGTGCTTGGTCTCCCCAATGTAGAGGAACCACATCGTGAGCAGCGAATACAGTATACTAGATTGCAAGAAATACAAGTAAATCGCTGTTTCAGCTGAAAGGACTTTTTGGGGCCTTGGACAGTGGGAAGGGAGCAGTCCCTTCAGAATGCTTTCTGACTTTTTCAGCATTCCGAAGGGACCGCTCCCTCCGCGACACCCTGGTCCACTCCTCTATCACCCCCAACACCCCTTCCCCTCCCCACGGCACCTTCCCGTGCAAGCGCAGGAGATGCAACACATGCCCTTTTATCTCCTCCCTTCCCTCTGTCTAGGGCCCCAACCACCCCTTCCAGGTGAAACAGCGATTTACTTGTACTTCTTACAATTTAGTATACTGTATTCGCTGCTCACGATGCGGTCTCCTCTACATTGGGGAGACCAAACACAGATTGGGTGACCGCTTTGCGGAACACCTCCGTTCAGTCCGTACGGGTGACCCTGAGCTTCCGGTCGCCTGTCACTTTAATTCTCCGCTTCACTCCCACTCTGATCTCTCCGTCCTTGGCCTCTTACACTGATCCAATGAAGCTCAACGTAAGCTCGAGGAACAGCACCTCATCTTTTGATTAGGCACTTTACAGCCTTTGGACTCCACATTGAGTTCAACAATTTCAGATAATAATCCCTGCCCCCATTTTTTCACATGGCAGCTGTTGATGTTTCTGCCATTTGCACCTCCTCTAGACCCATCTTTTGTTTCTTTACCAGTCCCATTACCATCTCCTTCTGCCTTGCACCATCATCCCTTTTGTCATTTAATCTCTCCTGCCTTCCACCCTATCACAGACCTTCCCTTTTGTTCTTTCCTCCCCTCCTCCCTTTCCCTGCCCCTGTACTTGCTTAAAAATCTGTTACATCTCTAACTTTTTCCAGTTCTGACGAAGGGTCATCGACCTGAACCGTTGACTCTGTTTCTCTCTCCGTAGATGCTGCCTGACCTGCTGAGTATTTCCAGCATTTTCTGTTTTTATTTCAGATTTCCAGCATCCGCAGTATTTTGCTTTTGTCCCAAAATTAAGTGTTGGATCAACTCTTCGGAGAAGTTCAATCGCTATCACAACAGGCACATCAGAATTACGAGTGCATCGTAAACTGCCACCCTGTCATCGCATCCTTCGGACGCTCCGTCTCCAGCGCAGGTGAAGGAACCGTCAGCAGGATCCAGTCTTCATGGAACTGGGACTAATAAACCGCTGGGAACCAAAATGATCAAGTTATTTGCTGGCTAAATAGGCTTTTCCATTCTAGGTTTTAATTTCTGCAAATAATATTCTCAGTCCGTGTTTCTCTCTCAATTTCTTCCAAATGAAAACTCTGAGATTCCAGAGGTGCGAAGGTTCGCTGTGCTGGAGTGCGTTCCTCCAGCTGTGCAAGTTTGAACCGCTCACACCAGGGTCCCTAAACCTCAGCTCTGGCCAACCTGCCTCTCCACGACCCAGAGATAGGTCAGTGGGGTGTGTCCCTACGGGGAGGGAGTGAGCACTCCATACCAGGAGAGCAGAAGGTCTGTGCATTCTGTGCGCATTCCCAGGAGCCTAGACTGAGATTCTTAAACTGGATGAAGGGTTTCTGTAAATATCACAAACCTGACTGAGCAAAAAAGTGCATTTACGATGATTTACTTTATATTTTTGGTAGCAGCGTAACTCGTAAATAATAATGTGACAGGAGTGTTCTTTTCACTTTAGTGTTACAGTGTGATTGGGCCACCGGAGACCCCTATCCTGGACCCCAGCAGATGGGAGGACATTTTTTATGCTTTTCATTTCCCCACTCAAGGGGCAGCTCAATAAAGAAACATTAGACAATCCCATCCAGCACTTTAAAGATTCAGTCCCTCCACCACTGGCGCACCGTGGCTGCAGTGTGTACCATCTACAAGATGCACTGTAGCAACTCGCCAAGGCTTCTTCGGCAGCACCTCCCAAACCCGCAGTCTCTTCCACCTTGAAGGACAAGGGCAGCAGGCGCATGTGAACACCATCACCTCCAAGTTCCCCTCCAAGTCACGCACAGCCTGACTTGGAAATATATCGCCGATCATTCATCGTTGCTGGATCAAAATCCTGGAACTCGCTCCCTAACAGCACTGTGGGAGTACCTTCACCACACGGACTGCAGCGGTTCAAAAGGCAGCTCATCATCACCTTCTCAAGGACAACTAGGGATGGGCAATAAATGCTGGCCTTGCCAGCAATGCCCACATCTCAAGAAAGAATATATTAAAAAAATTCTAGAGTTTCTTTTTTATTTCATTCTTCTTGGGAACTTACTGGAAAGGAACGCCCAGCCTCCATGGAGCACAGCAAACCTCAAAGTCTCCTTCACAACATTGTAGTTTTGTACCTCTAAATCAAATTGAAATAAATATGAAAATGATATTTTCCTGTTGGAGCTTTTGCTAAGCTTCGACACTGCTGAAGGTTTGTCTACAAGGTTAAAGGGGGAAGTTTCTGAAAGAGAAAAGAACTTGCATTTCTATAACACCTTTCACAACCTGAGGACATCCCATAGTGTCAGAAAGACAGCACCTCTGACAGTGCAGCACTCCCCTGGAGTGTCAGCCTAGATTTATGTGCTCAAGTCTCTGGTGTGGGACTATGAACCCACGACCTTCTGACTCAGAGGCGAGGGGGCTGCCCACTGAGCCAAGTAAACACGTTCATGGATTTCTGTTCATCTGATGTGGGATATCTTCTCATGACAGGTACATCTGCCTCTTCCCCCTCTGAAAAGTTAATTCATGTTAACAAGTTACACGTTTCCCATTTACTCAAATCACTTTTGCTCCTAGTAAAAAGCATTGGGCGGGGTCTTGCTGGAGTGGGGCACCGAGAGTTAGACTTCTTCCTGCACCCCCCCCCCCGCTCGAAAATCTTTTGCACCGTAACTTGCTGAAAGTGCGAGCTGTAACAGCGTGGCGAGAGCAACGGGGCATCTGGGACCTCCGTGAACGGCGGCACCAACAGTCTATCCTCAACCAATGAGATTCAAGGCTTGAGAAAGAAACAGAGGAAGGACTAAGAAGGAAATAGGGTGAATTAGAGTCAAATCAGGCATAGAAAGAGAAATAGAGGGAAAAATAGATTGGATTGAGAGAGAGCAAGAAAAGAGACACAAAGGAAAAGCAATAAAAAAAATGAAAATTAAATTTTAAATTTTATAAATCTCCAAGGACGTGTAGGAATGAGACTCCACAGTTTCAATTGTTCCCTTCCTGGGCCGGAGAGGTTGAGTGTCACTTTGCAGGCACAGAAATCTCACCACTGAAAGGGTCCTTCTGTTGTTAAATACCAGCCCTAACTTTCTGCGGCGAGTTGAATTTGTATTTACGGCGCAAATCCAGCAATTTCTTGAAACTCAAGGTTTAAGCGTGAGGTGTCGGTGCCGCGAGGCTGACGACGGAATCATCCAGCAACTTGTGGCGATTCGCAACTCACGGGGTTTCTCTGCCTCCACAAGCTGTAAGGCGATTTACACATTAATAACGTGAGCCCATTAAACTCGCCATTATTTTACCTGGAAATTCTGGCCTAATGTCTGAAATTGCAAGTTAAGCGCAACCATCACTTTAGGGATCCTAAATATAAGATAGTCACTAATAAATCCAATAACGCAGCGAGTTGTTGTGATCTGGAGGGTGGTGGCAGCAGATTCAATAATTACTTTCAAAAGGGAATTGGAGAAATACTTGAAGTGGAAAAATCTGCAGGGCTCCGGGGAAAGAGCAGGGAGTGGGGAACTGTGCCGTATGATTCTATGGGCGAAAGATCGGGGACTTTACGTTAGCCGTTACCGTCAGTAAATGGCGAAAGAGCTGGCGGCGGGTTCCGCTGCGTCCGCCATTTTCGTCATCCCGGTGGCGCTGCCGGTAAGTATTAGCCCCCCCCCCTCCCCCGGAAAAGAAAAATGGCGGATTAACAACGTCACCACGGCCAACTTCGACCCTAGCGCTGAGTTCAGCGCTGGGCCATAACCACGCCAGGGAAATCCAGCGTGTAAAGAGACTGACAGAGGCGCTGTCCACACCTCTTAAAGGGATGCACACATCTTTCAGGTAAGTGTATTTAAGCTTTTGGACTGTTTTTTTTAATTTTATTGAAGTAGTGGCTTTCTGCAATAGATGTTAAATGTTTTTTAAGTGTGTAGGAAGTGCTGCTGAAGGATTGCAAGGCCTCGGATGGTAAAGGAAGGTCTCTGAGAAGTCAAAAAATGCTGCAAATACTCAGCAGGTCAGGCAACATCTGTGGAGAGAGAAACAGAGTTCATGTCTCAGGTCAAGATGCTGCCTGACCAAGTGAGTATTTCCAGCATTTCATGCTGTCATTTCAGATTTACAGCATCTGCTCGCAGAGGGAAGAGGAAGAGACAGAAGAGGAAGAAGCTGAAGAGGAGGAAGCAGAAGGAAGGATGCAACCCAGACAGCCCCTTTCTGGCCGCGATATCCAGGATGAAATCATTCGCCTGCGGTCTCAGTGACCACAACTCTAATTCCCCTTCAACATTAGCCCCACACCTTACCTTCCCTCTGTTACTGACCATCACAGCGTCCTCTTGGCCACAATGCTGAAATAAAAGCCACCACAAAGCAAACTTTCCAATCCAACTTTATACATCTATCCATCCAATGTGACATCAAGAAATCAACTCATCACCCGTATGCATTCTTTTAGTGACTGTCTTCTTCTTCACTCTCCTCTCCCCCTTCTTGGTCACCCACTGCCTGGCCAGGCTGCATTTCTTGGGTGTGTGAAATGAGGAAGGCACAAGGGTGGAGCTGTGGTGAGGGGACGGCGAGAAAGCAAGAGGTGCATGCGAGAAGGAGGATAACGTATGAGGATACCAGCATCTTGTATCCTTTCAGCCCCGCCACAGGCCATTCTTGGCAGCCGTGCCCCTGCCAAGAATGGCCAGCACCATCTCCTCCAAGGGAGTGAGGTGAGGCTAGGCATAGGAGATGTGCCTCATGATTGGTGCAGATTATTGGTAGGTGAGTGATTGGGGGTTGTGCATTGAGCAGTGTGTGATACAGTTGGTAGGAGACGGCTTTTGAAGATGCATTCATTGACCTTGAGCAGAGGTCTGAGGTCATGAAGCTTCTTTGGGCACTGGAGCCAGGTGCTGGCAGTGACGGCCTCGGTGATGTGGTCCCACATCCTTCTTTCTGGAGGGCCTCCTGGCCCCTGTGGATAGAGGGCCTGTCTTGCAGTGTTGACCCCTGCACAAAGCTGGAGTGCTGCCTGCGAGGCCCTGGGTGCCCCTTCCCTGGCTTGCATTTGTGTTAGTTGTTGCATTTGCAAAGATAATCCAGAGACCGTAAGCAGAGTTCAGTTCATGTTGCTTTTTTAATGGCTGCCACACACACACACTTCCAGGCACAAGCAATCGAATACCTATACACAATACAATGATAACAGCAGTATCAAACTCCATGTGCTCTGGCCAAGGCAATCGAGTACCTATCACCAAATGTCAGACATAACATTTCCTCCCCCCTCACAGAATTTCAAACATGAAATGTAGTGACAAAGTCCTGTAGGTGGCCAGGGCGAGAACGTGTACGAACAGGCCGAGGTGTGGACTGGTGAAGAGCAGGCCGAAGTGGGGACTGCTGAGGAGCAGGCTGAGGCACATCTGCTTGGGGGTTGGCTGGCTGAGTCACATGTGCATCCCGCCACTCTGGGGGTAAGGCTTCAAATCAAAGCAAATCAACTTTTATCGTCATTGTTAGTGCACAAGTGCAGTACAACGAAATGTAGGCTTGCGGCTCCCGAGAGTGTACATTTAGATTAAGACATTTAAACATTCAACATACATTTGGCTTGTAATACATTAACATAAACATAACCATAATAAAGTGCATTGGCAGACGTGCAGGCTTTAGAGTTTATTTGTGGAGTTCAGTAGGATGACAGCCCTGGGAAAGAAGCTGTTCCTAAATCTGGTCGTACAGGTGCGAATGCATCTGTAGCGTCTCCCAGATGGCAGGAGGGCGAACAGACTGTGGCTGGGGTGGGTAGGGTCTTTGATGATGGACCGTGGCCTCCGTAAACAGCGTTTCTGGTATATGTGCTCTATGGTCGGTAGCCGGGTGCCGGTAATGCGTTGGGCAGTTTTGACTACCCGCTGCAGGGCTTTCCGGTCATAGTAGCTACAGCTGCCATACCATACTGTGATACAGTTTGTCAGGATGCTCTCTATTGTGCAGCGGTAAAAGTTAGAGAGGATCAGGGGTGACAGGTTACATCCCTTCAGCCTCCTTAGGAAATATAGGCGCTGCTGGGCCTTCTTCACCAGAGAGGAGGTATTGAGGGACCAGGAGAGGCCTTCCGTGATGCATCAGGGGGTGCTGGCACCTCCCGAAGGCGGCTGGCATGCCACCAAGAGCCGTCAGTGAGGCAGAAAGTGGCTGGTCCAAGTTGGCGGCTGATTTGGAGAGGGGAGGACCAGAATGGCGCCATCTTATTATTGTGGTGAGGCCTGCGGACTCTGACCCAATCGGAGACTGAGATGTTGGGCGCCTTGGCCCTCTTCGACTGGTCGAAGTGGAGTTTCATCTTCTGCTGCCTAGCGACTATGGCTTGAGCCAGTGGAGCAGGGCTCTGAGCTAGCGAGGGGCGGAGCCTGCCAAGGGGCAGCATGAGCTCACAGCCTAGCATGAGGGATGCGGGTGAGACCCCTGTAGTGGAATGCTGGGAGGCTCTGTAGTGCAGCAGTGTGTGGAGGAGGGCCTTGTCAAACGCACACCCCTGGGATAGGTGTGCTCTGAGGCCATTTTTCAGTGTCTGGTTAAAACGCTCCACCCCCCCCCCCATTTGACTCGGGGTGGTAGTACGCTGTGCAAATGTGACGGATGCCCTTGCTATCAAGGTAAGAGGAGAGTTCCGAAGAGACCATTTGGGGGCCATTGTCTGTGGTGATGGCCTTTGGATGCCCCCAGCGGGAGAAGAGGGACTCAAGGATATCAATGATGACCCGAGAGGTGACGGAGCCCACGGCAGTGACCTCTGGCCATTTTGAGTGCAGGTCATAGGTCACCACTAGGAACCGTTGATGGTGGGGGACACCATGGATCTCCCCGCAGATGTCCAGCTGCAGGTGCTCCCAGGGCTGAGAGGGCCCGGCAAGGGGTTGCAGCGGTGGGAGAGCTTGGTGGCCAGTCTTGCCACTTACAAGGCAGGCTGCACAGTCCTTGACCAGGGACTCGATTTCCCTGTCGATACCCGGCCACCACACTAGGTCTCGGCATCGTTGTTTGAGCTTCACTATGCCCAAGCTGGCGACATCAAAGTGAGCCAACACTGGAGGTGACGTGAGCTGCGATTTGAGGAGGCGAACAGCTTCCGTACAGGCTTGTGACCACACCCAGGGCTCATCCTTTCGCAGGAGCTGGCACAGTGGGGCTATGGTGGCTGAGTACTGGGGCAAAAACTTCAGGTAGTACCCAGTCATGCCAAGGAAGGAGGCAACCTGTGCTGCAGAGCTGGGTTCTGGGATGCTGTGAATGGCATCCACGTTTGACTGGAGTGGGGATATACCATCAGCCAACAACCGAAACCCCACAAATTCGATCTCTGAAACAGCAAAGACACACTTTTCGCCATTCAGTGTGAGCTTGTGTTTTGCTAGAGCTGTGAAAACTCTGTGAAGGCGTTCGTCGTGAGTGGAGGTCGAGGGCCCATGCACGACGATGTCATCCAGGTAGATGGTCTCCCCAGGAATGCCTGCGAGCACAGAGGACATCGGGTGCAGAGCTAAGTCCAAATGGCATCCTGGTGTACCGAAAGACGCCAGCATGTGTCACAAAAGCAGTGAGGTCCCTGCTGCTGGGGTGGAGGGGAACCTGTAGATAGCCCTGTCGAAGGTCCAGTTTCGAGAACAGGATGGAACCATAGAACTGCGCTGTGAGTTCCTCTGACGTGGGCAGTGGATACTTGTCAGGGATTATGGCCTTATTCACTGCTCGAAGATCGACACAGACGCGTAGACCACCTGACTTTTTCGTTGCGACCACCAGGTTGGAGACCCATGGGGAGGCATCAACTGGTTCGATGATGCCGGCTCCAGTAGCTGCTTTAGTTCAGCTGTGACCCCGTCATGGAGAGCAAGCAGGATGCGGCGCAGTGGCTGAATGACAGGGGTAATGGTGGAGTCAACCATGGGCTGGTGGGTGAAGGCAGTCAGGCAGCCCAGACCCTCGAAGAGTGCTGGCCATGTTCGGTGCCACGGTGAGACGACGTGCAGAATCGCAGACCCGCCGGTGCCCAAGAGAGAAAAACCCAGGTCAGTGAAAAGATCCAGTCCCATCAGGTTAACTCCTTGGCGTGCCACATGAAAACAAAAATCTGGCAAAACTTTTGTTCCATAGCGTACAGTGAGGTTGACTGAGCCCACTAGTCCAATTTTTGAATTACCATACCCGCAAAGGGTAATGGAGGGCGCAGAGAGTGGCAGGGAGCTGAAAAAGCGTTTGAATGTGTCCACATTCAGCAGTGAGACGCTGGCACCGGTATCCAACAACAGCGGGATGCACACGTCATTCAGGTTAATTGTGCATGACTTGAAAGCCACTACTGGCCCAGAGCTCATGTTGTGAATGATAGTGCTTGAGGACTGAGAGTGTTCATTTGTAGCAACCGGGGCAGAGCGGCAGACATTGGCAAAGTGATTTTGTTTTCCACAATTGCGACAGGCTTGGCCGCGCGCTGGGCAATTCTGCGCTCTGGTAGCATGTGAACAAGATCCGCAGTTTCCACACTGTTGCCGCGGTAGCGCGCGTTGCTGCTGTCGCGCGAGCATTACCGTGTCAGAGCTGTCGGGGCCGAGGGCGCTGTCACTGGGTGTGTGTGCTAGTTTCACTGCACATTCGGCTGCAGACTCCACTTGAAAGGCAATGTTGACTGCCTGTGACAACGACAGATCGTCGGACTCGAGTAACAGTCTTTCACGCACTCTCACGTTGTTGGTGTGCTCTATTAGTTGATCACGCACCATCTCACCTTGTAGTGCATCGAACTTGCACGAGCTAGCTAACCCCCTCAAATTAGCCATGTATTGATGCACTGACTCACCGAGGAGTTGGTGACGCTGTCTAAAAATGAATCGCCGCAGGAGGGCACTTTGTGGGGCAGAGAAGTGTGTGCTTAACAGAGCCACAGCCTCATTATATGTTTGAATTGAGTCTGCTGTGCCTAATGTCCCAAGAACACGCTGGCCCTCCGCTCCCAAGCAATGGGATAACAGTGCCTTTTTCTGAGCCGTACTCACAGTTTCTAGTCCAAGAGCAATGAGGTAGGTTTCAAAGGACTGTAACCAGCGAACCCATGGGATCGGGGGCTCACCTGGTAGTGCAAGGAAGGGAGGAGGTGGTCGAAGAGAGATTTCAGCCATCCTTGTCGCCAAATGTTGCGTTTTCAAAGATAATCCAGAGACCGTCAGCAGAGTTCAGTTCATGGTGCTTTTAATATGGCTGCCACACACACACACTTCCAGGCACAAGCAATCGAATACCTATACACAAGACAATGATAACAGCACTATCAAACTCCATGTGCTCAGGCCAAGGCAATCGAGTACCTATCACCAATGTCAGACATAACATTAGTGCTGAAGCACTTTCCCATTTTTGAGGTTCGGAAGGGAAGTCAGCTTAAAGAGCTGAAGAATCCCATTAGGACCTCTTTTTAATGGTACATTTTTATTGAAAGGTAGTAAGGGCTGAAAGCTGCATTTTTTCACTGCATTGTAATTTTTATTAGTTCTGAATGCATTGTCCCTTTAATTCATAGCTCCTTTATTTGCCCACAATGCCTTGCGAATGCCACGGCTTTGCTCCCAGAGGCTGTAAGAAGCAGCAACGCCGACTGTGGACGGGAACTTCGGGTCAGTGGCCTCCATTAAAGCCACCAGGAGGGCGTTGCACGGTAAGTTGGCGCTGCGCTCCACATCGCTAACCCCCCGAGCCAATTTTTCACCGGTAGCGCTGCGGCCTTTTTCAGTGGCCATTAACTCGAGTTGCAGGTGAGACCGGTTGGCAATTCTGTTGGCAGATTGGTGCACACAAATTTTTCCCCCATAGAATCAACCAATTCAGGAGAAACTTCTTTACCCAGAGAGTGGTGAGAATGTGGAACTCGCTACCACAGGGAGTTGAGACGAATCATATAGATACATTGAGGGGGAAGATAGATAAACGCACAAGGGAGAAAGGAATAGAAGGTTATGCTGATGGAATGAGATGAAGAGGGGTGGGATGTGAAGCATAAACACCGCCATAGACCTGTTGGGCCTAGCGGCCTGTTTCTGTGCTGTAAATGCTGTGTAATTGTGTGTAAATCACTCTCCTGGAGAGATCAGTGAAGTTCTTGCGGCATTGCTTTGCTGCGCGTGAGGTGAGAGAGATGGCACTAACTGCCCAAACCATCTCCAGCCAGCGATCACAGGTGTCCTCGATGGGCACTTCCCCTCATGGTCAAACAGGAGCTCTGTCCGCGGCCTGTAATTGCCCCAGCTAAGGCTCTGTCAGATTAGGGACTCTGTGCTCAGCAGCCCCAGTCTCTGCCAGTAGCATCGTGCAGCAAGGTTTTAGTTTAGTGGCCGGGCCCTTTAAGCGCTGCAGCTGCTTCCGATCCCCTCCCCCATCCCCAGCGGCACGCTCCCATTTGCCGGGCGGGAATGCCTGCTGGCAGCCGACTCGGAATATACAACTGAGGCTGACCCGGAAAAGTCAGCAGGGTCAGCGCTGGGTCACAGGTTAATGCAGAAATCACCCCGTTCTTCTATCCCCCCCTCACCCCGACCACCCCCCCCTCCGTTCCCCGGCTCCCTGCCCCCCCGTCCCTCCCTGTACCCCCGGTGTCCACTCTGTCACCCCGTTCCTCTATCCCCCCCTCACCCCGACCACGCCCCCTCCGTTCCCCGGCTCCCTGCCCCCCCCCGTCCCTCCCTGTACCCCCGGTGTCCCCTCTGTCACCCCGTTCCTCTATCCCCCCCTCACCCCGACCACCCCCCCTCCGTTCCCCGGTTCCCTGCCCCCCCCCGTCCCTCCCTGTATCCCCGGTGTCCCCCCTGTCACCCCGTTCTTCTATGCCCCCCTCACCCCGACCACCCCCCCTCCGTTCCCCGGTTCCCCGGCTCCCCCCGTCCCTCCCTGTACCCCGGTGTCCCCCCTGTCACCCCGTGCCTCTATCCCCCCCTCACCCCGACCACCCGCCCTCCGTTCCCCGGTTCCCTGCCCCCCCCCGTCCCTCCCTGTACCCCTGGTGTTCCCTCTGTCACCCCGTCCTTCTATCCCCCCATCACCCTGACCACCCCCCCTCCATTCCCCGGCTCCCCCCATCCCTCCCTGTACCCCCGGTGTCCCCTCTGTCACCCCGTGCCTCTATCCCCCCCTCACCCCGACCACCCGCCCTCCGTTTCCCAGTTCCCTGCCCCCCCGTCCCTCCCTGTATCCCCGGTGTCCCCTCTGTCACCCCGTGCCTCTATCCCCCCCTCACCCCGACCACCCCCCCTCCGTTCCCCGGCTCCCTGCCCCCCCGTCCCTCCCTGTACCCCCGGTGTCCCCTCTGTCACCCCGTCCTTCTATCCCCCCATCACCCTGACCACCCCCCCTCCGTTCCCCGGTTCCCTGCCCCCCCCCCCCGCCCCTCCCTGTACCCCCGGTCTCCCCCCTGTCACCCTGTTCCTCTATCCCCCCCCTCACCCCGACCATCCCCCCCCCATTCCCCGGTTCCCTGCCCCCCCGTCCCTCCCTGTACCCCCGGTGTCCCCTCTGTCACCCCGTGCCTCTATCCCCCCTCACCCCGACCACCCCCCCTCCGTTTCCCGGTTCCCTGCACCCCCCCCCGTCCCTCCCTGTACCCCCGGTGTCCCCTCTGTCACCCCGTTCCTCTATCCCCCCCTCACCCCGACCACCCCCCCTCCGTTCCCCGGTTCCCTGCCCCCCCCGTCCCTCCCTGTACCCCCGGTGTCCCCTCTGTCACCCCGTTCCTCTATCCCCCCCTCACCCCGACCATCCCCCCTCCATTCCCCGGTTCCCTGCCCCCCCCGTCCCTCCCTGTACCCCCGGTCTCCCCCCTGTCACCCTGTTCCTCTATCCCCCCCTCACCCCGACCATCCCCCCTCCATTCCCCGGTTCCCTGCCCCCCGTCCCTCCCTGTACCCCCGGTCTCCCCCCTGTCACCCTGTTCCTCTATCCCCCCCTCACCCCGACCATCCCCCCTCCATTCCCCGGTTCCCTGCCCCCCCGTCCCTCCCTGTACCCCCGGTGTCCCCTCTGTCACCCCGTGCCTCTATCCCCCCCTCACCCCGACCATCCCCCCTCCATTCCCCGGTTCCCTGCACCCCCCCCCCGTCCCTCCCTGTACCCCCGGTGTCCACTCTGTCACCCCGTGCCTCTATCCCCCCCTCACCCCGACCATCCCCCCTCCGTTCCCCGGTTCCCTGCCCCCCCCCGTCCCTCCCTGTACCCCCGGTCTCCCCCCTGTCACCCCGTGCCTCTATCCCCCCCTCACCCTGACCATCCCCCCTCCATTCCCCGGTTCCCTGCCCCCCCGTCCCTCCCTGTACCCCCGGTGTCCCCTCTGTCACCCCGTGCCTCTATCCCCCCCTCACCCCGACCACCCCCCCCTCCGTTTCCCGGTTCCCTGCCCCCCGTCCCTCCCTGTACCCCCGGTGTCCCCTCTGTCACACCGTTCCTCTATCCCCCCCTCACCCGAACCCCCCCCCCCTCCGTTCCCCGGTTCACTGGCTCCCCCGCCCCTCCCTGTACCCCGGTCTCCCCCCTGTCACCCCATCCCCCCGATTCCTCCTCTGTCCTTCGTCCCCTGTCCCCCATATCCCCTGTTCCCACCCCACCCGGCCTCCCCTCTGTCCCCTCCATCCACCTCGTTCACCCCCCCCCCACCCCGGCCCTGCCCTATCCCCCCAATTCCCCCCCTTTCCCTCATCCCATCGCTGATCTGATAGCGACCAGTGTTCCTGCAAACGCCCATCTGTGGAAACCCACCTCAGCCGATGAGCGAGCGGTTCGGAAGAGTGGCCAAGCTGTCCATAAAGAAAACCGGATTATCCCTTAAACAATGCCTAAATATCTCCTGCAAGCTGTATCTATCGCCCACTGCTCGGGTCATCCTCTTAGTGTTTGTGTAGAACCAGACTGATTGTGTATTTTATTCTGCCTATTTGAGTTAGAGAAGTAGAAATGTAGTTATTTAGCCATAACACATTCTAACAGCAGGGAGATAAAGTAGCCATCCTGGAAGGGACGGTATGTTAATTCTGGAGCAGGTACTCTGTACATTAATAACCCATTGAAAGTGAAAATGTGGACTGCTGGGTTTACACATGCAGAATGCGCGGCCTCTACTGAGCCCCACTGTGAGAGAATTGACAGCACTATGAATTTTCTCTCGCGGAATATCCATCTCAATTTTTGTCCTTTTCTCTGCCAGGACATTGATTAAAGACTCGGGGAGCACCTGCAGCAACTGATCAATGGTATCTGGCACTTGCCATTGTCAGTAGTGAGCAGTATATATATTAAGGACACAGGGAAACAACAGAACTCACAGACAATGAGCTTGTGATGCACAGCAGGGCGCCGTGGTCACCGACTCGTTTCTATTAATAGAACAAAGCAAAAAGCAGAGCGAGTGGTTTGAGAATTTAGGCGATGCAGTGTTGGATTCCCAAACACTGCTTTGTGACAAATAGGATTAAAGCCCAGAAGCAATCATTTAGTTGGACTCAAGCTGATCTAAGTGACGCTCACCAAATCCCAATTTGACACAACCCAATTTACCACAAACGTCTTCCATTTTAATCTTTGATGACACTCCAACCCATTTTATTTTCACTCAAACTAACGATTGTGGCTAAATAGGGGAGAGCAGGAATTTCGGACTTGGCCCGTTGACTCCAGTTGGTGAGCTGTTTTGATTCTCCATCAAACGCCGATTGTTGAACTGTAACTGGCTCTGAGCTCGGTCACTGAGGGAGACATCTTCCTGCATTCGAAGACATCCAGAAGGAATCTTTGTGCCCTCTCAGGATTTACGACCCGTGAATGGAATGGTGAGCTCGCTTTTGAAATATGCGATTCCTGAGAATGCGCTTTCATTAGCGGGAACAGAACCAAATAGCAGGCCATTCACAGCACACCGATAATAAAGATACTTCAACACGTCCCAAGGCTACCTCAACGGGCTACTTAACAAGCATAGATTTCAAAATGGCCACTAATCCGACTGTGGAATGTGCGATTTGGGAGGATGATGAATCAACCAAGTTTGAGAAAAGGTCATTTTACTGACCAGCCCTTGGACAATTCAGAAACTCTGCTCTGCAGAAAGAGGGGCTCATTTCTGGTGGGGAGAATAGACCTTCAATGTGGAAAGGTGTGGCCGTACATCAATGGAAAGAGCCAACATGGGTATCAAGGAGTAGCAAGAGTTGAAACATAGAAACATAAAAACATAGAGATAGGAACAGGAGTAGGCCATTCGGCCCTTCGAGCCTGCTCCGCCATTCAATGAGATCATGGCTGATCTTCGTCTGAGATCTTAGCTGATCTTACCAGTTCAGTACCCCGTCCCCGCCTTTTCTCCGTAACCCTTAATCCCCTTAGCCTTCAGAAATATATCCAATTCTCTCTTGAAAATATTTATTGAATTAGCCTTCACAGCCCTCTGTGGCAGGGAATTCCACAGGCTCACCACTCTTTGAGTGAAGAAATTCTTCCTCATCTCTGTTTTAAATGATTTGCCCGCTATTTTTAGACTGTGGCCCCTGGTTCTGTGCTCCCCTGCCATTGGAAACATTCTCTCTGAATTCAGCCTGTCCAGGCCTGCCATAATTTTATATGTTTCGATGAGATCCCCTCTCAATCTTCTAAACTCCAGTGAGTACAAGCCCAAACTATTCAATCTCTCCTCGTAGGTCATTCCCGCCATTCCAGGTATCAGCCTGGTGAATCGCCGCTGCACTCTTTCCATGGCAAGAACATCCTTCCGCAGATGGGGCGACCAAAACTGTACACAATACTCCAGATGCGGTCTCACCAGCACCTTGTACAGCTGTAGTAAGGTATCCCTATTCCTATACTCGAACCCCCTTGATATGAAGGCCAACATACCATTTGCCTTCTTAATCGCCTGTTGCACCTGCATGCTCTCCTTCAGTGACTGGTGCACAAGAACACCCAGGTCCCTCTGCACTTCCCCATCTCCCAATCTATTGCCATTTAGATAATAATCTACCCTCCTGTTTTTACCCCCAAAGTGGATAACCTCGCATTTATCCACATTATAGTGCATCTGCCACGTATCCGCCCATTCCCCCAACCTGTCCAAATCGCACTGTAGCCTCCTGACATCCTCATCAGAGCCCACCCCTCCTCCTAGTTTAGTGTCGTCAGCGAATTTGGAAATATTGCATCCAATTCCCTGATCCAGATCATTTATATATATTGTGAACAGCTGGGGTCCCAGGACAGATCCTTGCGGCACCCCGCTGGTCACTGCCTGCCACTCCGAAAACGAGCCGTTTATTCCAACTCTCTGTTTTCTATCCGCCAGCCAGTTCTCTATCCACGTTAATACTTTGCCCCCAATCCCATGAGCCTTAATTTTGCATGATAATCTTTTGTGTGGAACCTTATCGAAGGCTTTCTGGAAGTCAAGGTACACCACATCCACTGGCTCTCCCCCATCTATTTTACCAGTTACTTCCTCAAAAAATTCCAGCAGATTAGTCAAACACGATTTACCCTTTGTAAATCCATGTTGACTCTGTCCGATCCTTTCCCCATTTGTCAAGTGCTCCGCTATTTTATCCTTAATAATGGACTCTAGCATTTTGCCCACAACCGATGTAAGGCTTACTGGTCTATAATTCCCTGCTTTCTCTCTACCCCCCTTTTTAAATATTGGGGTAACATTAGCTACCCTCCAATCCACGGGTACTGTTCCCGAGTCAATGGAGTTCCGGAAGATGATCCTTAGAGCATCTGCTATCTCCAGGGCCACCTCCTTAAGTACCCTAGGATGTAGTTTATCAGGCCCCGGGGATTTGTCGGCCTTCAGTCCCCTCAACTTACCCAACACCATATCCCTAGAGATACTAATTTCTGTCAGCTCCTCCCTCTCATTAGTCCCTATGTTTGCCGATATTCCTGGGAGGTTATTTGTGTCCTCCTTTGTGAATACAGAACCAAAGTATGAGTTTAATTGGTCTGCCATTTCCTTATTCTCCATTATATATTCTCCCGAATCGGACTGCAAGGGACCGACTTGGGATTTTACCAGTCTTTTCCTCCTGATATACCGATAAAAGCTTTTGCAGTCTGTCTTTATGTTTGCTGCAAGTTTACTTTCGTATTCTATTTTCCCCTTCCTGATTAATCCCTTTGTCCTCTTTTGCTGTATCCTGTACTGCCCCCAATCTTCCGGTCTGCTGCTTTTTTTTGCCAGTTGATATGCCCTTTTTTTTGATTTTATGCTGTCCCTAATTTCCCTCGTTATCCACGGTTGAGCCACCTTTTTAGGTTTATTTTTATGCCAAACCGGTATAAACATGTTCTGGAATTCTTCCATTCTATCTTTGAATGCTTGCCATTGTCTATCCACTGTCAATCCCCCCAGAAACACCACCCAATCAATCTTACCCAATTCCCGTCTCATACCCTCGTAATTCCCTTTATTTAAGTTCTGGACCTTAGTCTCTGATTCAATTTCCTCACTCTCCATCTCGACTGAGAGCTCGATCATATTATGATCGCTCTGACCCAAGGGGCCTCGTACAAGAAGATTGTTGATAAGTCCCTTCTCATTGCACAATACCCAGTCTAAAATGGCCTGATCTCGAGTCGGCTCCTCGACATATTGGTCCAGATAACCGTCCCGAAAACATTCCAGGAATTCCTCCTCCTCAGAATTTTTACTAATTTGGGTAGTCCAATCAATATGTAAGAAGAGTACCAGGGTAAGGGATGGGTATAAAGTAGTAGCGCAACAGATATATGGCCAGGAAGTAAAGAAGGGGTTAAAGATATATGGAAAACTCAGTGCACTAACAGAAAGATGACAGCAGGGATGTAACAAGTAAGAAAGAAAGAACTTGCATTTCTATAATGCCTTTCGTAACCTTCAGATGTCCCAAAGCACTTTGGAAGTGTAGTCACTGTTGTAATGTAGGTAAACACAGCAACCAATTTACACACAGCAAGATCCCACAAATAGCAATGAGCAATTAACTAGTTTCAGTGATGTTGGTTGAGGGATAAATGTTGGCCAGGACACCAGGAGAACTCCTTACTCTGCTTCAAATAAGGGTGTTGGATCTTTTACACACACTTGAGCAGGCAAACTGGATATTAGTTTAACGTCTCATCTGAAAGACGGCACCTCCAACAGTGCAGTACTCCCTCAGCACGACACTGGAGGTGCTGAAGTCTTTGACTGGGGACAGAACCCACGACCTTCTGACTCAGAGGAGGGGGGGGAAGAGTTACCACTGAGCCCAGCTGAAGTCAAATTGAAATGTTCTACAAATTACATTAATGCATCATAATGGGAGAGTGAACATAACTTCCATCAGACACATCATCCTCTCTGTTATGTTCATAAATAAATAGACGTTTTCATTATGAACAGCTAGCTTGAGCTAGTCATTTATTCAGCCATGTGGACTAGTGTACAGGCATCCATCTTGACTACTGCCTTGTGGGTAGCCCACTACTAAACATACAGCTCCACCTAGTGTACCATTCTAGAATGACATGTTACTGATCATTACATCCCCCTTCCTTAGAGGTTAAACAAAATCAATATCAATCAATCATAATGACATAAACATCTTCACAACAGTCAACACATTTTCAAAGCTTTACTTTATGAACTCTAAGCTTTTCATTCTTTTATTATAGTTTTCTTTGTACTCAAAGATTAAGTCTATCAGGCTTTTTTACTTCACGTGTGGATCTTCTCAGCACAGATAAGTCTGATGTGTTTTCATGAGAGCCTGTATGTGTGTTTGTGTTAGATTGTTCTGGTGGTGAGTGACAAGATTCAGTTGCGGCATTGTCATCGATTTGCTCTTGGATAGTTTCTTGTGTTTTCAGGAGGGAACGGCGGTTCCTCCTGAGAATCTGTCCTTCCTCAGTTCTAACGGTGTATGACCTTGGTCCTACTTCCTCAAGAACTGTAGCTTTCCTGTTCCATGCATTTGGGTCCTCAATCCTGACAACATCATCCCTTGTCAATGGTTTCAGAGTTTTGAATGACTTGTCATAGTGTGATTTCTGTTTCAGCTTTAACAGTTGAAGTCTCTGTCTTAGTTCCTTACTCTGCTTTTCTTTTGCACAGCAGGGTAGCGTGGTGCGCAACTTGCGACCCATTAGGAGTTCAGCAGGTGAAGAACCAAAGTCTAAAGGGGAGGCTCGGTAGCTCAGCAGGGCGAGATAAGGATCAGACTTGCTTTCTGTTGCTTTCTTCAGTAGCTGTTTGAGAACTTGAACACCTTTCTCTGCCTTACCATTCGACTGAGCATACAGAGGACTGGATGTGACGTGTTGAAAGTCATAATGTGCTGCAAACTGTTGCCACTCCTTACAGTTAAAGCACGGACCATTGTTGCTAACGGCAATCCTGGGAATTCCATGTCTGGCGAAGATGGATTTAACATGCATTATGACACTGCTTGCTGATGTGCTTGAGAGCAGCGCCATCTCAGGATAGTTAGAATAGTAGTCAATCACTATTAGATAGTCTTTACCATTCAAATGAAAGAGGTCCATACCAACCTTTTGCCATGGTGCTGTTGGTAAGTCAGCTACTATCATTGGTTCCTTTGCTTGTTTGTTTTGGTGTTTCTGACATGTCTCACATATGCCTATCATGTTCTCAATGTCCTTATTTATGCCAGGCCAATAAACAGTGTCTCTTGCTCTCCTTTTGCATTTTTCAATTCCGAGGTGTCCCTCATGAATCCTTTTGAGCATGTCTTGACGTAGAGCCTGTGGAATGACTATTCTGTTCTGTTTTAGTAATAGCCCACTTGCGACACTTAACTCTGACCTGATGTGATAGTACTTTGAACAGGAACCTTTTGGCCAACCATGATGAATGTTCTCTATTCCTGTTTGTAACACTGTATCTTTTCCTGTTTCTTCTGCTATTTGCTTTGATTTTGTGTCTGACACGGGCAGCGCAGCAGTGACCATACTCACATGAACATCCACGTCTTCCTCAGTAGAGCTCACATGACTCATTATGGGTGCTCGGGATAGTGCATCTGCTAACACTATGTGTTTGCCTGGTGTGTAGATCAGTTCAAAGTCATATCTTTGCAGCTTCATCATGAGTCGTTGAATCCTTGGAGACATCTCATTCAGGTTTTTTTTAATGATGGCAACCAGTGGGCAGTGGTCTGTCTCAACTGTGAAGGTGGGAAGTCCATATATGTAGCCATGGAACTTTTCTAGTCCAACTACCAAGCCTAGACATTCCTTTTCAATCTGGGCGTATCGACACTCAGAGTCAGTCAGAGACCTGGAGACATAGGCAACAGGCTTCCAATCTTCACCCTCTGCTTGTAGCAAGACCGCGCCTAGGCCATCTTTTGATGCATCTGTTGACACTTTGATTCTCTTTGCTGGGTCAAAGAAGGTGAGTACAGGTGTGGTTGTCAGCACTGTTTTGATGTTCATCCACTCTTGTTCATGTCTTTCTGTCCATGCGAACTCATTTGTTTTATGTAGCAGGTCTCGCAGACAGGCTGTCTTGGCTGACAAGTTAGGAATGCACTTTCCAATGAAGTTTATCATCCCCATGATGCGTAGCACTTCTTTTTTGTCAGTGGGTCGGGGGGCATGTTGAGTATGGCGTTTACTTTTTCCATATCTGGCTCTATTCCTTTACCAGATAGATTATCTCCTAGGAAAGTGACTTCCTGGACGCCAAACTGACACTTGGCTTTGTTGAGCTTCAGTCCATTCCGGCGTATGCTCTGTAGCACTTTAGTCAGTCTCTCATTGTGTTCTTTCAGTGTGGAGCCCCAGATGATGATGTCATCAACATAGACCCGAACTCCTTCCAGACCTTCAATTATGTGTTCCATCGCTCTATGAAAGATTTCAGATGCAGATATTATCCCGAAAGGCATTCTGAGGAAACAATACCTGCCAAATGGTGTGTTGAAGGTACAGTATTTGGTGCTCTCTTCATCCAGTTTTAGTTGCCAAAATCCTTGTGAGGCATCGAGCTTTGTGAAGTATCTGGCACCTGACATTTCACTGGTGATTTCTTCTCGCTTGGGAATCTGGTAGTGTTCACGTTTTATGTTTGCATTTAAGTCCTTTGGATCCATGCATACTCTTAGATCATTGTTCTTTTTCTTTACACATACCATGGAGTTAACCCAGTCTGTTGGCTCTTCGACTTTCCTGATGGCTCCTAGTGTGGTCATTCTGTCCAGTTCGTTCTTGAGCCGGTCACACAGGGGTGCTGGTACTCTCCATGGAGCATGTACCACTGGCTGAGCATTCTCCTTTAGCTGGATCTTGTAAGAGAATGGTAGAACTCCAAATCCATTGAACACATCCTGGAAATTACTCACTACAGAATCCACTGAGTCATCTGGTCTGCTTATGGCACAGTTTATACGGTAGACTCTCTTGACCAGTTCTAAGTCCTCACAAGCTTTGTCACCTAGTAGTGAATCAAGTCCTTCAGCCACAACAGAAAACATGAGATGATGCACTTTGTCTTTGACTGTCACTTTAAGTCTGCATACACCTAAGCTATCTATTTTCTGTCCATTATAGTTCTTCAGTAGTACTGACATTTTCTGTATTTTGGGCTTTTCTTTCATATTTTTAATGTCACTCATACTGATTAAGTTTGCTTTTGCCCCAGTGTCTAGTTTCAATGTAACTAATGCTCCATTTACCTGCAGTGGCATCATCCATTTGTCCTCTTTTACTGCATTAACTTTATGTTCAGCATTGTCCATTCCTGAGGGCTGCACATTTTCTGTATCCTTTTCGATATTGTCACATGACACCATTCCTACAAAAAATGTCTCACTTAAATCAGTGTCCTCAATCACATTGACTTGTTGCCCTTTCTTTGTTTTTACTTTTGAAAAGCATTGTTTGGCAAAGTGATTCTTTCCATTACATTTTGTGCACATTTTTCCAAACGCTGGGCATTGTCTTGACTGGTGCTGGTAACCACAATGTTTACAATTAAAAATTCCATCCTCTGATTGCTTTGCATTTCTGTTCTGCCCATTTTTCTTCCCCTTGTAGGACATAGCACCGACAGCAGCACAGTCACTCATTACAGTCGCATTATTATTAATTTCACTGAAAGTCTTTGCGTGCTGTTGAGCTAGCTCACTGGCATGGCATATTTTCACAGCATCCTTCAATGTTCGTTCGGTTTCTCTCAACAAACGTTCCCTGACTTTTTTTATCATGAATACCAAACACAATCTGGTCACGAATCATGGATGATTTCAGTTCAGAGAAATTACATGTCTGTGCTTTCAGTTTCAGATCGGTCACAAAGCTATCAAAAGCCTAATTTTGCTGCTGTGTCCGTGAATGGAACACGTACCTCTCAGAGGTCTCGTTCTTTTTGGGAGAACAATGTGTATCAAACTTCTTTAGCACATCGTCCATTTTTTCTCTGTCCTCCTCTTGATCAAATACAAACGTATTAAATACCTCTATCGCCTGCGGGCCTGCAACCATGAGCAGTAACGCTATTTTCCTTGCATCTGGCTTTGTACCGAACCCGATGGCAGCAATATAGAGTTCGAATTGTTGTTTGAAAGTCCGCCAATTGCAGTCGACATTCCCCATGAGTTTCAAACCCTCCAGTGGCTTCAAATTCTCCATGTCATGTTTCACAATATTCAGCAGATACTACCACTTCTGGTACCATGTTATGTTCATAAATAAATAGACATTTTCATTATGAACAGCTAGCTTGAGCTAGTCATTTATTCAGCCATGTGGACTAGTGTACAGGCATCCATCTTGACTACTACCTTGTGGGTAGCCCACTGCTAAACATAAAGCTCCACCTAGTATACCATTCTAGAATGACGTTACTGATCATTACACTCTCATTCCTCCCTGCTCTTATAGGTAAAGGCTAAACTTGGATATAATTAGATGTGGAAGTGTGGAATTGATGGTAAACTCTAGATGCCACACTCTTTACATGCAAGCTGTGGGAGGGCTGTTTGGGAGGGTGAGTGTGTTAGGCGTGGGGCGTGCAAAGATTGTGGGGTGGGGGAGATCAAACTATATTATTCAGATATTCTATGCTTTGTATGATACATTGGGTCAACATGTGCACGCCACAATTGTGCAAAAATGTGCAAGTGCATCTGATGAAAAAGCAGCATCCGATTGGATAAGCCTGCTTATTTATTAATAATATATCATCTGTTCTACTCCCCGAGTAGGGAGATCCCAGGAACCTCATCAATGCACCAACTATCATCACCCCCACTAAAAACACACAGTGCAGGAGCTTAACTAACTGGTTACTGAGGACGCAGAGGGCGAGTGACAGAGCGCTGATGAGGAACAGGTAGCAGTGGAGGAACTACAAGAGGTCCAGGATGTTGAATGCTCCTCCTGTGTGATGCTATAGATCTTAGTGAGCCTGCTTTCTGACAGAGGCTGATACACCACCAACACTGTACTGAGGAGTCATTTGTCTCCTTGCCCATATACACTGGCATCTCCTATACTCGTTGCTCTATGAGAGATCAGTGCGCCTCCAGGGGTGGCAGTACAGCATGCTGGTGGTGGCTGGAAAGTTGAGGGAGGAATTGATCTTGAAAGCTAGTATCAGTAATGGTGACCATGGAACTATTGGATTGTCGTAAAAACCCATCTGGTTCACGAATGTCCTTTAGGGAAGGAAATCTGCCGGCCTTGCCCGGTCTGGCCTATATGTGACTCCAGACCCACAGCAATGTGGTTGACTCTTAACTGCTCTCTGAAATGGCCCAGCAAGCCACTCAGTTGTAACAAACTGCTACAAGAAACAATAATAAGAATAAAGGCAGACGGGCCACCCGGCATCGACCTAGGCACCGGATTCAGACACAACAAAGGCAAGCCCAGCCCAGTTGACCCTGCAAAGTCCTCCTCACTAACATCTGGGGACCTGTGCCAAAATTGGGAGAGCTGCCCCACTGACGAGTCAAGCAACAGCCTGACACAGTCATACTCACAGAATCATACCTTTCAGCCAATGTCCCAGACTCCTCCATCTCCATCCCTGGGTATGTCCTGTCCCACAGGCAGGACAGACCCACCAGGGGTGGCAGCATAGTGTTATACAGTTGGGAAGGAGTGGCCCTGGGAGTCCTCAACATTGACTCCGGACCCCATGAAGTCTCATGGCTTGAGGTCAAGCATGGGCAAGGAAACCTCCTGCTGATTACCACCTACCGCCCTCCCTCAGCTGATGAATCAGTACTCCTCCATGTTGAACACCACTTGGAAGAAGCACTGAGAGTAGCAAGGGTACAGAATGTACTCTGGGTGGGGGACTTCAATGTCCATTACCAAGAGTGGCTCGGTAGCACCGCTACTGACCGAGCTGGCCGAGTCCTGAAGGACATAACTGCCAATCTGGGCCTGCAACAGGTGGTGAGAGAACCAACACAAGGGAAAAACCTACTTGACCTCGTCCTCACCAATCTACCTGTCGCAGATACATCTGTCCATGACAGCATTGGTAGCAGTGACCACCGCACAGTCCTTGTGGAGACGAAGTCCCATCTTCACACTGAGGACACCCTCCGTCGTGTTGTGTGGCACTACCACCGTGCTAAATGGGATAGATTCATAACAGATCTAGCAGCTCAAAACTGGGCATCCATGAGGCGCTGTGGGCCATCAGCAGCAGCAGAATTGTATTCCACAACATTCTATAGCCTCATGGCCTGGCATATTCCTCACTCTACCATTACCATCAAGCCAGGGGACCAACCCTGGTTCAATGAGGGGTGTAGAAGAGCATGCCAGGAGCAGCACCAGGTGTACATAAAAATGAGGTGCCAACCTGGGGAAGCTGCAACACAGGACTACATGCATGCTAAACAGCGGAAGCAGTATACTATAGATAGAGCTAAGCGATCCCACAATCAACAAATCAGATCAAAGCTCTGCAGTCCTGCCACACGAATGGTGGTGGACCATTAAACAACTAACAGGAGGAGGAGGCTCCATGAATATCCCATCCTCAATGATGGTGGAGCCCAGCACGTGAGTGCAAAAGACAAAGCTGAAGCATTTGCAACCATCTTCAGCCAGAATGCTGAGTGGATGATCCATATCGGCCTACTCCTGAGGTTCCCACCACCACAGAAGCCAGTCTTCAGCCAATTCGATTCACTCCACGTGATATCAAGAAACAGCTGAGCGCACTGGATGCAGCAAAGGCTATGGGCCCCGACAACATCCCGGCTATCGTGCTGAAGACTTGTGCTCCAGAACTAGCCGCGCCTCTACCAAAGCTGTTCCAGTACAGGTACAACACTGGCATCTACCCGACAATGTGGAAAACTGCCCAGGTATGTCCTGTCCACAAAAAGCAGGACAAATCCAATCCGGCCAATTGCTGCCCCATCAGTCTACCCTCAATCATCAGCAAAGTGATGGAAGGTGTTGTTGACAGTGCTATCAAGTGGCACTTACTCACCAATAACCTGCTCACTGATGCTCAGTTTGGCTTCCGCCAGGACCACTCGGCTCCAGACCTCATTACAGCTGAATTCCAGAGGTGAGGTGAGAGTGACTGCCCTTGTCAGCATTTGACCGAGTGTGGCATCAAGGAGCCCTAGTAAAATTGAAGTCACTGGGAATCAGGGGGAAAATTTTCCACTGACTAGAGTCATAACTAGCAAAAAGGAAGATGGTTATAGTTGTTGGCGGTCAATCATCACAGTCCCAGGACATCGCTGCAGGAGTTCGTCAGAGCAGTGTCCTAGGCCCAACCATCTTCAGCTGCTTCATCAATGACCTTCCCTCAATCATAAGGTCAGAAGTGGGGATGTTCGCTGATGATTGCACAGTGTTCATTCCATTCGCAACTCCTTAGATAATGAAGCAGTCCATGCCTGCATGCAGCAAGACCTGGATGACATTCAGGCTTGGGCTGATATGTGGCAAGTAACATTCGCACCACACAAGTGCCAGGCAATGACTATCTCCAACAAACAAGAGTCTAATCACCGCCCCCTGACATTCAATGGCATTACCATCGACAAATCCCCCACCATCAACATTCTGGGAGTCATCATTGACCAGAAACTTAACTGGACCAGCCACATAAATACTGTGGCAACAAGAGCAGGTCAGAGGCTAGGTATTCTGTGACAATTGTCTCACCAACTGACTCCCCAACGCCTTTCCACCATCTACAAGACACAAGTCCAGAGTGTGATGGAATACTCTCCACTTGCCTGGATGAGTGCAGTTCCAACAACACTCAAGAAGCTCGACACCATCCAGGACAAAGCAGCACACTTGATTGGTACCCCATCCACCACCTTAAACATTCACTCCCTCCACCACCGGTGTACCGTGGCTGCAGTGTGTATCATCTACAAGATGCACTGCAGCAACTCGCCAAGGCTTCTTCGACAGCACCTCCCAAACCCGTGACTTCTACTGCCTAGGACAAGGGCAGTTGGTGCATGGGAACACCACCACCTGCGAATTCCCCTCCAAGTTACACAGCATCCTGACTTGGAAATATATCGCTGATCCTTCATCGTCACTGGGTCAAAATCCTGGAACTCCCTCTCTAACAGCACTGTGGGAGTACCTTCACCACACGGACTGCAGCGGTTCAGGAAGGCGGCTCACCACCATCTTCTCAAGGGCAATTAGGGATGGGTAATAAATGCTGGCCTTGCCAGCAATGCTCACATCCCAGGAAGGAATAAAAAATAATCACTGGGATGGTGTGTAACTTGGAGGGGAACTTGGAGATGTGGTGTTCCCATGCGCCTGCTGCCCGTGTCCTTCTAGGTGGTGGAGCTCGCGGGTTTGGGAGGTGCTGCTGAGTGGCTGAGAATAGACATGATGATATGGGGAGTATCTGATGTTGGCACAACTGCATTTGGCACGGGGCAGACTGTCGAGATGGTGGGTGACGTAATAAAGACTCACTACGCACTTGGTTGTACATAAGGCAAGGCTTTAATCGACTTGTAACAAAACATGGAGGTCTAGTTAGTAGCCACTAGCTTCCTGTTTCCAGACTGTCTCTGGCCAAGCTGGGCCCACGCCCTAGTATTTATACTCCTCGGGCGGCACCCTCAGCTGGCCGTTCAGCAGTACTTCCTGAGTTACTTCTTGTAGAAGTTGCGATTTATGACAGTGGGTGTGCTTGCAATTTAAGATAGGTTGGTGAAAGATGTATTCTTAGCCAAAGTATGGTTAAAGTATCAGTTTGGGGTGGGTGAGAAAGAAAGGCACACTTCACTGCACGCGTTGGCTGGAATATTAGACACAGGCATTCGTGCGGCACAGGGGAGGGTGGGCTACACACAACCTTGCGATCTAAGCTCTGCCCCTATCTTGACTGGGCTGTGAGGGAGCTTGGCCTGCAGCATACTCGGCTGGGGGTCGTAAAACCAGCTCTTAAAGGGCTGCAGCTCACCATCAAAGAAGGGGAGGTTGTGACGGCGGCAGGGTAGAAATTGGTCTTGGACGGTCCCACTAAACGGGCGCTAGTGAAACGGCCCACCCGATCTCCATTGATGCGGAAGGTTTGGGCCTCCCTGTGGAAGGTGGGTGGTCCTCTTTGGAATTTATCACAGCCTCGAAAAACACCCAGGAGGGAGGCCAGGACCTTTGTGAGCAATTTTGCCACACGTGCTCCTGACATCTATCTAAAAATGAGGGCATGGAAGTATTACTCTTTTATTGCCTAAGTGCCAGCTTGGCTCAGCTGGCAGGACACTTGCCTCTGAGTCAGAATGTTGTGGGTTAAATCCCCACTCTGGACTTGAGAACACGAGCTCAGCCTCAGCTAGAGTACTGCGTGCAGTTCTGGTCACCACATTACAGGAAAGATGTGATTGCACTAGAGAGGATACAGAGGAGATTTACAAGGATGTTGCCAGGAGTAGAGAATCTTAGCTATGAGGAAAGACTGGATAGGCTGGGTCTGTTTTCCTTGGAACAGAGGAGGCTGAGGGGAGACCTTATTGAGGTGTATAAAATTATGAGGGGCCTAGATAAAGTGGATAGAAAGGACCTATTTCCCTTAGCAGAGGGGTCAAAAACCAGGGGGCACAGATTTAAAGTAATTGGGGGAAGGTTTAGAGGGGATTTGAGGGGAAATTTCTTCACGCAGAGGGTTGTGGGGGTCTGGCACTCACTGCCTGAAAGGGTGGTAGAGGCAGGAACCCTAACCACATTTACAAAGTACTTGGATGTGCACTTGGGATGCTGTAACCTGCAGGTCTACGGACCAAGAGCTGGGAAGTGGGATTAGGCTGGATAGCTCTTTGTTGGCCGGTGCGGACACGATGGGCCGAAATGGCCTCCTTCCGTGCTGTAACTTTCTATGATTCTATGTAAGCTGAACTAGAACAGAGAAGGCAAAGAGGAGATTTAATTGATAGTTTAAAAATTAAGTTTAAAATTATGAAAGGTGTTTATCAGGTGATTAGAGATTCCTTTGGTTGGGGAATCAACGACGAGGGATCATCAATTTTAAATTATCACTGAATGAGGTGGGAGGTTCGGAGTCATTTCTTTATGAAGAGGATTGTTGGAGCAGGGCTGTTTTGCCACAGGGAGGGGTATATATGAGTTGTATGTGTAGACTGTATATCGTAGGTTGATGTGTAGATTGCATATATAGGCTGTATGTATAGACTACATATAGGTTGTATGTGTACATTGGTATTAGAATTTTACCTGTCTTTACAGAGGAATGGAAGAGAGGTGAAACTAAATCAAGGAGCAGATTTCCAGGGTTGGTTCGAGGAGGAGCTATACAATGTTCATAACAGATCTAAACTAGGCTAACGCATCCATCCATAATTATAAAGAGAAATGAGTGAGGCTGGAAGTAGCAGAGTTAATCATTTGCCAGATTCAGGAGAGAGCCTGGGCAAGTTGACAAACACACCTCCATTATTTGAAGAAAAGGATTAACAAACGTACTTGGACTATAGAGTGGTCAGTTTAGTATCAGTCACAGGGACAACCTTTAAAACTATTTGAAAGGATTTAGCATGGAAATAACTGGAAAAGTACAACTTGCCCAGGTCGGTTCAGGAAGGGAGGTCACGCTTAATTAACTTTCTCGATGTTTTTGAAGGTATTACTGCCGTATTTGACAAGAATAATGCAGTGGGTGTTATAGACCTGGACTTTCAAAAGGCTTTTGACAAGGTTCCACATCGGAGATTAATGGCTAAGGTGATAAGTCATGGAATGGGTGGCAGAGCAGGGCTCTGGGTAGAAGCCTGGCTTAGAAACGGGAGACAGAGAGCAGTCATGAGCAGGAAAAATATTGACAGCGGGGCTCCTCATGGATTGCTCTTGGTGCTGCTTCTAGTTATAATATTCGTAAGTGACTTGGACAAGGGTATCAACATCAAGAGGTCCAAGTTTTTAAGTGGCATAGTGGTTAGCACTGTTGCCTCACAGCTCCAGGGACCCGGGTTCGAATCCGGTCCTCGGGTGACTGTCTGTGTGGAGTTTGCACATTCTCCCCGTGTTTGCGTGGGTTTCCTCCGGGTGCTCCGGTTTCCTCCCACAGTCCAAAGATGTGCAGGTTAGGTTGATTGGCTATGATAAAATTGACCCTTAGTGTTAGGGGGATTAAATACGTGGGGTTACGGGGATAGGGTGGGATATGTGTTGGTGTAGGGGTTATGGGGATCGGGGGTGGGATATGTGTCGGTGCAGGCTCGATGGGCCGAAATGGCCTCTATCTGCACTGTGAGGTTTCTGTGATTTCTGTGATTAAAATTGGAGTAGCGAACATGATGAGGACAATTGGGGAGGTCCAGTCGTTACGTGTGGTAACCTCATAATCACATTTGTTTGGAGTGCATTAACAATGCTGCTACACACACAGACCAGAGAAATTCTTCCCCCAGTGTCAGCAGATTCAGAGGATTTGCATCTTTCCGGAATTTGGGTCAGTAGCTGATAAATACAGGATAGGGTTTTGGGGCTTCAGGTACAAGAATTATTGGAATCATCAACCCAGTGTATTGCTGCAGTGACAATAGGCAAGAAACTTGAGCACATAATCTAGGCTGACACTCCAGTGCAGCACTGGGGGAATGCTGCACTGTCGGAGGTGCCGTCTTTCAGATGAGACGTTAAACCGAGGCTCCATCTGCTCTCTCAGGTGGATGTTAAAGATTCCGTGGCACTATTCAAAGAAGAGCAGGGGAGTTATTCAGGTGCCCTGGCCAATATTTATCCCTCAACATACATCACTAAAATAGATTATCTGGTGATTATCATAGTGCTGTTTGTGGGATCTTGCTATGCGCGAATTGGCTGCCGCGTTTCCTACAAAATAACAGTGACTGCACTTCAAAAGTGTAAACTGCTTTACGATGTCATGAAAGGTGGTTTTTAAATACAAGTTTGTTCTTTCTTTCACTTAATACTCTCCGACGCCAAGCCTTCCCTCACATGTCTACAGGGAATGCAAGTCCCTCATGCCTCTCTCTCCCAGGCAGGGAGCTCCAGCACTCTACAACTTGGAAACCTGGAAGCCTAGAACATCACCGAGAATTGTCACACGTTGACTTAACCTTCCCGATTAACTCAGTTGCGCGGGTGAAGCTAAATCGCGTGACAATCTTCTCTCAAGCTGAGTGAGGCTCCCAGTAATACAACAACATAACCAGTCAGGGCCATTCTGTGGCCAACACTTGTGGTTTTGTGAACGGTTTATACATTTCGCTCTATTGTGTTAACACAAACAATTGTCTAGGAAGGGGGAGCGACCGAGATTAAACATTTTCTCCATTTCTGTGAATAAAAACAATAAATCAAAATAATGAATTGTATAATGAGACTGAGAGTATTGACAGTGCTGCTACACTTTGGCTCCCTCAGGTCTCTACTTGCTCTGCTAATTGGACCAATAATCTACACATAGCCCACGCTATATCCATTATTGATTATAACATCGGGCATAAGCACGCAAGTGCTGTAACTTCAGCCATGATATATATGAAAAAATATAAGCAACACAAGTTGATGAGGCAATAAAAATCACAATCAAAGAACGGGAGTTGATTTCTAGAAGACTAGAATACACCAGCAGGAAGATGATGTTAAACTTATACAGAACCTTGGTTAGACCCCACTTGGGGCATGATGTACAGTTCTGGTCTCCATGTTATAGATACTAATGTTATTGAAGCACTGGGGAAAGTGCAGAAAAGATTTACAAGGATGTTACCAGAATTGAGAGGAAGCAACTATCAGGAAAGACTGACCAGGCTGGGGATCTTTCATCTGTTACAGACGAAGACTAAGAGAAGACCTGATAGAGGTCTTTAAAATAATGAAGGGGTGGATGTGGAGAAACTGCTTCCACTTGTGGGTGAGTCCAGAACAAGGGGGCAGAAACATAAGATAGTCACTAACGGACCAAATAAAGAAAGAGTGGTGAGAAGTACGTGGAACTCGCTGCCACGTGGAGGGGTTGAAGCGGGGAGCATTGATGCACTGAAGGGGAGGCTTGATGCATGCCATAGGGAATAGAGGCATGGGGGGGGGGAGGGCAGGGTAGGAGGAGGTAATTAGAGTGGGAGGAGGCTCGTGTGGAGAATAAACACCAGCATAGACCAAATGGCCTGTTTCTGTGCTGTAGATTCTATCTTAATACTTTGTACCTGAATACTAAAACCCAATCAAATCATTACCAAAAGGAAAATACACCTTAATTACTAAATCCCAATTAAAGCTCAGTATTATTAATCCAGTAACATAACCACCACACTACTGTATCGGAGCATTAAATATTTGGGCTGCCATATAATTTTTTTTGTATTCATTCACGGGATGTGGGCGTCGCTGACAAGGCCAGCATTTATTGCCCACCCCTAATTGCCCTCGAGAAGGTGGCGAGCCATTTCAGAGGGCAGTTAAGAGTCCACATTGCTGTGGGTCTGGAGTCACATATAGGCCAGACCGGGTAAGGACGGCAGATTTCCTTCCCTAAAGGACATTAGTGAACCAGATGGGTTTTTACAACAGTCCGGTAGTTTCATGGTCACCATTACTGATACTAGCTTTTCATTCCAGATTTATTTAACTGAATTTAAATGCCCCAGCTGCCATGGTGGGATTTTGAACTCTTCTCTCTGGATTATTAGTCCAGGCCTCTGGATTACTAGTCCAGTGACCTAACCACTATGCTACTTGTGTCCCATTGTGGGGTTTGGGGGTAATGATCTGTAACGCTCCCCTGTCTAATGCGTTTTTCTTCTATCTCTCCCCTGCACTCAGGGCTTGAAGCCCAGTCACTGAACTAAAATGTGAAGATAATATAGGGAAATAGTTCCCCTTTATGGACAGTCGTACATTCAGCTGATGCCTGTACTCTCAACTCTGGTTAGAACGAACCTCACATCTACCTGGAGCAGGCAGGAATGAAGCAAATTTTCATCAGTTATTTTTTTCCCTTGGCCGATCAAACTGGCACCACAGCCGTGTGAAAAAGGCATCTATTTGCGATTCAGCCGGATTGTTCCAGGCTGCATGTTTTGAAATGGGCCGCGATGCAGTATATAAAGAGACAAGAACGTCTTTGTCTGATTCACGTTAAACAGCCAAAAATCAACACAGTGTCCCCTTTTAACTTAACCCAAACCTTGCAGAATATTTTACATCGTTTCTTGAAAGGCAGTGGGGATATTCCAGAACACTTGTGAGAGGTGATCGGTCAAGATTGTCTATCACTGGTCAGTTTGATCACTTTTGTAGAAACACTCAGCACACAATATTACGGGTCGCATGGAGTTAAAGGAATAAACCTTTACATAGAGTGTTACCACTCTCAAATGATGCAGAGTATTGGAGAGTTTCAGCAGAGTTGTTTTCGAGCGTAATTATTATTTTTGTGTTCACACAATGAGTGGCCTGTGGGTCATTAGCAGTTACAGAATGAAGACTGCGTAACCAAGGAGACCTTCAAGCTCTGAGTGCAGAGGAGAGGTGGAAGAAAAACACATCAGACGGGGGAGCGTTACAGATCGATACCACCAAACCCCGACAATGGGACACAACAAGGTTTTCTCTTCCCCATATTCTTTCTCTGTTGGTGAACTAAAAATACCTGGGGTTGAACTAACCAGGGCAGACTGCTGGGGCCGAAAACGGCACGCGTCTCCTATGGCCCTTCATATGCCAGGCACATTATATGGCAGCCTAAATATTCAAATATTTAATGCCCCCATACAGGTATGTTACTGGACTAATAATCCAGACTATATGAGTTCCACTTGCCTGGATGAGTGCAGCTCCAACAACACTCAAGAAGCTTGGCATCATCCAGGACAAAGCAACCCATTTGATTGGCACCCCATCCACCACCTTAAACATTCACTCCCTCCACCACCGGTGCACCGTGGCTGCAGTGTGTACCATCTACAAGATGCACTCGCCAAGGCTTCTTCGGCAGCACCTCCCAAACCCGCGACCTCTTCCACCTAGAAGGACAAGTGCAGCAGGCGCATGGGAACACCACCACCTCCAAGTTCCCTTCCAAGTCACACACCATCCTGACTTGGAAATATATCGTCGATCCTTCATCATCGCTGGGTCAAAATCCTGGAACTCCTTCCCTAACAGCACTGTGGGAGCACCCTCACCACACGGACTGCAGCAGTTCAAGAAGGAGGCTCACCACCGCCTTCTCAAGGGCAACTAGGGATGGGCAATAAATGCTGGCCTTGCCAGTGACGCCCACACCCCATAAACGAATTTTTAAAAATCCCAACATGGCAGAATAAGAATTTGAATTCAGTTTTTTTTAAAGTCTGGAATTAAAAATGAATAATTGGAACTGTTAAACCTGTTTATTTGGTCCTTATTGTGGTCTGTATTGAGCTGATATTAGGTTAGCTAATTGGTAACGTAAGTGTTGTGATTAGTTGTTGGTATTAACCTGTGGCATTTGTGTAAATTAAGACAATATACATTTGAGCTGACTGAAAGAGGTTAATCCTGAACTGCTAGTGGCCAGAGGGTGTGAAAGGACAGGAGATTGTGGAGTTTAACCTCGGGGGAAGTTCAGCCGTAAGGTGCAGATGGCCTAAGTTGCTGTGTTTCATTTCATTAAACTTCTAAGAGAAACCAGTTTAATATGAGAGACATCTGGTGTGTGGCACCTACATGATGTGGGAGGTCCTGATTGTTCATGTGTCTGGGATGACCACACACATCCCAAGTCTCTCTAACTGTTTGAGATCAAGCTCAAGGTTTGAGCAGATGACACTCCATCACATTCGAAGGCTGAAGAGTTTGTGGATTGCTGATTGCAGGATGAGACAGAGTGTGTTAGTGAGGAAAGGAAGTGGGAGGACCATTCCCCAGAGTAGGACAAGGTGACGAGAGATAGTGTGAAGAGTCCTGAGAGTGTTGAATTGACACAGAAGTATTCAGCAATGAATGCTTGTGACAACGAGAGCAACTTGAGCAGAAACAGGGTACCATAGAGCAAATGGTTACTAAAGATGGGGGGGGGGTGCAGTACAGAAACACAGTAGTAATAGGAGTTCCATAGTCTGGGGAATAGATAGTTGAGGGTCCACTTTAAGGCCCACTGGGAGCTCGATCTGCCACATGTAAATGGGTTCAAGGGGCCATGGTTAACCACTCTGATTCATTTCCCCAGCATCAGCTCCAAATCCATCCCTAATCATTACCACCACTGTAACTGTGGGTAGGAGCTGCAGGAATGTATCCCTCGGCCAGATACCACGTTGAGGGGGCCATGTTTGTGTGCTACTACTGAAGGCTGGTGTTGCTTTGCCTGCTTATTGATGTCTTTAGTACTTCAGAGGTGCATCAGGACTTTTGTGCTTGTTTTACTCAGCCTTGCTTTGTACTGGAGGTGTGGGTTTTCCAATGGTACTTATGCTATGAAGAGGAGGAGGGGGACATGGAAGAGGCTGGATTGGAGGCTCTTATAGTCAGGCATCACCGAGGTGGCTCTTCCCTACAGGCCCATCCCTACTCACCAAGGTGTTATGTCTGACATTGGTGATAGGTACTCGATTGCCTTGGCCTGAGCACATGGAGTTTGATAATGCTGTTATCATTGTATTGTGTATAGGTATTCAATTGCTTGTGCCTGGAAGTGTGTGTGTGTGGCAGCCAGTATAAAAGCACCATGAACTGAACTCTGCTGCCGGTCTCTGGATTATCTTTGAAAACGCAACATTTGGCGACAAGGATGGCTGAAATCTCTCTTCCACCACCTCCTCCCTTCCTTGCACTACCAGGTGAGCCCCCGATCCCATGGGTTCGCTGGTTACAGTCCTTTGAAACCTACCTCATTGCTCTTGGACTAGAAACTGTGAGTACGGCTCGGAAAAAGGCACTGTTATCCCATTGCTTGGGAGCGGAGGGCCAGCGTGTTCTTGGGACATTATGCACAGCAGACTCAATCCAAACATATGATGAGGCTGTGGCTCTGTTAAGCACACACTTCTCTGCCCCACAAAGTGCCCTCCTGTGGCGATTCATTTTTAGACAGCGTCACCAACTCCTCGGCGAGTCGGTGCATCAATACGTGGCTAATTTGAGGGGGTTAGCTAGCTCGTGCAAGTTCAGTGCACTACAAGATGAGATGGTGTGTGGTCAACTAATAGAGCACACAAACAACGTGAGAGTGCGTGAAAGATTGTTACTCGAGTCCGACGATCTGTCGTTGTCACAGGCAGTCAACATTGCCTTTCAAGTGGAGTCTGCAGCCGAATGTGCAGTGAAACTAGCACACACACCCAGTGACAGCACCCTCGGCCCCAACAGCTCTGACACGGTAATGCTCGCGCGACGGCAGCAACGCGCGCTACCGCGGCAACAGTGTGGAAACTGCGGATCTCGTTCACATGCTACCAGAGCGCAGAATTGCCCAGCGCGCGGTCAAGCCTGTCGCAATTGTGGAAAACAAAATCACTTTGCCAATGTCTGCCGCTCTGCCCCGGTTGCTACAAATGAACACTCTCAGTCCTCAAGCACTATAATTCACAACGTGAGCTCTGGGCCAGTAGTGGCTTTCAAGTCATGCACAATTAACCTGAATGATGTGTGCATCCCGCTGTTGTTGGATACCGGTGCCAGCGTCTCACTGCTGAATGTGGACACATTCAAACGCTTTTTCAGCTCCCTGCCACTCTCTGCGCCCTCCACTACCCTTTGCGGGTATGGTAATTCGAAAATTGGACTAGTGGGCTCAGTTAACCTCACTGTACGCTATGGAACAAAAGTTTTGCCAGATTTTTGTTTTCATGTGGCACGCCAAGGAGCTAACCTGATGGGACTGGATCTTTTCACTGACCTGGGTTTTTCTCTCTTGGACACCGGCGGGTCTGCAATTCTGCACGTCGCCTCACCGTGGTGCCAAACATGGCCAGCACTCTTCGAGGGTCTGGGCTGCCTGACTGCCTTCAGCCACCAGCCCATGGTTGACTCCACCATTACCCCTGTCATTCAGCCACTGCGCCGCATCCTGCTTGCTCTCCATGACGGGGTCACAGCTGAACTAAAGCAGCTACTGGAGCCGGCATCATCGAACCAGTTGATGCCTCCCCATGGGTCTCCAACCTGGTGGTCGCAATGAAAAAGTCAGGTGGTCTACGCGTCTGTGTTGATCTTCGAGCAGTGAATAAGGCCGTAATCCCTGACAAGTATCCACTGCGCACGTCAGAGGAACTCACAACGCAGTTCTATGGTTCCATCCTGTACTCGAAACTGGACCTTCGACAGGGCTATCTACAGGTTCCCCTCCACCCCAGCAGCAGGGACCTCACTGCTTTTGTGACACATGCTGGCATCTTTCGGTACACCAGGATGCCATTTGGACTTAGCTCTGCACCCAGCTGCTTCCAAAAGGTGATGTCCTCTGTGCTCGCGGGCATTCCTGGGGTGGCCATCTACCTGGATGACATCGTCATGCATGGGCCCTCGACCTCCACTCACGACGAATGCCTTCACAGAGTTTTCACAGCTCTAACAAAACACAAGCTCACACTGAATGGCGAAAAGTGTGTCTTTGCTGTTTCAGAGTTCGAATTTGTGGGGTTTCGGTTGTCGGCTGACGGTATATCCCCACTCCAGTCAAACATGGATGCCATTCACAGCATCCCAGAACCCAGCTCTGCAGCACAGGTTGCCTCCTTCCTTGGCATGACTAGGTACTACCTGAAGTTTTTGCCCCAGTACTCAGCCACCACAGCCCCACTGCGCCAGCTCCTGCGAAAGGATGAGCCCTGGGTGTGGTCACAAGCCTGTACAGAAGCTGTTCCCCTCCTCAAATCGCAGCTCACGTCGCCTCCAGTGTTGGCTCACTTTGACGTCGCCAGCCCCACCCTCATCACCTGCGACACGTCCGCTGCAGCTGTGGGGGTGGTGTTATCGCAGATACAGAATGGAGTGGAGAAACCAATCGCCTTTGCCTCCCGAGCCCTTAGCCCCACCGAACAGAAGTACTCAGTAGACGAGTGTGAGGCGCTAGCGTGCGTCTGGGCATGTGAGCGGTGGCACCTGTACACGTATGGCTGTGCCTTCACCCTGCGAACCGATCACCAGGCTCTCACTGCCCTGCTGTCGACAGCCGGCACGGGCCATAGACCACTGCGTCTACACCGCTGGTCTGACTGCCTCCACCAATACAATTTCAGTCTCCAGTTCACACCAGGACGTGACAATGTTGTTGCAGATCTGCTCTCCCGCACTGTCTCTGCCCCAGCCCCACTCGTCGGGTCTGAACATGTGGAACAGGATATCGTCCAGATGCTGCACACGCCTCTCCAAACCACAGTCTCTCTCCAGGAGCTCAAAGAGGCCTCTGAACAGGATCCGGCCCTCTCCCAGCTGTGCACCTTCATCAGAGATGGCTGGCCTCGCAAGGTGCCTGAGGAACTGTCTGCCTACTCCAGAGTTAAAGAAGAGCTCTCCTGCTGGAATGACTCCTGTGTTGCACGTGGGCTCTGCACTGTGGTCCCAAGTGCCCTTCATGCGCGTGTTTTATCCATGGCGCATGAGGGCCACTTGGGCATAGTGAAGCTCAAACAACGATGCCGAGACCTAGTGTGGTGGCCGGGTATCGACAGGGAAATCGAGGCCCTGGTCAAGGACTGTGCAGCCTGCCTTGTAAGTGGCAAGACTGGCCACCAAGCTCCCCCACCACTGCAACCCCTTGCCTGGCCCTCTCAGCCCTGGGAGCACCTGCAGCTGGATGTCTGCGGGGAGATCCATGGTGTCCCCCACCATCAACGGTTCCTAGTGGTGACCTGCACTCAAAATGGCCAGAGGTCACTGCCGTGGGCTCCGTCACCTCTCGGGTCATCATTGATATCCTTGAGTCCCTCTTCTCCCGCTGGGGACATCCAATGGCCATCACCACAGACAATGGTCCCCAAATGGTCTCTTCGGAACTCTCCTCTTACCTTGAGAGCAAGGGCATCCGTCACATTCGCACAGCGTACTACCACCCTGAGTCAAATGGGGGGGTGGAGCGTTTTAACCAGACACTGAAAAATGGCCTCAGAGCACACCTATCCCAGGGGTGTGCATTTGACAAGACCCTCCTCCACACACTGCTGCACTACAGAGCCTCCCAGCATTCCACTACAGGGGTCTCACCCGCATCCCTCATGCTAGGCTGTGAGCTCATGCTGCCCCTTGGCAGGCTCCGCCCCTCGCTAGCTCAGAGCCCTGCTCCACCGGCTCAAGCCACAGTCGCTAGACAGCAGGAGAAGATGAAACTCCACTTCGACCATTCGAAGAGGGCCAAGGCGCCCAACATCTCAGTCTCCGATTGGGTCAGAGTCCGCAGGCCTCACCACAATAATAAGATGGCGTCATTCTGGTCCTCCCCTCTCCAAATCAGCCACCAACTTGGACCAGCCACTTTCTGCCTCACTGACGGCTCTCGGTGGCATGCCAGACGCCTTCGGAAGGTGCCAGCACCACCTGATGCGGGATTATACGGACCTAACCCGCAAGCCTTACCCCCAGAGTGGCGGGATGCACATGTGGCTCAGCCAGCCAACCCTCAAGCAGATGTTGTGCCTCAGCCTGCTCCTCACCAGTCCACACCTCGGCCTGTTCGTACACATTCTCGTCCTGGCCACCTACAGGACTTTGTCACTACATTTCATGTTTGAAATTCTGTGAGGAAGGAGGAAATGTTATGTCTGACATTTGGTGATAGATACTCGATTGCCTTGGCCTGAGCACATGGAGTTTGATAGTGCTGTGATCATTGTATTGTGTATAGGTATTTGATTGCTTGTGCCTGGAAGTGTGTGTGTGTGGCAGCCATATTAAAAGCAACATGAACTGAACTCTGCTGACGGTCTCTGGATTATCTTTGAAAACGCAACACAAGGTCTATAGACCAAGAAGGTCTCACTTAGATTTCTCTGCACTTCACTGCCTCAAAACACTGTACTCCCTCCCGTATGCCTTGTTAACCACCTTATCTACCATCCTGCTATCTTCAGGGATCCCGGATATGCACTCCAAGGTCCCTCTGTTTGTCTATACTTCTCAATATCCTACCATTTATTGTATTTTCACTTGCCTTGTTAGCCCTCCCCAAATGCACTATCTCAAACTTCTCCAGATTGAATTCCATTTACCACTTATTTGCTCACCTGACCAGTCCATTGATATTTTCCTGCAGTCTACAGCTTTCTTCCTCACTATCAACCACACGGCCAATTTTCGTATCATCTGCAAACTTCTTAATCATGCTCCCTACACTGAAGTCTAAACCATTGATATATACCACAAAAAGCAAGGGACCTAGTACTGAACCCTGCAGAACCCCACTGGAAACAGTCTTCCAGTCACAAAAACACCCGTCGACCATTACCCTTTGCTTCCTGCCACTGAGCCAATTTTGGATCCAATTTGCCACTTTCCCCTGGATCCCATGGGCTTTTACTTTTCTGATCAATCTGCCATGTGGGACCTTGTCAAAGCCTTGCTAAAATCCATGTAGACTACATCATGAGTAGATTTGAGTCCGACTATTCACACTATTGGTCAGTAGTGTTGTAGCGGTACCGCCGAGTGTCTCTTACTTATTATACATAATTTCCTTTAACTATGTTTGTATAGAGTTTGCATGTACGGGGCGTTGCCCCTTTAAGAACGTGTACGGGGCGTTGCCCCTTTAAGAACGCGACCTAACGCGATGACGTCACATCGCACAGCACGTGACCGCCCTAAGCGCGGGCAAACGCGATGACGTCACGTCGCACATCACGGGACTGCCGAGTCCGTCCTCGTGGTGTCCCCATTCGGGTAAGACCTGTTCCACGTCTCTCCTACACCGAGCCTTGTTGTTTTCTGTACTTTGTCAAATCCTTCATTAAAGACCTGT
Organism: Somniosus microcephalus; assembly: GCF_052327205.1. Taxonomy (NCBI): domain Eukaryota; kingdom Metazoa; phylum Chordata; class Chondrichthyes; order Squaliformes; family Somniosidae; genus Somniosus; species Somniosus microcephalus. The sequence continues at coordinate 9,391,587 of NC_141018.1, forward strand.
TGGATTGTTTCTCCTGAGTCGACCTCAGTGATTTGGTTAGGAATACGCCTATTCCTACATTGTCCTGTTTTTACCACACAATTAGACCTGTTTGGTACTTTTTTGCACAGTGTGAAATATTGTTCACCATCACCACATTTAAGTTCCACATCCATGCAGTTTTCCTAAAACAATCCAAGCTAGTGTCAGATTATTGGATTCCAGTTAACGAGCAGAGTTAAAGTGAGGCGCAGAAACCAATCTATATGTAATTCCTGGAGTTAGATTTTGAGGAGACTGGCTCATTGGTGATTTGATCTATTAACTACACATTCAGAACGGGTTAGCTCACAGGTGATTGTTAATCTGTGTGAATATTGATTAAAAACAACCAGTGAATATCATTTGTCTTTGATTTACCCATCATCACCTCATCATAGAAACAGAACTAAGTTATTGCTTATTATATAACTGTCAATGCTTCCTCACATTCTTCTATAATGTTCTTCAAAGACACAGGCATAATATTTACACCACTGTCATGTTAATGTTCCCAGCTCTGTCCCTCCATCACCTCTCTCAACCTCTCCGCTGCCTCTATGCAGTCAGACTGCTTGTCCAACAAAATGAACATTAGCAAGACAGAAGCCATTGTCTTCGGCCCCTGCCACAAGTTCCATATCCTTGCTCTGACTCCATCCCCTTCCCTGGCCACCATCTCAGGCTGAACCACATGGTTTGCAGCCTTGGCGGCCTTTTAGACTCCAAGCTGGGCTTCTGACCCCCATCTTATCTTCAACATAAAGACTGTAAACAACAACAAAGAATTTAAAATTCTCATCCTTGTTTTCAAATCGCTCCATGGCCTCGCTTCTCTCTATCTCTGGAACCTCCTACAGCCCTACAACCCTCCGAGATCTCGGCGCTCCTCCAATTCTGGCCTCTTGCACATCTCCGATTTTCTTTGCTCCACCATTGACGGCCGTGCCTTCAGCTGCCAAGGTCCAAGCTCTGGAATTTCCTCCCTAAACCTCTCTGTTCTCCTTTAAGACACTCCTTAATACCTCTTCACCTGTCCAACTATCTCCTTATGTGGCTTGGTGTCAAATTTCTTCTGAAAACGCTCCTGTGAAGCACCTTGAGACATTTTACTATGTTAAAGGTGCAATATAAATGCAATTTGTTGTTGTTGTTTACCTCATTAATATCACCCACCAGTGCCCCAACTTGGCCCTTCCGCTGCTGAAACCCTCAGCCATGCCTTTGTCACCTGCAGACTCGACTATTCCAAGGCTCTCCTGGCTGCCTCCCATCCTCCAACCTCGGTAAACTTCCGTCCATCCAAACCTCTGCTGACCATATCCTCGCTGACCTACATTTGTTCTTGGTCCTCCTAAACCTCAAGTTTAAAATTATTTTCCTAGGGATAAAAATTGGGTAGCGCCCGGGCGCTGTTTTTAGCACCCTGAAAAAGTTAGCGCCCCCCGCGGCCAATTTTCCCAGGTAGCGTCCCGAGAGGGAGGAGGGGCGCTACTGGAAGTGCCCGGCGTCCCTCTTGGGGCGCTGCGAGCCAATATTGTGCTGCGGTACTGTAGGCCTTCCTCCCCTTATTACAGGGGAGGGGCCTAACACAGCGCGTCACGGCACCCAGCTGGGCCACCAGAGATCGGGAGTGCCGGCATACGAGCCCGGCACTCAAGAGGAGTGCCGGGTTCATGGAGAGCAGCCGGCACCCCATGGGGGGGTTTCACGGGGGCCAGGGACAGCAACGGGGGCAGGTGCTGGCAGGTGGCTAGCAACAAAAATGGCCGCCTGCCACCTCCCCTTTAACTAGCGCCGCCCTGGCTGCAGGTAGGCCCCCTGATCCCGGCGGACATAACATCCGGTGGTAAGTTGGGGGGCGTCACCCAATATTACAGCCAGGGCACGAGCGGGGCGCTGCGCACGTGGCGCTTGTGATGAAATATTCCATTCACCACTGCCTGTGACTGAGATCGGTTTCAGTGTCATTTCCCTTCCCCCAGACCTCATTGTATTGTGTACTGGAATGTGCTGTATTGTATACTGGAATGTGCTGGAATGTGCTGTGTGTAGGGCTCCGCCCATACCTGGCCCCGTTTGTAAGCTAGCTTCAGTCTGGCCTCAGTCTCCAGAAGGAAGACATCTCTCTCTCTTACGTGTTACTTTCTAAGTTAATAAAAGCCTTGTTTTTGTTCTGCTAACTTCGAGTCTCGGAATTATTGAGGCACATCAATTTTATTAACTTATTTTTCAACACTATGGATCAACTCCTGAAACCCGAACGTTTGGATTTGGATCAACATGCTCCGGACACATCAGCACGCTTCGGACACTGGTTTGAGTGTATGGAATTCTTCCTGGACAATTCCGCAGCCGTCAAAGACGCTACGGACGCTGCGAGGATGAGACTCGGAATTCTGCGGAATTGGGTAAGCCACCGGGTTTACCCCCTCATCCAAGACGCCGAGACGTACCTGGCCGCCTGCGACATCTTAAAGGCACATTACCAGCAGCCTACGAATGAGGTGTATGCTAGGCACCTGCTCGCTACCCGCGCACAGCGACCTGGGGAATCGGTGGAGGAGTTCCGAAGCACCCTGAAAATTCTTGGCAAAGACTGCAAGTGCCGAGATGTAAAAGCCGCAGTGTACACTGACGAGCTTGTTCGCGATGCCTTCATCACAGGCCTCAGCTCCACTTACATCCGGCAAAGACTGCTGGAAAAAACGGGGTTGGACCTGAAACAGGCTGCGGACACCGCGCGATCCCTGGATGTGGCCCAGAGAAACTCGGACGCCTACTCTTCAGCCCGCGCCGTCCACGCCGCCACGTGTGCACCGAGGGCGCCGCCATCTTGGAAGGCATCTTCCCCGCCCGACAGCCCGACACCGGCTGGGCCCCGCTCTCCCCCCAGAAGCCCTACGACAGCCGCGACACGTCAGGGACCCAACTGCTACTTCTGCGGGCAGCCAAAGCACACCAGAAACCTGTGCCCGGCGAAAGGCACCACCTGCTTTAAGTGCGGTAAGAAGGGGCACTTCGGGAAGATGTGCAGAGGGAACCCCGCCGGAAAACCAACCGCCGGAAAACCCGCCACCGCCGCGTGTGCGCCGTGGGAGCGGCCATCTTGGACGCCATCTTGCCCGACCTCGTGGGGTCCGCCATCTTGTGAGCAGACAGCGTGGACGCCATCTTGTATCGATCAGGGCCCTACAGTGGCATCGGTCACAGTGGACCAGACCAGGCCGCACCCGCTATCCAGATCAATGGTGGACATCGAGGTAAACGGGTGCCGGGTTAAATGCTTAATTGACAGTGGAAGCACGGAGAGCTTTATCCACCCAGAACTGGCACAACAACTCTCCCTAAAGGTGGTCCCTACTCAGGGTACCATCTCTATGGCTGATAAAACCCAGACATCGACCATTCTGGGTTACTGCACGGTACAATTGTGCGTTAACGGAACTGTATATGATAATTTTAAAGTATTAATCATGAAGAACCTATGTGCGAGCGTGATCTTGGGCCTGGATTTCCAGTGCAACCACCAAAGCATCACGCTCAAGTACGGTGGGTCCCAGCCGCCCCTCACAGTGTGCGGTCTGGCTACCCTGAAGGTAAAGCCGCCTTCGCTATTCGCGAACCTTACCCCTAATTGCCGGCCAATAGCGACCAAAAGCAGGAGGTACAGCTGGGAGGACAGGCGGTTTATCGCGACCGAGGTAGACAGGCTCCTGAAAGAGCGCATTATTGAACGCAGCAACAGCCCGTGGCGCGCCCAAGTGGTAGTGGTAAGGGGTAGCGAGAAGAAACGGATGGTGATCGACTATAGTCAAACGATCAACAGGTACACCCTACTAGACGCCTACCCGCTACCCCGCATATCAGAAATGGTGAACCAAATCGCCCAATACCGGGTGTTCTCCACCATCGACCTCAAGTCAGCGTACCACCAGCTCCCTATCAGACCAGAGGACCGCCCGTACACCGCCTTCGAGGCAAACGGACGCCTCTACCAATTCCTCAGAGTCCCCTTTGGGGTGACGAATGGGGTCTCGGTCTTCCAGAGGGAGATGGACCGCATGGTCGATGACCACCACTTGCAGGCAACCTTCCCCTACCTCGACAACGTCACCATCTGCGGTCACAACCAGCAGGATCACGACTCGAACCTCGAGAGGTTCCTGAAAACCGCACAAAAACTCAACCTCACCTACAACGAGGACAAGTGCGTTTACAACACCACGCGCCTCTGCATACTAGGCAGCGTGGTGGAGAATGGGGAAATCGGGCCAGACCCCGACCGATTGCACCCCCTACGGGAGCTGCCCCTGCCCAACACTCCCAAAGCCCTGAAAAGGTGCCTGGGGTTATTTTCTTCTTATTCCCAATGGGTCCCCAACTACTCCGACAAAGCCCGCCCCCTCTTGAAAGCATCCTCTTTCCCGCTCTCTGCTGAGGCCCACGCCGCCTTCAAAAGCATTAAGCAGGATATTGAGCGGGCCACGCTACAGGCAGTGGACGAGAACACTCCATTTCAAGTGGAAAGTGATGCGTCTGACTTCGCCTTGGCGGCCACCCTCAACCAGGCGGGGCGGCCCGTAGCTTTCTTCTCGAGGACCCTCCAAGGGCCCGAGATCAGACACTCCTCCGTGGAAAAGGAGGCCCAAGCCATCGTGGAGGCAGTGCGCCACTGGCGCCACTACCTAGCCGGCAAACGCTTCACCCTACTTACCGACCAGCGGTCGGTAGCGTTTATGTTCAATAATAAACAGAGGGGGAAGATTAAAAATGATAAGATTCTTAGGTGGCGGATCGAGCTCTCCACCTTCGAGTACGACATCATTTACTGGCCAGGGGCCCTTAACGAATCCCCTGACGCCCTCTCACGAGGGATGTGTGCCATCGCCACCGGGGATCGGCTACAGACCCTCCACAACGACCTCTGCCACCCAGGGGTCACGCGGCTGTTCCACTTCATAAAGTCCCGTAACTTACCCTACTCGATTGAGGAAGTTCGGTCCCTGACCAGGAACTGCCGCACTTGCGCTGAGTGCAAGCCTCGGTTCTACCGCCCAGATAGAGCCCACTTAATCAAAGCTACACGGCCCTTTGAGCGGCTCAGCTTAGATTTCAAGGGCCCCCTCCCGTCCGTCGACCGCAATGTTTACTTCCTGAACATTGTGGACGAATACTCCCGGTTCCCATTCGCCTTCCCCTGCCCAGACATGACCAGCGCCACGGTCATTAAATGCCTCAACAGCCTGTTCTGCCTGTTCGGTATGCCGAGCTACATCCATACGGATAGGGGGGCGTCCTTCATGAGTGAAGAGCTACGCCAGTACATGCTGTCCAAGGGGATCGCCACGAGCCGTACCACCAGCTACAACCCCTGGGGTAACGGCCAAGTGGAGCGAGAGAACGGGACAGTATGGAAAGCAGTCACTCTAGCTCTAAGGACCAAGGGCCTCCCTATCTCCCGCTGGCAGGAAGTCCTCTCAGATGTGCTCCATTCGATACGGTCGCTATTGTGTACGGCCACTAATACCACGCCTCATGAACGAATGTTTGTCTTTCCCCGGAAATCCACCTCAGGCGTATCCATGCCGTCATGGCTCTCCACCCCAGGTCCGGTACTCGTGCGAAGGCATGTGAGGGGCCACAAGACGGACCCTCTCGTGGAGCCAGTACACCTACTCCACGCCAACCCCCAATACGCATATGTCCGGCACGCCGACGGAAGGGAGGACACCGTGTCCATAAAAGACGTCGCCCCAGCCGGCATCGACAACAACCATGGCAATAGCGGCAACGACGACCACAGCAACTCTTACCCACCCACTACTCTTTCATCACCCCCGGAAGAACACCGACCAACGGCACCCCCACCAACTACCCCTCCAACAACCCTGGCGGCACCCCCGGCAGAGACCCAGGAGGCTACCGGGGACACCCAGCCGACACCCGCGGCACCGCAACAGCCACGTCGGTCGCAGAGGACTATCAAACCCCCGAACAGACTAAATCTATAGAAGGGGTGAATGTGATGAAATATTCCATTCACCACTGCCTGTGACTGAGATCGGTTTCAGTGTCATTTCCCTTCCCCCAGACCTCATTGTACTGTGTACTGGAATGTGCTGTATTGTATACTGGAATGTGCTGGAATGTGCTGTGTGTAGGGCTCCGCCCATACCTGGCCCCGTTTGTAAGCTAGCTTCAGTCTGGCCTCAGTCTCCAGAAGGAAGACATCTCTCTCTCTTACGTGTTACTTTCTAAGTTAATAAAAGCCTTGTTTTTGTTCTGCTAACTTCGAGTCTCGGAATTATTGAGGCACATCAGCGCTAATGGTTAGCATCACCGTTAACCTCCCGCTGAATTTCGCGGGAGGCGTTAGCGGCGTCGCGCCCAGGCGCTAGTTGCTTTGTGCCCCGTTAGTGCGGGCACTAACGGGAGGTGCAAATTAACCGAATTTAGCCCCCCTAGTGTTTAAATCCTTTCCTTACACTTGCCCTTCCCAATCTTAGTAACCTACTCCACCCATACAACCCACTTCAAATTCTCAGTTCTCTCTCTCCGTTAACCTCACCATTGGCGGGTGTGCCTTCAGCTACCTAGACCCCAAGGTCTGGAATTCCCTCCCAAATTCCCTCCCTATCTCCAGCTCCCTCTCCTTCCCTCAAGCTCCTGCTTAAAACCCACCTCTTTGGCCCAGCTTTTGTTCACCCCTCATATCATTTCCTGCTCTGGCTTGGCATCCATTTTCTTCATTTGCTCCTCTGTGAGGCTTCTTGCAATGTCTTTCTACATTAAAAAAATGATATAAATGCCAGTTTGTGGTGGTGGTCGTGTAGTGGATGTTGTTGTAGGTGTTGGTGGTGTTGCTGCTCCTCGGAGATTCCTGTGGATCCCCAATATTCGGAATGATTACTTGCATCTCTTCTTCAAATCGCCTGCATTCTTGGTCCTCCTAAACCTTGTCCTGGCCAATATTTATCCCTCAATCAACATAACAAAAACAGATTATCTGGTCATTAGTATATTGCTGTTTGTGGGAGCTTGCTGTGTGCAAATTGGCTGCTGTGTTTCCCACATTACAACAGTGACTCCACTCCAAAAGTACTTCATTGGCTGTGAAGCGCTTTGAGACGTCCGATGGTCGTGAAAGGCGCTATAGAAATGCAAGTCTTTCCTTTTCTTTTGCATTGCCGTTCGTTCCAGCGAGTCTGAACTTTAAGTTGCTAAATCCCTTTGTTCCTATTGGAATATGTTTCTAGTCTGTTCCTTATCCCTCTCATAAGTAAGCATTTCACTGCTGATCTGCTGTTTTATCTGTCAATTTTCTGTCCAATTAATCTGGATTTGGCCCTTTTCCAACCCTCTCGAATTAATTCTTTTCCAGTCCAACTCCTTTGTTTTTGACTGTTTCATTTTTATCTATTCTGACTATAAATGAACCTTTCTGGTGTCAGCTTCCTGGTATCAGCTTGGCTGAGTTAGTAGACATATGCCTCTGATTCCGAAGGTTTATGGGTTTGTGCCCCTTCCAGGGCTTGAGCCATAATCTCGGGTAAGTTCTGTAATGTCGGGCCTGCTCTGTTTTGAGAGTTTTGCATTAGTAACGACTCCATAAAAGAAAATAGAGCTTGCGTTTCTATCGCGCCTTTCACAACCTCAGGACGTCCCAAAAGGCTTCACACCCAATAAAGTACATTTGAAGTGTAGTCACTGTTGTAATATAGGAAACACAGCAGCCAATTTGTGCACAGCAAGCTCCCACAAACAGCAATGTGATAATGACCAGATCATCTGTTTTAGCAATGTTGGTTGAAGGATTAATATTGACCAGAACTCCCCTTTGAAATAGTGCTGTGGGATCTTTTACATCTACGCGAGAGAGCAGACGGGGCCTCAGTTTAACATCTCATCCAAAAGACGGCACCTCTGACAGTGCAGCACTCCCTCAGTATTGCACTGGAGTGTCAGCCTAGGTTATGTGTTCAAGTCTCTGGAGTGGGACTTGAACCCACAACCTGCTGACTCAGAGGCGAGGGTGGGACCAACTGAGCTACGACTCCTGTAGGTTAACCTTTGCTCGCTATGCCCCAGAGTGATTTCATTTACCCAGCTGTCTAGGTAGATTTGTAGTGTGCCCAGGGAAGGAACTGAGAAACCTCTTCACTTTGTTTTGGCTCGCTGGTTTTGCCATGTGCCCTCACATGATCTTCCTTCGATTTGGAAGGCAGCAAAATAACATTACACCAGGCAATGACTCGGACTTTAACTGTTAAACACATTAAACGTAATAAATGGTAAAAGAATAAATGAATAGTAGTAATGATACTACGTAACTTTGACAGTAATTATTAAACTTAACTATTTCCTTAATTAGATAAAAAATAACACCATGACCACTCTGCAGAATGTGATTGCTCATCTGTTATTCCTATTTCTCATCTACATGTTGCCCCTTGGTGACATCATCCGAAAGCATAGCGTCAGTTTCCACATGTATGCTGACGACACCCAGCTCTACCTCATCACCACCTCTCTCGACCCCTCCAAGGTCTCTAAATTGTCAGACTGCTTGTCCGACATCCAGTACTGGATGAGCAGAAATTTTCTCCAATTAAATATTGAGATGACCGAAGCCATTGTCTTTGGTCTCCGCCACACACTCCGTTCCCTAGCCACCGACTCCATCCCTCTCCCTAACATCTGTCTGAGGCTGAACCACACTGTTCGCAACCTTGGTGTCATATTTGACCCTGACATGAGCTTCCGACCACATATCTGCACCATCACTAAGACTGCCTAATTCCACCTCCGTAACATCGTCCGTCTCCACCCTTGCCTCAGCTCATCTGCTGCTGAAACCCTCATCCATACCTTTGTTACCTCTAGACTTGACTATTCCAACGCACTCCTGGCTGGCCTCCCACATTCCACCCTTCGTAAACTTGAGGTCATCCAAAACTCGGCTGCCCGTGTCCTAACTCGCACCAAGTCCCGTTCACCCATCACCCCTGTGCTCGCTGACCTACATTGGCTCCCGGTTAAGCAACGCCTCGATTTCAAAATTCTCATCCTCGTTTTCAAATCCCTCCATGGCCTCACCCCTCCCCATCTCTATAATTTCCTTCAGCCCCACAACCCTCCGAGATATCTGCGCTCCTCCAATTCTGGCCTCTTGCGCTTCCCCGATTTTAATCGCTCCACCATTGGTGGCTATGCCTGGAGCTCTGGAATTCCCTCCCTAAACTTCTCCACCTCTCTACTTCTCTCTCCTCTTTTAAGACGCTACTTAAAACCTACCTCTTTGACCAAGTTTTTGGTCATCTGCCCTAATATCTCCTTATATGGCTCGCTGTCAAATTTTCTTTGATAATCGCTCCTGTGAAGCACCTTGGGACAGTTTACTATGTTAAAGAGGCTCTATAAAGGCAAGTTGTTGTTGTTGATTGCATGGTGTCTCTTTGCCATTTCTCACCCTCTCTGAAGGAACCTGATGGATTTCACCGGCTGAGAAATACTTTCCAGAAAGCAGATTTAAATTACTATCTGCTAAACTCATAAAGGAAATCCCAGTTAAACATCATTCCACCCAATCGCAAGATGTTTGTATTTGAATTGAATGGCTTGCCTCCTCTCCACCCCCACCCCCCACCTTGAATACCTGGCTAGGATAAAACATCCAATTGTTGCAACTATTGAATCAAATATAAACTAGGACATGTTTCCTAAGAGTGAAGCTGTTTTGAATTCCTTATGTACCATGACAGAATCAAAGAAGCTAACAATGTGTAAAATATTTTTTCCATTCCTGGTGTAGGTCTCGGCACCTTGTTGCAGCAGCTGGCCAAGCTCAGTTACTACCTCCGAGCCAAGATGGTGTCTTCTGAGGGTTCCATGAAACTGTTTTGGTGCAGAGCTCATGGGATAGCTGTGGGCCCTTTAGAAGCTCTTTCATACTTGTGCTTCATCTAGTCATCCATGCACCACTCGCCCTCCTTCACGCTTGGACAAAAGGCATTTGACAAGGTGCCACACAAAAGATTATTGCTTAAGATAAAAAATCACGGGATTGGGGGTAATATTCTGGCATGGATAGAGGATTGGCTATCTAACAGAAGGCAGAGAGTTGGGATAAATGGTTCATTCTCAGACTGGCAATCAGTAACAAGTGGTGTTCCGCAGGGGTCAGTGCTGGGTCCCCAACTCTTTACAATCTATATTAACGATTTGGAGGAGGGGACCGAGTGTAACATATCAAAGTTTGCAGATGATACTAAGATGGGAGGGAAAGTAGTGAGTGAGGAGGACATAAAAAACCTGCAAGGGGACATAGACAGGCTAAGTAAGTGGGCAGAGATTTGGCAGATGGAATACAATACTGGAAAGTGTGAGGTTATGCACTTTGGCAGGAAAAATCGTAGAGCAAGTTATTATCTTAAGGGCAAGAAACTGGAAAGTACTGAAGTACAAAGGGATCTGGGGGTCCTGGTGCACGAAACTCAAAAGGTTAGTATGCAGGTGCAGCAAGTGATTAAGAAGGCCAATGGAATGTTGGCTTTCATTGCTAGGGGGATAGAATATAAAAATAGGGAGGTATTGCTTCAGTTGTACAAGGTATTGGTGAGACCGCACCTGGAATACTGCGTACAGTTTTGGTGTCCATACTTAAGAAAAGACATACTTGCTCTCGAGTCAGTACAAAGAAGGTTCACTCGGTTAATCCCGGGGATGAGGGGATGGACATACGAGGAGAGGTTGAGTAGATTGGGTATCTACTCATTGGAGTTCAGAAGAATGAGAGGCAGTCTTATTGAAACATATAAGATTGTGAAGGGGTTGGATCGGGTGGATGCAGGGAGGATGTTCCCGATGATGGGTGAAACTAGAACTAGGGGGCATAGTCTTAGAATAAGGGGCCGCTCTTTCAAAACTGAGATGAGGAGGAACTACTTCACTCAGAGGGTGGTAGGTCCATGGAATATGCTGCCCCAAAAAGCTGTCGAAGCTACATCATTACATAAATTTAAAACAGAAATAGACAGTTTCCTAGAAGTAAAGGGAATTAAGGGTTACGGGGAGCGGGCAGGAATTTGGACATGAGTCTAGGTTCGGATCGGTCATGGCCCTGTGGGTAGCGGAGTGGGCCCAGGGGCCGTGTAGCCTGATCCTGCTCCTATTTCGTGTGTCTAATTCTGTTAGATTCAGGAGATGGTTCTGTGATAGTAGGTTGGCGGTTAGGATCAGATCAGCCATGATCTTATTGAATGGCGGAGCAGGCTCGAGGGGCCGATTGGCCTACTCCTGCTCCTATTTCTTATGTTCTTATTTATGTTCTTAAGGAGCAGGTTTTATATGGAGCCAACAGAACAGCACATAATCCCGGCTGACACTCCCAGTGCAGTGCTGAGGGAGTGCTGCACTGTCAGAGGTGCCGTATTTCAGCTGAGACGTTAAAGCGAGGCCCCTCCTGCCTTCTCAGGTGGACATAAAAGATCCCACGGCACTATTTTGAAGAAGAGCAGGGGAATTTTTCCCAGTGTTCTGACCAATGTTACTTACTCAACCAACATTACTTAAAACATTATCTCATTGCTGTTTGTGGGATCCTGCTGTGCGCACATGACCTGCTATATTAATACAGTGACTACATTTCAAAAAGTCCTTCATTGGCTGTAAAGCACTTTGGGATGTCCTGAGGTCATGAAAGGCGCTATATAAATGCAAGTTCTTTTTCATGAAATGCACTTACTGCCTTTACGTGACTAAAACTGGCACCTTAATCCCACACTTTCGTAGATCTACAATGCCAGTGGGTTGAGAGCCTGGCTTGTTTACACCATGGAGTGCAGTGGACAGAGGGCTGCACTCATGTAGTGGAAAGGTGCCTTAGGTCTGTCTCCTCCTGCTCCTGTGCTCTCCTCTCTTGCTCCTCCTATTCCCCCTCCTCCAATATGTTGATGATCGGATTCAGCAACGAGCAACAGGCAAGCAGCTGATCCTGATTCCTGGCGGCTCTCCTGTGACGCTAACAGCTTTGCCGGCTCCCTGTGCTGCTCTTATTCTGATTCTGAATGGGTTTTGCATTCATACAAAATGTGGCCATTGCCAGGCTGAGGAACTTTGCTCCAGTTGGTTTTGAGTTAACAAGCAACGAGCAGGTTGTGCATGACGACTGACGGCTGCGCCTCAGGCAGGAGAGCGATGTGGTGTGATGTGCGAATGTGAGGCCTAAGGTGGAGTTTGGCAACTGATCGATAAATGACCTATCGTCCAGTGAGAGGCCCTATAGACTGGCGAGAGGCCCTATAGACTGGCGAGAGGCCCTATAGACTGGCAAGAGACCCTATAGACTGGCGAGAGAGCCTATAGACTGGCGAGAGGCCCTATAGACTGGCGAGAGGCCCTATAGACTGGCGAGAGGCCCTATAGACTGGTGAGAGGCCCTATAGACTGGCGAGAGGCCCTATAGACTGGCGAGAGACCCTATAGACTGGCGAGAGGCCCTATAGACTGGCGAGAGGCCCTATAGACTGGCGAGAGGCCCTATAGACTGGCGAGAGGCCCTATAGTCAGGCGAGAGGCCCTATAGACTGGCGAGAGATCCTATAGACTGGCGAGAGACCCTATAGACTGGCGAGAGGCCCTATAGTCAGGCGAGAGGGCCTATAGACTGGCGAGAGGCCCTATAGACTGGCAAGAGACCCTATAGACTGGCCAGAGGCCCTATAGTCTGGCGAGAGGCCCTATAGACTGGCGAGAGGCCCTATAGGCTGGCGAGAGGCCCTATAGACTGGCGAGAGGCCCTATAGTCAGGCGAGAGGCCCTATAGACTGGCAAGAGGCCCTATAGTCAGGCGAGAGGCCCGATACACTGGTGAGAGGCCCTATAGTCTGGCGAGAGGCCCTATAGTCTGGCGAGAGGCCCTATAGACTGGCAAGAGGCCCTATAGACTGGCGAGAGGCCCTATAGTCTGGCAAGAGGCCCTATAGACTGACGAGAGGCCCCATAGTCTGGCGAGAGGCCCTATAGACTGGCGAGAGGCCCTATAGTCCAGAGAGGCCCTATAGACTGGCGAGAGGCCCTATAGTCCAGAGAGGCCCTATAGACTGGCAAGCGGCCCTATAGTCTGGCGAGAGGCCCTATAGACTGGTGAGAGGCCCTATAGTCCAGAGAGGTCCTATAGACTGGCGAGAGGCCCTATAGACTGGTGAGAGGCCCTATAGACTGGCGAGAGGCCCTATAGTCTGGCGAGAGGCCCTATAGACTGGTGAGAGGCCCTATAGTTTGACGAGAGGCCCTATAGCCTGGCGAGAGGCCCTATAGACTGACGAGAGGCCCTATAGACGGACGAGAGGCCCTATAGTCTGGCGAGAGGCCCTATAGACTGGCGAGAGGCCCTATAGACTGGCGAGAGGCCCTATAGGCTGGCGAGAGGCCCTATAGACTGGCGAGAGGCCCTATTGTCTGGCGACAGGCCCTATAGACTGGCGAGAGGCCCTATAGTCTGGCGAGAGGCCCTATAGTCTGGCGAGAGGCCCTATAGACTGGCGAGAGGCCCTATAGTCTGGCGAGAGGCCCTATAGACTGGCGAGAGGCCCTATAGACCGGCAAGAGGCCCTATGGTCTGGCGAGAGACCCTGTAGACTGGCGAGAGACCCCATAGACTGGCGAGAGGCCCTATAGTCCGGCGAGAGGCCCTATAGACTGGCAAGAGGCCCTATAGTCTGACGAGAAAACCTATAGTCTAGCGAGAGGCCCTATAGACTGGCGAGAGGCCCTATAGACTGGCGTTAGACCCTATAGACCGGCGAGAGGCCCTATAGACCGACGAGAGGCCCTGTAGACTGGCGAGAGGCCCTATAGACTGGCGAGAGGCCCTATAGTCTGGCGAGAGGCCCTATAGTCTAGCGAGAGGCCCTACAGACTAATGAGATGCCCTTTAGACTGGTGAGAGGCCCTATAGATTGGCGAGAGGCCATATAATCTGGCGAGAGGCCCTATAGACTGGCAAGAGGCCCTATAGACTGGCGAGAGGCCCTATAGACTGGAGAGAGGCCCTATAGACTGGTGAGAGGTCCTATAGATTGGCGAGAGGCCCTATAGTCTGGCGAGAGGCCCTATAGACTGCCAAGAGGCCCTGTAGACTGGCGAGAGGCCCTGTAGACTGGCGAGAGGCCCTATAGTCTGACGAGAGGCCCTATAGTCTAGCGAGAGGCCCTAGTCTGGCAAGAGGCCCTATAGTCTGGCGAGAGGCCCTATAGACTGGTGAGAGGCCCTATAGACTGGCGAGAGGCCCTATAGACTGTCAAGCGGCCCTATAGACTGGCGAGAGGCCCTAGTCTGGCAAGAGGCCCTATAGTCTGGCGAGAGGCCCTATAGACTGGCGAGAGGCCCTATAGACTGGCAAGCGGCCCTATAGCCTGGCGAGAGGCCCTAGTCTGGCAAGAGGCCCAATAGACTGGCGAGAGGCCCTATAGTCTGGCGAGAGGCCCTATAGTCTGGCGAGAGGCCCTATAGACTGGCAAGTGGCCCTATAGTCTGGCGAGAGGCCCTATAGTCTGACAAGAGACCCTATAGACTGGCGAGAGACCCTATAGACTGGCGAGAGGCCCTATAGTCCAGCGAGAGGCCCTATAGTCTGGCGAGAGGCCCTATAGACTGGCAAGAGGCCCTATAGTCTAACGAGAGGCCCTATAGACTGGCGAGGGGCCCTATAGACTGGCGAGAGGCCCTATAGTCTGGTGAGAGGCCCTATAGACTGGCGAGAGGCCCTATAGTCTGGCGAGAGGCCCTATAGACTGGCGAGAGGCCCTGTAGACTGGCGAGAGGCCCTATAGTCTGACGAGAGGCCCTATAGACTGGCGAGAGGCCCTATAGACTGGCGAGAGGCCCTATAGTCAGGCGACAGGCCCTATAGACTGGCGAGAGGCCCTATTGTCAGGCGAGAGGCCCTATAGACTGGCGAGAGGCCCTATAGACTGGCGAGAGGCCCTATAGTCAGGCGAGAGGCCCTATAGACTGGCAAGAGGCCCTATAGTCAGGTGAGAGGCCCTATACACTGGCGAGAGGCCCTATAGACTGGCGAGAGGCCCTATAGACTGGCGAGAGGCCGTATAGACTGGCGAGAGGCCCTATAGACTGGCGAGAGACCCTATAGACTGGCGAGAGGCCCCATAGTCCAGAGAGGCCCTATAGTCTGACGAGAGGCCCTATAGTCTGGCGAGAGGCCCTATAGACTGGCGAGAGGCCCTATAGTCCAGAGAGGCCCTATAGACTGGCGAGAGGCCCTATAGTCTGGCGAGAGGCCCTATAGACAGGCGAGAGGCCCTATAGTCCTGAGAGGCCCTATAGACTGGCGAGAGGCCCTATAGACTGGCGAGAGGCCCTATAGATTGGCGAGAGGCCCTATAGATTGGCGAGAGGCCCTATAGACTGGCGAGAGGCCCTATAGTCCGGCGAGAGACCCTATAGACTAGCGAGAGGCCCTATAGACTGGCGAGAGGCCCTATAGACTGGCGAGAGGCCCTTAAGACTGGCGAGAGGCCCTATAGACTGGTGAGAGGCCCTATAGACTGGCGAGAGGCCCTATAGACTGGCGAGAGGCCTTATAGTCTGGCGAGAGACCCTATAGACTGGTGAGAGGCCCTATAGTTTGGCGAGAGGCCTTATAGCCTGGCGAGAGGCCCTATAGACTGACGAGAAGCCCTATAGACTGACGAGAGGCCCTATAGTCTGGCGAGAGGCCCTATAGACTGGCGAGAGGCCCTATAGTCTGGCGAGAGGCCCTATAGACTGGCGAGAGGCCCTATTGCCTGGCGACAGGCCCTATAGACTTGCGAGAGGCCCTATAGTCTGGCGAGAGGCCCTATAGTCTGGCGAGAGGCCCTATAGACTGGCGAGAGGCCCTATAGACTGGCGAGAGGCCCTATAGACTGGCGAGAGGCCCTATAGACTGAGCTGCGGCCCTATAGACTGAGGAGAGGCCCTATAGTCTGGTGAGAGGCCCTATAGTCCGGCGAGAGACCCTACAGACTGCCGAGAGGCCCTATAGACTGGCAAGAGGCCCTATAGTCTGACGAGAGACCCTATAGACTGGCGAGAGACCCCATAGACTGGCGAGAGGCCCTATAGTCCGGCGAGAGGCTCTATAGACTGGTAAGAGGCCCTATAGTCTGACGAGAGGCCCTATAGTCTGGCGAGAGGCCCTATAGACTGGCGAGAGGCCCTATAGACTGGCGTTAGACCCTATAGACCGGCGAGAGGCCCTATAGACCGACGAGAGGCCCTATAGACTGGCGAGAGGCCCTATAGCCTGGCGAGAGGCCCTATGGTCTAGCGAGAGGCCCTATAGACTAATGAGATGCCCTTTAGACTGGTGAGAGGCCCTGTAGACTGGCGAGAGGCCCTATAGCCTGGCGAGAGGCCCTATGGTCTAGCGAGAGGCCCTATAGACTAATGAGATGCCCTTTAGAGTGGTGAGAGGCCCTATAGACTGGCGAGAGGCCCTATAGACTGAGCTGCGGCCCTATAGACTGGTGAGAGGCCCTATAGTCTGGTGAGAGGCCCTATAGTCCGGCGAGAGGCCCTACAGACTGCCGAGAGGCCCTATAGACTGGCAAGAGGCCCTATAGTCTGACGAGAGACCCTATAGACTGGCGAGAGACCCCATAGACTGGCGAGAGGCCCTATAGTCCGGCGAGAGGCTCTATAGACTGGCAAGAGGCCCTATAGTCTGACGAGAGGCCCTATAGTCTGGCGAGAGGCCCTATAGACTGGCGAGAGGCCCTATAGACTGGCGTTAGACCCTATAGACCGGCGAGAGGCCCTATAGACCGACGAGAGGCCCTATAGACTGGCGAGAGGCCCTATAGACTGGCGAGAGGCCCTATAGCCTGGCGAGAGGCCCTATGATCTAGCGAGAGGCCCTATAGACTAATGAGATGCCCTTTAGACTGGTGAGAGGCCCTGTAGACTGGCGAGAGGCCCTATAATCTGACGAGAGGCCCTATAGACTGGCCCTATAGACTAGTGAGAGTCCCTATAGATTGGCGAGAGGCCCTATAGTCTGGCGAGAGGCCCTATAGACTGGCAAGAGGCCCTGTAGACTGGCGAGAGGCCCTGTAGACTGGCGAGAGGCCCTATAGTCTGACGAGAGGCCCTATAGTCTAGCGAGAGGCCCTAGTCTGGCAAGAGGCCCTATAGTCTGGCGAGAGGCCCTATAGACTGGCGAGAAGCCCTATAGACTGGCAAGCGGCCCTATAGACTGGCGAGAGGCCCTAGTCTGGCAAGAGGCCCTATGGTCTGGCGAGAGGCCCTATAGACTGGCGAGAGGCCCTATAGACTGGCAAGCAGCCCTATAGACTGGCGAGAGGCCCTAGTCTGGCAAGAGGCCCTATAGTCTGGCAAGAGGCCCTATAGACTGGCGAGAGGCCCTATAGACTGGTGAGAGGCCCTGTAGACTGGCGAGAGGCCCTATAGTCTGACGAGAGGCCCTATAGACTGGTGAGAGGCCCTATAGACTGGCGAGAGGCCCTGTAGGCTGGCGAGAGGCCTTGTAGTCTGACGAGAGGCCCTATAGACTGGTGAGAGGCCCTATAGTCCGGCGAGAGGCCCTATAGTCTGGCGAGAGGCCCAAAGACTGGCGTGAGGCCCTAGAGACTGGCGAGAGGCCCTATAGACTGGTGAGAGGCCCTAGTCTGGCGAGAGGCCCTATAGACTGGCGAGAGGCCCCATAGACTGGCGAGAGGCCCTATAGACTGGCGAGAGGCCCTTTAGACTGGCGAGAGGTCCTATTGTCTGGCGACAGGCCCTATAGACTGGCGAGAGGCCCTATAGTCTGACGAGAGGCCCTATAGTCTGGCAAGAGGCCCTATAGACTGGCGAGAGGCCCTATAGACTGGCGAGAGGCCCTATAGACTGGCGAGAGGCCCTATAGACTGAGGTGAGGCCCTATAGACTGAGGAGAGGCCCTATAGTCTGGTGAGAGGCCCTATAGTCCAGCGAGAGGCCCTATAGACTGCCGAGAGGCCCTATAGACCAGCAAGAGACCCTATAGTCTGGCGAGAGACCCTATAGACTGGCGAGAGACCCCATAGACTGGCGAGAGGCCCTATAGACTGGTGTTAGACCCTATAGACTGGCGAGAGGCCCTATAGACCGACGAGAGGCCCTATAGACTGGCGAGAGGCCCTATAGACTGGCGAGAGACCCTATAGTCTGGCGAGAGGCCCTATAGTCTAGCAAGATGCCCTATAGACTAATGAGATGCCCTTTAGACTGGTGAGAGGCCCTATAGACTGGCGAGAGGCCCTATAGACTGGCGAGAGGCCCTTTAGACTGGCGAGAGGTCCTATTGTCTGGCGACAGGCCCTATAGACTGGCGAGAGGCCCTATAGTCTGACGAGAGGCCCTATAGTCTGGCAAGAGGCCCTATAGACTGGCGAGAGGCCCTATAGACTGGCGAGAGGCCCTATAGACTGGCGAGAGGCCCTATAGACTGAGGTGAGGCCCTATAGACTGAGGAGAGGCCCTATAGTCTGGTGAGAGGCCCTATAGTCCAGCGAGAGGCCCTATAGACTGGCGAGAGGCCCTATAGACTGGCGAGAGGCCCTTTAGACTGGCGAGAGGTCCTATTGTCTGGCGACAGGCCCTATAGACTGGCGAGAGGCCCTATAGTCTGACGAGAGACCCTATAGACTGGCGAGAGACCCCATAGACTGGCGAGAGGCCCTATAGACTGGTGTTAGACCCTATAGACTGGCGAGAGGCCCTATAGACCGACGAGAGGCCCTATAGACTGGCGAGAGGCCCTATAGACTGGCGAGAGGCCCTATAGTCTGGCGAGAGGCCCTATAGTCTAGCAAGATGCCCTATAGACTAATGAGATGCCCTTTAGACTGGTGAGAGGCCCTATAGACTGGCGAGAGGCCCTATAGTCTGACGAGAGGCCCTATAGACTGGCCCTATAGACTGGTGAGAGGCCCTATAGATTGGCGAGAGGCCCTATAGTCTGGCGAGAGGCCCTATAGACTGGCAAGAGGCCCTGTAGACTGGCGAGAGGCCCTGTAGACTGGCGAGAGGCCCTATAGTCTGACGAGAGGCCCTAGAGTCTAGCGAGAGGCCCTAGTCTGGCAAGAGGCCCTATAGTCTGGCGAGAGTCCCTATAGACTGGCGAGAGGCCCTATAGACTGGCAAGCGGCCCTATAGACTGGCAAGCGGCCCTATAGACTGGCGAGAGGCCCTAGTCTGGCAAGAGGCCCTATAGTCTGGCAAGAGGCCCTATAGTCTGGCGAGAGGCCCTATAGACTGGCAAGTGGCCCTATAGTCTGGCGAGAGGCCCTATAGCCTGACGAGAGACCCTATAGACTGGCGAGAGACCCTATAGACTGGCGAGAGGCCCTATAGTCCGGCGAGAGGCCCTATAGTCTGGCGAGAGGCCCTATAGACTGGCAAGAGGCCCTATAGTCTAGCGAGAGGCCCTATAGACTGGTGAGAGGCCCTATAGACTGGCGAGAGGCCCTATAGTCTGGCGAGAGGCCCTATAGACTGGCGAGAGGCCCTGTAGACTGGCGAGAGGCCCTGTAGACTGGCGAGAGGCCCTATAGTCTGACGAGAGGCCCTATAGACTGGCGAGAGGCCCTATAGACTGGCGAGAGGCCCTATAGACTGGCAAGAGGCCCTCTAGTCTGGCGAGAGGCCCTATAGTCTGGCGAGAGGCCCTATAGACTGGTGAGAGGCCCTGTAGACTGGCGAGAGGCCCTATAGTCTGACGAGAGGCCCTATAGACTGGTGAGAGGCCCTATAGACTGGCGAGAGGCCCTGTAGACTGGTGAGAGACCCTATAGTCTGACGAGAGGCCCTATAGACTGGTGAGAGGCCCTATAGTCCGGCGAGAGGCCCTATAGTCTGGCGAGAGGCCCAAAGACTGGCGTGAGGCCCTATAGACTGGCGAGAGGCCCTATAGACTGGTGAGAGGCCCTAGTCTGGCGAGAGGCCCTATAGACTGGCGAGAGGCCCTATAGACTGGCGAGAGGCTCTATAGATTGGCGAGAGGCCCTATAGACTGGCGAGAGGCCCTATAGACTGGCGAGAGACCCTATAGGCTGGCGAGGGGCCCTATAGACTGGCAAGAGACCCTATCATCTGACGAAAGGCCCTATCATGCTACATAAGGAAATATTAGGACAGTTGACCAAAAGCATCGTTAAAGATGTAGGCATTAGGGAATGTCTTAAAGAGGAGAGAGAGGTAGAGAGGCGGAGAGGTTTAGGGAGAGAATTCCAGAGTTTAGGGCCTCGGCAGCTGAAGGCACGGCCGCCAATGGTGGAGCGATTAAAATAAGGGGACGCTCAAAAGTTCAGAATTAGATGAGCGCAGAGATCTCAGAGGGTTATAGGCCTGGAGGAGATTACAGAGATAGGGAGGGGCGAGGCCATGGAGGAATTTGAAAACAAGTAAGAGAATTTTAAACTTGAGTTTCTGGGGCTGGGGCCAATGTTGGTCAGTGAGCACAGGGGTGATGGGTGAACGGGACTTGGTGCGAGTTAGGACATGGGCAGCAGAGTTTTGGATGACTTTAAGGTGAAAGGTCTTCAGACAACAATACATCCCAAAGGCACTTTACAGGAAGTGGACACCAAATAGGAAGAGGGGCAAAGATTAGAGGCAGTGACTGGTGGCGTGGACCATGGGTGGATTTTAAGGAGACTTTTGAATGTTGGTGGGGTGGGGGAGAGATAGCAAGCCAGGGGGTTCACACAAAGAGAATTCGGTACTATAGGGGTACGGTGACTAAAGGCTCCATCACCAATAGTGGGATGGAGGGAGAGGGAGCTCACAGTGGTGCAGAGTTGGAAGAGCAACAGGTATGGGCGGGAGAAGTTTGTAGAAGTGATAATGGAGGGATTTGAAAACAAGGGAAAAGATTTTGAAGTTGACCTGTTGGAAAACAGGGACCAGTGTGGGACTTTGAGGTAGGCGCAGGTATGCAAGAAAGAACTTGCATTTATATAGCACCTTTCATGACATCAGAATGACCCACAGCCAATGAAATACTTTTTGAAGTGTGGTCACTGTTGTAATGTAGGAAATGCAGCAGCCAACACAGCGCACAGCAAGCTCCCACAAACAGCAATGTGATAACGACCAGATAATCTGCTTTAATGATATTTGTTGAGGGATAAATATTGGCCAGGACACCCCTGCTCTTCTTCAAAATCGTGCCATGGGATCTTTTATGTCTGTCTGAGAGAGCAGACGGGCCCTCGGTTTAATGTCTCATCCCAAAGACGGCACCTCCGACAGTGCAGCACTCCCTCAGCACTGCACTGGAGTGTCAGCCTAGATTTTTGTGCTCAAGTCTCTGGAGCGAGACTTGAACCCACAACCTTCTGACTCAGAAGTGAGCATGCTAACAATTGAGCCCCCGGAGCTACTGATGTGTTTGAGGTCGTTTAGCTGGAGCCGGAGAAGTCAGTGAGAATGTTGGAGAAATCGAAGTAAGGTCCTTGTTTTCACTTTTACGTAGCTGGCTCCATTTTATACACCTGCATGTCACGAACTGGCTGTAAACCAGCGGAATTAATCACAACTCACAGATGCAGAAGGTGGAAATGAAACAGTATAAAGTTATTGAAGGTCAGTGTCGGCTTTCAACCCGAGGGCAAGGCAACTGGGATCAGCAGATGGCCCTGTGATTGTTCTACCCACTGGTGGTGTGTTGGAGCCCACGCTGACCATTGCTTCACTCAGTGAACAGCTGCTTCATTGGCTTCAGTGCTACCGTCCCCAGAAAGCCAGCTTACTCCAGACCCTTCTCTGTTGAGAGTATAAATCTTTCCCTTGACCCTGCCCCTTATCCTTTTCCACCTGCGCCTTTTTCTGCCTTGAGCAGTTTCTTGCTTTCTGCAGTTATTTCCCTTGTTGTGATGTTTGGACTCCAGTTAAGATCTTAAAGGGGAAGGTTGCTGCTTTTTACTCGTATGGAGGTGGTAAAATCAGTGACCTCCCGGTCGTGATGGATTCGAATCTGGGTAGAAGCAGGCACGTCGACCTGCCTGGCATGTACAGGGCGAGACAATCTGTTGGTTCAATGCAGTAACGTCGGTGCTTGTGAACCAGAGCTGGTGCATTTCCCACCCAGGACTAGGGTGGTTTAAAGGTTAGGCCAGTGCGGATATTATTAGCGCCTCCCTCAGCACTGGCAGTACTAAGGAAGCAGTTGTTCTCCTGGGAGAGCGGGCAGTTTGGTTGGAAGAGGTCCTTGGCATTTGGCACAGGAGGAGGCCATTCAGCCCCTCGAGCCTGTTCCGCCATTCAATGAGCCCATGGCTGATCTGCCACCTAACTCCATATACCTGCCTTCGCCCCGTATGCCTTAATACCCTTGGTTAACAGAAAGCTATCAATCTCAGATTTAAAATTAACAATTGATCTAGCATCAATTGCCGTTTGCGGAAGACAGTTCCAAACTTCTTCCACCCTTTGTGTGTAGAAGTGTTTCCTAATTTCACTCCTGAAAGGTCTGGCTCTAATTTTTAGACTCTGCCCCCTAGTCCTAGACTCCCCAACTAGCGGAAATAGTTTCTCTCTATCTAGCCTATCTGTTCCCCTTAAATTCGTAAAAACTTCGATCAGATCACCCCTTAACCTTCATTTGCCCCCATGTGATATCAGCTCTTGATGCAATACAAGTCCCAAAATGTCTAACTTTTAAAAAAAAGGGGGATTCTTGTCCAAAGTAAAATGGTCTTGCTCAAACTTTAGAAATATTCAACCGTTATCGTGTTTGTCTCATTCCCTAAACCAGAGAAGCAGGAATGGTTGAGTTAAGTAGCTGCGCTTGCTCGTGCTGGTTTGTAAGTTGCAGCAGCAGCAATGGAGTGAGTACGATGGGAGATAGGTTGTTGCTTTCAGATACCGCAGTGTAGGCGTTTGATGCTCAGATCCACCAGCCCCGTGTCTTGGTGTGGTTGCTGGGCTGACATCGTCACACTTCACCCCGGAGGGAAAAAAGCCTCGCCATCTTATTTCAGTATGTGGAGAGGCTGGGGAAGCTGGGATTGTCTCCTTAGAGCAGAGAAGGTTAAGGGGAGATTCAATAGAGGTGTTCAAAACCATGGGGAGTTTTGATAGAGTAGACGGAGAGGAACTGTTTCCACTGGCAGGAGGGTCGGTAACCAGAGGACACAGATTTAAGGTCATTGTCAAAAGAACCAGGTGGGAGATGAGAATGTTTTTTAAGCAGCGAGTTATTATTTTCTGGAATGTGCTGTCTGAAAGGGCGGTAGAAGCAGATTCGGTAACTTTCAAAAGGGAATTGGATAAATACTTGAAGGGGAAAAGTTGCAGTGCGAGTTGTAAGAGCAGGGAGTGGGACTATTTGGATAGCTCGTTCAAAGAGCCGGCACAGGCATGATGGGCCGAATGGTCTCCTTCTGTGCTGTAAGATTCTATAAGGAAGCCTTGGGGGGAGTTTTAGCTCCTCCCGCCTAACAGAAACTGGGTTAAAATGGAGAGGGTGAAATAACCACGCCGTTCCTATTTTAAAATGCCTGATTTTCAGGCGTATGAGGCACCCGCCTGAGTCAGTATGAAGATTGGGGTCCTATCGCGTCAATCGGACTCTGACGCCATCTTAAACTGAAGAGAGCGCCCCCTCCCCACCCCACCCCACCCCCGACAGTGACAACCAGGTCTGAAGACAGGCGGAGCCTTTCCAGGTAGGCTAAAACTTTCCATTTTAGGGCCAGTAGGAGCAGGATCATAGGCCGCCCCTCCCCAGACTACCTCCTCCCCTCCCACCCGAACCACTGACCATCCGGAACACCCGCTCCCTCCTGTCCCCACATTTATCTTGGACCTAGGGGTCAGCCTCCAGGCTGTCTGACTTTGCTGCGATTTCCCCTGACTTGAGAGCTTGAGCACAGAGCTTGGAGACAGAGCTGGGAGATCGCAACCAGAGTGGATCACAAGCAGAGTGGAGGAATGTGGTGAGCGCAAGAATCAGTGGAGAGGAGGAAGGCGGTGGAGACGTCTGACTGAAAAGGAGGAGTGGAGCCACAGAACCCAAGGCCTCTAAGTTAATAGGCACGAGAGCAGACCTGCAGGAGAGTGAGAGGAGTGGCCACAGATAAAGGTAGGCCCAAGAGCCCGGAGGGAGCGCGAGTGTCAGGGAGCGAGGTAAGTGACGTCAGCGCAAGGGAAGGAGCTGATTGGTGAGTAGTTGGTGATTTTTAAAAAAAGTCTTAAGTTTATTTCTGTTAAGTTACTTAATAGTTTATTAAGTAGAGGCATGGCAGGGCACCTCAGTCCCGTGGAATGCACATCCCGTGCCATGTGGGAACTCCAGGACGCTTCCCGTGTCCTGGACAACCACGTGTGCAGGAAGTGTCGTCAGCTGGAGGAGCTCGAGCTCCGGGTTTCGGAGCTGGAGCAGCAGCTGGTATCGCTGCGGTGCATCAGTGAGGCTGAGAGCTACGTGGACAGCACGTTTCAGGGGGTGGGCACCTCGCAGCGTAAGAGTGTGCAGGCAGAGAGGGAATGGGTGACCGCCAGACAGACAAGGAGGGCCAGGCAGGTAGTGCAGGAGTCCCGTGAGTGCATCTCACTCTCCAATCAGTACTGTTGAGGGTGAGGGTTCCTCTGGGGAGTACAGCCAGAGCCAAGTCCATGGCACCACAGGTGGCTCAGCTGTACGGGGGAGGAGGAAGACTGGGAAAGCAATAGTGATATGAGATTTGATAGTTAGGGGAACAGACAGGCGTTTCTGCGGCCGCAGACGTGATTCCAGGATGGTATGTTGCCTCCCTGGTGCCAGGGTCAAGGGTGTCACTGAGTGGCTGCAGAACATTCTGAGGGGGGAGGGCGAACAGTCAGAGGCCATTGTCCATATCGGTACCAACGACATAGGTAGAAAGAGGGATGAGGTCCTGCAGGCAGATTTTAGGGAGCTAGGAAAGAGATTAAAAAGCAGAACCTCAAAGGTAATAACCTCCGGATTACTTCCGGTGCCACGTGCTAGCAAGTACAGAAATAGGAGGATAGAGCGGATGAATGCATGGCTGGATAGATGGTGCAGGAGGGAGGGCTTTAGATTCCTGGGACATTGGGACCAGTTCTGGGGGAGGTGGGACCTGTACAGGCCGGACGGGTTGCACCTCAACAGAACTGGGACCAATGTCCTCACAGGAGGTTTGCTAGGCTGTTGGGGAGGGTTTAAACTAATTTGGCAGGGAGTGGGCACCAGGATGTAGCATTAGAAAGGAGTAATAAGGTGCACAAAGGATTGGGAGAGACAGGTAGCACTAGAGTAAGAAATAGTAGGGTATTAGGTGGGGTCAGACTAAGAGAGAATACAAGAAGGTCTAAGATAGGTTTACAGTGCATTTATATGAATGCACGAAGTGTGGTAAATAAGGTTGGTGAATAAGGTTGGTGAGCAGCAGGCGCAAATAGACACATGGGAATATGATGTCATGACAATAACGGAGACCTGGCTCAAACAAGGGCAGGATTGGATACTAAATATTCCTGGATATAAGGTGTTCAGGAAAGATAGGGAAGGAAAGAAGGGAGGTGGGGTGTCAGTATTAAGGAGAATATTACAGTGCTGGAGAGAGAGGATGTCCTGGAGGGGTCAAGGACAGGATCTATTTGGTTAGAGTTAAGAAATAATAGAGGTGCCATTACACTGCTAGATGTATTATTTAGGCCACCAACTAGTGGGAAAGATATGGAGGAGCAAATTTGCAGAGAAATTACAGAGAGGTGCACGAACTATAGAGTAGTGATAATGGGGGACTTCAATCATCCTAATATAGACTGGGATAGTAATAGTGTAAAGGGCAGAGAGGTGCACGAACTATAGAGTAGTGATAATGGGGGACTTCAACTGTCCTAATATAGACTGGGATAGTAATAGTGTAAAGGGTAGAGAGGGGGAAGAACTATAGAGTAGTGATAATGGGGGACTTCAATCATCCTAATATAGACTGGGATCGTAATAGTGTAAAGGGCAGAGAGGGGGAAGAACTATAGAGTAGTGATAATGGG
This sequence comes from Somniosus microcephalus, assembly GCF_052327205.1. Lineage (NCBI taxonomy): Eukaryota > Metazoa > Chordata > Chondrichthyes > Squaliformes > Somniosidae > Somniosus > Somniosus microcephalus. The sequence goes on from NC_141018.1 coordinate 9,417,654, forward strand.
GGACTTCAATCATCTTAATATAGACTGGGATAGTAATAGTGTAAAGGGCAGAGAGGGGGAAGAATTATAGAGTAGTGATAATGGGGGACTTCAACTATCCTAATATAGACTGGGATAGTAATAGTGTAAAGGGCAGAGAGGGGGAAGAACTATAGAGTAGTGATAATGGGGGACTTCAATCATCTTAATATAGACTGGGATAGTAATAGTGTAAAGGGCAGAGAGGTGCACGAACTATAGAGCAGTGATAATGGGGGACTTCAATCATCCTAATATAGACTGGGATAGTAACAGTGTAAAGGGCAGAGAGGGGGAAGAATTTCTGAAGTGTGTTCTGGCGAACTTTCTTGATCAGTATGTTTCTGGCCCAATGAGAAAGGAGGCATTGCTGGATCTGGTTCTGGGGAATGAGGTGGGTCAAGTGGAGTAAGTGTCAGTAGTGGAACATTTAGGGAACAGTGATCACAGTATCATAGGGTTTAGACTAGTTATGGAAAAGGACAGGGAGAAATCTAGAGTAAAAATACTTGATTGGAGGAAAGCCAATTTTAGTGGGTTGAGAATGGATCTGGCCCGGGTGAATTGGAATCAAAGAGTGGCAGGCAAATTGTAATCGAACAAAGGGCTGCCTTTGAAGAGGAGATGGTTCGGGTACAGTCGAGGTACATTCCCACGAGGGGGAAAGGTAGGGCAACCAAAGCCAGAACTCCCTGGATGACAAAAGAGATATAGGGGGAAAAATTGAGTCGTGCCCCCTTTGGGACACTAACTTTGCCGGGGCGCTACTTTTAGCTCCCCGAAAAAATTAGCGCCCCCATGGCCAAAATTCATCAGTAGCGCCCCAAGAGGAAAGCGGGGCACTACTGAAAGCATCCCGCCTCCCTCTTGGGGCGCTGCGAGGGAATATCGCGGCGCTATGTGCTGCGGTACTGCAGGCCTTCCTCCCCTTCTTAAAGGGGAGGGGCCTTGCGCAGCATGACCTGGGACCCAGCTGGGCCACCAGGGATCAGAGTGCCGGCAAAAGAGCCCAGCACTCAAGAGAAGTGCTGGGCACACGGAGCACAGCCAGCACTCCGCGGGGGGGTGGCGGGTCAGGAGGCCGGGGACGGCAACAGGGGCAGGCGCTGGCAGGCGGCCAGCAACAAAAATGGCCGCCCGGCACCTCCCCTTTAATTAGCGCCGCCCCGGCCGTAGGTAAGCCCCCCTGACCCCGTTGGACATATAAAACACTGGTTCGGCCTCAAATGGAGCATTGTGTCCAATTCTGGGCACCGCTCTTTAGGAAGGATGTGAGGGCCTTAGAGAGGGTGCAGAAAAGATTTACAAGAATGGTTCCAGTGATGAGGGACTTCAGTTACGTGGCTAGACTGGAGAAGTTGGGATTGTTCTCCTTAGAGCAGAAAAGGTTGAGAGGAGATTAGATCGAGGTGTTCAAAATCATGAGGGGTCTGGACAGAGTAGAGAGAGAGAAACTGTTCCCATTGGCGGAAGGGTCGAGAACCAGAGGACACAGATTTAAGTTAATTGGCAGAAGAACCAAAGGCGACATGAAGAAAAACTTTTTTACTCAGTGAGTGGTTAGGATCTGGAATGCACTGCCTGAAAAGGTGGTGGAGGCAGATTCAATCACGGCTTTCAAAAGGGAGTTGGATAAGTACCTGAAGGAAAACATTTGCAGGGTTACAAGGAAAGGGCGGTGGAATGGGACTAGCTGAAGTGCTCTTGCAGAGAGCCGGCATGGGCTTGATGGGCCGAATGGCCTCCTTCTGTGCCGTAACCATTCTACGATTCTATGACTTCCTGGCTGGTAAAATCGGCTGGGTCTCCTGCGGGCGCTCCCAGACAGGTCGGCCAGTCGCTAGCCTGCTGTCCCATCCCGGAGCTAAATTCCCCCTTGTGTCAGTGTCAACAGATGCAGCGAGCTCCTGTTATTGCCCTTCATATGTGAGAATGTGGAACTCGCTACCACAGGGTGTGGTTGAGACGAATAGCATAGATGCATTTAAGGGGAAGCCAGATAAACACGAGGGAGAAAGGAATAGAAGGGTATGCTGATAGGGTGAGATGGGGTGGGGTGGGAGGAGGCTCGTGTGGAGCACAAACACCGGCCAGTTGAGCCAAGTGGCCTGTTCCTGTGCTGTACATTCTATGTAATATTTTCTCATTTCTTTTAAAAGAGCGTCTTTGGAAAAGGTCAGCGATGGGTCAGCGACAGGTTCAGTAGGTACGTGAAGCAGAGAATCCCAACATCAGCAAGCTTTCAATCATAAGACATGCAAGAGATGATCAAACCCTCTCCGTCTTGTTACCTCCACCCACTTTCCAAAGCCTCCTGAAAACCCACCTCTTCGATCACAATTCTTCTCCTACGACCGATCAGCATCCACCACTCCTCGGAGGATTAAAGTACGAGGGCAGGTGGCATAAACCTGGCTTGTGTTTCCTTGAGTTTAGAAGATTGAAGGGTGATCTGATCGAGGTGTTTAAAATGTTGAAAGGATTCGATAGGTTAGACACAGGGAGACTATTTCCTCTGGTGATTTTCCAACGCTTCCCATCCGGAACGGTACTGGATACTTGTGCAGATGCCTGTTGTATATTGGGTGGTACAGGCACTTAATGAAAGGTGCCATTTATTGTAGCACACCTCTCGAGTGAATGGCTGTTTACATAGATGGAAATACATAGAAGTTACATTTGGAAACAGGCTTAAACTGGCCCATTTGGCCATTTGGCCCGTTCAGTCTGTGTCGGCCTTTACCCTCTGTGTGAGTAAATAGTTTGAATCACATTGACCTGCCCTGTTCCCGTATCCCTTCAACCTCTTTTCCTTCATTCACCTATCTTGAATGTTGCCATAGATTCTGCTTCAACCACTAATCTTAGAAGTGAATTCCACAATCTCACAACTCTCTGTGTGATGAAGTTTCTCCTGCCCCCCTGTTCTAAACTTCTTGGGGAAAAAATTCAGTTGATTAGCGCCTCCCATTAGCACCCTAAGAGGGCGCTAACGGGGCACAAAGCAACTAGCGCCTGGGCACGGCGATGTTTGCGCTGCTTCTGAAATTGACCAGGCAGTTTGCGGCGGCGCTAAACATTACCGCCACGATCTCCTGTGCCCGCAGATCGTGACGTCAGTAGAGCGTTCAACGCCCCGGTAGCGCCCCGGACTGGATATTGAGTGGCGCTCCCTGCCTTACCGCCTGCCGCTAGCAACAACAGGTTGAGGGGAGCGTTTTTCAGTCAGGAAGGGACTGGGGGAGCGCTATTTAAAGGTGGCCGCTTCCTGCCTTTTTTTGTCGGTGACATTTTTGCACCACGCATTCTGAGAGAGAGAGGGAGAGAGACTTCTGGAGAGATTCAACGCTGTGTGAAGGAGTTTTGGGTACTGAGCAGCACTTTGCAGATTCATTTTGATTTGACCTTCCTTGCATCGATTTAGAAGAGACTGTGGGGGCTGCACTCTGACATCTTTCCCTGGGCCTCTCCATTGTTCTTTGCAGCAGATTTGATGTCCAGGTCTCTCCAGGCTGAGATTCAAGGCTGCAATGAGCAGGATGTGGATGGAAAGCAAGATCGACCCTCCCCTTTAAGAACTGGCCGGCACCAGTGTGTCTGTGTTCCATTGCTGACTGACATCACATGAGCTTCGCCAGCGCTCTGAAGTAGCGCCTCGCTCCTCGGCGTTAGCGCCTTAAGAGAAGTGTGTGTAGTGCCTGATTTAGCGCTCCAATCACCTCCAGGGGCGATAGAAGCCAAGTTTGCAGTCGGAGGTGATAATTAGCGCCAGGCACTAAACTTTGCGCCCAGCCGGTAATTGTGCCCCAAATGGGGAGATACCGAATTTCTACAGCCCCTCATTCAAGACCCCTCAACCACTGGAAGCAGCCTGCTTCTATCTACCTTGTCCCATTCTTTCATTATTTTAAACATTTCGTCCCAACATTTGTGATTATCTAATTAAAAACGCTAATTAGTCACGTCATTCATTAGCTGTGCTATAGCTCAGCGGGTCGCACTCTCACCTCTGGGCCAGAAGATTGTGGGTTCACGTCCCACGCTAGAGACTTGAGCGCAAAATCCAGGCTTCCACTCCTGTGCGGTGCTGAGGGAGTGCTGCACCGTCAGAAGTGCTGTCTTTTGGATGAGACATTAAACCAAGGCCCATGGCACTATTTTGAAGAGCCAGGGGAGTTATCCCCGGTGTCCTGGCCAATATTTATCCCTCAACTAACACCTAAAGAAGAGCAGGGTCATTAGTTACAGTAGAGGAAGAGTATAGTATTATCACATTGCTGTTTGTGGGACTACACTTCAAAAGCTCTTCATTGGCTGTGACACATTTTGGGATGTCCTGAAGCGGTGATAGGTGCTATAGAAATGCAAGTCTTTCTTTTTACTGTAAGGACTTCTTCCCCTTATGTACTGCAAGGTGGGATCTGGTCAGCTTTATTTTCAACACCTCTACATTGGATGTGATAACAGACAACAGAAATTAAATTGTCAGCAAAAGAGAGAAAAGTTTTTTGACATGCAGGCAGTTTTCAGGCACTTCTCCCCTCACCTGCATTGCTTAAATCCGCTGGGCCCGAGCCTCCTCTCCTGCCTTGGTCCTTCAGGCTGACTCTACTGCTGCAGGCCCACCTCTGGCTCAGACATCTGTCCCTGCGGCAGTTTATGTTCTTCTGTTTTCCCTGGGGTATTCCTCGGCACCTGTCAGGGTGAAACGCTTTAACATTGCCCAAATGGTGAGGGGGGTCACCATAGCTGGACGTCTCATCCAATCACAACCTGCGCATGGCTCGACAGTCCTTGTGGAGTGTGGGGACCAGTAATGATGAACCCCACAGCCCCTTCACTGGGGGAACACTTTAGGAGGTGCACAGCTAAGGTGCTGAATCTGAGCATGCCCAGTAGTGTGCGCCTCAAGTAACCAGGACAAGGAGGTAACTAAGGGGGAACCAAAAGAAATAAAAAGAATGTAAAAAGCCATTAAAGCAAGAGAAATTATAATTTATAAACTCAGGGACCTCTTATAGTTGTAACATTCAGTGTATTTTTACTGTGTAAACACCATGCATCAGTTTTTTTGGCTATATTCCTGTGCCTACAAGCCATGTGAAGATCAAAATCTGGGACCATGTTTTTGATCAGCTGTCGGCAACTGTTTCATCTCCCAAGCATGTCGTTACTGGGTGGATAAAAATAGCTCTTTCCTCATCGTTAATGATGGTTAGTGAAGGCTGCACAAAAATGGAGTTAATTATTACTAATATTCTCATGTATAGTCTTTTAGGTTCAGCATTCATCCAAAACTCGGCTGCCCGTGTTCTAACTCGCACCAAGTCCCGTTCACCCATCACCCCTGTGCTCGCTGACCTACATTGGCTCCCGGTCCGGCAACGCCTCAATTTTAAAATTCTCAACCTTGTCTTCAAATCCCTCCATGGCCTCCTCGCCCCTCCCTATCTCTGTAACCTCCTCCAGCCCTACAACCCTCCGAGATCTCTGTGCCCCTCCAATTCTGGCCTCTTGTGCATTCCTGATTTCCATCGCTCCACCATTGACGGCTGTACCTTCAGCTGCCTGGGCCCGAAGCTCTGGAATTTCCTCCCTAAACCTCTTCGCCTCTCTTTCCTTCTTTAAGATGCTTCTGAAAACCTACCTTTTGACCAAGCTTATGTTCATCTGTCATAATATGTCCTTATGTGGCATGGTGTCAAATTTTGTTTGATAAGCACCTTGGGACGTTTTACTATGTTAATGACGCTTAATAAATGCAAGTTATTGTAAGTACATACGAATTAGGAGCAGGAGTCGGCCATTCAGCCCCTCGAGCCTGCTCCGCCATTCAATAAGATCATGGCTGCTCTTTGACCTCAACTCCACTTTCCTGCCCGATCCCCATATCCCTTGATTCCCCTAGAGTCCAAAGATCTATCGATCTCAGCCTTGAATATACTCAACGACTCAGCATTCACAGCCCTTTGGGTAGAAAATTCCAAAGATTCACAACCCCCTGAGTGAAGAAATTCCTCCTCATCTCAGTCTTCAATGGCCGACCCCTTATCCTGAGACTATGCCCCCTAGTTCTAGACTCTCCAGCCAGGGGAAACAACCTCAGCACCTACCTTGTCAATCCCTCTCAGAATCTGACAGGTTTCAATGAGATCATTCTCATTCTTCTAAACTCCAGAGAGTATAGGACCAATCTACTCAACCGCTCCTCATAGGACAACCCGCTCACCCCAGGGATCAATCTAGTGAACCTTCGCCGCACTGCCTCTAAGGCATGTACGTCCTTTCTCAGATTGTTGTCGTTGTTACTGTTGTTGAGCCAGACTGGGAGCAATGCATTCTGATATAGCTAAGATCATTAAAGTACAGTCAACCTGCCCTGCCACCTTCGAAGACTTGTGCACGTACAGCCCCCAGGTCTCTTTGTTCCTGCGCCCCCTGTAAAATTGTACCATTTAGTTTATATTACATCTCCTCATTCTTCCTACCGGAATGAATCACTTCACACTTCTCTGTGTTAAGTTTCATCTGCCATGTGTCTGCCCATTTCACCAGTCTGTTTATGCCCTCATGAAGTCTGTTACTATCCCCCTCACTGCTTATAACTTTTCCGGTTTTGTGTCATCTGCAAACTTTGAAATGATGCCCTGTATAACCCAAGTCCAGGTCATTAATACGTTCCAAAAAGAGTGGTGGTCCTAATACCGACCCCTGGGGGACACCACTATATACTTCCCTCCAGTCTAAAAAACAACCGTTCACCACTACTCTCTGCTTTCTGTCCCTTGGCCAATTTCGTATCCACGCTGCTACTTTTCCTTTAATCCCATGGGCTTCAATTTTGCTAACAAATTTATTATTTGGTACTTTATCAAACGCCTTTTGAAAGTCCTTATACGGAACATCAACCATACTACCCTCATCAACCCTCTCTGTTACTTCATCAAAGAATTCAATCAAGTTAGTGAAACATGATTTGACTTCAACAAATCCGTGCTGACTTTCATTTATTAACCCATATTTTTCCAAGTGCCAATTCATTTTTTCCTTGTACACACTGCAGCCACTGTGCCTCGGTGGTGGAGGGGGTGGATGTTGAAAGACGAGGAATGCCATTCGCCCCATTCTGGTTGATGCACCCATTGGAAGCTACAGATCACCCATTGCACCATCCAACTCTTTCTGAAATGACTCCCGGTTATTTGCTTCTACGACCTTACATCATGGTCTATTTCAAGTCTTCACCGCTCTCTCTCTCTCTGCGAGAAAAATCTCCTTACATCAGTCCAAAATTTGCCTTTCACTAACCTTAGGTGTTAGCCGCGGCTCAGCTGAAGGTTGTGGGTTCAAGTTCTACTCCAGAGACTCCAGTGCAGTGCTGAGGGAGTGCCGCACTGTCGGAGGAGCCGTTTTTCAGTTGAAATGTTAAACCGAGGCCCTGTCTGCTCTCTCAGGTGGATGTAAAATATCCCATGGCACTATTCGAAGAAGAGCAGGGGAGTTCTCCCCGGTGTCCTGGCCAATATTTATCCCTCAACCAACATCGCTAGAAACAGATTATCTGGTCATTGTCACAATGCTGTCTGTGGGATCTTGCTGTGTGCAGATTGCCTGCCGTGTTTCCTATATTACAACAGTGGCTACACTTCAAAAATACTTCACTGGCTGTAAAGCGTTTGGGATGTCCTGAGGTCGTGAAAGGGTGTGTTAGAAAGGCAAGTCTTCCTTTTCTTTCTTTAGTGTTAGTTAGCAGTGCAATGAGGCAACGTCTCATGAGAATTCCAGTAGGTCATCAGGAAGACAGGTAACTTTAGCACAGATACTGGAGCTTATCCCAAACTCTGCTGCTCGTATCCTATCTCACACCAAGCTCTGCTCACCCATCCCCCTGTCCTTGATGACCTACCTTAGCTTCTGGTCCTCCAACACCTCGGATTAAAAATTCTCATCCTTGTGTTTACATCCCTTCCTGACCTCTTACTTCCCAATCTCTTTAACCTCCTCCAGCCCTGTATCCCCAGAACTCTCCATCCCTATGACTCTGGCATCTTGTGCATCCCCCTGCTCCATCGCTCCACCATTGGTGGCCGTGCCTCCAGCAGCCCAGACCCCAAGCTATGCATTGCCGCCCTGAACCCTTCGACATCTCCACCTCCGTCTTCCCCTTTAAGACCTTCTAAACCCACCCCTTTGACCAAGCTTTTGGTCATGCTTCCTAATATCTCATTCTTTGGCTCAGCGTCCATTTTTTTGATTACGCCTCTGTAATGTGAAGAGCTTTGGGATGTTAAAGCTGCTATAGAAATGCATGTTGCCACTGTTGTATTCAGCCTGAAATGCGTGAATATGAGGGTTGGCTAATAGATCTGGGAGGCTCCTGTCTCCACCATTAGGCTTCTGTAGAATGTAGAGTTCGTGTCCGCTGTGGCTCAGCGGGTAGCACTCTCGCCTCAGAATCAGAAGGTTGTGGGTTCATAGTCCCACTCCAGGGACTTGAGCACAAAAATCTAGGCTGACACTCCCAGTGCAGTGCTGAGGGAGTGCTGCACTGTCGGAGGTGCCGTCGTTCAGATGAGACATTAAACTGAGGCCCTGCCTGCTATCACAGGTGGACATAAAAGATCCCCTGGCACTATTTCAAAGAAAAGCAGGGGAGATACCCCCTGTATCCTGGCCAATATTTATCCTTCAATCAACATCACTAAGACAGATTATCTGGTCATTATCAGATTGCTGTTTGTGGGATCTTGCTGCCGCGTTTCCTACATTACAACAGTGACTACATTTCAAAAGTACTTCATTGGCTGTAAAGTGCTTTGGGACGTCCTGAGGTCGTGAAAGGCGCTACAGAAATGCAAGTCTTTCTTTTCACTACAGCTGTTGGTGAAGTTCATGTAAAACATTGTCACTAATACAGCAGCTCACTGACTGTGCACAAGAATGATTGTGCGTTCCAGCTTTGGTGGGTAGGGTAATAAAAATGGTGCGTGGAAAGACTCCGTGTATCTGTTCCTCAGGAACGTACACTGCGCACCAACCCACAGCATGGAACGATGGGCGATCACTGCCCTCAGTATCTGGAGCATCACGATGTGGAGTTATCATCACAATAAAACAGGAGGACAGCAAACTTTACTTCATGAATTATCTTCTCATTGAGTAAAATAATTTTGCCTCTACAAAAATGCTTCTGTAAAGCTGCAGTATATTCTGCTGCCAAGAATTCCAGCTGCTATGCCAGGTGTCCCCTTCCTGTGTTCATAAGTCGCTACCTAGATACATACATTTATTGTAACGGCTCTACCATGAGGTCGTTTGTGGCTCATATTTCAAACAATAAGAGAAGTTAAAATACTCAAATTCTTTCCTTTTGGGAAATTCTTTCAGTTATACAAAATAACAGAGTTTAATAATAGATAGCTCGTGGCAAGCAGGTAGGATTCACGTTTTGATTGGTACAGGCGTTCCTTTGGAACTGCAGCCTGAGTCGATTTGTCGTCGAGTGACCTTCTTTATGGTAAAAAATTTGTTCCAGCTTTTAAAGTTAACTTAAACCAAAACTGGACTCTGGAGCCCCTGATGCTGATACCTTGGTCCCGTCATTCACCGATTAGCCTAGATTACATTGTACTGTTTGTTCAGTCGTGTGTTGTACATTTCATTCTTTATATTTAAATAAATGGATAGAAAGAGAAAAGAATGTCTTGGATTTCTACCGCGCCTTTCACACCCTCCGGACGTCCCAAAGCACTCTGCAGCCAATGACGTGCTTTTGAAGGGTAGTCACTGTCGTCATGTAGGAAACACATTGGAGAGGGTGCAGAGGAGATTTACTAGAATGGTACCGGGGCTGAAGGACTTCAGTGGAGAGACTAGAGAAGCTGGGATTGTTCTCCTTGGAGCAGAGAAGGTTAAAGGGAGATTTAATAGAGGTGTTCAAAATTCTGACTGGTTTTGATAGAGTAAATAAGGAGAAACTGCTTCCGGTGGCAGAAGGGTCGGTAACCAGAGAATAGAGATTTAAGTTAATTAGCAAAAAGAACCGGGGGGGAGATGAGGAGAATTTTTTTTACGCAGCGAGTTGTTATGATCTGGAAGGGCGGTGGAAGCAGATTCAATAATAACTTTCAAAAGGGAATTGGATAAATACATGAAAAGGAAATATTAGCAGGACTATGGGAAAAGAGCAGGGGAGTGAGAATAATTAGATAGGTCTTTCAAACAACTGGCGTTCTATGATTCTATGAATCGCCTTATATCAGTGTTTATTGGAAAAACAGAACCAACAGAGGGATGACAGGCAGTTCAGGCTGTGCCCACTGCTGGTCCCCTTGCACCCCTATCTACACACAGAGGTGCAGGCACTTTGCATTGTCAGAGGATTACTGCCTGCAAAAGCTCCAATTCCCGAGAGAGGCTGTGACAGCACATCTGATGGCATGGATGCAGTATATGACAAGCAGACTAACTTTAATGTCAGGTGGTTCTGCAGTGCGTCATGAAAGAAGACGTGCCGAGGGTGAGCAACAGGAGCATTGTATGTTCGGCCAGACTCACCAAAAACCCACCAAGTGACCCTGGCAGTGACAGTGGGGACCGAGCTCCAGATCACCAGAAAGCCAGGTGCATGGCAGCAAGAACATACAGCATCGCGCTGGCACAGTCAGTCACAGTAATGGTCACCTGTGCATCAAATCCATGTCCTCCTCCTTCCAGGCATGCTGATCCATGGTGAGACAGAGACTGGCACTGTTTGCCATCCAGGGTATCTCCCCCATACTGATTCATGGAGAGATGGAGGCTGGCACTGTTTGTCACTCCAGGGCACCCCCCCATGCTGATCCATGGTGAGACGGAGGCTGGCACTGTTTGCCATCCAGGGTATCCCCCATACTGATCCATGGAGAGATGAAGGCTGGCATTGTTTGCCATCCAGGGTATCCTCCATACTGATCCATGGAGAGACGGAGGCTGGCACTGTTTGTCACTCCAGGGTACCCCCTCATTCTGATCCATGGAGAGACGGAGACTGGCACTGTTTGCCATCCAGGGTATCCCTCATTCTGATCCATGGAGAGACGGAGGCTGGCACTGTTTGCCATCCAGGGTATCCCCCATACTGATCCATGGAGAGACGGAGGCTGGCACTGTTTGCCACTCCAGGGTACCCCCCCATGCTGATCCATGGAGAGACGGAGACTGGCACTGTTTGTCACATCAGGGCACTCCCTCATTCTGATCCATGGAGAGACGGAGACTGTCACTGTTTGCCATCCAGGGTATCCCTCATTCTGATCCATGGAGAGACGGAGGCTGGCACTGTTTGCCATCCAGGGTATCCCCCATACTGATCCATGGAGAGACGGAGGCTGGCACTGTTTGCCACTCCAGGGTACCCCCCCATGCTGATCCATGGAGAGACGGAGACTGGCACTGTTTGTCACTCCAGGGTATCCCCCATACTGATCCATGGAGAGACAGAGGCTGGCACTGTTTACCACTCCAGGGTATCCCCCCATGCTGATCCATGGTGAGATGGAGGCTGGCACTGTTTGCCATCCAGGGTACCCCCCCATGCTGATCCATGGTGAGATGGAGGCTGGCACTGTTTGCCATCCAGGGTATCCCCCATAATGATCCATGGAGAGACGGAGGCTGGCACTGTTTGCCATCCAGGGTATCCCCCCATGCTGATCCATGGAGAGACGGAGGCTGGCACTGTTTGCCATCCAGGGTATCCCCCATACTGATCCATGGAGAGACGGAGGCTGGCACTGTTTGTCACTCCAGGGCACCCCCCCATACTGATCCATGGTGAGACGGAGGCTGGCACTGTTTGCCATCCAGGGTATCCCCCATACTGATCCATGGAGAGACGGAGGCTGGCACTGTTTGCCATCCAGGGTATCCCCCATACTGATCCATGGTGAGACGGAGGCTGGCACTGTTTGCCATCCAGGGTATCCCTCATTCTGATCCATGGAGAGACGGAGACTGGCACTGTTTGCCACTCCAGGGTATCCCCCATACTGATCCATGGAGAGACGGAGGCTGGCACTGTTTGTCACTCCAGGGCACCCCCCCATACTGATCCATGGAGAGACGGAGGCTGACACTGTTTGCCATCCAGGGTATCCCTCATTCTGATCCATGGAGAGGCGGAGGCTGGCACTGTTTGTCACTCCAGGGCACCCCCCCATACTGATCCATGGAGAGACGGAGACTGGCACTGTTTGCCATCCAGGATATCCCTCATTCTGTTCCATGGAGAGATGGAGACTGGCACTGATTGCCACTCCAGGGTATCCCCCATGCTGATCCATGGAGAGACGGAGGCTGGCACTGTTTGCCATCCAGGGTATCCCTCATTCTGATTCATGGAGAGACGGAGGCTGGCACTGTTTGCCATCCAGGGTATCCCCCATACTGATCCATGGAGAGACGGAGGCTGGCACTGTTTGCCACTCCAGGGTACCCCCCCATGCTGATCCATGGAGAGACGGAGACTGGCACTGTTTGTCACTCCAGGGTATCCCCCATACTGATCCATGGAGAGACAGAGGCTGGCACTGTTTACCACTCCAGGGTATCCCCCCATGCTGATCCATGGTGAGACGGAGGCTGGCACTGTTTGCCATCCAGGGTACCCCCCCATGCTGATCCATGGTGAGATGGAGGCTGGCACTGTTTGCCATCCAGGATATCCCCCATAATGATCCATGGAGAGACGGAGGCTGGCACTGTTTGCCATCCAGGGTATCCCCCATACTGATCCATGGAGAGACGGAGGCTGGCACTGTTTGCCATCCAGGATATCCCCCATGCTGATCCATGGAGAGACGGAGGCTGGCACTGTTTGTCACTCCAGGGCACCCCCCCATACTGATCCATGGTGAGACGGAGGCTGGCACTGTTTGCCATCCAGGGTATCCCCCATACTGATCCATGGAGAGACGGAGGCTGGCACTGTTTGCCATCCAGGGTATCCCCCATACTGATCCATGGTGAGACGGAGGCTGGCACTGTTTGCCATCCAGGGTATCCCTCATTCTGATCCATGGAGAGACGGAGACTGGCACTGTTTGCCACTCCAGGGTATCCCTCATTCTGATCCATGGAGAGACGGAGACTGGCACTGTTTGCCACTCCAGGGTATCCCCCATACTGATCCATGGAGAGACGGAGGCTGGCACTGTTTGCCATCCAGGGTATCCCCCCATGCTGATCCATGGAGAGACGGAGGCTGGCACTGTTTGCCATCCAGGGTATCCCTCATTCTGATCCATGGTGAGACGGAGGCTGGCACTGTTTGCCATCCAGGGTATCCCCCATACTGATCCATGGAGAGACGGAGGCTGGCACTGTTTGTCACTCCAGGGCACCCCCCATACTGATCCATGGAGAGACGGAGGCTGGCACTGTTTGCCATCCAGGGTACCCCTCATTCTGATCCATGGAGAGACGGAGGCTGGCACTGTTTGCCACTCCAGGGTATCCCCCATTCTGATCCATGGAGAGACGGAGGCTGGCACTGTTTGCCACTCCAGGGTATCCCCCATACTGATCCATGGAGAGACGGAGGCTGGCACTGTTTGCCATCCAGGGTATCCCTCATTCTGATCCATGGAGAGACGGAGGCTGGCACTGTTTGCCATCCAGGGCACCCCCCCATACTGATCCATGGGGGCGGTACCCTGGAGTGGCAAAAAGTGCCAGCCTCCGTCTCACCCGCCATCATGGGCAGGCTGGGTTCTTCTGTCACTTGCCTGCAGACACTGATTTGAGCCTCCGCATTGATTTTCCTTCCATGTCTTGTCCCAATCTCCGCTCAGTCTTGTCTGGGTTTACCGGAATGTTGAAATGCTTGTTGAGTCTTTCCAAAAGTTGTAAAAAATTCAGTCACCTGCCACTTCCCTTTAAAAAAGGAAAGACTTGCATTTATATAGCGCCTTTCACAACCCCAGGACGTCCCAAAGCGCTTTACAGCCAATGAATTACCTTGAAAGTGTAGTCTCTGTTGTGCTGTAGGAAACACAGCAGCCAATCTGCGCACAGCAAGATCCCACGAACAACAACGTGATAATGACCAGAGAATCTGTTGTTTTTGTGTTGGTTGAGGGATAAATATTGGCCAGGAGCACAGGAGAGCTCGCCTGCTCTTCTTCATATAGTGCCATGGGAATCTTTTACCTGAGAGTGGAGAAGGGGCCTCGGTTTAATGTCTCATCCGAAAGATGGCATAAACTCATACCAGTGAACTACTGACTATATTTTATTCTGAGCTCCCATCCATACATAGAAAAGCTTTGGGGGAATTTTAAAATGCGTGAGTGGGTACAGGTGGGAGTGGGTACAGGTGGGGGTGGGGGTGGGTGTGGGTGGGTGCGGGTGTGGGTGGGTGCGGGTGGGGGTGGGTGCGGGTGGGGGTGGGTGCGGGGGGGAGTGGGTGCGGGTGGGAGTGGGTACGGGTGGGAGTGGGTACGGGTGGGGGTGGGTGCGGGTGGGGGTGGGTGCGGGTGAGGGTGGGTGCGGGTGGGAGTGGGTACGGGTGGGGGTGGGTACGGGTGGGGGTGGGTGCGGGTGGGAGTGGGTACGGGTGGGAGTGGGTACGGGTGGGAGTGGGTATGGGTGGGGGTGGGTGCGGGTGGGGGTGGGTGCGGGTGGGGGTGGGTGCGGGTGGGAGTGGGTACGGGTGGGAGTGGGTACGGGTGGGAGTGGGTACGGGTGGGGGTGGGTGCGGGTGGGGGTGGGTGCGGGGGGGAGTGGGTACGGGTGGGAGTGGGTACGGGTGGGAGTGGGTGCGGGTGGGAGTGGGTACGGTTGGGGTGGGTTGCGGGTGGGAGCTGGTACAGGTGGGAGTGAGTACGGGTGGGGTGTACAGGTTGGGGTGGGTACGGTGGGAGGGTTGCGGGTGGGAGCTGGTACAGGTGGGAGTGGGTACGGGTGAGGGTGGGTACAGGTGGGCACGGGTACGGATGGGGGGTACAGGTGGGAGTGAGTATGGATGGGAGTGAGTACGGGTGGGGGGGTACAGGTGGGAGTGGGTACGGGTGGGGGTTGTATGGGTGGGGATGGGTACGGGTGGGGGTTGTATGGGTGGGGATGGGTACGGGTGGAGGGTGTACGGATGGGGGGGTTAAATGGCCAAAAATTGGAGGCCTTGCGTGAAGCCGGCTCCAATGCATCAATTTCCGGGTTTTACCCGAGACGGGACAAGGGGCGGGGAGCCAACTGGCTCCCAGGAGGTGGGTTGGTATTTTATATATGTTGATGAGGCTGCAAGCCTCGGATTTAATCTGCTTTGCCGTTTGTACTGTGGCCGGTTGGGTTTCCCAGGCCTCGGGAAACCTGGCAGCTGCAGCGAGGTGAGGGCAGCCTCGGGGAACACACCTTTGGCTTAATTTGGCTTACACCACTTCATTGGCTATGAAGCGTTTTGGGACTCCAGTGGTCGTGAAATCCTTTCTTCTTTCTTTCATTGTGGATCAGGAGGAGCAGGAGTGATTCCCCCCCATGCTCCCCCACCATCAGACCCTGCCCTCGTACAAACTCCCCAGGGTCCAGGACAGGACCCCCCTGTGGGATGGGACCGCCCCACCCCCGGGGTTGGGGCTCGGACCTTCCTGGTCCTGCGGCCTGTGGCCGCTCTGGAGTGCTTCCCACCCGACTGGAGGCCGAGCCTGTCAATCAGGCTGACTCCCGGGTGAGAAACCTGTCAGTGATGTAAGACGCACGCTGTAGAATTAAATGTGCACAGCATGCCGGGCTTCCCGAGCGCTACCGGACCCCACTCTCCCAGCGCGTTGGTAAGTAAAAATTCCCCCGAGTCCATCACATTGCAGCCATGACAAAAATATAAAAAAAGAGAAAGAACAAAAGATGGTGGTTTTTGCTGGTTTTTCTGGTGAGAGAGAAGAAAATGAAGTCCCCTCTCCTGGCACGGAGAGCATCTGTCACCTCTCTTATGCAGCAGTGGACGGCGAACTGCGAGGTGTTACAGATGTTGCCCGCTCCCACCTGGATGGATCCCGACGCGAAGAAATTCAGGGCCACACTCCCCTTCACAGCCACTGGCAGCGCTGTCCTTGCCCCACGGGGGAGCGAGGCTGCAGGTCTGGTTAGGAGAGAGTGTTAGCTCCAGTGATTACGACGAAGATGGCAGGGCTGGCAGCAAACCCATGTTGCACGCTGATTGATGTCACGACCTGCCTACTTACCATACGTCGAGCGCATGCCCCTAACGGCTGCCCTTGTTGAGATATCGCGGCAAACGTGGGAGTCGAGACAGAGCTATTGAAAACACAGCTTCTTTATTCTGACCACATGGCAAACAGGAACTAGAAAAGCCCGCACATCCACTTAAATACTTCCCAGACAGGAAGTGCTCCCGGCAGCCTGTCCCTGCGGGAAACAAGTTGCTGGAGGAAAGGGCCCCCAGCTGGGGGCTTCTGCTTAGCCTGTCTGTGCCGCCGTGAGCGGATTATGTCCAGTGGTGGCGTGTCGCCACAGAGCTCCCCCCAGAATCCGCTTAGGAGGAGTGGACGAGTCGTGACGGTGGTCTAATGGTTCTGCCGCAGCGGCTCTGAGTGGTCGCCGGTCTGGCTGGTTGGGTCGGGCGGTTCGCCGCCGGCTGTGCTGGCTTGCCGGGGGGACGGCCTCTGGCTGGAGGCTGGGCCACGGGGACCTGTTCCCCTGGTTCTGTGTGTGCTGGTTTGAGCCGGTCGATGGAGACTGTCTCGACCCTGTCGCCGAGTCGCAGCTTGAATACCTTGTCCCCGGTTTGTAGTACCTCGTACGGACCGTCGTACGGGGGTCGCAGGGGCCCGCGGTGCGCGTCGTGTCGCACGAAGACGAAGCGCGCCTGCTGTAAATTTGGCGGGACGTGAGGTGCGAGTTCGCCGTGTTGGTTGACTGGAAGTGGGGCGAACTGCTGAGCGGAAGAGAAAGAGTCGAGCCGCTGCTGTTCGGCCGACCAAGGCTTGGTAGGCTCCGGAAGGAATTCGCCTGGGACGCACAGCGGTTGTCCGTAGACTAACTCCGCTGCCGAGGACTGGAGGTCTTCCTTGACCGCGGTGCGTAGGCCGAGTAGCACCCACGGTAGGCGGTCAGTCCAGGTACTGTCCTGCAGGCCGGCGCGGAGTGAGGCCTTGAGTGACCTGTGGAAGCGTTCACAAAGTCCGTTGGCCTGCGGGTGGTACGCCGTGGTGCGGTGGAGCGTCACCCCGAGGTTGCGTGCTGTGGCCGTCCAGAGTTCGGAGGTGAACTGGGCGCCTCTGTCGGAGGTTATGTCAGCCGGTACGCCGAACCTCGCAACCCAGGTGTTAACGAACGCCCTGGCGATGTCGGCTGTGGTGGTGGAGGTCAGCGGCACTGCCTCAGGCCAGCGTGTGTAGCGGTCGACCATCGTGAGGAGATAAGTTTGGCCTTGCGATGGCGGCAGGGGACCGACGATGTCGACGTGTACGTGGTCGAAGCGGCGGCTGGGTACCTCGAAGTCTCCCAGGGGTGCTTTGGTGTGCAGCTGTACCTTAGCCCGTTGGCAGGCGAGGCAGGAGGTGGCCCAAGTCCGAACATCTCTGCTAAGGCCGCGCCAGACGATGCGCTTGGAGAGGAGTTTGACGGATGCGCGGGAACCCGGGTGAGAGAGCCCGTGGAGCGCGTCGAAGACGCGGCGGCGCCAGGTCTCAGGGACGACCGGCCTGGGTTGGCCGAGTGAGACGTCGCACGTGACTGCCGTGGCTTCGGGCCCGTGCGTGACCTTGGTTAGGCGTAGCCCTGGCAGGCTGGTAGCCGCCGAGAGGAGGTCTGGGTCCGTGAGCTGGGCCGCTGCTAGTTGTGCGTAGTCGACCGCGAGGTGATTCGCACAGACGGCGGGACGGGAAAGGCAGTCGGCGACCACGTTGTCTCTACCGGAGACGTGCTGAATGTCCGTAGTAAACTCGGAGACGGCCGCGAGCTGGCGTTGCTGCCTAGCGGACCAGGGTTCGGTGTGCTTGGCCATCGCGTATGTGAGTGGCTTGTGGTCCACATACGCGGTGAAGGGGCGGCCTTCCAGGAGGAACCTGAAATGACAGACCGACAGGTGGAGTGCGAGAAGCTCGCGGTCGAAAGTGGAGTATTTGACCTCCGGGGGGCGCAGTTGGCGGCTGTAGAAGGCAAGTGGCTGCCACGCGCCATTGACCCACTGCTCGAACACGGCCCCGACCGCGTGGTCGGAGGCGTCGGTGGTGAGCGCGACCCGGGCATCGGCCCTCGGGTGCGCGAGCAGAGTGGCGTCGGCGAGCGCGTTTTTGGTGGCGTCGAAGGCGGCTGCCGTGTCAGTGGTCCAGGCTACGTCCATCTTGCCGGATTTTCCTCGGAGGGAGTCGTATAGGGGCTTCATAAGGGCTGTGGCTCTGGGGATGAACCTGTTGTAGAAGTTCACCATCCCGAGGAACTCCTGGAGGCCCTTGATGGTTGTGGGGCGGGGGAATTGCTGGACGGCCTGCACCTTGTTGGGCAGGGGGACGGCCCCAGCAGGGGTGATGTGGTGACCGAGAAAATCGATCTCGGTTAGGCCGAATTGGCACTTCGCCGGGCTGAGGATGAGCCCGTGTTGGGCTAGGCGCCCGAACAGGATGCGAAGGTGTTCGAGGTGTTCCTGTTTGGAGGAGCTGGCCACGAGAATGTCGTCTAGATAGACGAATAGGAAGTTCAGGTCCCGGAGGACTGAGTCCATAAGGCGCTGGAAAGCCTGTGCTGCATTCTTGAGGCCGAAGGGCATCCTCAGGAACTCGAACAGGCCGAATGGGGTGATGACGGCCGTTTTGGGGATGTCCGCGGGGTGTACGGGGACTTGGTGGTAACCGCGCACCAGGTCGACTTTGGAAAAGACGGTTCGTCCGGCCAGTCGGGCCGAGAAGTCCTGGATGTGTGGCACCGGGTACCGATCGGGGGTGGTGGCGTCGTTGAGGCGGCGGTAGTCCCCGCAAGGGCGCCAGCCTCCGCCGGGCTTGGGGGCGATGTGGAGGGGCGAGGCCCAAGGGCTGCTGGAGCGGCGGATGATGCCGAGTTGTTCCATGTGGGTAAACTCGGCCCGCGCGATTTCCAGCTTGGCCGGGTTGAGTCTGCGGGCGTGGGCAGAAACTGGGGGTCCGGTGGTGGGGATATAGTGTTCCACACCGTGCTTGGCAGCTTTGGCCGAAAAGGCCGGGTTAGTGAGGGCGGGAAACTCAGCTAGGAGTGCCGAGTAGTCGTCCGTGGCTCTGGCGAGGCAGTAGGTCGTCGGGCCGGCCGAACGGGCCGGGGTAAAGGCGCCGGGGATGGGGGCCATAGTGTTGATGTCGACGAGGCGGTGCCTCGGAATGTCGACAAGGAGGCCGTGGGCGCGTAGGAAGTCGGCGCCGATGAGTGGGCAGAGGACCTTGGCTGTCAGGAACTCCCAGCGGTAGCGGCGGCCCGCGAGGTCGAGCGTGACCATGCGGGTGCCATATGTGCGGATTTCAGAGCCGTTGGCTGCAGCCAGTGTGATACCCCGTGTGCCGCGTTGGATCTCGAGGGCGGAGGCGGGGGTGATGCTGTGCTGGGCCCCTGTGTCGCACAGAAATCGGCGGTTGGTTCTGTCGTCAGTGACGTACAGTAGGGGCTCCTTCTGCCCCGCGGCCATCGCGGGGGCCGGTGCGGGGGGGGGTTTGAAGGAACACGGTGGCGTGCAGCGTTGAGCCCTAGCGCCAAAACGGGTGTGGTAGTAGCAGTGACCCGGAGTGGTAGGGCGGTCGGGCCTAGCGGCCCGGGAAGACTGCGTGGTCGTTGCCGTGAGGTCGGGCGCGACGTCGCGAGCGGCCTGTGCAGAGAGCAGCCGGTCGGCCTTTTCGGCTATCTCATTCAGGTCCGTGGAGTCAGACTCCACAAGGAGCGGGCGGATGCTGGCGGGGAGCTGCCGAATGAAAAGCGTGCGAAAAAGGGCGCCGGGATTTTTGTCGTCTGAGAGGGACAGCATGTGGGAAAGCAGGTCTGATGGTGAAGCGTCACCAAGGCCGGGGAGGTCCAGGAGTTGGCAGTGGCGCTGGTAAGAGGACGTTTGAAATTTTTTAAGTAGCGCAGCCTTCAGATGCTCGTACTTGCCCTCCGTTGGTGGATTCTGCAGCGCTGCCCAAACCTTGGGGACTGTAGCGTAGGTGAGCGAGGCGATGAGGTAGTCGTACTTCGTGGCGTCGACTGTAATGCCTTTCAGCCGGAATCTGGACTCAGCTTGAACGAACCAGGCTTCGGCGAGGTTCTCCCAAAAGTCAGGTAATTTAACCGTGACTACGTTTGTATCCGCCATGCTAGCTTAGGATTCGTCCTGAGCGTCGGGGTCACCAGTGTTGAGATACCGCGGCAAACGTGGGAGTCGAGACAGAGCTATTGAAAACACAGCTTCTTTATTCTGACCACATGGCAAACAGGAACTAGAAAAGCCCGCACATCCACTTAAATACTTCCCAGACAGGAAGTGCTCCCGGCAGCCTGTCCCTGCGGGAAACAAGTTGCTGGAGGAAAGGGCCCCCGGCTGGGGGCTTCTGCTTAGACTGTCTGTGCCGCCGTGAGCGGATTATGTCCAGTGGTGGCGTGTCGCCACACCCTCACCAAAATGGCGTCCAGCACGGTCTGCGCTAGAAGTGTGCGCGCTTCTTGGAAACCATTTTGGCCCCAATTCGACACCCGTAGCACCTAAACAACAGGCGCTACGCAACCACATTTCTGGCCAATAGATGTTGCGCTGATTAGATAATTATTGACGTTTAATGGTTACTGTATTTGTTGTTTTGCAATGATTTTTTTTCTTGGTAACAGCACGTAATTTAAATTCATTGAATCACTTTCACAACTAGATGCCTTTCTTTCTAGTGAGTCAAAATCATTTCCCGATTGGTTCGGAAAGGTTTAAAAATGAACTTTTTAACCTTGACAATCTTAGTCATAATTTTTTTTCAGGGTACTTTGTAGTTCTTAATGTAATGAAAGCATTATTTGATTGTAAATATTTGGGTGGAAAAAGACTTGTGAGAAGGGATAATGTGAATGTTTGATGGGGTAGAGGCAGGACGCGTGTGAAGAGATGGGCCCAACGACCTCCTTCTGTGCCGTAAACTTCTATTTACAGGCAGTTCAGAGACGATTCACTAGGTTAATTCCGGAGATGAGAGGGTTGACTTATGAAGAAAGGTTGAGCAGGCTGGGCCTATACTCATTGGAATTTAGAAGAATGAGAGGTGATCGTATTGAAACATATAAGATACTGAGGGGGCTCGACAAGGTAGATACAGAGAGGATGTTTCCCCTCGTGGGGAATCTAGAACTCGGGGGCACAGTCTCAGAATAAAGGGTCGCCCTTTTAGAACTGAGATGAGGAGGAATTTCTTCTCTCAGAGGGTCGTAAATCTGTGGAATTCTCTGCCCCAGAGAGCTGTGGAGGCTGGGTCATTAAATACATTTAAAGTGGAGATAGACAGATTTTTGCAAGATAAGGGAATGAAGGGTTATGGGGCCAAGATCAGCCATGATCTTATTGAATGGCGGAGCAGGCTCGAGGGGCCAAGTGGCCTATTCCTGCTCCTATTCCTTATGTTCTTATGTTCTATGATTCTATATACGGCGAATGTATGTCACGCACAGGATGCGCTGATACATTCTTCTCTAGTTGAAAAATGTTGGTGATTTAATTTAAAATAGGTTCCTCTCTGGACAGATGTTATACCTATCTCCTTGTATTCAGGTGATTTAATCCGTTGAATGAGACGTCCTGTAAGTAGAGTGAGTTTTTTTTAATGTGTCAGGTTTAGGATGAAAGACGAGTCTTGTTCAATGTCATGCTTAATTAGAGACATTGTGAAGCTCAGACACAGTTAGATCATCGTGTAACAGGCCTGCCAGGCACAGAGTTCTGTTGTATGGTTGTTAGTTAGACGTTTTTTACTCCTTGTTGAAGGCCTATAGATAGATTTTTGTGAGGCAAGGACATTAAAGGTTACGGAACCAATGCGGGTAGATGGAGTTAAGATACAAATCAGCCACGATCTCATTGAATGGCGGAGCAGGCTCGAGGGGCTGAACGGCCGACTCCTGTTCCTAGAACGGAAACAATTTCCATACAATCATACAGCACAGAAGGAGGCCATTCGGCCCATCGAGCCTCTTTCAAAGAGCAATCCAATTATTCCCACTCTCCTATTCTTTTCCCTTAGCTCTGTACATTTCTCCTTTTCAAGTATTTCTCCAATTCCCTTTTGAAAGTTACTATTGAATCTGCTTCCACCGCCCTTTCAGGCAGCGCATTCCAGATCACAACAACTCGCTGCGTAAAAAGGTTCTTTTCATCTCCCGCCCGGATTTTTTGCCAATTATCTTAAATCTTTGCCCTCTGGTTACCGACCCTCCTGCTAGTTTCTCCTTATCAAAACAGATAAGGGGAGTGGAAATCTGAACCTCTCTCTCCCAAAAGGCCGCTGAGGCTGGGGGTCAACTGATAATTCAAGGCTGAGATTGATAGGTTTTTGTTACTGGGAGTGTCAGCTGTGGCTCAGTGGGCAGCACCCTCGCCTCTGAGTCAGAAAAGTCGTGGGTTCAAGTCCCACTCCATGAGACTTGAGCACATAAATCCAGTCTGACACTCCCAGTGCAGTGCTGAGGGAGTGCTGCACTGTCGGAGGTGCCGTCTTTTGGATGAGACGTTAAACCGAGGCCCCATCTGCTCTCTCAGGTGGACGTAAAAGATCCCATGGCACTATTTCGAAGAAGAGCAGGGGAGCTATCCCCGGTGTCCTGGGGCCAATATTTATCCCTCAACCAACATCATTTAAACAGATTATCTGGTCATTATCACATTGCTGTTTGTGGGAGCTTGCTGTGCGCAAATTGGCTGCCGCGTTTCCCACATTACAACAGTGACCACACTCCAAAAGTACTTAATTGACTGTAAAGTGCTTTGAGATGTCCGGTGGTCGTGCAAGGCGCTATAGAAATGCAAGTCTTTCTTTTTAGGTAAGGGCATTAAGGGTAATGGAACCAAGGCGGGTAAATGGAGTTAAGATACAGATCAGCCATGATCTAACTGAATGGCAGAGCAGGCTCGAGGGGCTGCATGGCCAACTCCTGCTCCTAATACCCCTTATATTCTTAAATTTCTTATTTTTAATTTCCTCCATTAATTTCTCTTCCTTTTTTTTTAACTTTACTCACACCTGCTCCCAACCTTCTGCAGATCGGAGGGAAGCTTCAGGAAGTGTGGATATGAATTTCTTCACAGCTAGGGCCTGGCGCTCCGTGATGGGAAGAGTTGTGGAGCAGGGCGAAGTGATTAAATGCCTGCCTCTTCCTCCTCTCCCTCCCTACAGATTAGCAGCCCAGCCACAGTAATAGGTGAAAGAGTTCACGGCAGTGGCTGCCTGATGGAGGCAGCCATGGGGTTTGAGCCTGCAGCCTCTGAAGTGTGAAGGGGATCCTCTTGTCACCTCATTATGCTTGTTGTTTACAACATTTGTCGCAGTAGAGCAGCGATAAATTAAAAGCTACGTTCCCATAACATCCTTCAGTTCTTAAGTTTCAGAAACATTATTTTCCGATCATTTCCCTGTGTAACTGTCACAGGTACATGGACATAATGATGCACGAGGTGAACGTGCTTGCCCTCGCACATTCCGATAGCTGTGTGCAGAGTTATAGCATTTGGCTCTGTCTTCATCCGCTGCCATTCAACGTTTTGCTTGTTTTCCTTCTCCCTCGCCCAGCAACGTGTAGACTTTTATTTAAAAAAGGAATAACAAGTCGAAAGAGTCTAATTTAAAGTCTCTCCCTCCCGTGCGCACAATGGGCATTAAACCTGCTCAACCATCCACAGGGCGCTACCCAGCTGGCACGTGGACGTTACAGAACCGAGATCAGCAACCAACTGGCCACCATGCTGGAGATTAGCCCTCCAGCCAAAGTGAAGCTCGGCCAACTCTGTAGACCATGAGGGCTGGCACAGATACCACCAGCTCCCACCACACTGCTCTCTGTGGTGTCTCGGCCCCAGCCCGCCCTGCAAGCCAACTACCTTCTGCCTTCGCCTGAAGCCAAGAAGATTTATACCCGGTGTTTGACCTACATGGGTTGGTGTCCATATCTGTGAAAGTCAGGATCTTATTGATGGACTGGAAAGGTCAAAGGGAACACGGGCAACGAGTTACGATAAAAATGATATTTCATTTCAGACACAGCGATTGTCTATATATCTCATGTCAATCACACAGGCTGCTGTTCAGTGCAACATCTAAAACAAATTGAAAACAAAATTGTGTGGATGGAGCAGGTCCAAAGACAATTATCTGACGCGCGCCCTTTAATTGCAGATCCTTGTAGTTTCCCATGTATCTGGAGGCAGCCATGGGTTTATTATAATAGTCACACTTGCCGGTGTTTGTGGAAGATACCGTGGATTTTATTACAGCATTTACGTGCCGTGTTCTGGAATGCTTTGGTGTGAATTCAGCCGTACTACTCTCTTCATCCAAAACTCTGCTGCCCGTGTCCGAACCCGCACCAAGTCCCGTTCACCCATCACCCCTGTGCTCGCTGACCTACATTGGCTCCCGGTTAAGCAGCACCTCGATTTCAAAATTCTCATCCTTGTTTTCAAATCCCTCCATGGCCCCGCCCCTTCCTATCTCTGTAACCTCCTCCAGCCCTACAACCTTCCGAGATCTCTGCACTCCTCTAATTCTGGCCTCTTGCGCATCCCCGATTTCAATCGCTCCACCATTGGTGGCCGTGCCTTCAGCTGCTGAGGCCCTAAAGCTCTGGAATTCCCTCCCTAAACCTCTCCGCCTCTCCACCTCTCTCTCATTTAAGATGCTCCTTAAAACCTACCTCTTTGGCCAAGCTCTGCCCTAATATCTCCTTATGTGGCTCGGTGTCAAATCTTCTTTGCTAGCGCTCCTGTGAAGCATCTTGGGACATTTTACTACATTAAAGGCACTATATAAATGCAAGTTGTTGTTGTTGTTGTTGTGCCATGGCGAACCACTGATCTCACATGTATGGTAAGGAGAAGATGCTGAATGAGAGTCGGGTATTTTCTCTCTGGGAACATAGGAACAGGAGGAGGCCATTCATCCCCTCAAGCCATTCCGCCATTCAATCAGACCATTTAGCTGCCATTGAGAGAGGAAGTGGAGGACACAATGTCATAAATCGCAACTTCTACAAGAAGTAACTCCAGAAGTACTACTGAACGGCCAGCTGAGGGCGCTGTCCGAGGAGTATAAATACTTGGGCGTGGGCCCACCTTGACCAGAGACAATCTGGAAACAGGAAGCTAGTGACTACTAACTAGACCTCCATGTTTTGTTACAAGTCGATTAAAGCCTTGCTTTATGTACAACCAAGTGCGTAGTGAGTCTTTGTTACGTCACACTCATTGAAAGGTTCTCCTGTAGCTTGTAGTGGCTGCCTCAAATGTGGCTTGCCACATGCTGGAGAGCGCGGGCAAGCAACGGTGAATAGTCCAGGGAGATCGAAAGGAACCGCCCGTTTAAAAAAAAATATTGGGCACAAAAACAAAGCACCATTATGTGAAATCTCGAACCACAACAAAAGCTTTCTCCTCAGAAACAAGATGTGAGCATCGAACTTTAGCAAGTTCTCCAGGGTTCTACAACTCTGCATTCGTGTCCTGCCCCAGGATGCAACTTTCACACTCTGTGCCTCTGACCCTGGTCTGAACGTCTGCCGCCCTCTCTCCAGCCCTCTCAGTGGCAGAGCCTGCAGTCACTGCCCTCTGGAACTCCCTTTACCTCTTCTACCTCTCTTACCACTTCCAGCACTTCCCTCCGTCACTGTGCTGACTGATGTCCATCACTCCTTTCTGTGAAGTGCCTTTGAGCATTTTGTTAGGTAAAAGGTTCCCTGTAAATGTAAGGTGCTGTTTAAGAACATAAGAACATAAGACATAGGAGCAGGAGTTGGCCATTCGGCCCCTTCAAGCCTGCTCTGCCATTCAATAAGATCATGGCTGATCTTCTACCTCATCTCCACTTTCCTGCACTATCCCCATATCCCTTGATTCCCTTAATATTCAAAAATCTATTGATCTCTGTCTTGAATATACTCAATGACTGAGCCTCCACAGCCCTCTGGGGTAGAGAATTCCAAAGGTTCACCACCCTCTGAGTGAAGAAATTTCTCCTCATCTCAGTCCTAAATGGCTGACCCCTTATTCTGAGACTGTGACTCCTGGTTCTAGACTCCCCAGCCAGGGGAAACATCCTCCCTGCATCTACCCTGTCAAGCCCTGTAAGAATTTTGTATGTTTCAATGAGATCACCTCTCATTCTTCTAAACTCTAGAGAATATAGGCCTAGTCTACTCAATCTCTCCTCATAGAACAATCCCCCCATCCCAGGAACCAGTCTGGTGAACCTTTGTTGCACTCCCTCTATGGCGAGTATATCCTTCCTTAGGTAAGGAGACCAAAACTGTACACAGTACTCCAGGTAAGATAAACATTGGATAAAAATTATTTTGTTGGTCCCAAAAGTTTGTAATAATGAT
This sequence comes from Somniosus microcephalus, assembly GCF_052327205.1. NCBI lineage: Eukaryota > Metazoa > Chordata > Chondrichthyes > Squaliformes > Somniosidae > Somniosus > Somniosus microcephalus. The sequence continues at coordinate 9,444,222 of NC_141018.1, forward strand.
AATTAATTATATTTTGTTTACTATCAAGTCACAATAAAGGAACTGTTGTTGAGATACCGCGGCAAACGTGGGAGTCGAGACCAGAGTTGATGGAACACAACTACTTTAATTTACATCATGGCAAAAAGAGAGCTTGAAAAGCCCGCGCAACCACTTAAATACTTCCCAGACAGGAAGTGCTCCCGGCAGCCTGTCCCTGTGGGAAACAAGTTGCCGGAGGAAAGGGCCCCCGGCTGGGGGCGGCTGCTGCCGGCAGTGCGCCTGCGTAAACTGTCCGTGCCGCCGTGAGCGGATTGTGTCCAATGGTGGCGTGTCGCCACAGAGCTCCCCCCAGAATCTGCTTAGGAAGAGTGGACGAGTCGTGACGGTGGTCTAATGGTTCTGCCGGAGCGGCTCTGAGTGGCCGCTGGTCTAGTTGGTGGGGCCGGGCGGTTCGCCGCCGGCTGTGCTGGCTTGCTGGCGGGACGGCCTCTAGTTGGAGGTCGGGCCACGGGGACCTGTTCCCCTGGTTCTGTGTGTGCTGGTTTGAGTCGGTCGATGGAGACTGTTTCGACCCTGTCGCCGAGTCGCAGCTTGAAGACCTTGTCCCCGGTTTGTAGTACCTCGTACGGTCCGTCGTATGGGGGTCGCAGGGGTCCGCGGTGCGCGTTGTGTCGCACGAAGACGAAGCGTGCCTGCTGTAAGTTTGGCGGGACGTGAGGTGCGAGTTCGCCGTGTCGGTTGACCGGAAGTGGGGCGAACTGTTGAGCGGAAGAGAAAGAGTTGAGCCGCTGCTGTTCGGCCGACGAAGGCGTGGTAGCCTCCGGGAGGAATTCGCCTTGTACGCGCAGCGGTTGTCCGTAGACTAACTCCGCTGCTGAGGACTGGAGGTCTTCCTTGACCGCGGTGCGTAGGCCTAGTAGCACCCACGGTAGGCGGTCAGTCCAGGTACTGTCCTGCAGGCTGGCGCGGAGTGAGGCCTTGAGTGACCTGTGGAAGCGTTCACACAGCCTGTTGGCCTGCGGGTGGTACGCCATGGTTCGGTGGAGCGTCACCCCGAGGTTGCGTGCTGTGGCTGTCCAGAGTTCGGAGGTGAACTGGGCACCTCTGTCGGAGGTTATGTCGGCCGGTACGCCGAACCTCACGACCCAGGTGTTAACGAATGCCCTGGCGATGTCGGCTGTGGTGGTGGAGGTCAGTGGCACTGCCTCAGGCCAGCGTGTGTAGCGGTCGACCATCGTGAGGAGATAAGTTTGGCCTTGCGATGGCGGCAGAGGGCCGACGATGTCGACGTGTACGTGTTCGAAACGGCGGCTGGGTACCTCGAAGTCTCCCAGGGGTGCTTTTGTGTGCAGCTGTACCTTAGCCCATTGGCGGGCGAGGCAGGAGGTGGCCCAAGTCCGAACACCTTTGCTGAGGCCGCGCCAGACGAAGCGCTGGGAGAGGAGTTTGACGGATGCGCGGGAACCCGGATGGGAGAGCCCGTGGAGCGCGTTGAAGATGCGGCGGCGCCAGGTTGCAGGGACGACCGGCCTGTCTTGGCCGAGTGAGACGTCGCAAGTGACTGCAGTGGCTTCGGGCCCGTGCGCGACCTTGGCTAGGCGTAGCCCTGGCAGGCTGGTCGCCGCCGAGAGGAGGTCTGGGTCCGTGAGCTGGGCCGCTGCTAGTTGCGCGTAGTCGACCGCTAGGTGATTTGCGCAGATGGCGGGACGGGAAAGGCAGTCGGCGACAACGTTGTCTCTACCGGAGACGTGCTGGATGTCCGTGGTAAACTCGGACACGGCCGCGAGCTGGCGTTGCTGCCTAGCGGACCAGGGTTCGGTGTTCTTGGCCACCGCGTATGTGAGCGGCTTGTGGTCCACGTAAGCGGTAAAGGGACGGACCTCCAGGAGGAACCTGAAATGGCGGACTGACAGGTGGATAGCGAGGAGCTCGCGGTCGAAAGCAGAGTATTTGACCTCCGGGGGGCGCAGTTGGCGGCTGTAGAAGGCAAGTGGCTGCCACGCGCCATTGACCCACTGCTCGAACACGGCTCCGACCGCATGGTCGGAGGCATCGGTGGTGAGCGCGACCCGGGCATCGGCCCTCGGGTGCGCGAGCAGGGTGGCGTCGGTGAGCGCGTTTTTGGTGGCGTCGAAGGCGGCTGACGTGTCAGCGGTCCAGGCTATGGCCATCTTGCCGGATTTACCTCGGAGGGAGTCATATAGGGGCTTCATGAGGGCTGCAGCTCTGGGGATGAACCTGTTGTAGAAGTTCACCATCCCGAGGAACTCCTGGAGGCCCTTGATGGTTTTGGGGCGGGGGAATTGCTGGACGGCCTTGTCCTTGTTGGGCAGGGGGATGGCCCCAGCAGGGGTGATGTGGTGGCCGAGAAAATCGATCTCAGCTAGGCCAAATTGGCACTTCACCGGGCTGAGGATGAGCCCGTGTTGGGCTAGGCGCCCGAACAGGATGCGAAGGTGTTCGAGGTGTTCCTGTTTGGAGGAGCTGGCCACGAGAATGTCGTCTAGATAGACAAATAGGAAGTTCAGGTCCCGGAGGACTGAGTCCATAAGGCGCTGGAAAGCCTGGGCTGCATTCTTGAGGCCGAAGGGCATCCTCAGGAACTCGAACAGGCCGAATGGGGTGATGACGGCCGTTTTGGGGATGTCCGCAGGGTGTACAGGGACTTGGTGGTAACCGCGCACCAGGTCGACCTTGGAGAAGACGGTTCGTCCGGCCAGTCGGGCCGAGAAGTCCTGGATGTGCAGCACCGGGTATCGGTCGGGGGTGGTGGCGTCGTTGAGGCGGCGGTAGTCCCCACAGGGGCGCCAGCCTCCACCGGGCTTGGGGGCGATGTGGAGGGGTGAGGCCCAAGGGCTGCTGGAGCGGCGGATGATGCCGAGTTGCTCCATGGTGGTGAACTCGGCCCGCGCGATTTCCAGCTTGGCCGGGTTGAGTCTGCGGGCGTGGGCAGAGACCGGGGGGCCGGTGGTGGGGATATAGTGCTCCACACCGTGTTTGGCGGCTTTGGCTGAAAAGGTCGGGTTAGTGAGGGCGGGAAACTCGGCTAGTAGTGCCGAGTAGTCGTCCGTGGCTCTGGCGAGGCAGTAGGTCGTCAGACCGGCCGAACGGGCCGGGGTGAATGCGCCAGGGATGGGGGCCATAGTGTTGATGTCGACGAGGCGGTGCCTCGGAATGTCGACAAGGAGGCCGTGGGCGCGTAGGAAGTCGGTGCCGATGAGTGGGCAGAGGACCTTGGCTGTGAGGAACTCCCAGCGGTAGCGGCGGCCTGCGAGGTCGAGCGTGACCATGCGGGTACTGTATGTGCGGATGTCAGAGCCATTGGCTGCGGCCAGCGTGATACCCCGTGCGCCGCGTTGGATTTCGAGGGCGGAGGCGGGGGTGATGCTGTGCTGGGCTCCTGTGTCGCACAGGAATCGGCGGTTGGTGCTGTCGTCGGTGACATACAGTATGGGCCCCTTTTGCCCCGCGGCCATCGTGGGGGCCGGTGCGGGGGGGGGGTTTGAAAGTGCACAGTGGTGTGCAGCGTTGGGCCCTAGTGCCAAAACGGGTGTGGTAGTAGCAGTGACCCGGAGTGGAAGGGCGGTCGGGCCTAGTGGGCCGGGGGGACCGCGTGGTCGTTGCCGTGAGGTCGGGCGCGACGTCACGGGCGGTCTGCGCGGAGAGCAGCCGGTCGGCCTTTTCGGCTATCTCATTCAGGTCCATGGAGCCAGACTCCACAATGAGCGGGCGGATGCTGGCGGGGAGCTGCCGAATGAAAAGCGTGCGAAAGAGGGCGCCGGGGTTTTTGTCGTCCGAGAGGGACAGCATGTGGGAAAGCAGGTCTGATGGTGAAGCATCACCAAGGCCTGGGAGGTCGAGGAGTTGGCAGTTGCGCTGGTAAGAGGACGCCTGAAATTTTTTAAGAAGTGCGGCCTTCAGATGTTCGTACTTGCCTTCCTCTGGTGGATCCTGCAGCGCTGCCCAAACCTTGGGGACTGTGGCATAGGTGAGAGAGGCGACGAGGTAGTCGTACTTCATGGCGTCGACTGTAATGCTTCTCAGCCGGAATCTGGACTCGGCTTGAACGAACCAGGCCTCGGCCAGGTTCTCCCAAAAGTCTGGTAGTTTAACCGTGACTGCGTTTGTATCCGCCATGCTAGCTTAGGATTCGCCCTGAGCGTCGGGGTCACCAGTGTTGAGATACCGCGGCAAACGTGGGAGTCGAGACCAGAGTTGATGGAACACAACTGCTTTAATTTACATCATGGCAAAAAGAGAGCTTGAAAAGCCCGCGCAACCACTTAAATACTCCCCAGACAGGAAGTGCTCCCGGCAGCCTGTCCCTGCAGGAAACAAGTTGCCGGAGGAAAGGGCCCCCGGCTGGGGGCGGCTGCTGCCGGCAGTGTGCCTGCGTAAACTGTCCGTGCCGCCGTGAGCGGATTATGTCCAATGGTGGCGTGTCGCCACACTTTACTGTTTATTATTGGATGTCTCAGAATGATATAAACAGGCGCTCTTTAATACCAATAAGTCCTGTTGCAGGAATGTGGGTGAAGACAGAACCCCACATACCAGTTTAAGATTTTCTTGATTATTTGGGTTGTTGAGTTTTAGTGTAGTTCCCCCTCCCTTCGGGGTGGGGTGGGGTGGCTGGAGTTTGCTCGTGCTGTTGGGGAGGGTTTAAACTAGCTTGGCAGGGGGATGGGAACCTGAGAGTAGATTCAGAAGGGAGAGAAGCAAAGTCGGAAATGGAAGGCAGAAAATTAGTAAGTGAGTTTGGAAGGCAAAGGAAACAAAGGCTAGAAAATAGACAACAAAGGGGTTTGGCAGTGCTTAATGGTCTATACTTCAATGCAAGGAATCTAGTGAATAAGGCAGGTGAGCGGAGGGCACAGATAGGCATGTGGAAGAATGATATCATAGCTATTACTGAAACATGGCTCAAAGAAGGGCAGGAGTGGCAGCTCAACATTCCTGGTTACAGGGTTTTCAGATGAGATAAAGAGGGGGATAAAAAAGGGGGGGGTCGCAGTATTGGTTAAAGAAACAATTACAGCTGTGAGGAGGGATGATATGTTAGAAGGATCATCAAATGAGCCCATATGGGTTGAACTGAAGAATAAAAAAGGGGCAATCACTCTGCTGGGAGTGTACTATAGACCTTCAAATAGTCAGAGGGAGCTAGAAGAGCAAATATGTAGGCACATTTCTGAGAAATGCAAAAACAATAGGGCAGTAATAGTAGGGGATTTCAACTACCTGAATATTAACTGGGATAAAATCAGTGTAAAAGGTATACAGGACACAGAATTCCTAAAATGCATTCAGGAAAACTTCTTCAGCCAGTACATAGCAAACTCAACAAGAGAGGGGGCAGTTCTGGACTTAGATTTAGGGAATGAAGCTGGGCAGGTGGAATGGGTATCAGTGGGAGAGCATTTGGTGGTAGTGATCATACTTCAGTTAGATTTAGCGTAGTTATGAAGCAAGACAACGATAGACCAGGAATAAAAGTTCTCAATTGGGAAAAGGCCAATTTTACTAAGCTCAGATGTGATTTAGCAAAAGTGGACTAGAAACAGCATTGGTTTGTAGATGGGTTCTATGCCCCTTGGGAACAGAATGCTTTCTGGAATAGTATCTCACCCCAAAGCCTTTCCACCATCTATAAGGCACAAGTCAGGAGTGTGATGCAATACTGTGTCAGCTGTGGCTCAGTGGGTCGCACTCTCTAGGTGGGAGGGGCTAGGAGTGAGAAGGTGCTGCTGGGTGCTTGATCACTGCAGGGAGTTGGAGTGAGTTTGTAAAAAGTTGGTGGTGGGGTTTGGGGGTTTTTTGTCAGGTTTTAGGGCCTTTTTGGTCCTTAAACCAAAAAGGACCAAAAAGGCCAGGCCCCTCAGAAGACAATGTTCCCAAGATTAATTTAATCAGGGGAAAAAATGTTGGGGGAAGGGAGAAAAAAAGGCCCAAAGATTTGGGCCGGGACCCCAGGCGGTTTGGAAAAGAAAACACGGTGGTGGTTCAGTGCGAGGATAAGGAGATACGAGCTCGGGATATTATCCAGGCGGTACATGAGGACTGCGGCGAGGGAAGCTGCTTTGCCTGCCGACCAAAGCCGAATGTTGGGTTCGAGGTGACGGTCAGTGGCCGAGAGGAGGTGGAAAGACTTTTACTGAGTTTGAAGGTTGAAGATAAGTTCTTGGAGGTATCTCTGCTATATTCTGAAGAGGTGGTGGTCTCATTCTTAAACCTACCAATTTATGTTGAGGACGATGTGCTAATAAAAATGTTGGAGTTGTGGAGCATTAATATTTGCTCAGCAATAAAGAGGAGGTACTATCCAGAAACGTGGGTAGCAGATGGAACCCGTTATGTAAAGGTGTGGTTCCCAGAGGGGTGAAGTCATTTCCATATAGCATGAAATTCGAGACAATGGAAGGGGTGCAGTACCTCTGAGTACTGCATGATAACCAGGTGAAGGTTTGTTATTATTGTCTTGGACACGACCATCTTGTAAGAAGCTGTCCAGACTTGTACTGTTATAACTGCGGTGAGTCTGGACACATCGCTCGGAGCTGCAAGGCGGAGAGCTGTGGGGTGTGTCACAAAGGCCTCACCCACTGTGAGTGTGTGGCAGAAGGAAGCCCCTTGAATGACGAGGAGATGGGAGAAGGAGCAGGAGGTGAGAGTGGAGCGGCTGGAGGAGCAGAGCAGGCGGAGGACATAGCTGATGAATGGAAGGAGAAAAGAGTGCAGGAAGAGGCAGAAAATTGCAGAGAAGAGAACAGGATGGAAATGGTGGAGAACACACCAAGTACGGTGGAAAAGGACAAAGACAGCAGTGGATAGCACGGGTTGAGGGCAGAGTCGAACCATAATACGGCTCGGCTCTCCCTAAAGTATCTGGTGTCCACGGGGGGAGAGGAGGCGGGAGCGGGGTGCGGGTTAAGTGTAAGTACTCCAAAGAAAGACGGGGAGTCGGACAACTCGAGGAGCAGGAGGGGGCAAGACGAGGAGAGGGTGCAAGAGGCAGGAGCCTTAAAGGGGCAGCAGGATGGGAGTGGGGCGACAAAGACACCAGAAGGGAGCAAGATAGGTGCAGATGCGCCATTGTCCCGGAGAGAGAAGAAACGGGGAGCAAGGGTCAGCGGTGGAGATGAGGCTGAAGGGAGTGGCACTACTGGAGAAACCGCAATAGCAGGAAGACTCTCTAAGGGAGATTATGTATCTGACAGGGAGCAGGGACAGGAGGTTACAGAAGAGCTCGAGAGTGAGGAGTCAGAGGGGGACAGAGGCAGGGACGTGTGGGGTGAGGTGGCATTGTGTGGATAGGGAAAGGTTAGTGAGGGTCAGAAGGAGGGGGAAGAGGCAGTTCCTCGGCCCAAACCTAATGTAAGGTGTGGTGTATGTAACCTGTTCCACCTTAAGAGAACTTAAGCCTGTTCCACCTTAAGAGATGTACTACTTTCTCCGGCTGCTGTATACGTAATACCGGTGGTGACCACCGGTATATAAGCACTGTGTAGTAATATTGTATTTAGTATAGTCCTGACCTCCAACCAGTAAAGACCTGTTGAACTTTAATCTTGTAGTCTGTGTTAGTAATTACAACTAGAACACACAGACTTAACAGTGGCGACGAGTCCGATTCTTACCCTGCGGCAGTTTATATCCACGGCGGCTTCGTCCACAGAACGGACGTCGAAGAGAGGCTTCCACCCTCATCACCCTGCTGGAAGACACGTCGCGCGGCAGACAGCGAGAAACCAGAGTGCAGAAGACATCCTGAACTCAAAGCCTCCATCAGCGGCTGTCAGCTATCTTCTTTCTACCTCGGTGGTGGGTAAGCCGGGCAGCGACGCGACCAAAAAGTCGGCCGCGTTGGCTGTACAGACGGGGAGGGAAGACGGAGGAATAAGGGCGGTGCGATCGATCGCGACTGGAGATAAGGGCCGGGCCGCATTCGGGCCGAAAGGCGCAGCGCGGGGACATCGATCGCGGCTGGTGATAAGGGCCGGGCCGCATTCGGGCTAAAAAGGCGCAGTGTCTGGGGCAACTGAAGGCACGAGAGCCACGGTGAAGCGGAGACAGCGTCGGGGGCTGGGTGAAGACCGCCAAGCGCAGGAAAACCGCCATTTTGTAGGCGGAGGACGAAGACAAGAGCGGGAAGCTGCCATCTTGGATAAAAATAAAAATTAATTAAATTGCAACGATGCCTAAACATGGGAACATTAATACCTTTGATAGCGACATCGAAGATTGGGCCATGTATGTAGAACGCATACAAAATTATTGTAAAGCAAATAAAATCCCAGATTAAGAGAAAGCACTAACATTATTAAACTTAATGGGTGCGAAGACATACGGGCAATTGAAACACCTTTTATCACCAGATGAACCGGCGGATAAGACGTTCGAGGAGATTGTTACTGTCCTGAAAAATCATCTAAACCCCACGCCGCTGATGCTAGCGGAACGATTTAAATTTTACAGCAGAAGGCAGCTGAAGGATGAAAGCAATGCTGAATATTTAATGGAATTGCGTAAGCTAGCAAAGTACTGTCAGTTTGGAACGAGACTGACAGAGGCGCTACGAGATAAATTTGTGCGTGGAGAATGAGCTGACGCTTGAGAAAGCGGTCACTATGGCAGCAGCACACGAAGCCGCAGCGAGAGGCACGGCAGTAATGCAGCTACGGTCACCGGAACTCAGTACAAATAAATTGGGTTTGAGTACTGTAAAATGTTATCATTGTGGAAAGACAACGCACGATCAGAACCAGTGTTGGTTTAAAAACCAAGAATGCAGAACGTGTGGCAGGCTTGGCCACGTAGCTAAAGTATGCCGGTCAGGAAAGAAGACCAGCAACAAAAAGTCACCGCAAGGAAAATACATAAAGGTACACAAGGTGACAAAGAACAGTTCAACTGAACAGAAGTCAGATTCAGACGCTAGCAGTAATGAACTGGGTAGCTTAAGAGTACACAACATTGGTAAGGATGCAGATCTCCAGACAATTTGGGTCACCCTTCAGATAGCAGGAGTCCAAGTAAAGATGGAATTGGACACTGGATCGGCATTGACGGTCATGAATAAGAAAGATTACAAAAGGTTATTCCAACATATTCCCCTACGGGATACGGAGATTATATTGAAAACATACACGGGGCAAAGAGTGTACCCCATCGGAAAGATAGAGGTAAAAGTGGTCCACAAGGGCGAAGAAAGCCAAGTAATGGACTTATATGTGCTACCTGAAGGAGGTCCACCACTACTGGGACGGGAGTGGATTAGGAAAATGAATATGGACTGGCACTCCTTGAAGGCACTAACGGTAGATTCCGGGGAAACAGATGTCAAACCTAAACGATTGTCCAAAATATTGGATGATGCTAAAGAGGTGTTCCAGCAGGGACTGGGAACACTGAGAGGAATTACGGCAAACATCAAGATTGATGAACATGCACACCCAAAATTTTTTAAAGCCAGACCGGTACCCTATGCAATACGACCTACTGTAGAAGCGGAACTGGAAGCGCTAGAACGTTCAGGTGTACTGTCTAAGGTAGATTGGAGTGAGTGGGCTACGCCCATTGTTCCCGTTATGAAACGTCCTTCGAGCAACAAGCCAGGAGAACCAGGGAAGGTTCGCATCTGTGGAGATTTCAAAATCACCGTTAATCCGGTGCTTCACACGGTGCAGTATCCGCTTCCACGGATTGAGGATATTTTTGCTTCGTTGTCTGGCGGGAAACACTTCACCAAGATAGACCTGGCGCAGGCGTACTTGCAGATGGAGGTTGAAGAAGAGTCACGCCAATACCTCACAATCAACACGCATCGAGGTTTGTACCGGTACAATAGGCTGGTTTTTGGAGTGGCATCGGCTCCAGCAATTTGGCAGAGGGCCATGGAGCAGGTATTACAGGGTATTCCAGGCACACAATGTTACCTGGACGATATTCTGATTACAGGTGATGGTGATGAAGAACACCTCGCAAACTTGGAACTGGTGCTCAACAGACTGAAAGAATATGGACTTAGAGTTAATCGGCAGAAATGTGAGTTCTTCCAGAAGCGGATCTCGTACTGTGGTCATGTCATTGACCGAGAGGGGCTTCATAAGTCTCCTGACAAGATAGAGGCAGTTGTAAAGGCTCCCGCTCCGGATAATGTCTCTCAGTTGAGGTCGTTTCTAGGATTGATTAACTATTACCATAAATTTCTACCAAATCTATCCACGGTACTGCACCCGTTAAACGCTCTTTTACAGAAGGGGGTACCATGGGAATGGAGCGAAAACTGTAAGAAGGCATTTCGCAAAAGCAAAGAATTGATCACCTCAGAGGAAGTGTTGGCTCACTTCAACCCGACACTGCCTATTCGGTTGGCTTGTGATGCTTTTCCATATGGTATTGGGGCAGTACTCTCACACAAGTTGCCAAATGGCACGGGAAGGCCAGTCGCGTTTGCATCCAGATCATTGACCTCCGCTGAGCGCAACTATGCGCAGATCGATAGGGAGGCTCTCAGCCTTGTATGGGGAGTGAAGAAGTTTAATCATTACCTGCAGGGCCAAAAATTCACACTTCTGACAGACCATCAGCCGTTGGTATCCATTTTTAACCCTAAGAAGGGTGTTTCAGTGATGACAGCACAGCGTCTCCAGAGATGGTCCCTTTTCCTAGGGGCACATCAATATCAAATAGAATTCAAAGGTACGAAGCAGCATGGCAATGCTGATGGGCTGTCGCGCCTGCCACTACCTGAAGAAGAAGAAACGACGAAAGTTGACCCTGTTGAGTTATTTCATTCGACCATCATCGAGTGTTTACCAGTCACCAATGCAAGTATTGAAAGAGAAACCAGGAATGGTCCGACACTGTCCAGAGTCTACGAGGTGACAGTGAAAGGATGGCCAACACGTGGTGATCCTCTGTTACCGGCATTCTCGGCAAGGCGAGACCAGCTGTCCGTCTGCCATGGTACTTTGATGTACGGGACAAGAGTGATTATTCCTCCCAAGTTAAGGGAAAGAGTTCTAAAAGAACTGCATGAAGGTCATCTGGGGGGAGTTAAGATGAAAAGTCTTGCTAGGGCTTATGTATGGTGGCCGGGTATTGACCAACAGATAGAGGAGTTGACGAAAAGCTGCGCTGGGTGCCAAAAAGTGCAAAATGCACCTCCGATCGCACCACTACACCCATGGGAATGGCCTTCAGCCCCATGGCAACGCGTACATATTGACTTTGCTGGTCCATTCATGGACTCCATGTTCCTAATTGCGGTGGACGCACATTCCAAATGGCCAGAAGTGAGCAAGATGAATACCACTACTTCAGAAAAGACAATTGCGGTGTTAAGAACAATATTCGCAAGGAACGGATTGCCAGGACAGATCTGTTCGGACAACGGACCACAGTTCATGTCGGAAGAATTCCAAAAATTCTTAAAGAAGAATGGGGTGAAACATTATACCTCTGCCCCATATCATCCGGCGACAAACAGGTTGGCCGAGAGATTTGTCCAAACATTCAAAAAGGCAATAAAGGCCATGAATGATGATCAGATTCCGTTACAGCACAAGGTGGACAATTTCCTAATGGCATATCGAAACGCCGCTCATGCAGTGACTAACCAAAGTCCTGCCATGATGTTTTTAACAGGAGGTTGTGGTCCAGGTTGGACTTGTTAAAACCAAATGTGCGGAGGGAAGTGGAAAACAAACAGTTCCGGCATATTAATAACAAGACCACTCGAAGTTTCGACGTAGGACAACCAGTGTTGGCAAGGGGCTATGGAAACGAAAAATGGCAGTCCGGAACAATTCGGGCCAGACAAGGACCTCTGATGTACACAGTAGATATTGGTAACAATGTGATAAGGCGTCATGCGGATCAACTGGTAGAATCGAGAGCAAGGATTGCGACAGAGACAACTGTGGAAGACGTTAATGAACCTGAAGCATCTACCTCGGCAGGGAATGTACCTGATGATGATAACACCCAATGCATGGGAGACCAACTAGAGGAGTCACCTCAGCAACAGGAATCAGAGACCACTGAAAGGCGTTATCCAAACCGAATCAGAAGGCCTCCTGAGAGACTGAACCTTTGAACTGTTTATACCTGAAGTTATATATGTTATTATGTTATGTTAAATGGGGATATGACTGTTAAGCTAAAAAGGGAGGATTGTGGTGTATGTAACCTGTTCCACCTTAAGAGAACTTAAGCCTGTTCCACCTTAAGAGATGTACTACTTTCTCTGGCTGCTGTATACTTAATACCGGTGGTGACCACCGGTATATAAGCACTGTGTAGTAATATTGTATTTAGTATAGTCCTGACCTCCAACCAGTAAAGACCTGTTGAACTTTAATCTTGTAGTCTGTGTTAGTAATTACAACTAGAACACACAGACTTAACATAAGGAAGAGGCTGTAACTGCAGGGAAGGTTCAAACAGGAGGTGAAAAAGAGCCGGAGGCTGCAGGAGAAAGCAACAGCTGCCCGAAAAGTTGGGAAGGAGCATGAGAGGAGGGAAGGGCCAGAGATTAAATGATGGGGGGATTATCAGGCATACTTCCCTTATTTGGAGCCATGATTACTGATCCATTTTTAAAGTACAATAGATTACTATATGTTATGGGAGACAAATTAAACTTCAGGTTTTAATGTTAATATGTGGTTGAGGAATGGCTGTGCAGAGCGGCGGAATGGATTTGTATGATACAATGGAATGATCACCATGTTGTCAATGTTTTGAATGTTCAATAAATAATATATATATAAAAAAATAGTGGGTAGCACTCTCGCCTGAGTCAGAAGGTTGTGGGTTCAATCCCACTCTCAGGGACTTGAGCACAAAACCTAGACTGACTCTGTGGTGCAGTACTGAGGGAGTGCTGCACTGTCAGATGGTGCTGCCTTTCTGATGAGACATTAAACCGAGGCCCCGCCTGCTTTCAGGTGGACATAAAAGGAGCTATTTCATAGAAGAGCAGGGGTGTTATCCCCAGTGTCCTGGCCAATATTTATCCCTCAATCAAAATCACAAATACAGATTCTCTGGTCATTATCACATTGCTGTTTTTGGGAGCTTGCTGTGCGCAAATTGGCTGCCATGTTTTCTACATTACAACAGTGACTACACTTCAAAAGTGCTTCATTGGCTGTGAAGCGCTTTCGGACGTCCTGAGGTCGTGAAAGACGCGATGTAAATGCATGTCTTTATTTTCTTTCTCCACTTGCCTGGATGAATACATCTCCAACAACACTCAAGAAGCTCGACATCATCCAGGACAAAGCAGCCTGCTTGATTGGCACCCCATCCACCACCTTAAACATTCACTCCCTCCACCACCGGCGCACCGTGGCTGCAGTGTGTACCATCTACAAGATGCACTGCAGCAACTCGCCAAGGCTTCTTCGGCAGCACCTCCCAAACCCGCGACCTCTACCACCTAGAAGGACAAGGGCAGCAGGCGCATGGGAACACTTTTGTGTATGTACCTTTAAGGGGAGAACTACTTTTTACAGCTCCTGTATACTGTAGTACCGGCAGTGACCACACCTGTATATAAACCCTTAGTAGGGATCTGTACTGTTAGTTTTAGAGTAACCCTCATCCAGTAAACACCCGTTGACTGTTCCTCTGCAGTCTCTGTCTATTTATTAAAGGACACAATACATCAAGATTCACGGATTTAACAAACACCACCACCTCCAAGTTCCCCTCCAAGTCACACACCATCCTAACTTGGAAATATATCGCCGATCCTTTATCGTCGCTGGGTCAAAATCCTGGAACTCCCTCCCTTAACAGCACTGTGGGAGCACCTTCACCACACGGACTGCAGCGGTTCAATGCGGTGGCTCACCACCACCTTCTCAAGGGCAACTAGGGATGGGCAATAAATGCTGGGCTTGCCAGCGATGCCCACATCCTGTGAATGAATAAAAAACAAAATCCATGAGGTCATGAATTAGTTGATTAGTTAAGTCCTAATACTTTAGGCTGAACTGTGTTTGGAATCCAGCAGGAACTGAAGAATCTGCAGGTAGAACATGATTCATTTCTTTGTAGAAAGCCAGCAGTTGAATTTTAAAGACAGAGTGAACTTCAGTTACAGTGATTAACTTGGCTGGGCATATTATGATACTCAGCCACTCCACAGCTGCAAGCTCCTACCTATAGTATGTATAAATCATTTAAAAACCTTTAGGTCTCCTCTGACTACATCGTGTCATGAAATTCAGAATTTCTATTTTTAGGTTATTTAGGAAATATCACTTAATTATCATTATATTTTCCAAAAATTTAAAATAAAATGAAAGGGAATTGTGATATCATTATTTTCCTTCCTTTATTTTTTAAATTTGTGAACTATTTTGATATGAATCATTGGTCCATGTTATTAATATTTAAATCACTTGACAATTTAACCTGTTCCACAGTCATTCATTTGTATTTTTTAACCAAACTTCAAATTTTTCATTCTCAATTTCTATAACCTTTAAGGTTGTAATAATTTAGAAATTTCAGGCTGTGCAGGATCAGTGCCTACTTTCTGTACTGAATGTTTCTCTCTCTATCCTCTTCTGTTGATCTCTCTCTGTTTTTATGCTTTCCTTTTGGGTGGGAGATGGTCAGTGAGACGGGGAACAGATCCACCAACAGCATTTGGGGTAGAGCTTTCAGGGGAAAATGTGGCCCATGGCAGCTCCTTTCCCCTCCTTCAGTCACTCATTCTTCCCTATACTCCTTGCTCCAATTACATCCCCCACCCCTTCAATTCCCCCCAACTCCTTCCCTTCCCAACACCCCCTTACTCCCATCACTACTCCTACCTCTTCCCTTGTGATCTACCCATTCAGTACCTGTATCCAACTCCCCTTGTTTTGTTGTTACCTCACCCTTAACCCTCCATCCATTCTGTTCCACACTCCCTCTCACTCCTCTCAAAAGGTGGATGGTGAGAGGCCCTCATTCCCAACCTGATTCTCATCTCCATTCGCCCTACCCTCCCTTCAACAGTGACTACACTTCAAAAGTACTTAATGACTGCAAAGCGCTTTGGGACATTCTGAGGCCATGAAAATGCAAGTTCCTCCCTTCCTATATATTTCCATCAAGGGCATTGCTTGCTTAGAAAATTCAATTTAGTTCAGTTAAAAAAATTAATCTAATTAGAATGAGGAAAGACACTGGGCTTGATTTTGCCAGGCCCGAGGAGGCGGGTTTGGAGGCGTGCGAGTTGTTAAAATCGGCAAAAATGGCGGCGGGCCCGATCCCGCCTCCATCCCGCCTCCAAGAGGCGGGATAGGCCCTTATGGCCCTTAACAACCACTTAATAGCCTCTATAATCCCATTTTTGAGAGGCCTTTTCGATTTTTAAACATTCCCCCCATCCTACACGCCTCCTCTGGAACACGCCAGGTAATGCTGGCGGCCTCGCTAGTGGATTGCTTACTAACAGCTGCAGCTCTACCATTACAAAGTAGTTTTCACCAATGATCATTTGCAGGTGGCAGAACTTTGTTGTTTCAGGTCTGGGGGAACTTTTAACAGGCATACTCAGTGTTGTGGAAGTTTGGAGCCTGACACCCATCTCCAGTGTGACCTCCTGGGAAACCCCTCTCCCTACCTTGACTAAGTGAGGCATATACCAGAAGCATGGCGACCATTTAATTCCTTTCCTCCTGGACATTAGATTTGGACGTAGACCAGCCGTGGCAGCAGCAGAACCATGAGCAACAGCAGCACCAACAGCAGGAGCATCAACTGGAGCGCCAAGCTGCTGCTAGCCACCCACCTGAAGATGCACAGGCCAGAAGGCGCCAGCGTGCGACAACATAGCAATGTTGCAAGGGACGCACTCATCCTGGCCAGATTTGCTTAGCCTGCACAATCAAACACTTTAGTCTCGCTCCTTCTTACCAGAGCATCGACAATGGAGAAGAACCTGCGGAATTCTATCACTCTGACCACTATTCTGACAATCGCAAGGTACCCTAAGCCCTCAATGTGAAAAACCATTTCCGAAATGACACAGGCCATAACTTCAACAGTTTGCCATCAAAACACTTTATAATGCAATCACAGTGATGGCTGGTTCAGAAACAAAACAACACAGCACCCAAGTGACTACCCTTGTGACTACTTGTGCTTTATCTTGCACTTACACGTGCTTCTACGTGGTGCTTCCCCTGTGGCTTCAGCAGATGGGAGGCCCCTTGCTCACTCTCTTGCTGTTCCTGTCTCGACGCCTTTGGTGGGCGTCCTCTGGGGTGGCAAAAAGTCTGCTGCTCCTGCGGCTGTGCAGGGGCTGAGACACCCATCTCAGTTGGGTGAGGACTCTGGTGGGGCTCTGACCGAGGGCATTGCTGTGGTATGGTCGTGTGAGCACTTGGAGAGGAGCCCTCACTTACTTGTTGTCTGCCACCAACATTCCTCTCATGGGTCAGCCCCACTTCAGAGCTAGCAAGGGGCTTGACAGCACCTTGCTGCACTGCAGGGGAGCCATGAGGACCTGTTTCTGCACTGGAGGTCCTACTCCAGAGGACCTCCATGAAGGTCTGGTTTGTTTGCTCAATAGCTGACCATCGCTCCTCAAGAGATGTCATTCTATTCTGAACAATGACCATGTTTTCAATGCCCTGGCGACTAAGCTACGACCATGGACGTAGCCATCCTCTCCTCTACCGTAGCCATCCTCTCCTCTACGGTAGCCAGCCTTACCATGGAGATAGCCATCCTTTCCACTGAGGTTGCCATCCTTTCTGCGGTGATGTGTTCATGCGCCAATGCCTCCACAAAGGCTCTGCTCATGTTTGCGATGGACTCCTCCATTCGCCCCACACTCGCAGCGACCCTGGAGACAAAACCTGCCAGAGACTCCTGCACCTGTTCTCGGAGTTCCAGCACTGCTCTCCTTCTGGATGGACCCGGAGGCACAGGGTCGACATGCAGCAGAGCCGAGCTGGCAGAGTCCTGCGCCCTCCGACGAGGACTCTCCACTGCTGTCCCTGTTTCCACCACCTGCTGATGCTCACTTGTGAGCTGTGATACACCAGGTGACAACACTACTCTATCTCGTGAAGGTCCCACCGAGATGTGAGTGTCTGCGTTGGTGCTGGGTGCGCTGAATTCTGCTGACGTTGCGCCCTCAGAGGTTGCAGCTTCCTCTGAGGAGGTTGGAGGTTCAGGCTGTTCCTCCTGGACAGTAGGGACGGGGGCTTTAGATGGTCCTGTGGGGGAGTAAAAGAAAGAGTTAGAGATGTGAGGCCAAGGTTACATGGACATTGAAAAGTGCAGATGATCATAAGTCAATCTGTTAGAGCATCAGATTCATTATCAGTGACTCATGCAATGTCAATGAGAGAGATTCCAAACTATTCTGTCACCAGCTTGCTGTGATGCGCCCGCCTGTCCGTCCCCCACTTGGGAATCCTCCTCGATCCCAGGAATTTCCAGGGCCGCCTCCTCCCAGGTGGTGAGCTGGGCTACTGAGGGTGGCCCTCCTCCTGTCCTCATTCTTTCCCTCTTATTGTGGGCTCTCTTTTCCTGCAATGAGGGACACAAGTGGAGTTTGAGTGAGAATGAAGGAGTGAGTGTAGAGAATCCATAGCATAGATGCTTAGAAGGATACAAAGGACCCTCCCTGTGTTGAAAGTTGTTGTTGTCATGGCATCACAGTGATAGGGAGTGTGAGGGCTGCATGGTCGAATAGTTAAGTGAATATGACCATAGAGAGAGAGGGAATGGGTAAGGGTGCAGGGATGTCAGTGTCAAGTGGGATGTGGAGGAAGAGGTTGGCAAAGCAGAGTGCTGGTGAGGAGAGGCGATGGGGATCAGATTGAGGGTGATGGGAAAGCCATACTCACTTTTCCTGTGCGGAGAAGGTCATGAAACCTCTTCCTGCATTGCAGCCAGGTCCTGCGGCTCATTGAAATGGAGTTGACCTCCTGGGCCACTTGTAGCCGCACAGCTTTTGTCTGCTGGGGTGGCTTTTTTCTCCCTGAGGAAGGGAACAGCACCTCTTTATTACAGCTGGCTCCGTGCACCAGAGCTTGGAGGGGGGGCTCATCAAACCGAGGTGCACACTTTTGCTTGATCGTGGACATTTTCCACAATTCAACTCCTTCATACAATTTGCAGAGCCTTTGCAGTCTCCAGAAGAAGCAAGGCTGTTTGCAGGCCTTAAATCCAACAGCATTGATGACGTTGTGGCGTACCGATCACAGAAAGGACACAATCCGCTTTCCGGTCCGTAGACTATAAATCAGGCGTCATGCCTTTAAGAAGGATCACACCTTTAAGAAACTCGATCTGCAACATAGTTAAGCCCAGAGCGGGGGAGGAGGAGTCGAAGATGTGCACTGATGAAAGGCAGTCGTACTTTGTGTAGTCTCTGACTCCATTTTGTGTTCAGCATGCAGCCTCAACAATTAAACCTTTTCTGTTGAACCTCTCCGAGTTCAGTATTTTTTGCTAGGAGTACGTAGACTCCTACATTGGTGACCCCGATGCTCAGGACGACTCCTAAGCGTAACCATGGCTGACGCAAACGCAGTTTCTGTGAAGCTGCCGGAGTTCTGGGAGAACCTGGCCACCGCCTGGTTCCTTCAAGCCGAATCGCAATTCCGACTCCGCGGCATCACCGCCGACGCAACGATGTACGACTACCTCCTCGCCTCCCTGGGCAGCTCCACAATCATGAAAGTCTGGACAACACTACAAAACCCTCCGGAGGAAGGCAAGTACGCACATCTCAAGGCCGCGCTCATTAAAAAATTCACAGCCTCCCAATTCTTGCGCAACTGCCACCTCCTCGACCTCCCGGGCCTTGGTGACTCCACGCCGTCAGACTTGCTCTCACACATGCTTGCTCTGACCGACGAGAAACCGCCCGGCTCCCTCTTCCGCACGCTCTTTATTCACCAACTACCTCCCAGCATCCGCCCGGCGATCGTGGCGTCCAGCCTCACGGACCTCGAGGCCCTGGCCAATGAAGCCGATAAGCTCCTGTCCGCCAGCTCCAACCATGCCGTCACCCCCGACCTGGCCTCCGCAGCGTCGGCGCGCGCTCCACCCTCTATCGCGCGGCCACACAGCTCGGCCACGAGGCCCCCCAGGCCCCCACGTCCCCCAGGCCCTCCGACCCAGGGCTACTGCTACTTCCATACCCGGTTCGGTGCACGGGCACGCCGCTGCAGCCACCCCTGCACGTTTCCAACCGCCCCCACACCGGCCTACACGATGGCCGTGGGGCAAGCAGGCGCGCTGCTGTACGTTACGGACAGCGCCTCGGGACGCTGTTTCCTATGCGACACGGGCGCACAGCGCAGCATCATCCCCGCGTCCGCCCTCGAGATCCAGCGAGGCGGCCGCGGCCCTGCGCTGGCTGCCGCCAACGACACCGACATCCGGACATACGGCACCCGCACCGTCACCATCGACCTCGCAGGCCGCCGCTACCACTGGGAGTTTATCATTGCCAAGGTGCTCTCCCCGCTCCTCGGTGCTGATTTCCTGTGTGTCCACGGCCTGTTGGTCGACATGCCTCGGCGCCGCCTCGTGGACATGAACACCATGTCACCTATCCCAGGCGCCATGGCACCCCCCCCCAACCCGCCGAAATGGCGTGGCTGTGCCGCACCCGCTCAACGGACGACTACACAGCACTCCTGGCTGAGTTCCCAGCCCTCACCAACCCGACCTTCTCCGCGAAGGTTGCTAAGCACGGGGTAGAACACTTCATCCCCACCACAGGCCCACCGGTGTATGCCCACGCCCGCAGGCTGGACCCGGCCAAGCTGGAGATCGCGCGGGCCGAGTTCGCCACAATGGAACAGTTCGGCATCATCCGCCGCTCCAACAGCCCCTGGGCCTCCCCACTCCACATCGTCACCAAACCCGACGGGGGATGGCACCCCTGCGGGGACTACCGGCGCCTAAACGACGCCACCACGCCGGATCGGTACCCCATACCGCACATTCAAGACTTCTCGGCTAGACTGGCCGGCCACTCAGTCTTCTCCAAAGTCGACCTGGTGCGCGGTTACCATCAGGTGCCAGTCCACCCCACGGGTGTTCCCAAGACGGCCATAATCACCCCTTTTGGGCTATTCGAGTTCCTCCGAATGTCCTTCGGCCTCAAAAACGCGGCCCAGGCCTTCCAGCGGCTCATGGACTCGGTCCTCCGGGACCTGACGTTCCTCTTTGTCTACCTGGATGACATCCTGGTAGCTAGTTCCTCCAAGCAGGAACACATCGAGCACCTCCGCACCCTGTTCCAGCGGCTCAGTGAGCACGGGCTCATCATCAGCCCAGCCAAGTGCCAATTCGGCCTCAGCAGGATCGAATTCCTCGGCCACCACATCACGCAGGATGGAGCCATTCCCCTGCCCGCCAAGGTGCAAGCCGTCCAGCAGTTCCCCCGGCCTACCACCATCAAAGGCCTCCAGGAGTTCTTGGGGATGATCAACTTTTACAACCGCTTCATTCCCGGAGCGGCCTCCCTCATGCGGCCCCTATACGAAGCCGTCCGGGGTAAGAAAGACAGAATGGCGATCGAGTGGTCGGCGGACATGTTGACCGCTTTCGACTCGACCAAAAAGGCGCTCGCCGACGCCACCATGCTCGCTCACCCACAGCCCAGCGCCAGGGTGGCCCTCACCACGGACGCCTCCGACCACGCGGTCGGCGCCGTGTACGAACTGTGGGTCGACGGGGCCTGGCAACCGCTGGCCTTTTTCAGCCGCTAACTGCGCCCCCCGGAGGCCAAGTACAGCGCTTTTGACTGCGCGCTCCTCGCACTGTACCTGGCAGTCCGCCATTTTAGATTTCTTCTGGAGGGCCGCCCCTTCACCGCGCTTGTCGACCACAAACCCCTGACATTCGCGATGGCGAAATCTGCGGACCCGTGGTCAGCCAGGCAACAACGCCAGCTCGCCGCGGTGTCCGAATTCACCACGGACATCCGGCACGTCTCCAGTCGAGACAACGTGGTGGCCGACTGCCTATCCTGCCCCGCCGTCCACGGCGCCCACCTGGCAGTGGACTATGCTCAACTGGCAGCGGAGCAACGCACCGACCCCGATCTGCTCTCCGCGCCCACAACGCTCCCAGGGCTGCGACTGACCAACGTCGCCTGCGGCCCGTCCGCCGTCATAGTCAAATGCGACACCTCCTTGGTGCAACCCCGCCCCGTAGTCCCGGCGTCCTGGTGAAAATGGGTGTTCGACATCGTCCACGGCCTCTCACACCCTGGCACCCGCGCGTCCATTAGACTGGTGGCCAACCGATTTGTCTGGCGCGGCCTGTGCAAAGATGTGCGCGTCTGGTCCAGATCCTGCATAGCTTGCCAGCGTGCCAAAATCCACCAGCACGTCAAAGCCCCACTCGAGGAGTTCACCGTGCCAGAAAGAAGGTTCGACCACGTCCACATCGACCTCGTCGGCCCCCTGCCGCCATCACAATGTCACACGCACCTGCTGACAATCGTGGACCGTACCACCCGCTGGCCCGAGGCCATTCCACTGACGTCCACTGTTGTGTATGTACCTTTAAGGGAATAACTGGTCTTAGACTGCAGTACCGGCAGTGACCACCCCTGTATAAAAGGCCCTAGCAGGCTTCTGTAGTTTCAGTTTCAAGCTGCCTCTTGTTCAGTAAAGTACCTGTTAAACTGTTCTCCCGAAGTCCGTGTATTATTGAGGCGCGGACTTTACAGTGGCGACGAGTAAGTTCGAACTCACCTGCAGTGTGGCATCATCTCACGGGGATCTCGCCTGAAAGGAAGGTCCTGGAAGGTTGTAGTCTGAGCAACGGGCGTCGACCGAGGGCAACCACCCAAAGAATCCATCGGTGTTTGGAGAATTGCGGGAGAGACTGTGGTTCCAGCGAATCGTGCTGGTAGCAGGTAGAGCGCTGACCCTTCCGGACTGCGGCGGGCTCAAGCTCGATCGAGCGGCTCTACAAATCGGGCCGCGCAGCGTTGCCGGGAAAAGAAAACAAGAGAGAGAGGGTGGAGCGCACAGGGTGCGGTCGGTGCTCGAGAACAGGACAGCGGAGAGAAACTAAACGGGGGGGAAGGAAAGCGAGATGCGCCGAAGCTGCGGGTCGCCGCCATTACCCCGTAGAACGCTAGGAGCAGCGTGGCAGTAAGGGGAAGAAGCAAAAGCGTGGGAGGCGCCATTTTATCCCATTGGGGAAGAAGCAAAAGCGCGGGAGGCGCCATTTTATTCCATTGGGGAAGAAGCAAAAGCGCGGGAGGCGCCATTTAAAATCGCCCAAGATGCCGAAAAGTGGCAGTATCACTGCTTTCGAGAACGAGGTAGAAGACTGGACCATGTATGTAGAAAGAATTGAAGTGTACTGCAAGGCAAATGAGGTGGCTGATGGAAAGAGGGCGTCGGTATTATTAAATCTGATGGGTGCGAATACGTACGGCCTATTGCGTAATTTAATTACCCCAGCTAAGCCAATGGAGAAAAGTTTTGAGGAGATTGTTCATATCTTACAGGAACACCTAAGCCCTACACCACCGCTGATAACAGAAAGATTCAAGTTCCATAAAAGAAACCAGCACAAAGATGAGAGCAATGCTGACTATCTTACGGAACTACGCAAGTTATCGAAGCACTGCCAGTTCGGAGCAGGACTGGCAGACACCTTACGGGATAAGTTTGTCTGCGGGCTCCAGAGTGAAGGAACCCAGAAACGACTACTTTCAAAAAAGGACCTGACGCTAGAACAGGCTTTCAGCGTGGCAGTATCCTACGAAGCAGCAGCACGGGGAGCTGCGGAAATACAACAGAAACCACAAGAATACAGCGCTAACGAAATGGCGTATGGAGCCGAAAAGTGCTATCGCTGCGGCAGAACAACCCATGAGCAGAAGGACTGCTGGTTTAAAGACAAAATATGCTGGCAATGCGGGAAGATGGGACATATAGCAAGAGTCTGCAAGTCGGGAAAGAAGACCAACACGACAAGAACTACTAAGGAACAGTACAGGAAAGTAAAGAAACTGACAGATAGTAGTTCAGAAGATCAGGAGAGTGATAAGGACTCCGGGAGCAGGCGACTAAGTTGTGTAAAGTTACACAACGTGATCGCAAAAGAAGATCACCGAACCATTTGGGTCACCCTCATGATAGCAGGGTCCCCAGTGAAGATGGAATTGGACACAGGATCAGTCCTAACTGTCATGAATTGACGAGACTATGAGCGGCTATTCTCACACATACCCTTAAAGGACACGTCCATTGTATTGAAGACATACACGGGGCAAAAGGTCTACCCCAGAGGAAAAATAAGGGTGCCAGTTGAATATAAGGAAACACAGAAACTATACATGTATATACTACGAGATGGAGGACCACCATTATTGGGACGTGAATGGATCCGAAGACTACAATTGGATTGGCATTCCATTCTGGCACTAACTGTGACTGACAAAAAAGATGATGACGTCGCACCTGGACGTCTATCACAAATTCTATCTGACGCGGAAGAGGCGTTCCAACAAGGACTTGGGACTCTAAAAGGAGTAAAGGCAACCATAAAGATTGAGGATAACGCAACCCCAAAATTTTTCAAGGCCAGACCGGTGCCATACGCGATACGCCCAGCTGTGGAAGCTGAACTGGAGAGTCTGGAGCGTTCGGGGGTGCTGTCTAAGGTGGACTGGAGCGAGTGGGCCACACCCATTGTTCCTGTAATGAAGAAAGCATTGAGCAGCACGCCTGGGGAGCCAAGGAAGGTTCGCATCTGTGGGGACTTCAAGGTGACTGTGAACCCAGTCCTGCACACAGTACAGTATCCGCTGCCGCGGATAGAAGATATTTTCGCCTCACTATTTGGAGGGAAACGTTTTACAAAGATTGACCTGGCTCAAGCGTATCTACAAATCGAGGTGGAAGAAGCATCTAGGAAATACCTCACGATAAACACTCACAAAGGCCTTTACCAGTACAATCGACTGGTATTTGGGGTAGCATCGGCCCTGGCTATGTGGCAGAGAGCAATGGAACAAGTCCTGCAAGGGATCCCGGGGACCCAGTGTTATTTGGACGACATCCTGGTTACGGGCAAAAATGATAATGAACACCTTGCCAACCTGGAACAGGTGCTCACGAGATTGCAGGAATATGGGCTACGAGCCAACCGTCCCAAATGCGAGTTCTTCAGGAGACAAATCTCGTATTGTGGCCACATGGTTGATGAGGAAGGGTTGCATAAGTCGCCGGACAAGATTGAGGCTGTAGTCAAGGCTCCAGCACCAGAAAATGTGTCACAACTGAGGTCGTTCCTCGGGTTGGTGAGCTACTACCATAAGTTCTTGCCGAATTTATCTACAATTCTGCACCCACTGAACGCCCTCCTTCAAACTGGTGTAACATGGAAAAGGAGTGATGAGTGTAAGCATGCCTTTCAGGAATGTAAATGCCAAATCACTTCAAAAGAAGTATTGGCCCACTACAACCCAACACTACCGATTCGGTTGGCATGTGATGCGTCACCTTACGACATTGGAGCGGTGCTGTCACACAAATTCCGTGACGGTTCAGAGAGGCCAATAGCCTTTGCATCGCGCTCGCTAACCTCAGCCGAGCGTAACTACGCCCAGATTGACAGGGAGGCCCTCAGCCTGGTGTGGGGGGTGAAGAAGTTCAATCACTATCTGCACGGGCAGAAATTCACCCTACTGACTGATCATCAACCCCTGGTCTCAATTTTTAACCCAAAGAAGGGCGTTCCGGTGATGATGGCGTAACGGCTGCAAAGATGGTCACTTTTTCTAGGGGCACATCAGTACGACATAGAGTACAAAGGTACGAAACAACATGGAAACGCTGATGGGCTGTCGCGCCTTCCGTTGCCTACGGCGGAAGAAGCACCTGCAGTGGACCCTGTGGAGATATTCCATGCGACCATAGTCGAATGTTTGCCTGTTACAAACGCAAGTATTGAGAAGGAAACCCGAAATGACCCGACACTCTCTCGGGTCTATGATTTGACGGTGAAGGGATGGCCAGCATATGGCGACTCACTGTTGCCAGCATTCTCGCCAAGGAGGGAACAGCTGTCAGTGTGCGGGGAACCTTGATGTGTGGATCCCGAGTGGTAATTCCACCCAAGTTGAGAGATAGAGTACTCAATGAGCTTCACGAGGGTCATCTGGGAGGGGTAAAAATGAAGAGCCTAGCCAGGGCGTTTGTGTGGTGGCCGGGAATTGATAAAGAAATCGAGGATATGACCAAGAGATGCACAGGATGCCAGAAGGTCCAAAACGCTCCACCACAGGCCCCGCTACATCCATGGGAGTGGCCCTCATCTCCATGGCAACGGGTACACATTGATTTCGCTGGTCCATTTATGGACTCAATGTTTCTAATCGCTGTGGACGCCCATTCGAAATGGCCAGAGGTCATTAAAATGTCCTCCACCACCACGGAGAAAACTATTGCAGTCCTACGGACCATCTTCGCCAGGAATGGGTTGCCAGAACAGATCTGTTCTGACAATGGCCCACAGTTTGTGTCTGAGGATTTCCGGAGGTTCCTGAAGAATAATGGGGTGAAACATTACACATCTGCCCCATATCATCCAGCCACAAATGGATTGGCTGAGAGGTTTGTTCAGACCTTTAAAAAGGCCATAAAGGCAATGTATAATGACAACATACCACTGCAACACAAGGTGGATAACTTCCTGTTTGCTTACTGGAATGCGACACATGCAGTAACCAACCAAACTCCAGCCATACTGTTTTTCAACCGGGGACTAAGATGTCGCTTGGATTTGCTCAAACCAAACATAAGACGAGATGTTGAGGATAAGCAGTTCCAGCACATAAATGAGAAGCCAACCAGGAGCTTCAAGATAGGGCAACCAGTCTTGGCCCGCGACTACCGAACAGAAAAATGGCAGCCAGGCACGATATGCACACAGCAGGGACCACTAATGTACACAGTGGACGTTGGAGAGAGCATCGTGAGACGCCATGCTGACCAGATTCTAGAGTCACAGGAACAAGCCAAACCTGTACCACAAGCATGTGCACCTGGTAATGAGCCCGAAGTACAGATTGCGTCTACCTCAGAAGCAGGGGTATTGGAAGTTGACGAACCAACCAATGACAATGAGCCAGAGTTGACTCCACCGCCAGAACAGGATACTCGAGAAAGGCGCGATCCAGTCCGGATCAGGAAGCCTCCTCAAAGACTGAACTTATAAATGACTATTTCAGTTGATGTATATATTACTGAGAAAATTGTAATTGCAATTAGTTATTATTTAGTTGTTAAATGAGTGTTATGTACTGTTTATCTAAAAGGGGAGGAATTGTTGTGTATGTACCTTTAAGGGAATAACTGGTCTTAGACTGCAGTACCGGCAGTGACCACCCCTGTATAAAAAGCCCTAGCAGGCTTCTGTAGTTTCAGTTTCAAGCTGCCTCTTGTTCAGTAAAGTACCTGTTAAACTGTTCTCCCGAAGTCCGTGTATTATTGAGGCGCGGACTTTACATTCACCACCACCGCCGACATCGCGAGGGCGTTCATCGGTACCTGGGTCGCTCAGTTTGGCGTCCCCTCCGACATGACGTTGGATAGAGGCCCGCAGTTCACCTCTGATCTGTGGGCCGCCATCGCCCGAAACCTCGGGGTGGCCGTTCACCACACCACGGCTTACCACCCCCAAGCCAACGGACTGTGCGAGCGATTCCACAGGTCCATGAAGGCGTCCCTCTGCGCCAGCCTCGAGGACGAGGCTTGGATCGACCGCCTCCCGTGGGTGCTACTCGGCCTACGCTCTGCGGTCAAGGAAGACCCGCAAGCCTCGGCGGCGGAACTCGTGTACGGCCAGCCGCTGCGCGTACCCGGAGAGTTCCTGCCCACCGCCATGACCCCCTGGTCGGCTGACCAGCAACGCTGCGCTTTCGCCAACCGAGCACAACAGTTCGCTCCGGTACCCACCGGCCGGCACGGCGAACCAGCAACCCGCGTACCACCTAGCCTGCACATGGCCAAATTTGTTTTCGTGCGCCATGATGCCCACCGAGGACCTCTACAGCCCCCATACGACGGACCCTACAAGGTACTCCAGATGGGGAACAAATTCTTCCTCCTCGAAGTGGGCGGCAGAACTGACAAGGTGTCGGTCGACCGGCTCAAGCTGGCGCACCTGGAGCCCAACGAACCCGTTCAAGTGGGCCAACCCCCACCGCGGGGCAGACCGCCTAAGAGCCCGACGCGTCCGACCGCCCCGCTCCCAACACCAATCGCCAAGAGCCGTTCCGGCCGTGCCATCAAGCCACCACGCCGGTTCGTACACTCCCTACTAGCGGATTCTGGGGGGAGCTGTGTGGCGTACCGATCACAGAAAGGACACAATCCGCTTTCTGGTCCGTAGACTATAAATCAGGCGTCATGCCTTTAAGAAGGATCACACCTTTAAGAAACTCGATCTGCAACACAGTTAAGCCCAGAGCGGGGGAGGAGGAGTCGAAGCTGTGCACTGATGTAAGGCAGTTGTACTTTGTGTAGTCTCTGACTCCATTTTGTGTTCAGCATGCAGCCTCAACAATTAAACCTTTTCTGTTGAACCTCTCCGAGTTCAGTATTTTTTGCTAGGAGTACGTAGACTCCTACAACGTCATCGGAGGTGACTTTCTGTGTGAAAAGACTCAATGGGCCAGTGGTTCCCACACGCAGGAAATCAATTGTCCAATTAGGGGAAAATCCCACTTTTCAACAATTCGCTTAGGAGTCGGGGTCCTGACACGAGTTCCACCTGACCCGCCCCAGCCTGCCCACACTGACAGAATCCAGCCCACTGTCTGTCTTTCTCTCTATCTGTTTATTTCTCTCTCTATCTTATAAATTTTAACAATTAGAATCTCTGGGGTAAATTGTTTTTATCATCACCCCTGGCCAGTAATCTGGTGATCATATTCCCGCTGTAGCACTCAGCCAATTGCATTCCATTGATATTAATAAGCAGTGCACAAAGCAAAAGGAAAATGATCCATTTTGTCTATAGCAATAATCTGCTAAGGAGTATGTGCAGTAACTTAGTGCATTTAAGTATGGTGTGGGATGTAATGTATGTACCTTTAAGGGAGAGAACTACTTTTTACAGCTCCTGTATACTGTAGTACCGGCAGTGACCACACCTGTATATAAACCCTGAGTAGTGATCTGATAACGGACCACAGTTTGTGTCCAAAGAGTTTCGAAGATTTATGAAAAGGAATGGGGTAAGGCATTACACATCCGCCCCGTATCATCCAGCCACAAATGGATTGGCTGAGAGGTTCGTACAAACCTTTAAAAAAGCAGTAAGGGCCATGTGCGATGACGACATTCCACTGCAGCATAAGGTGGACAATTTCCTGTTAGCCTACAGAAATGCGACACATGCAGTCACCAACCAGGCCCCGGCCATGATGTTCTTTAACCGAAGGTTGAGATCTCGTCTGGATTTGCTCAGACCAAATGTACGAAGAGATGTTGAGAGTAAGCAATTCCAGCACCTCAATGAGAAGCCGACAAGGAGCTTCAATGTAGGGCAACCAGTTTTGGCCCGCGACTACCGAACAGAGAAATGGCAACCAGGAACGATATGCACACGGCAGGGCCCACTAATGTACACAATGGATGTTGGGGAGAACATTGTGAGATGCCATGCTGACCAGATCCTAGAGTCACAGGAACAAGTCTACCCCATGTCTCGGCCATACGTACCTGGTGAGGAACCCGATGTACAGGTCGCATCTACCCCAGAAACAGTAGCATTGGAAGCTGATGGACCAACCGACGACAGGGGGCCAGAATCGCCTCCGCACCAAGAGCAAGACACTCGGGAAAGGCGCTATCCAGAAAGGATCAGGAAGCCTCCCCAAAGTCTGAATTTATAAATAGACTATTTTCAGCTAATGTTGCATGTTAAAAGTGTTAATTGTAATTAGTTTGATATTTAATTGTTAAATGAGTGTTATGGTACTGTTAATCTAAAAGGGGAGGAATTGTAATGTATGTGCCTTTAAGGGAGAGAACTACTTTTTACAGCTCCTGTATACTGTAGTACCGGCAGTGACCACACCTGTATATAAACCCTGAGTCGTGATCTGTATAGTTAGTTCTAGAGTAACCCTCATTCAGTAAACACCTGTTGAATCGTTCCCTGCAGTCTGATTATTGAAGGACACAACATTAAGATATCTAACATTGGCGACGAGCAGATTCGAACCTACCTGCAACTCTGCATCACCTCCCAGGGATTCGCTCCTGGGGAACAGTGGAAGAAGGTCGAGTCCAGAAGCACGGGCGTCGACCACGGGCAACCGCCCAGTCATCCAGCGGAGATTTGAGCATCGCAGGGGAGGCTGTCGAGAGCCAGGCTTGGCTTTCCAGTCACGGTGGTCCAGCGAAACGGACTGGCAATAGGTACTGAGCAGACCCTTCCAGGACAGCGACGGGCTAGAGCCCGACCGGGCGGCACAGAAAAAGGCCGAGCAGCGTCGACGGGGGAGAGAGAGAGGGCAGAGCGCACAGGGCGCAGCCGGTGTTCAGGACCGAGCGGCGTCAACGGGGGAGAGAGGCGAGAGAGAGCAGAGCACAGCCGGTGTTCAAGGGCCGAGCAGCGTCAACGGGGGAGAGAGGCGCGCAGGAAACGCACAGAGCGCAGCCGGTGTTCAAGTGCCGAGCAGCGTCAATGGGGTAGAGAGGCGCGCAGGAAAACGCGAGGCACTGCCATTGCCACAAGGACCGCAGAGAGCAGCATTGGCAGCAGCGCAGGAGCAGCGCATGAAACCCACAGGGCGTCGCCATTTGCCACGAGGACCGCAGAGAGCGGCGTTGGCAGCAGCGCGGGAGACGCCATTTTAAGCCGCAGCGGGGAAGAAAGGAAAGCACGGGAGATGCCATTTTAAGCCGCAGCGGGGAAGAAAGGAAAGCGCGGGAGACGCCATTTTAAGCCAGTCTAACCACACCCAAAAATGCCGAAGAGTGGCAGTATCACAGCGTTCGACAATGAAGTCGAAGATTGGACGACATATGTCGAACGCATAGAAGTATACTGCAAGGCGAATGAAGTGCCAGATGACAAGAAAGCGCTGGTATTGTTGAATTCAATGGGTGCAAAAACATATGGCTTACTACGAAACCTAGTAACCCCAGAGAAGCCAGTAGAAAAGGATTTTGAAAACATAGTGTCAATCCTACAGGACCACTTAAACCCCACACCGCTGCTGATTGCAGAAAGATTTAAGTTTCACAAAAGGAACCAGCATAAAGATGAAAGTAATGCTGAGTATTTAATGGAACTGCGCAAGCTATCAAAACACTGCCAGTTTGGAACGGGACTAGCAGATACTTTAAGGGACAAGTTTGTGTGTGGGCTTCAAAGTGAAGGAACCCAGAAACGACTTCTATCAGAAAAGGATCTTACGCTGGACAAGGCTTTCAGCATTGCAGTATCACACAAAGCAGCAGCACGGGGCGCTGCAGAGATACAATGGAGACCGCAAGAATATGGCACAAATGAAATGTCATACGGAACAGTGAAGTGCTATCGCTGTGGCAGAACAACACACGACCATAATGATTGCTGGTTCAAGGACAAAGTGTGCAGACAGTGTGGAAAAGTAGGACACATAGCAAGAGTCTGCAGGTCGGGAAAGAAAACCAGCAGCAAGAAATCTCCACAGGAGAAGTACAAGAAGGTACATAAGGTGACGGAGAGTAGTTCAGACGAATAGAAGAGTGATACAGACTCCGGAAGCAAGGAGCTGGGTTGTCTGAAACTACATAATGTGATCAAAATGGAGGATCACCAAACTATCTGGGTCACGCTCAAGATAGCAGGAGTCCAAGTGAAAATGGAATTGGACACAGGATCAGCCCTAACAGTCATAAACCGAAGGGACTACAAGCGGCTATTCTCACATATACCCTTGAGAGATACAAAGATTGTCTTGAAGACGTACACGGGGCAAAAAGTCTACCCCAAAGGAAAAATAAGGGTGAACGTTATATATAACGGCAAGGAAACACCAAAAATTGACCTATATGTATTGCCAGATGGAGGACCACCACTACTAGGACGTGAATGGATCCGGAAGATACAGCTAGATTGGCATTCCATACAAGCACTGACTGTAGATGCCAAAAAGGATGACGACGTCACACCTGGACGACTGTCAAAAATGCTAACTGATGCACAAGAAGTGTTCCAGCAGGGACTCGGAACACTAAAAGGCATAACAGCGATGATCAAAATAGAGGAAAATGCAAGCCCAAAGTTTTTTAAGGCCAGACCGGTACCTTATGCGATCCGCCCAGCCGTCGAAGCAGAGCTGGAAGGTTTGGAACGTTCAGGAGTACTGTCCAAAGTGGACTGGAGTGAGTGGGCTACACCCATCATTCCTGTAATGAAGAGGTCGTTGAGTAATATGCCTGGGGAACCAAAGAAGGTTCGCATCTGTGGGGACTTTAAGGTGACAGTGAACCCAGTACTTCACACTGTACAATATCCTATTCCGCGGATTGAAGATATTTTCGCCTCGCTATCTGGAGGGAAACGCTTCACTAAGATTGATCTGGCCCAGGCGTACCTGCAAATGGAGGTAGAAGAAGCCTCGAAACAGTACCTCACGATCAACACTCATAAGGGTCTCTACCAATACAACTGGCTGGTGTTCGGGGTAGCATCAGCTCCGGCTATTTGGCAAAGGGCAATGGAACAAGTCCTGCAAGGGATTCCAGGGACCCAGTGTTATTTGGACGACATCCTGGTCACGGGCAAAAATGACAGTGATCACCTCGCCAACCTGGAGCAGCTGCTCACTAGATTGAAGGAATATGGGCTCTGAGCTAATCGCCACAAATGCGAGTTTTTCCAGAAGCAGATCTCGTATTGTGGCCACGTTATTGATAAAGAGGGGTTACATAAGTCCCCTGAAAAGATTGAGGCAGTAGTCAAGGCTCCAGCACCGGAAAATGTGTCACAACTGAGGTCGTTCCTCGGGCTGGTGAACTACTACCATAAGTTCTTGCCGAATTTGTCTACAATACTACACCCACTGAACACCCTACTGCAAACCGGGGTGCCATGGAAGTGGAGTGACGGATGTGGACGAACTTTCCAGAAGAGCAAAACACTAATCACATTGAAAGAGGTATTGGCCCATTACAACCCGGCATTACCAATTCGGTTGGCATGTGATGCGTTACCCTACGGCATTGGAGCGGTGCTGTCGCACAAATTCTCGGATGGCTCAGAGAGGCCAATAGCCTTTGCGTCACGATCACTAACCTCAGCCGAGCGTAACTACGCCCAGATTGACAGGAAGGCCCTCAGCCTAGTGTGGGGAGTGAAAAAGTTTAATCACTATCTGCACGGGCAGAAGTTCACCTTGCTGACTGACCACCAACCACTTGTCTCCATCTTTAATCCAAAGAAGGGCGTTCCGGTGATGACTGCACAACGGCTACAAAGATGGTCCCTTTTTCTAGGGGCGCACCAATAGGAAATTGAGTATAAGGGCACAAAACAGCA
Source organism: Somniosus microcephalus (assembly GCF_052327205.1). NCBI lineage: Eukaryota > Metazoa > Chordata > Chondrichthyes > Squaliformes > Somniosidae > Somniosus > Somniosus microcephalus. Next base: position 9,476,760 of record NC_141018.1, read on the forward strand.
TGGAAACGCTGATGGGCTATCACGCCTGCCACTGCCTACTGCGGAGGAAGCACCAGCAGTGGATCCTGTCGAAATATTTCATTCGACTATAATTGAATGCTTGCCAGTAACTAACGCTGGTATAGAGAAGGAGACCCGAAATGACCCGACACTGTCTCGGGTATATGATTTGACGGTGAAGGGATGGCCAGCACATGGCGACTCACTGTTGCCAGCATTCTCATCCAGAAGAGAACAGCTGTCAGTATGCCAGGGGACCTTGATGTGTGGATCCCGAGTGGTAATTCCGCCCAAGTTAAGGGAGAGAATGCTCAATGAGCTTCATAAAGGTCATCTGGGAGGGGTAAAAATGAAAAGCCTTGCTAGGGCTTATGTGTGGTGGCCGGGGATCGATCAGCAAATCGAGGACCTGACAAAGAGCTGCTCAGGATGCCAGAAGGTCCAAAATGCACCACCACATGCCCCTCTACACCCATGGGAGTGGCCCTCATCTCCATGGCAACGGGTGCATATTGATTTTGCTGGTCCATTCATGGACTCAATGTTTTTAATAGCCGTGGATGCGCACTCGAAATGGCCTGAGGTGATCAAAATGTCCTCCACCACCACGGAGAAAACTATTGCAGTCCTGCGGACCATTTTTGCCAGGAACGGCTTGCCAGAGCAGATTTGCTCTGATAACGGACCACAGTTTGTGTCCAAAGAGTTTCGAAGATTTATGAAAAGGAATGGTGTAAGGCATTACACATCCACCCCGTATCATCCAGCCACAAATGGATTGGCCGAGAGGTTCGTACAGACCTTTAAAAAAGCAGTAAGGGCCATGTGCGATGACGACATTCCACTGCAGCATAAGGTGGACAATTTCCTGTTAGCCTACAGAAATGCGACACATGCAGTCACCAACCAGGCCCCGGCCATGATGTTCTTTAACCGAAGGTTGAGATCTCGTCTGGATTTGCTCAGACCAAATGTACGAAGAGATGTTGAGAGTAAGCAATTCCAGCACCTCAATGAGAAGCCGACAAGGAGCTTCAATGTAGGGCAACCAGTCTTGGCCCGCGACTACCGAACAGAGAAATGGCAACCAGGAACGATATGCACACGGCAGGGCCCACTAATGTACACAGTGGATGTTGGGGAGAACATTGTGAGATGCCATGCTGACCGGATCCTAGAGTCACAGGAACAAGTCTACCCCATGTCTCGGCCATACGTACCTGGTGAGGAACCCGATGTACAGGTCGCATCTACCCCAGAAACAGTAGCATTGGAAGCTGATGAACCAACCGACGACAGGGGGCCAGAATCGCCTCCGCACCAAGAGCAAGACACTCGGGAAAGGCGCTATCCAGAAAGGATCAGGAAGCCTCCCCAAAGACTGAATTTATAAATAGACTATTTTCAGCTAATGTTGCATGTTAAAAGTGTTAATTGTAATTAGTTTGATATTTAATTGTTAAATGAGTGTTATGGTACTGTTAATCTAAAAGGGGAGGAATTGTAATGTATGTACCTTTAGGGGAGAGAACTACTTTTTACAGCTCCTGTATACTGTAGTACCGGCAGTGACCACACCTGTATATAAACCCTGAGTCGTGATCTGTATAGTTAGTTCTAGAGTAACCCTCATTCAGTAAACACCTGTTGAATCGTTCCCTGCAGTCTGATTATTGAAGGACACAACATTAAGATATCTAACATGGGATTGTGCAGCATATGTTTAGTATGCATTCCTTTGTACAGGAGTGTTTTCCACTCATTTTATGGTTCTTAATTACACCTAGTGGTTAAGGTACTAGACTAACAACTCAAAGGTCATGAGTTCATAATCTCGCCGTGGTAACTTATGCAATCGATTTCAATAAATCTGGTAATCTGCGGGCTATCACCAGAAATAATGACCATAAAAGCTGCTGGATTGTTGTAAAAACCCTACTGGTTCACTAATGTACTTCAAGGACTAGAATCTGCCACCCCTAGCTGATCTGGCCTACGTGTGACTCCAGTCCCACACTATGTGCTTGACCCTTAATGCTCTTAGGGCAACTAGGGGTGGCATTAAGTGCTGCCTTGCCCAAGAACAAATATAGAACAAAAACTTTGAGGTGGAATTATATTCATGAAGTAGTTTTGGCAATTTGGTTTTTCATTTGTTTAGCAACACCTGGGTTGGAAATGTCTTTGGAGATATTCCGCTCTGCTGTCACACTTCCGGCAAAGTTATGGCAGTGGAGCATGTACAGGTCCAAGGAAATTCACCTCAACAACAGGGATGGAAATTCTGGGTGTCATCACGATGGTAATGGCACAGAACTCTGCAACGTATTACTAGGGGAGCGGGTTGGTTAATTTATACCATCTTTATTTTTTTATGCCAAGCAACTAAGGCGAAGGACCATTGTGGAGGATATCACAAAGACTGAAAAGCATTAATAAAAAAGACAAGGTACAGGAAACTTTCTGGTATCCGACACTGACGGGACCGAGCTGGTGCCGTACCATCAAAACTGCCGTAGAAACCAGCGCTAATGTTAAAACATACAGAGCTTTTGAGCTCCGTGTGAATCAACAAACCCTGTTGCTTAGCAACAGCTTCAAAACAGTCGGCCGCAGCTTAAAAGCGTCTCTGTAGCTAAGCAACAGCTTCAGCTAGACCTTGCAGAGCCTGACTGGAAAAAAAAAGCAACGAGAAGTAAAAAAACTTATAGGAAACGGCTCCTGAATTTTGCCGGTAGATAGAGCTTTCCGGACATTTAACCTCCGGTTAAATGAAAGGTTCCTGTACATCAGGAATCCATAAGCAATTTAGAAATTTTCTAAAACTAAAGCAAGAGCTCGCATTAATATAGCGCCTTTCACGACCTCAGGATGTCCCAAAGCGCTTCACAGACAATGAAATACTTTTGTGGTATAGTCACTGTTGTAATGTAGGAAACCCGGCAGCCAAATTGCACACAGCAAGATCCCACAAACAGCAATGTGATATTGCTTTTGTGCTGTTGGTTGAGGGATAAATATTGGCCCAGGACACCCCCCTGCTCTACTTGGAAGTAGTGTCACGGGATCATTTACGTCCACCTGAGAGGGCAAACGGGGCCTCAGTTTAAAATCTCATCTGAAAGACGGCACCTCCGACAGTGCAGCACTCCCTCAGTACTGCACTGGGAGCGTCAGCCTGGATTTTGTGCTCAAGTCTCTGGAGTGGGGCTTGAACCTACAACCATTCTGACCCAGAGGCGAGGGTGCTGCCCACTGAGCCACGACTGACACAGGCACTAACATGTGACTGACGAAAGGGCTCGGTAGATATTTCATGGCAGAGCACAGAACACATCTAGCAAGTAACTTCATCAGATCAAGACTTGAGACAAGGTGCTACTGTTTAATGTGTGTTTTGTTATTGAAAGAAAAGACATAAGAGAGTTTACTTAGTTCTGTTATTTTATTAAACTGAGAAGTTATTTTCAACAAAATGAGCATCAAAATGTTTATGAATCCCAGGACATGACATCAGGCATTTCTGCCTCTTCCTCTCACCAAACAAAGCCAAATAGTTTGCCAACACTTTTTTATGAAGGCAATTACCCTTTAAATAAAAAAAGTGTCCCACACGGGCAGTCCATAATCATTAGGAATGTTTGTGATAAATTCTACAGCGGTAATAAATCATATTTTAATGCATCATTGGATACACCTGCTGGAAATTCCAGGGCTGCTGAAAGGAAGGAGAATGAGGGCTGTGTGGTACAGAGACAGTGCCACAGACTGGCTGTACGTCAACTTCTATTGTCTCATCTGCTATCCTCAGCTAAAGCTCAGTGAACATTCCTTCTGCGTGGTCTGTTAGATTATTATACAATATAAAGCACTGGTTAGGCCACAACTGGAGTATTGCGTCCAGTTCTGTTCACCACACTTTAGGAAGAATGTGAGGGCCCTTGAGAGGGTGCAGAGGAGATTTACCAGAATGGTTCTGGGGATGGGGGATCTTAGCCACAAGGACAGGTTGGAGAAGCTGGATTTGTTTTCATTAGAGCAAAGGAGGTTGAGGGGTGATTTGATAGAGGTGTACAAGATTATGACGGGTTTGGATAGGCTAGACGGAGAAAGGCTGTTCCCACTAGTTGATGGTACAAGGACTAGGGGACACAGATTTAAGATTTTGGGCAAGAGATACAGGGGGGGATGTGAGGAAAAACTTTTTTATGCAGCGAGTGGTGAGGACCTAGAACTCGCTGCCGACGGAAGTGGTGGAAGCGGAGACACTCAATGTTTTCAAGGGGAGACTGGATAGGCACTTGAGGGAAATAAACTTGCAGGGCTACGGGGATAGAGCGGGGGAATGGGACTGACTGGATTGCTCTACAGAGAGCCGGCACGGGCTCGATGGGCCGAATGGCATCCTTCTGTGCTGTTATGACTCTATGACTATGATTTATCAAATTTTTCCATCAAACATGAATATTTTCAATGCAATGTACATTCGAAACAAAGTTTTAAATTTCATTCACATTTTTTCAACATGAGACAATAAATTTGTATTGAATTATAAAAATCTGTTAGATTTGAATGGAGCTGAATGATCTCAGTGGAACTTTTAAAGGTGGACACTGAGGAGTCACTAAGACCTTTAGGAAAACGCAGTTGATAAATATGCAGCTTAGGTTTCTTACACACTGCCCGTAGGTTTCCTCTTTCAGCTTGGGAGCAGTGTGACAGCCAGTGTTACCTAGATGGCCCTGTGAGGGGTCATCGATGGAAGGAGGACCGGGGCAGAGGTGGGGACTTCCAGAAACCCTCGCTCAGCTTAATTTATTTTAGGGTGCTTCTATTCCTTTGACATTTGCTTTCTTGAAATCATCGACTTCTTTCTTGGTTCTCACAGGTAGATGAGCTCCAATTTGGTCTTATTGTGGCCCATTGCCTCTAAATTGTAGATGCCATCCTGATTACAACAACTGCAACAACTTGCATTTATATTGCACCTTTCACATAGTAAAACGTTCCAAGGTGCTGCACAGGAGCGTTATCAAACAAAATTTGACGCCGAGGCACGTAAAAAGATATTAGGACAGGTGACCAAACGCTTTGTCAATGAGAGTCTTAAAGGAGTAGAGAGAGGTAGAGAGGCGGAGAGGTATAGGGAGGGAAATCCAGAACTTAGTGCCTTGGCAGCTGAAGGCACAGCCGCCGATGGTGAAGCGATCTCTCCCAATGAGTCAGTCAGGATACAAGTTTCAGAGGCCAATGAACAACCTTTGGTTACGAACAGAGGAAATACACCCTAGGACTGTGGTCTGGGCAAGTGACAGAAGATCACATCAGCTGTGGCTGGATCTTCCAACAGGCCTTCTCTGTGTTACACAGTGCAACACTGGGAGAGAAGAGTGGCGAGGGGGTTGTGAGGGGGGGGGGAGGGGGAGGGGCATGTGCGCAACTCCAGGAGATACAGCAAGCTGTGTCTGTTGTAACCCTGTGATGAAATATGCCATTCATCAGGCACTCTGTATTCTCTGTGTTTGATTGTGCCTGTGACTGTGACAAGCAGGGGAGTTTAGTTTCAGTTTCATTTCCTTACCTGTATTGTATTGTGTGTAGGGCTCCGCCCATACCTGGCCCCTACTTAAGCAGGCCCCAGCGTGTCTCACAGGCAGTACAGCAGATCTCTGGATGAGAGACACTTCTCCACTGTGTATTACTTTCTGAGTTAATAAAAGCCTTGCTTTGCTCCGTTAACGTTGAGTCTCGGATTCATTGAGGCACATCAAACCCCACCTCACACTTAAAATATGCTGGAAGAGACCACACAGCTGTTGACTGAGGCAGTGCAAAATCTATGTGTCCAGTCTCATTTCATTTGGACTCTTCCTGCTTGCAGACACAGAAGACAGTGGGGGCGATTTTGTGAATGGAGGCGCATTGGAGGTGGGACTGCTGCTTGTCGGGTCGATGACCCGTCTCTATTGCGTTGTGGCCAACCCACGCTATTTTCCCTTGATTGACCTTGTTAAACCCGCCCAGCGGGCTTAGTAGACCAATTAAGGGAAAGCAGTTGCAGATCATGTCAACGTATGATGTTTCATCTGTCAAAAGTTTTTGACAGATGAATTGTCATCGTTTGACAGCTCTGTAAAGCTGTCAAACAGTGACAATCTCTGCAGTTTGATGAGGCCTTGCATACAAGACCTCATCAACCTTCTTTCTTTTACAGAATTGAGATGTTTGTTGTGTCTGAGAATGCAACGGCCATCTGTCATTCCCAATATGGAGGTGTGAGACTCTCTGCATAGAAACCGACTGAAGCCTGCAGGAAGAAACAAAGGTAAGTACAATTTTATAAACAAATAGGACTTACCTCAGATACTCACCTCTCCACGCTTGCACCCATCACTCACTTTCACACCACACTTTTGCACCCCCCCCCCGACCCCCGCAGGCCCAGTACTTGCCTCGCCTCGCTGGCCGGTTTTGGAGCCTTCGGGAAGACTGCACTTGTGAGGGCAAAAAGGGGATAATCCTATTTTCTGCCCGTTAACTACCTGTTAACAGGCAGTTAATAGGCTTTAATCCCTTCCCGCCTCCAAGGAGACGGGGCTTGGCAGGGGACGGCAACCCGCCTCCTGGGAAGATGACATGGAGGCGGGTTTGCCACCCGCCCCCAAATTCTGCCATTTTCCCGGCTGTCCCGCCTCCATACCCGCCTCCCCAGGGCTGTCAAAATCACCCCCATTAATTTCATTCATCGGAACTGTATTTGAAATCAGGAGCTTGGGTGAAAGACCATCTTGCCTAAGCTCCTTCCCCTCCCATCCCCCTAAGTTCTCTTTTCCAATGCCGCTTGTGAGTATCTCTGTGCATATGGCACACGAGAATCTGACTGGGAAGTACCTTGTGGGCTGCAAGGGTTGCCCCATCCCTCACAGAATCACAGAATCACAGAAACCCCACAGTGCAGATAGAGGCCATTTCGGCCCATCGAGTCTGCACCGACACATATCCCACCTGATTCCCGTAACCCCTACACCAACACATATCCCACCCTATCCCCGTAATCCCTCATGTTGAGGACACCCTGCTCTTCTTCGAATAGTGCCATAAAATCTCCCATATCCAATTAACCGGGCAGACGGGGCCTCAGTTTAATGTCCCATCTGAAAGATGGCACCTCCGACCGTGCCGCACTCCTTCAGTGCTGCAGTGAAGTGTCGGCCTAGATTATGTGCTTATGTGCCTGGAGTGGGGCTTCAACCTACGACCTCCTGACTGAGAGGGCATATCAGGAACTTGTCCGTGGCGGTGAACACGCAACACATGGTTTCCCATCCATTAATCTTCGACGATGCCAATAATGGGAAAGCCAGTGTGACTCTAACACTGCCCGTGCCACCTGCTTGCTGCGGACGTTGCCCGTGCGGTTCATGCTGGTGTTGAAGAAAATCGGCAATGATCCTGACAGCTGCTTGGTGCCCCTGAAGTGCCCTTACCACCCTAACTATTGAGGAAGTACTCAGGAGGGGAAGGAGTTAGGAACAACTAAAGCTGCTCAGAATCTTTGGCATGAAAAGACTGGTTTGGGACGGGCTGTTCCCTGCTAAACTCCAGCTAGTGCAAAGACTGATACGTGTAGGTTGGGTTTTAGCCCTCTGTAGCACTGTGACTGCAGCATTGCAGCAACAGCTACCAGCAATTAGGCCAGACTATGCCGGACTCCTCAATGTTCTATATCCACCCAAAAGATCTGTAAAGGAAACAGTAGCAAAGCCCCACACATCGCTCCTACTGCCCGTGGACCGTTCACCCACAGAGTGGATTCGAGCTTATCTCCCAGGCTGGTCCCCGGCACAAGGGAAGTGGCTGTGATCGGGGGAGGGAGTGAAACCAGTGGGCAGGGGAGGTCCATGGGTTCCTTCCGGGGCCTGGACAATCACTGCTGCGCCTTCAGGCCCACATGGAAACTTCCAATAAATTAAAAAACTTACCTTACTGCGCCCATTCTGGCCCGGGCCCTTGCTCCCGGCAGGATTAGCCTGGTGAGGAAGCCATCACTGCTCCCCCACTCAGGCCTCAGGTTGAAATAGCAGATCCGGCCTTTTCCAATACGCACTACTGGCTTCCTGTCAGGAATGTAAGGTCGAAAATTTAAAAATGGACTCTTTAATCTTTGATCCAGCTTGCTTGGGGGCAATGAGAAAACATTGTAAATGCATTCAAAAAATAATCTGTCAGTGATTATCAGATCTGGCTCAATGCCGCCACACATTTGGGTGTATTGAGCCCTGTAACTGATTGGCTTGGTACGAGTCCATAGCCCAGATTTTTCCCTTGAGTTATGCGAGGCCTTCTCTGTTAGAAGTGAAGGCAGGTGTACAATACACTCGCCCATATATGGGCAGGCACATTATAATTGTTATGCAAATGACAGAAATATATCATCCGAAGTATGCCCAGCATCTGTGCCAGCAACCCTGGAGACATTCGTTCCTGTCATCCAGGGTTGCTATGGCGACAGAGAGGCCCTTTAAAATTGAACGCCTAGGCAATCCATTTTCAATTCCTTTACCCCCCTCCCCCCACCACCCCGCCGTTACTTTACACGACAGCGCAGAGATCCCATTGCACAGCACACTGTGCCCTCTGTGGCCAATCTCCACCCTCCCCAATGCCAGGTAAGTTGGGGAGTTGGGGAGCAAACCAGGAAAAATGGGATTGGACCCAAGGCCAAATAAATCATCTGGGTTCAGGGGCGCATCCTGGTGGTTGGTCGAGGTCCTGCTGGAGATGGGCCATGATGTCCCCACAGTCATCAATCCTTCGCCTGTGTTACAGCAAGGAGGTAGGAGGACAAGGGGCCCTTTAAACAGTCACGCAAGTTATATGAGCTGGAAAACGGGCAGGCAGAGGGTTGATTGTGCCTTTCGCCTATCATTCGGCCAACATGAAGTCCGGGCCTCACTGACATGCCGCCCATGAGCTGTAGCTGCCAAATAGGCCACCCGCATACAGCTCGGCGACTCCGGGAGGATGGGAAATCAGCCAGCTCCCACGCTGGCTCAGCCAGAAATCAGAGTTTGGGGTGGGGTGGGGGGAGAAGGCAAGCCAGACGGGGCTCTTGGAATGGCTGGCAGTGGTCCTGGGTATTTTCCTGCTCCTCCTGGCCCCACTAACACAAAAGTACCGATTTCTACCTTGAAATTGCTGACAAGGTCCTAGATATGTCATAGTACGGCGATTTGAATGTTAGAAGTGATCCCCCAACCCTGGCCTGAAACAGGTGAGTGCTCTGGCTGCCCATCTTAAGACCCTACCCAAGATGCTGGCAGCGTAAAAAGGACGATAAATGACCTGACCTGATTGGGCCAGTACTGTTCCGTTTACACCGGGCAGAGGAAGTTAAAATCGGCCCTACGTGTTGTTAATTACTATGTTTACTGTATAGTATCTGTCTAAATCTTTGCTTCAATAAACATGATTAATAATTTTAGCCTGCATGAAGTGGGCCTGGGGGTTTGCTACTTCACAGGAGATACAGTGAGAATCCTACGTGAATTCCAGTAACCAATTACTGTAATCAGGGCTAATTGTTATCCCCAGGCTACAGCTCAGCGCACAAGAGAGCAAGGGACGCAGGTTTCAGACTTCAAAGGGTGTGATCTGCTTCTGGCAACTACTGTTAAAACATTCTCGGAGGGAAATGGTGTCAGGAAATCCTGAACCAGAACATTCCAAAGGGATCACATCACAGACTGGGAAAGTGAATCTGCAGACATTGAGTGACATGGTTGAAACCCTGAAGTGTGTTACTGTATAAAAAAAAAACATTCATTGCTACCAATCACTCTCATAAAAAAAACAGAAACTAAATTGAGCAGGATGTTCTTCTGGCAGTACCAGAGTCTGCATCGCACCAGTATTTTTTTTATTTGTTCGCAGGATGTGGGCGTTGCTGGCAAAGTCAGCATTTATTGCCCATCCCTAACTGCCTTTGAGTGGCTTGCTGGGCCATTCAGGGGGCTGCTAAGAATCAGCCACATTGCTGTGGGTCTGGAGTTACATATCGGCCAGACCGGGTAAAGGCGACAGATTTCCTGCCCTAAAAGGACATTAGTGAACCAGACGGGTTTTTACGGCAATCCAGCAGTTTCATGGTCACCATTACCGATACTAGCTTTTCATTCCAGATTTATTTAATTAATTGAATTTAAATTCCTCAGCTGCCGTGGTGGGATTTGAGCTCTTGGGTCTGGATTATTACCCCAGGCCTCTGGATTACTACAAAAGCAGAATACTGCGGATGCTGGAAATCTGAAATAAAAACAGAAAATGCTGGCAATACTCAGCAGGTCAGGCAGCATCTGTGGAGAGAGAAACAGAGTTAACGTTTCAGGTTGATGACCCTCTGGATTACTAGACCAATTACCATTACCACTATGCTACTGTTCCCTCTTAAAGTTCAAAAGTTATACCACACTGATAACGCACCATTTTAACTTGTCAGCTGTGGCCCAGTGGTAGCACTCTTGCCTCTGAGTCAGGACATTAAGGTTTCAGGGCCCACCCCAAAGACTCGAGCACAAAATCTAGGCTGACACTCCAGTGCGGTACTGAGAGAGTGCTGCACTGTCAAAAGGTGTGCCCTTTGGAAAAGCTATTAACCCGCGTCTTCCCTCTCAGGTGGATGTAAAAAATCCCATGGCTCTATTTCGAGGAAGAGCAGGGGAGTTTTCCCTGGTGTGTTGGCCAATATTTATCCCTCAATCAACGACAATAGCACAGATGGGAGTAGAGTTTCTGTTGTGGGTGTAATCGGTAATCTGGGTGCAAATTGCCCTCAAAATTGCGTTAGTTTTGAGAAGTGTTTTTTTTCTCAAGTTTCTGCGCAAACTCATTTGTATATCGGCGATCGTGAAATCTGCCATGAACCAGCGCAATCGGGCAACGTTTTAGAATATAATTTGAAGAAAACATATTTGCTTTAAAAAATCTTCCTTGCTAGATTTAAGAGTGGTAACTTGGTGCAGTTTGATCAACACAGCTGGAAATGGGTTTATCACAAAAAATAAGCATTTTTACTCAGAGTGTCCACTCACCACCTGTGAGTAACCCGATTTAAAATGACTGAAAATAACTTAAAAAAATAATACAACACCATTTGCTCGTTAAAACAACAGAAAACGCTGGAAAAACTCAGCAGGCCAGGCAACATCCGTGGAGAGAGAAACCGAGTCAACATTTTAGGTCGAAGACCCTTCGTCAGGACTGAGAAAAAAAGGCAGGAAATGAAACAGATTAAAAGTCAGTTTGGGGGCTGGGAAATGGGGGAGGGGATGAAAGAAGAGACATTAAGAGATATTCAAGGTGAGACCAGATAGTAATAGGACCGGTAAAGAAACAGACAAGGGCCTAGAAATTCATTGACGCCACTTTTGGGGCGCTAAAGTGGGGCATCCGCTAAAGTTTGCGGCCGCCGCCAAATCGATGCCACTTCTCCGATATTCATTAGCTTCGCCCTACGAGTTCGGGCGAGCGCTAAAACTGCTGCTGGACGCCTCTCTTTGGGCGCTAAGCCGGAGGTGGTGATCGATAGCGCCGAGGCCGGGCGCAGCGCAGGTGCGGCCATCTCGTGATTGACAGCAGACACCCTGGCGCCGGCCAGCTCTTAAGGGGGAAGGGTTGACTGTGTCTGCTGCCACGCCCTGGATAGTGGAGCCCTCCAGCTAGGCCTGAACACTGCTGCTGGACCCAAATAGCGCCTGAAGACATGGAGAAGGCCCGTGAACGTGCGCAGCGCTTCTCAGAGCGTGATCTGAGTGTGCTGCTTGCTGCTGTGGAGAAGAGGCGCCATGTTTTGTACCTGGACAATGGCAAGAAGGCGACGGTCCGCGTCTACAGGAGAGCCTGGAGGCATGTCGCCAGCAAGCTGTCAGCCAACAGCGACGTCCCCAGGACCGGTGCCCAATGCCGCAAAAAGATAAATGACCTCACACGCATTGTCAGGGTGAGTACCCTTTCCAGTGACCTCCTCATCCTTGCATGTGCACCTCACATTATGGGCAAAGGGACCGAAAGCTCTAATGGCCAGCCTTCATCCAGCAGCTATGGGACAGGCATGAGCATCAATTGCACATTCTGCACTTAACACACTGGCCAGGCTATTCCACCATGGGAGGCAGTGCACACCAGATCATGGCGACACACTGGCCAGGCTATTCCACCATGGGAGGCAGTGCACACCAGATCATGGCGACACACTGGCCAGGCTATTCCACCATGGGAGGCAGTGCACACAAGATCATGGCGACACACTGTACTTAGAGGCCGTCCTTTCTCTTGCAGGCCAAGCTGGGGAATAATCGCAAGAGCCGGACTGCGACCGGGGGAGGCCGACCCCATATCCAGCCACTCACCGACCTGCAACATCGCGTTGAGCGCCTCATGGGTGGCCGGGTGATTGGGCCCGTTGCATGTGGAGATGCCGACCCTGTTCTGGGCAGCAATGGTAAGGACATCACCTTTTGCACCTCTCTCGTCCCACTTGCGCATCAGATCTACATCCTTTGCCACTGTCCGACCAATGCGCTGAATGCCACCACTCATGCATCCCGCACTGACGCCCTCTCCTCACTCTAAAGCTACTCTTGTGCCTTCCTGCTTTCAGATGGTCAAGAGGAGGTCCCTCAACTTGCCAGTGACAGACCCTCCGAGGAGGAGCAGGAGGAGGAGCAAGAGGAAGGCGGCCCATCAGGGGAACCCTCAGCCGCGGCCACCCAGGCCAATGTAGGGGACACGTCTTCCCTGGAGGGCAGCGTGGCGGAAGTGTCGAAGGGGAGGGGAGCTCCTGGGACCTGCGTGCTGCAGAAAGGTGGGAGGGGGGTGGAAGCTCGGCGGCCTTCTCCCCAGAGGGGGGATGCATCGGAGGGGAGTCCAATTGCTGGGCCCAGCGGCCTCCAGCAACGCAGGAAGGGTCGGCTGGCTCGGCGGCCTTCTCCCCAGAGGGAGAGTCCGGCCTCCAGTCAGGAGATGCTCTTCGCCGAGGAGATGGAACGCCTCGAAGACTTGTCCGCGGACTCGGAGCGCCGGCACACGGAGCTCATGGCGGCAGTGGCACGGTTGCCTGAGTCCATCGATTCCCTCTCTCGGAGTGTGGCTGAGTTCGGGCCCTCAGAGGCCACCAGTCGGGCGGAATACCGGGCAGATCTGTCAGCGACTGGCCAGGTGATCAGTGGTGCCGTCCAGTCACTGGCTGCTCTGATGCGGTCAGTGAACAGGTCAACACGGGCACTCACTGCTGCCACACTCGCTGTGTCAGCCAGGCATCGCCATGGCACCCGGCGCGCTGCAGCAGCACAGCGGTCTGTCCCTCGGCAGATTGGTGCGCATGCTGCAGTGCTGGCCCGGGCGAGTGCCAGTGTCTCAGGCGACCAGCGAGCGCCTGCCATCCGCCAGCTTGCCGCCATTCCTCCAGCCGCCACTGCCAGTCCCCCAGTGGAGCTGCCAGGAGCTGCTGCAGCGACTGATGCTGGCCAGCCACAGCTGCAGCAATCAACAGCCGCCCGCTCGACGGCCAGACCTCGACTAGGCCGACCCCCAAGGGCATCTGCCGTCACGACATGTGCCCCTCAGGAGCCTGCCCCCAGCCTTGCAGCAGCCAATGGCCTTACTTTGAGGCGGAGCAGCAGGGCGGGCAGGGGCCACCCAAAGATGGCCAAGGCATCGCCCTAGCGGGCCAAATAGTCGAATGTGTGGCCATTTGTGTTTGTTTCTTGAGGCCGAGAATTGGATGTTTGTTTTTTCAAGGCCGATGATGTGATGTTTGTTTTTGACGAAGGCCGAGAATGACGGCCATTTTAGTTGCCCTATTTTGTTAATCCTCTCCAGGTTGTGGGAGCGAGTAATGTGTTTGAGTGTTTTTTGGGGGTTTCGTCTGTTTTTGGTTTTCATGTGGGAAGGGCCCAGAGTTTGGACAATAAAGCATTTTATTTATTCACATTGTCCATGTTTGATCTTTGAAGTGTTTGTTGCCTTAACCGGCTGAGGGCTTGCGGAGCGGCTGCAATCATGTTCTATCATTAGCACAAGCCATTCCCTGACAGGGGGCCTAGAAGTGACGTTCAATAAGCCGCCGACGGGCGGCCCTTGGACCTTGTGCGTCCCTCCTGGGCTGGTACTCCTCATCCTCGTCATCCTCATGCTCCTCCTGCTCCTCCTCCTGAGGTGGTGGTCCAACGTGAGGTGGCAGTGCCTGAGTCCTGCGGATAGCCAGGTTGTGCAGCGTGCAGCAAACGACGACGAATTGGGAGACTCGATCCTGCGAATACTGGAGGGCTCCCCCGGAGCGGTCGAGACAGCGGAACCGTTGCTTGAGCACGCCGATTGTTTGTTCTATGAGGTTCCTTGTCGCTTGATGGCTCTCGTTGTATGCCTCTTCAGCAGGGGTCGTGGGCGCGCGGAGCGGGGTCATGAGCCAGGTACACAAAGGATAGCCTTTGTCCCCGATAAGCCATCCTCTTGGGGGAGGCTGTGCCTGGAACATGTCAGCCACAGTTGTCTGTCGCAGGATAAAGGCATCGTGGCTGCTGCCTGGAAAGCGGGCATTGACAGCTAGGATGCGCTGCCTGTGGTCACACACCAGCTGTACATTGAGGGAATGGTAGCCCTTCCGGTTGCGGTACTCCTCGGCATGCTCAAGAGGTGCCCGCAAAGCCACATGCGTGCAGTCAATGGCGCCCTGCACCATGGGGAAGCCCGCTATTCTTGCAAACCCCCACTGCACGCTGCTGCTGCTTGTCCAGGGTCATGGGGAAGGAGATGAATTGATGTCTCCTTCTGAAAAGGGCTTCGGTCACCTGGCGGATGCAGCAATGCACGGCGAACTGGGAGATGTTAGCGATGTCCCCAGTAGCGGATTGGAAGGAGCCGGAGGCATAGAAGTTGAGAGCCACCGTCACCTTCACTGCCACCGACAGAGACGTCCTGCGCATCAGCTGTGGCTGCAGATCTCTCTGAAGCAGCCGGCAGATGTCTGCAACCACCTCCCTTCGGAATCGCAGCCTCCTAACACACATCGCGGCAGACATGGTCAGATAGGAGGTCTGCTGGCGGTATAACCTGGGTGGGTAAGGCCTCAGTTGGCGACGCCTGTTGCCCCCTCTGCGTCTAGCCAGGGCTGCCACTCTCTCACGGCGTCTGTAAGCCCTTCTGGCATAAGGCTGAAATTCAGCGTTGCCACCCAATGCAGCCCCCATTATATGCTGGCAAACACTGAGCTCTGAATGAAGGCAAAGATAATTGGTAAGCTCTGGCCTGAGCCAAAAATACCTGTCCAAGTGTTGGTCCAAACCAGTAAACTCTCCTCCTTGGTCTCTGTCCAAAAAACCGTTGCACAAGAGTGAATGCTGCAAAATGGCTAAGACTTTGCACCGGCGCTAAATGTGTCCTGAAGTTGGGGAGAGGCGCAGATCGCGCTGCGCCCGGGTGATAAGCGCCTAGCGCTCGAGATCTACTCCTCCTAAGGCGCTAGCGGCTGGCGCGCCCAACTGAATTTCTAGGCCAATGGCTCTAGATGAAGTGTGAAATGCGCTGGCAGAGTGAGAGACAGTTGGCATGTGGGAGAGAGAGAAAAGGAAAAGTCACAAACCAAACGTGTGGAAAAAAATATAAAAATATAATCACCGTCTGTGGCCTCTTACATTGTTCCACGGAAGCTCAGCGTAAATTTGAGGAACAGCACCTCGTCTTCTGATTAGGCACTTTACAGTCTTCCGGACTCAATATCGAGTTCAACAATTTCAGATCATAACCTCGGCTCCTATTATATTTTTATATTTTTTATCCACACGTTTGGTTTGTGCCTTTTCCTTTTCTCTCTCTCTCCCACATGCCAGCTGTCTCTCACTCTGCCAGCGCATTTCACACTCCATCTCGAGCCATCGTCTGTTTCTTTACCTGTCCTATTACTATCTGGTCTCACCTTGAATATCTCTTAATGTCTCTTCTTTCATCCCCTCCCCCATTTCCCAGCCCCCAAACTGTTTCATTTCCTTCCTTTTTGTCTCAGTTCTGTAGAAGGGTTTTGACCTGAAACGCTGACTCTGTTTCTCTCTCCACGGATGTTTCCTGGCCTGCTGAGTTTTTCCAGCGTTGTCTGTTGTTATTTCGGATTTCCAGCATCCGCAGTATTTTGCTATCGTACCATTTGCTCGTTATATTGGTGTATAGCTTTCAGTTCCTTAATAAATTAAAAGAATGATATTCAAAACCTTTTAAAACGTACCTATTGGTGTTCTTGCGCCCAAAAGAACCAAATTAACTTTTGGAGTCTCCTTGAAATTCTGCAAACGAGCGCAATTAGCGGAAACTCACCACGGTGATTAATTCGATCTGGGGGCGTGGCCAGTTTTGTGGGCGGGGTCAACCTCCAGCGCAAATGATCGATTTGCGCTGACCGTGATTTGCGTTTAAAATGCCGCGATCTTTTGCACTGGTTTGGCCGATTTCAGGCGAATTGCGTCGAATAAACCGGCGCAACCGAGCGGAAACTCCAGGCCATGATCTGGCTATTTCTGACACTGCTGTTTGTGGGAGCTTGCTGTGCGCAAATTGGCTGCCACGTTTCCTACATTACAACAGTGACCACACTTCAAAGGTACGTCATTGGTTGTGAAGCGCTTTGGGACGTCCTGAGGTTGTGAAAGGCGCTATAGAAATGCAAGTCTTTCTTTACCCTTTGAAATGGTGGGATGTTTATGTCACTCAGTGTTACAGGGAATGAATGCCTGGCACACTAGGAACGTGCTTTGTATTGTTCCAGTATCAGGCCCACTTCTGCCGGTTATAGCAGGGGTCACGGGTAGTGAGGAGTCCATCTCCATTAACCTGACAGCTCAGCCCAGTGGACTTCCCAGTTCCATCGAGTGTGGCCCTTCGAGTTTCACACGATCATTATCAACTTGCTGCAGAATTTGACAAATTACTGCTTCTCCTCCCAGTACTGTGTTTGAGGGTGGAATTGTGAAAAGATGCCAAAAAGTCTGGATGATTTAGTGAGGACATTCGGATTCTCATCACCGAGTGTTTCCTGCAGCAGCAACTGAGCGGCCTATCTATTTCGAGCGAGTTTCTCTTACTCGATATTTAGTCTTATTTTTGAGACTTTTTTAAAGACAGTGTTGCAACAAATTAGTCGACAAATTTATCAGCCGTGGGAGAGATCCATAGATTTAATAATCACCATTATACTAATTGTAATGGTCAGATCATTAATGAACAGATTATTAATAGATCACAAATAGTTGGATTATTAACAGTTTACTAATAGTTAGATCACTAGTTGTCAGATTATCAAAAGAGTAACAGTCAGATTACTAACAAACAGATTACAAATAGATCACAAATAGACGGATTATTAACAGTTTACTAATAGTTAGATCACTAGTTGTCAGATTATCAAAAGATTAACAGTCAGATTACTAACAAACCGATTACTAATAGATCACAAATAGTCGGATTATTAACAGTTTACTAATAGTTAGATCACTAGTTGTCAGATTATTAATGGATTAACAGTCAGATTACTAATGAACAGATTACTAATAGTCATATTATTAACAGATTAATAATGGCCAGTTTACAAATGGTCAAATCTCCAGTAGTCAGATTATTAATAGATTAACAGTTAGATTACTAACAAACAGATTACTAATAGTTATATTTTTAACAGATTGCGAATGGTCAGTTTACTATTTTATCATACTGGGTTACATTAACCAATTCTTTCCCAGTGCTTAAGCCTATCCTTCCCTCTCCTTTCCACTGACCCCAGTGTAAAGGGAGTGATATCCTGTTGAATTAATTATCATATGTTGAAGACGAGCAGAGCATTCTATAAATAGAGCCCAAATCTTCTCAAACTGGTGCTGTCGTGTTTTCAAGGAGTGTGCCAATCGAGCCATTATCACAAGGTCCCAGAGGGCCCGAGTGTTGGTGCCACCAGACACCACTCGCAGCAGGTTCATAAATCAACTGCTGGCAGCTGCACACAGCACGCCGGGAATCAGTGGCTATAAACACGGACCCAGCCCCCGCTCCCAGCACCCACACCCAGCACACACACCCAGCACCCACACCCAGCACCCACACCCAGCACACAGCCCCCACTCCCACTCCCAGCACCCACACCCAGCACCCAGCCGTCACTCCCACTCCCAGCCCCCGCTCCCAGCACCCACACCCAGCACACACACCCAGCACACAGCCCCCACTCCCACTCCCAGCACCCACACCCAGCACCCACACACAGCCCTCACTCCCACTCCCAGCCCCCGCTCCCAGCACCCAGCCCTCACTCCCACTCCCAGCCCCCGCTCCCAGCACCCACACCCAGCACACAGCCCTCACTCCCATTTCCAGCCCCCACTCCCAGTCCTGTCCCCACTCCTACTCCCCACTCCCAGTCCTGTCCCCACTCCCACTCCCCACTCCCAGTCCTGTCCCCACTCCCACTCCCCTCTCCCAGTCCTGCCCCCAGTCCCACTCCCCACTCCCAGTCCTGTCCCCACTCCCACTCCCCACTCCCAGTCCTGTCCCCACTCCCACTCCCCACTCCCAGTCCTGTCCCCACTCCCACTCCCAGTCCTGTCCCCAGTCCCACTCCCCACTCCCAGTCCTGTCCCCACTCCCACTCCCCACTCCCAGTCCTGTCCCCACTCCCACTCCCCACTCCCAGTCCTGTCCCCACTCCTACTCCCCACTCCCAGTCCTGTCCCCTCTCCCACTCCCCACTCCCAGTCCTGTCCCCACTCCCACTCCCCACTCCCAGTCCTGTCCCCACTCCCACTCCCCACTCCCAGTCCTGTCCCCATTCCCACTCCCCACTCCCAGTCCTGTCCCCACTCCCTGTCCCCACTCCCAGTCCTGTCCCCACTCCCACTCCCCACTCCCAGTCCTGTCCCCACTCCCACTCCCCACTCCCAGTCCTGTCCCCACTCCCACTCCCCACTCCCAGTCCTGTCCCCATTCCCACTCCCCACTCCCAGTCCTGTCCCCACTCCTACTCCCCACTCCCAGTCCTGTCCCCACTCCCACTCCCCACTCCCAGTCCTGTCCCCACTCCCACTCCCCACTCCCAGTCCTGTCCCCACTCCTACTCCCCACTCCCAGTCCTGTCCCCACTCCCTGTCCCCACTCCCTGCCCCCACTCCCAGCCCCAGCCCCCACTCCCAGCCCCACTCCCAGCACCATCCCCTCACTGATTCAGTGCTTAAAAGTCCATGGAATAAACTGCAGCCTGAAAGAATCTGATATATTTCCTTAGGCTGGCCCGAGACAAGTTTGAAAAGATACTTAGCTGGGCTGCACACACATTAAATGAACTCATCACTGGCTCGAACCAGCCAAATGACCTTGGTACAGACAAGATATTTCACCAAACTCAGCGTCTCCTCGGTGCTGCTGAACTCTCCGGGGCCGTTACACAGCAGTGTGTAATGTTAGACACACTTATAACATCTCCTTTGCCATCACATTTGCCCTTGTAAGTGGCACGTAATTTGATGTGAGTTGATAGAGGAGATATAGTCTTATGTTTAAGATAAAGCACGGTGGCATAGTGGTTAGCACTGTTGCCTCACAGCGCCAGGGACCTGGGTTCGAATCCGGCCTCGGGTGACTGTCTGTGTGGAGTTTGCACATTCTTCCCGTGTTTGCGTGGGTTTCCTCCGGGTGCTCCGGTTTCCTCCCACAGTCCAAAGATGTGCGGGTTAGGTTGATTGGCTATGATAAATTGACCCTTAGTGTTAGGGGGATTAAATACATGGGGTTACGGGGATAGGGTGGGATATGTGTTGGTGTAGGGGTTACAGGGATCGGGTGGGATATGTGTTGGTGCAGGCTCGATGGGCCGAAATGGCCTCTATCTGCATTGTGGGGTTTCTGTGATTTCTGTGATTTCTGTGATAAAGGCAAAGCATGTCTGGTAAATGTTTCCGCACACTATGTAACAAATACAATACAACAGACATCAAAAAGACCTCATTGAATTTAAACCTGTCTGTTGTGGAGAATTGGGAAATGTTAAGAGGGAGCGCTATCTTGGCATCAAACCATTGTACGGTGCAGCAATCTATTAATAAAGCACCAGAGGTCCAGAAACAACTGTTTCAGCAATGCTGAGGAGTTAACCGAGCGTTGCTTAATGTTTTTGTGTGAGTTAATAATGAGCTGGTTAACCCTCCCCGTCATTTAGCTCTTTCCTGGAGTCGCACTTTAGTGCTCACACTTCGGATGAAGCAGCAGACACAATAATCTCGACCCTCAGCATCAAATAGCAATAAGGAGCCATTTAAACAGCTGAACGGCTCTGAGGAACCCTGGGCAGCTGGCTACAGAGTAACAGACCTGAAGAATGAAGTACTGTAGACTGTGAGCAGCCAAGTCTACTGATCAGGCACTGGGAGTCCTGCTGGAATGAGTTGGAGACGGCGGGACAGACTGCATGGTTCTGACAGCCAGTCTCCTCCATCCCCCTCACCCTCTGCCCACACCCTTCAGGTGACAGGTGCAGCAGGCTTGGCAGGAGCCAGCAGCGCTGTGTCCAATAACCTCAGGACTAGTTAAGGTATATTAAAAAATACCAGCTCTGAAGAGATCTGCTAAAGGAAGCCAACAATATCCAGAGTAAACAAGGTTACAGAAACATCTGAGGGCCGATTATTGACTCCCAATGCTGAAGAGGCCCTACTGCACATAGGTAGGCCAGGGAATTGAGTCAGGATGAGCCAGCTATTGGAAAGGCCAGGGAGCCACTCCAGCATTAGATGGGGCACCAGTAGTGGCAGGGTCATCTCATGACCCAGCACAAAGAGGTACTGGGCCACCTCTATCCAGAGAGGCAACAGCAACAGCTTGCAGTTACCCAGTGCCTTTACCACAGTAAAACATCCCAAGGCTCCTCACAGGAGCATAATCAGACAAAATTTGACACTGAGCCACATTGGGACAGGCGACCAAACACCTTGGTCAAAGAGATAGGTTTGAAGGAGAGACTTAAAGGAGGACGAGTGAGAGAGGCAGAGAAGCAGAGAGATTTAGGGAGAGAATTCTAGACAGCCGAAGAGACCTCCACCAATGGTGGAGAGGTTAAAATAGGGAATGTGCATGAGGCCAGAATTGGAGGAGCGCAGAGATCTTGGGAGGTTGCTGGGCTAGAAAAGGATACAGCGATAGGGAGAGGCGAGGCCATGGTGGGATTTGAACATGAGGATAAGAATGAGGCACATACCTAACAGACAGCCATTTCACTTCTTCCACCCATACGGGAATCACTGAGATGGACATTAGTTTAAACCACCCTTTACCCCTGTGGGAGCATGGGGAGAAAATAATATTTTTCATGCTTGGACAGATCGGGTTTGCATTAACAAACTGGAATCCCTTTCTATTCATAAAGCTCTGGCATTGGGGCTAGGGATCTTTATGGCCACATACCAGGCCTTCAGTAAGTCCTTACTTAGAGTGTCAGCTGTGGCTCAGTGGGTAGCACTGTTACCTCTGAGTCAGAAGGTTGTGGGTTCATGACCCCAGAGGCTTGAGCACAAATATCTAGGCCGACTTTCCAGTACTGAGGGAGTGCTGCACTGTCGGAGGTGCTGTTTTTTGGATGGGACATTAAACTGTGGCCTCGTCTGCTCTCACAGGTGGCTGTAACTAGATCCTTAGGCACTATTTGGGGAAGAGCAGGGGAGTTATCCCAGGTGTCTTGGTCAATATTTATCCCTCAAACAACATCACTGAAAAACAGATTATCTGGTCATTATCACATTGCTGTTTGTGGGAGCTTACAGTGCGCAAATTGGCTGCACTTTGGGACACCCTGAGGTTGTGAAAGGCGCTATAGAAATGCAAATCCTTATTTTTTTGCTTTCTACACTTTGGGGAAACCTGCTATATGGTAAAATTGCCGTGTTCTCTGTGCTGCTTTTCCATGGGGAAGAAATGAAGGAGTTTGTTCTGGCAAACAAGGCATCGGTCACTTGTTTTACTCATTTTTGGGCTGCTGATTGTGAGATTCTGGTCCTTGCCAGTGGTGTGGGGCACTCTCATTCTTTTTCATTGCCTTCAATGGAAAAAAAAATCCGGCTCAGTGTTAAACGAGCTGCTGATTTGCCATCGCCTGTTTTGCACAGTGCATTAAGTTCCATTACTCCCTAGAGGAATTTTAGGAGAGTTGGCAACAATGAGTGAACACTGGGCTATTGTTAATGCATAAAATTACTGCATCTTATTTTACACTAAACATTTGTTAGGTGCAATGCAAAGAGGAATTTCACCTATAAAGAGTTGGTTCTGCTGAAGTAAAGCAAATGTTACCTTCATCATTCCTGAGGGAGGAATGCCAAGGAAAGCAATTGGCGGCGACATCCAATACAAATAATAAAGTCCCAGTGCAGAGCTCACTGGGACTCGCAGAAGTACTGAGCATGGAGACACTCACATATCTGTCTCCCTGGCTGGTTCCTACTGAGGCGTATTTAGTCAGGCGTATAATGAGCCAGGCCTTCAGTTATTGATGTAACGAGACACAGGGCAGTGTCTGACTCTCGCAATATCCTCTGTTGGTGTCTGGAATGTTGCCTGTGGTCTAGGTGCTGAGGGGGTGGGTGGGTATCGCTGGTGTTGACTGTACCCGCTCTAGGTAGAATACTTCGGTCACAGCTTCATGCATGGGTCTTGTGGCTTGCCGAGGTAGCTGACTGAGCTCCTGGGCAGTTAGTTGGGACAAGTGATGAATCTCCTCTGCCATCTGCCACTCTACAATGATACGGGTGACAATGGTCATGGCGCAATGGGAGTGGCCAATGGGCAAAGGTTTCACCTATGTCCCCATACAACAAAATGATAAAGACTGGGTTTACGAACACACAGCAAACATTCCCCTCATTTACTTTAACATATACACTGTAAAACAGCATGTTTTAAAGTAAGCTAACTTTAACAAGCTCTTCACAGTCCATCAGCAAGCCCTAAAGAGAATGTTTACATGCTGATGTTTTTCTTACTCGTACTATGCAAAATTTGGACTCATGAAATTAGTGTTATTAAAAAGAGAAAAATTATGCATCTACTTTTGCTTCCCAGGTTAGACACAAAGGGGGGATTTTTAGCTGCTAATTTTTGATACTGGACATTGTGCAGTGATTGTATAGAGCTAGCAAAGAACGACTCAATGTTTTCTCCATTCATAGCCAAAAAGAGATCTGAAATGTTAGCAACATTTTCTAAAGAACCAGAGTTAACCTCATTTAGTGTCAGCTGTGGCTCAGTTGGTAGCACCCTCGCCTCTGAGTCAGAAGGTTGTGGGTTTAAGTCCCACTCTAGAGACTTGAACACATAACCTAGACCGACACTCCAGCGCAGCGCTGAGGGAGTGCCGCACTGTCAGAGGTGCTGTCTTTTGGCTGAGATTCAAAACCGAGGCCTGTCCTCTCAGGTGGACGTAAAAGATCCCAGGATACTATTTCAAAGAAGAGCAGGGGAGTACTCCTGGACAACATTTATTCCTAAATCAACATCACTAAATATTATCTGGTCATTATCACATTGCTGTTTGTGGGAGCTTGCTGTGCACAAATTGGCTGCTGCATTTCCTACATTACAACAGTGCCTACACTTCAAAAAGTGCTTCATTGGCTGGGAAGCGCTCTGGGATGCCTAGTGGTTGTGAAGGGCGTCAGACAAAAGCAATTTTTTTATTTATTTAGGCACCGGCAATAGCCAATAAACAGGAGTGGAGCCAGACTCTGACAGGCTGCAATGTGTGTAATGAGAGGGATGAAATGATTAGGGAAAAGTGCTTCATTCAGAGCCCATAATGGCCATTAAAGCTGGGCAGATGAATGTTGTGTTCCCCATTTACATAACGATACCATTTAAAGAGCATGAGCAACAGCACCAGGTCTAAATAGGAGCACAATGGAGGGTAATAAGTAGGCAGGCAGGAAAATGGGAGTGAGCGGGGAGACTGGAGAGAGCGGGGAGACTGGAGTGAGCAGGGAGACTGGAGAGAGCAGGGAGACTGGAGTGAGCGGGGAGACTGGAGTGAGCGGGGAGACTGGAGTGAATGGGGAGACTGGAGTGAGCGGGGGGAATGGAGTGAGCGGGGAGACTGGAGTGAGCGGGGAGACTGGAGTGAGCAGGGAGACTGGAGTGAGCGGGGAGACTGGAGTGAGCGGGAAGACTGGAGTGAGCGGGGAGACTGGAGTGAGCGGG
This sequence comes from Somniosus microcephalus, assembly GCF_052327205.1. Lineage (NCBI taxonomy): Eukaryota > Metazoa > Chordata > Chondrichthyes > Squaliformes > Somniosidae > Somniosus > Somniosus microcephalus. The sequence goes on from NC_141018.1 coordinate 9,501,024, forward strand.
GAGACTGGAGTGAGCGGGGAGACTGGAGTGAGCGGGGAGACTGGAGTGAGCAGTGAGACTGGAGTGAGCGGGGAGACTGGAGTGAGCGGGGAGACAGCAGTGAGCGGGGAGACAGCAGTGAGTGGGGAGACTGGAGTGAGCGGGGAGACTGGAGTGAGCGGGGAGTCTGGAGTGAGCGGGGAGACTGGAGTGAGCGGGGAGACTGGAGGGAGCGGGGAGGCTGGAGTGAGCGGGGAGACTGGAGAGAGCGGCGAGACTGGAGGGAGCAGGGGACTGGAGTGAGCAGGGAGACTGGAGGGAGCGGGGAGACTGGAGTGAGCGGGCAGACTGGAGTGAGCGGGGAGACTGGAGTGAGAGGGGAGACTGGAGTGAGCGGGGAGACTGGAGTGAGCAGGAAGACTGGAGGGAGCGGGGAGACTGGAGTGAGCGGGGAGACTGGAGAGAGCGGCGAGACTGGAGGGAGCGGGGGACTGGAGTGAGCAGGGAGGCTGGAGTGAGCGGGGAGACTGGAGTGAGCGGGGAGTCTGGAGTGAGCGGGGAGACTGGAGTGAGCGGGGAGACTGGAGTGAGCGGGGAGACTGGAGTGAGCGGGGAGACTGGAGTGAGCGGAGAGACTGGAGTGAGCGGGGAGAATGGAGTAAGCGGGGAGACAGCAGTGAGTGGGGAGACTGGAGTAAGCGGGGAGACTGGAGTGAGCGGGCAGACGGAGTGAGCGGGGAGACTGGAGTGAGCGGGGAGACTGGAGTGAGCGGGGAGACTGGAGTGAGCGGGGAGACTTGAGTGAGCGGGGAGACTGGAGTGAGCGGGGAGACTGGAGTGAGCGGGGAGACTGGAGTGAGCGGGGAGACAGCAGTGAGCGGGGAGACTGGAGTGAGCGGGGAGACTGGAGTGAGCGGGTAGACTGGAGTGAGCGGGGAGACTGGAGTGAATGGGGAGACTGGAGTGAATGGGGAGACTGGAGTGAGCGGGGTGACTGGTGTGTTCGGGGAGACTGGAGTGAGCGGGGAGACTGGAGTGAGCGGGGAGACTGGAGTGAACGGGGAGACTGGAGTGTTCGGGGAGACTGGAGTGTTCGGGGACACTGGAGTGAGCGGGGAGACTGGAGTGAGTGGGGAGACTGGAGTGAGCGGGGAGACAGAAGTGAGAGGGGAGACTGGAGTGAGAGGGGAGACTGGAGTGAACGGGGAGACTGGAGTGAGCGGGGAGACTGGAGAGAGCGGGGAGACTGGAGCGAGCGGGGAGACTGGAGAGAGCGGGGAGACTGGAGCGAGCGGGGAGACTGGAGTGTTCGTGAAGACTGGAGTGAGTGGGGAGACTGGAGTGAGCGGGGAGACTGGAGTGAGCGGGGAGACTGGAGTGAGCGGGGAGACTGTAGTGAGCGGGGAGACGGGAGTGAGCAGGGAGACTGTAGTGAGCGGGGAGATTGTAGTGAGCGGGGAGACTGGAGGGAGCGGGGAAACTGGAGCGAGCGGGGAGACTGGAGCGAGCGGGGAGACTGGAGAGAGCGGGGAGACTGGAGCGAGCGGGGAGACTGGAGCGAGCGGGGAGACTGGAGAGAGCGGGGAGACTGGAGCGGGCGGGGAGTCTGGAGAGATCGGGGAGACTGGAGTGAGCGGGGAGACTGGAGTGAGCGGGGAGACTGGAGTGAGCGGGGAGACTGGAGTGAGGGGGGAGACTGGAGTGAGCGGGGAGGCTGGAGTGAGCGGGGAGACTGGAGAAAGCAGGGAGACAGCAGTGAGCGGGGAGACTGGAGTTAGGGGGAGACTGGAGTGAGTGGGGAGACTGGAGTGAGCGGGGAGACTGGAGTGAACGGGGAGACTGGAGTGAGCGGGGAGACTGGAGTGAGCGGGGAGACTGGATGAGTGGGGAGACTGGATTGTTCGGGGAGACTGGAGTGTTCAGGGAGACTGGAGTGAGCGGGGAGACTGGAGTGAGCGGGGAGACTGGAGTGAGCGGGGAGACTGGAGTGAGCGGGGAGACTGGAGTGAGCGGGGAGACTTGACTGAGCGGGGAGACTGGAGTGAGCGGGGAGACTGGAGTGAGCGGGGAGACTGGAGTGAGCGGGGAGACTGGAGTGAGCGGGGAGACAGCAGTGAGCGGGGAGACTGGAGTGAGCGGGGAGACTGGAGTGAGCGGGGAGACTGGAGTGAGCGGGGAGAATGGAGTGAATGGGGAGACTGGAGTGAGCGGGGAGACTGGAGTGAGCGGGGAGACTGGAGTGAACGGGGAGACTGGAGTGTTCGGGGAGACTGGAGTGTTCGGGGAGACTGGAGTGAGCGGGGAGACTGGAGTGAGCGGGGAGACTGGAGTGAGCGGGGAGACAGAAGTGAGAGGGGAGACTGGAGTGAGCGGGGAGACTGGAGTGAACGGGGAGACTGGAGCGAGCGGGGAGACTGGAGAGAGCGGGGAGATTGGAGTGAGCGGGGAGACTGGAGAGAGCGGGGAGACTGGAGCGAGCGGGGAGACTGGCGTGTTCGGGGAGACTGGAGTGAGCGGGGAGGCTGGAGTGAGCGGGGAGACGGGAGTGAGCGGGGAGACTGGAGTGAGCGGGGAGACTGGAGTGAGCGGGGAGACGGGAGTGAGCAGGGAGACTGTAGCGAGCGGGGAGATTGTAGTGAGCGGGGAGACTGGAGGGAGCGGGGAAACTGGAGCGAGCGGGGAGACTGGAGCGAGCGGGGAGACTGGAGAGAGCGGGGAGACTGGAGCGAGCGGGGAGACTGGAGAGAGCGGGGAGACTGGAGCGGGCGGGGAGTCTGGAGTGATCGGGGAGACTGGAGTGAGCGGGGAGACTGGAGTGAGCGGGGAGACTGGAGTGAGCGGGGAGACTGGAGTGAGCGGGGAGACTGGAGTGAGGGGGGAGACTGGAGTGAGCGGGGAGGCTGGAGTGAGCGGGGAGACTGGAGAAAGCGGGGAGACAGCAGTGAGCGGGGAGACTTGACTGAGTGGGGAGACTGGAGTGAGTGGGGAGACTGGAGTGAGCGGGGAGACTGGAGTGAACGGGGAGACTGGAGTGAGCGGGGAGACTGGAGTGAGCGGGGAGACTGGAGTGAACGGGGAGACTGGATGAGTGGGGAGACTGGAGTGTTCGGGGAGACTGGAGTGTTCAGGGAGACTGGAGAGAGCAGGGAGACTGGAGTGAGCGGGGAGACTGGAGTGAGCGGGGAGAATGGAGCGAGCGGGGAGACTGGAGCGAACAGGGAGACTGGAGCGAGCGGGGAGACTGGAGTGAGTGGGGAGTCTGGAGTGAGCGGGGAGACTGGAGTGAGCGGGAGACTGGAGTGAGCGGGGAGACTGGAGTGAGCGGGGAGACTGGAGTGAGCAGGGAGACTGGAGTGACCGGGGAGACTGGAGTGAGCGGGGAGACAGCAGTGAGCGGGGAGACAGCAGTGAGCGGGGAGACTGGAGTGAGCAGGGAGACTGGAGTGACCGGGGAGACTGGAGTGAGCGGGGAGACAGCAGTGAGCGTGGGGACAGCAGTGAGCGGGGAGACTGGAGTGAGCGGGGAGACTGGAGTGAGCGGGGAGTCTGGAGTGAGCGGCGAGACTGGAGTGAGCGGGGAGACTGGAGGGAGCGGGGAGGCTGGAGTGAGCGGGGAGACTGGAGAGAGCGGCGAGACTGGAGGGAGCGGGGGACTTGAGTGAGCGGGGAGACTGGCGTGAGCGGGGAGATTGGAGTGAGCGGGGAGACTGGAGGGAGCGGGGAGACTGGAGTGAGCGGGGAGACTGGAGAGAGCGGAGACACTGGAGGGAGCGGGGGACTGGAGTGAGCAGGGAGACTAGGGTGAGCGGGGAGACAGGAGTGAGCGGGAAGTCTGGAGTGAGCGGGGAGACTGGAGTGAGCGGGGAGACTGGAGTGAGCGGGGAGACTGGAGTGAGCGGGGAGACTGTAGTGAGCGGGGAGACTGGAGTGAGCGGGGAGACTGGAGTGAGCGGGGAGACTGTAGTAAGCGGGGAGACAGCAGTGAGCGGGGAGACTGGAGTGAGCGGGGAGACTGGAGTGAGCGGGCAGACGGAGTGTGTGGGGAGACTGGAGTGAGCGGGGAGACTGGAGTGAGCGGGGAGACCGGAGTGAGCGGGGAGACTGGAGTGAGCGGGGATACTGGAGTGAGCGGGGAGACTGGAGTGAGCGGGGAGACTGGAGTGAGCGGGGAGACTGGAGTCAATGGGGAGACCGGAGTGAACGGGGAGACTGGAGTGAGCGGGGAGACTGGAGTGAGCGGGGAGACTGGAGTGAGCGGGGAGACTGGAGTGAGCGGGAGACTGGAGTGAGCGGGGAGACTGGAGTGAGCGGGGAGACTGGAGTGAGCGGGGAGACTGGAGTGAGCGGGGAGACTGAAGTGAGCGGGGAGACTGGAGTGAGCGGGGAGACTGGAGTGAACGGGGAGACTGGAGTGATCGGGGAGACTGGAGTGAGCGGGGAGACTGGAGTGAGCGGGGAAACTGAAGGGAGCGGGGAGACTGGAGCGAGCGGGGAGACTGGAGCGAGCGGGGAGACTGGAGCGAACGGGGAGACTGGAGTGAGCGGGGAGTCTGGAGTGAGCGGGGAGACTGGAGTGAGCCGGAGACTGGAGTGAGCGGGGAGACTGGAGTGAGCGGGGAGACTGGAGTGAGCAGGGAGACTGGAGTGAGCGGGGAGACTGGAGTGAGCGGGGAGACAGCAGTGAGCGGGGAGGCAGCAGTGAGCGGGGAGACAGGAGTGAGCGGGGAGACTGGAGTGAGCGGGGAGACTGGAGGGAGCGGGGAGGCTGGAGTGAGCGGGGAGACTGGAGAGAGCGGCGAGACTGGAGGGAGCGGGGGACTGGAGTGAGCAGGGAGACTGGAGTGAGCGGGGAGACTGGAGTGAGCGGGGAGACTGGAGTGAGCGGGGAGACTGGAGTGAGAGGGGAGACTGGAGTGAGCGGGGAGACTGGAGTGAGCAGGAAGACTGGAGGGAGCGGGGAGACTGGAGTGAGCGGGGTGACTGGAGAGAGCAGGGAGACTGGAGAGTGCGGCGAGACTGGAGGGAGCGGGGGACTGGAGTGAGCAGGGAGACTGGAGTGAGCGGGGAGACTGGAGTGAGCGGGGAGTCTGGAGTGAGCGGGGAGACTGGAGTGAGCGGGGAGACTGGAGTGAGCGGGGAGACTGGAGTGAGCGGGGAGACTGGAGTGAGCGGGGAGACTGGAGTGAGCGGGGAGACTGGAGTAAGCGGGGAGACAGCAGTGAGCGGGGAGACTGGAGTGAGACTGGAGTGAGTGGGCAGACGGAGTGAGCGGGGAGACTGGAGTGAGCGGGGAGACTGGAGTGAGCGGGGAGACTGGAGTGAGCGGGGAGACTTGAATGAGCGGGGAGACTGGAGTGAGCGGGGAGACTGGAGTGAGCGGGGAGACTGGAGTGTGCGGGGAGACAGCAGTGAGCGGGGAGACTGGAGTGAGCGGGGAGACTGGAGTGAGCGGGGAGTCTGGAGTGAGCGGGGAGACTGGAGTGAACGGGGAGACTGGAGTGTTCGGGGAGACTGGAATGTTCGGGGAGACTGGAGTGAGCGGGGAGACTGGAGTGAGCGGGGAGACTGGAGTGAGCGGGGAGAAAGAAGTGAGAGGGGAGACTGGAGTGAGCGGGGAGAATGGAGTGAGCGGGCAGACTGAAGTGAGCGGGGAGACTGGAGTGAGAGGGGAGACTGGAGTGAACGGGGAGACTGGAGTGAGCGGGGAGACTGGAGTGAGCGGGGAGACTGGAGCGAGCGGGGAGACTGGAGCGAGCGGGGAGACTGGAGCGAACGGGGAGACTGGAGTGAGCGGGGAGTCTGGAGTGAGCGGGGAGACTGGAGTGAGCCGGAGACTGGAGTGAGCGGGGAGACTGGAGTGAGCAGGGAGACTGGAGTGAGCGGGGAGACTGGAGTGAGCGGGGAGACAGCAGTGAGCGGGGAGACAGCAGTGAGCGGGGAGACTGGAGTGAGCGGGGAGACTGGAGTGAGCGGGGAGTCTGGAGTGAGCGGGGAGACTGGAGTGAGCGGGGAGACTGGAGGGAGCGGTGAGGCTGGAGTGAGCGGGGAGACTGGAGAGAGCGGCGAGATTGGAGGGAGCGGGGGACTGGAGTGAGCAGGGAGACTGGAGTGAGCGGGGAGACTGGAGTGAGCGGGGAGACTGGAGTGAGCGGGGAGACTGGAGTGAGAGGTGAGACTGGAGTGAGCGGGGAGACTGGAGTGAGCAGGAAGACTGGAGGGAGCGGGGAGACTGGAGTGAGCGGGGAGACTGGAGAGAGCGGGGAGACTGGAGAGTGCGGCGAGACTGGAGGGAGCGGGGGACTGGAGTGAGCAGGGAGACTGGAGTGAGCGGGGAGACTGGAGTGAGCGGGGAGTCTGGAGTGAGCGGGGAGACTGGAGTGAGCGGGGTGACTGGAGTGAGCGGGGAGACTGGAGTGAGCGGGGAGACTGGAGTGAGCGGGGAGACTGGAGTGAGCGGAGAGACTGGAGTGAGCGGGGAGACTGGAGTGAGCGGGGAGACAGCAGTGAGCGGGGAGACTGGAGTGAGACTGGAGTGAGTGGGTAGACGGAGTGAGCGGGGAGACTGGAGTGAGCGGGGAGACTGGAGTGAGCGGGGAGACTGGTGTGAGCGGGGAGACTTAAATGAGCGGGGAGACTGGAGTGAGCGGGGAGACTGGAGTGAGCGGGGAGACTGGAGTGAGCGGGGAGACAGCAGTGAGCGGGGAGACTGGAGTGAGCGGGGAGACTGGAGTGAGCGGGGAGACTGGAGTGAGCGGGGAGACTGGAGTGAATGGGGAGACTGGAGTGAGCGGGGTGACTGGAGTGTTCGAGGAGACTGGAGTGAGCGGGGAGTCTGGAGTGAGCGGGGAGACTGGAGTGAACGGGGAGACTGGAGTGTTCGGGGAGACTGGAATGTTCGGGGAGACTGGAGTGAGCGGGGAGACTGGAATGAGCGGGGAGACTGGAGTGAGCGGGGAGAAAGAAGTGAGAGGGGAGACTGGAGTGAGCGGGGAGACTGGAGTGTACGGGGAGACTGGAGTGAGCGGGCAGACTGGAGAGAGCGGGGAGACGGGAGCGAGCGGGGAGACTGGAGAGAGTGGGGAGACTGGAGCGAGCGGGGAGACTGGAGTGTTCGGGGAGACTGGAGTGAGCGGGGAGACTGGAGTGAGCGGGGAGACTGGAGTGAGTGGGGAGACTGGAGTGAGCGGGGAGACTGGAGTGAGCGGGGAGACGGGAGTGAGCAGGGAGACTGCAGTGAGCGGGGAGATTGAAGTGAGCGGGGAGACTGGAGGGAGCGGGGAAACTGGAGCGAGCGGGGAGACTGGAGCGAGCGGGGTGACTGGAGAGAGCGGGGAGACTGGAGCGAGTGGGGAAACTGGAGCGAGCGGGGAGACTGGAGCGAGCGGGGAGACCGGAGCGGGCGGGGAGTCCGGAGTGAGCGGGGAGACTGGAGTGAGCGGGGAGACTGGAGTGAGCGGGGAGACTGGAGTGAGCGGGGAGACTGGAGTGAGGGGGGAGACTGGAGTGAGCGGGGAGGCTGGAGTGAGCGGGGAGACTGGAGAAAGCGGGGAGACAGCAGTGAGCGGGGAGACTGGAGTGAGTGGGGAGACGGAGTGAGTGGGGAGACTGGAGTGAGTGGGGAGACTGGAGTGAGCGGGGAGACTGGAGTGAACAGGGAGACTGGAGTGAGCGGGGAGACTGGAGTGAGCGGGGAGACTGGATGAGTGGGGAGACTGGATTGTTCGGGGAGACTGGAGTGTTCAGGGAGACTGGAGTGAGCGGGGAGACTGGAGTGAGCGGGTAGACTGGAGTAAGCGGGGAGACTGGAGTGAGCGGGGAGACTGGAGTGAGGGGGGAGTCTGGAGTGAGCGGGGAGACTGGAGTGAGCGGGGAGACTTGACTGAGCGGGGAGACTGGAGTGAGCGGGGAGACTGGAGTGAGCGGGGAGACTGGAGTGAGCGGGGAGACTGGAGTGAGCGGGGAGACAGCAGTGAGCGGGGAGACTGGAGCGAGCGGGGAGACTGGAGCGAGCGGGGAGACTGGAGCGAACGGGGAGACTGGAGTGAGCGGGGAGTCTGGAGTGAGCGGGGAGACTGGAGTGAGCTGGAGACTGGAGTGAGCGGGGAGACTGGAGTGAGCGGGGAGACAGCAGTGAGCGGGGAGACAGCAGTGAGCGGGGAGACTGGAGTGAGCAGGGAGACTGGAGTGACCGGGGAGACTGGAGTGAGCGGGGAGACAGCAGTGAGCGTGGGGACAGCAGTGAGCGGGGAGACTGGAGTGAGCGGGGAGACTGGAGTGAGCGGGGAGTCTGGAGTGAGCGGCGAGACTGGAGTGAGCGGGGAGACTGGAGGGAGCGGGGAGGCTGGAGTGAGCGGGGAGACTGGAGAGAGCGGCGAGACTGGAGGGAGCGGGGGACTTGAGTGAGCGGGGAGACTGGAGTGAGCGGGGAGATTGGAGTGAGCGGGGAGACTGGAGGGAGCGGGGAGACTGGAGTGAGCGGGGAGACTGGAGAGAGCGGAGACACTGGAGGGAGCGGGGGACTGGAGTGAGCAGGGAGACTAGGGTGAGCGGGGAGACAGGAGTGAGCGGGAAGTCTGGAGTGAGCGGGGAGACTGGAGTGAGCGGGGAGACTGGAGTGAGCGGGGAGACTGGAGTGAGCGGGGAGACTGTAGTGAGCGGGGAGACTGGAGTGAGCGGGGAGACTGGAGTGAGCGGGGAGACTGTAGTAAGCGGGGAGACAGCAGTGAGCGGGGAGACTGGAGTGAGCGGGGAGACTGGAGTGAGCGGGCAGACGGAGTGTGTGGGGAGACTGGAGTGAGCGGGGAGACTGGAGTGAGCGGGGAGACCGGAGTGAGCGGGGAGACTGGAGTGAGCGGGGATACTGGAGTGAGCGGGGAGACTGGAGTGAGCGGGGAGACTGGAGTGAGCGGGGAGACTGGAGTCAATGGGGAGACCGGAGTGAACGGGGAGACTGGAGTGAGCGGGGAGACTGGAGTGAGCGGGGAGACTGGAGTGAGCGGGGAGACTGGAGTGAGCGGGAGACTGGAGTGAGCGGGGAGACTGGAGTGAGCGGGGAGACTGGAGTGAGCGGGGAGACTGGAGTGAGCGGGGAGACTGAAGTGAGCGGGGAGACTGGAGTGAGCGGGGAGACTGGAGTGAACGGGGAGACTGGAGTGATCGGGGAGACTGGAGTGAGCGGGGAGACTGGAGTGAGCGGGGAAACTGAAGGGAGCGGGGAGACTGGAGCGAGCGGGGAGACTGGAGCGAGCGGGGAGACTGGAGCGAACGGGGAGACTGGAGTGAGCGGGGAGTCTGGAGTGAGCGGGGAGACTGGAGTGAGCCGGAGACTGGAGTGAGCGGGGAGACTGGAGTGAGCGGGGAGACTGGAGTGAGCAGGGAGACTGGAGTGAGCGGGGAGACTGGAGTGAGCGGGGAGACAGCAGTGAGCGGGGAGGCAGCAGTGAGCGGGGAGACAGGAGTGAGCGGGGAGACTGGAGTGAGCGGGGAGACTGGAGGGAGCGGGGAGGCTGGAGTGAGCGGGGAGACTGGAGAGAGCGGCGAGACTGGAGGGAGCGGGGGACTGGAGTGAGCGGGGAGACTGGAGTGAGCGGGGAGACAGGAGTGAGCGGGGAGACTGGAGTGAGCGGGGAGACTGGAGTGAGAGGGGAGACTGGAGTGAGCGGGGAGACTGGAGTGAGCAGGAAGACTGGAGGGAGCGGGGAGACTGGAGTGAGCGGGGTGACTGGAGAGAGCAGGGAGACTGGAGAGTGCGGCGAGACTGGAGGGAGCGGGGGACTGGAGTGAGCAGGGAGACTGGAGTGAGCGGGGAGACTGGAGTGAGCGGGGAGTCTGGAGTGAGCGGGGAGACTGGAGTGAGCGGGGAGACTGGAGTGAGCGGGGAGACTGGAGTGAGCGGGGAGACTGGAGTGAGCGGGGAGACTGGAGTGAGCGGGGAGACTGGAGTAAGCGGGGAGACAGCAGTGAGCGGGGAGACTGGAGTGAGACTGGAGTGAGTGGGCAGACGGAGTGAGCGGGGAGACTGGAGTGAGCGGGGAGACTGGAGTGAGCGGGGAGACTGGAGTGAGCGGGGAGACTTGAATGAGCGGGGAGACTGGAGTGAGCGGGGAGACTGGAGTGAGCGGGGAGACTGGAGTGAGCGGGGAGACTGGAGTGAGAGGGGAGACTGGAGTGAGCGGGGAGACTGGAGTGAGCAGGAAGACTGGAGGGAGCGGGGAGACTGGAGTGAGCGGGGTGACTGGAGAGAGCAGGGAGACTGGAGAGTGCGGCGAGACTGGAGGGAGCGGGGGACTGGAGTGAGCAGGGAGACTGGAGTGAGCGGGGAGACTGGAGTGAGCGGGGAGTCTGGAGTGAGCGGGGAGACTGGAGTGAGCGGGGAGACTGGAGTGAGCGGGGAGACTGGAGTGAGCGGGGAGACTGGAGTGAGCGGGGAGACTGGAGTGAGCGGGGAGACTGGAGTGTGCGGGGAGACAGCAGTGAGCGGGGAGACTGGAGTGAGCGGGGAGACTGGAGCGAGCGGGGAGACTGGAGTGAGCGGGGAGACTGGAGTGAATGGGGAGACTGGAGTGAGCGGGGTGACTGGAGTGTTCGGGGAGACTGGAGTGAGCGGGGAGTCTGGAGTGAGCGGGGAGACTGGAGTGAACGGGGAGACTGGAGTGTTCGGGGAGACTGGAATGTTCGGGGAGACTGGAGTGAGCGGGGAGACTGGAGTGAGCGGGGAGACTGGAGTGAGCGGGGAGAAAGAAGTGAGAGGGGAGACTGGAGTGAGCGGGGAGAATGGAGTGAGCGGGCAGACTGAAGTGAGCGGGGAGACTGGAGTGAGAGGGGAGACTGGAGTGAACGGGGAGACTGGAGTGAGCGGGGAGACTGGAGTGAGCGGGGAGACTGGAGCGAGCGGGGAGACTGGAGCGAGCGGGGAGACTGGAGCGAACGGGGAGACTGGAGTGAGCGGGGAGTCTGGAGTGAGCGGGGAGACTGGAGTGAGCCGGAGACTGGAGTGAGCGGGGAGACTGGAGTGAGCAGGGAGACTGGAGTGAGCGGGGAGACTGGAGTGAGCGGGGAGACAGCAGTGAGCGGGGAGACAGCAGTGAGCGGGGAGACTGGAGTGAGCGGGGAGACTGGAGTGAGCGGGGAGTCTGGAGTGAGCGGGGAGACTGGAGTGAGCGGGGAGACTGGAGGGAGCGGTGAGGCTGGAGTGAGCGGGGAGACTGGAGAGAGCGGCGAGACTGGAGGGAGCGGGGGACTGGAGTGAGCAGGGAGACTGGAGTGAGCGGGGAGACTGGAGTGAGCGGGGAGACTGGAGTGAGCGGGGAGACTGGAGTGAGAGGTGAGACTGGAGTGAGCGGGGAGACTGGAGTGAGCAGGAAGACTGGAGGGAGCGGGGAGACTGGAGTGAGCGGGGAGACTGGAGAGAGCGGGGAGACTGGAGAGTGCGGCGAGACTGGAGGGAGCGGGGGACTGGAGTGAGCAGGGAGACTGGAGTGAGCGGGGAGACTGGAGTGAGCGGGGAGTCTGGAGTGAGCGGGGAGACTGGAGTGAGCGGGGAGACTGGAGTGAGCGGGGAGACTGGAGTGAGCGGGGAGACTGGAGTGAGCGGGGAGACTGGAGTGAGCGGAGAGACTGGAGTGAGCGGGGAGACTGGAGTGAGCGGGGAGACAGCAGTGAGCGGGGAGACTGGAGTGAGACTGGAGTGAGTGGGAAGAACGGAGTGAGCGGGGAGACTGGAGTGAGCGGGGAGACTGGAGTGAGCGGGGAGACTGGTGTGAGCGGGGAGACTTAAATGAGCGGGGAGACTGGAGTGAGCGGGGAGACTGGAGTGAGCGGGGAGACTGGAGTGAGCGGGGAGACAGCAGTGAGCGGGGAGACTGGAGTGAGCGGGGAGACTGGAGTGAGCGGGGAGACTGGAGTGAGCGGGGAGACTGGAGTGAATGGGGAGACTGGAGTGAGCGGGGTGACTGGAGTGTTCGAGGAGACTGGAGTGAGCGGGGAGTCTGGAGTGAGCGGGGAGACTGGAGGGAACGGGGAGACTGGAGTGTTCGGGGAGACTGGAATGTTCGGGGAGACTGGAGTGAGCGGGGAGACTGGAATGAGCGGGGAGACTGGAGTGAGCGGGGAGAAAGAAGTGAGAGGGGAGACTGGAGTGAGCGGGGAGACTGGAGTGTACGGGGAGACTGGAGTGAGCGGGCAGACTGGAGAGAGCGGGGAGACGGGAGCGAGCGGGGAGACTGGAGAGAGTGGGGAGACTGGAGCGAGCGGGGAGACTGGAGTGTTCGGGGAGACTGGAGTGAGCGGGGAGACTGGAGTGAGCGGGGAGACTGGAGTGAGTGGGGAGACTGGAGTGAGCGGGGAGACTGGAGTGAGCGGGGAGACGGGAGTGAGCAGGGAGACTGCAGTGAGCGGGGAGATTGAAGTGAGCGGGGAGACTGGAGGGAGCGGGGAAACTGGAGCGAGCGGGGAGACTGGAGCGAGCGGGGTGACTGGAGAGAGCGGGGAGACTGGAGCGAGTGGGGAAACTGGAGCGAGCGGGGAGACTGGAGCGAGCGGGGAGACCGGAGCGGGCGGGGAGTCCGGAGTGAGCGGGGAGACTGGAGTGAGCGGGGAGACTGGAGTGAGCGGGGAGACTGGAGTGAGCGGGGAGACTGGAGTGAGGGGGGAGACTGGAGTGAGCGGGGAGGCTGGAGTGAGCGGGGAGACTGGAGAAAGCGGGGAGACAGCAGTGAGCGGGGAGACTGGAGTGAGTGGGGAGACGGAGTGAGTGGGGAGACTGGAGTGAGTGGGGAGACTGGAGTGAGCGGGGAGACTGGAGTGAACAGGGAGACTGGAGTGAGCGGGGAGACTGGAGTGAGCGGGGAGACTGGATGAGTGGGGAGACTGGATTGTTCGGGGAGACTGGAGTGTTCAGGGAGACTGGAGTGAGCGGGGAGACTGGAGTGAGCGGGGAGACTGGAGTAAGCGGGGAGACTGGAGTGAGCGGGGAGACTGGAGTGAGGGGGGAGACTGGAGTGAGCGGGGAGACTGGAGTGAGCGGGGAGACTTGACTGAGCGGGGAGACTGGAGTGAGCGGGGAGACTGGAGTGAGCGGGGAGACTGGAGTGAGCGGGGAGACTGGAGTGAGCGGGGAGACAGCAGCGAGCGGGGAGACTGGAGCGAGCGGGGAGACTGGAGCGAGCGGGGAGACTGGAGCGAACGGGGAGACTGGAGTGAGCGGGGAGTCTGGAGTGAGCGGGGAGACTGGAGTGAGCTGGAGACTGGAGTGAGCGGGGAGACTGGAGTGAGCGGGGAGACTGGAGTGAGCAGGGAGACTGGAGTGAGCGGGGAGACTGGAGTGAGCGGGGAGACAGCAGTGAGCGGGGAGGCTGGAGTGTTCGGGGAGACTGGAATGTTCGGGGAGACTGGAGTGAGCGGGGAGACTGGAGTGAGCGGGGAGACTGGAGTGAGCGGGGAGAAAGAAGTGAGAGATGAGACTGGAGTGAGCGGGGAGACTGGAGTGTACGGGGAGACTGGAGTGAGCGGGCAGACTGGAGAGAGCGGGGAGACGGGAGCGAGCGGGGAGACTGGAGAGAGCGGGGAGACTGGAGCGAGCGGGGAGACTGGAGTGTTCGGGGAGACTGGAGTGAGCGGGGAGACTGGAGTGAACGGGGAGACTGGAGTGAGCGGGGAGACTGGAGTGAGCGGGGAGACTGGAGTGAATGGGGAGACTGGAGTGAGCGGGGAGACTGGAGTGAGCGGGGAGACTGGAGTGAACGGGGAGACTGGAGTGTTCGGCGAGACTGGAGTGTTCGGGGAGACTGGAGTGAGCGGGGAGACTGGAGTGAGCGGGGAGACTGGAGTGAACGGGGAGACTGGAGCGAGCGGGGAGACTGGAGAGAGCGGGGAGACTGGAGCGAGCGGGGAGACTGGAGAGAGCGGGGAGACTGGAGCGAGCGGGGAGACGGGAGTGTTCGGGGAGACTGGAGTGAGCGGGGAGACTGGAGTGAGCGGGGAGACGGGAGTGAGCGGGGAGACTGGAGTGAGCGGGGAGATTGTAGTGAGCGGGGAGACAGGAGGGAGCGGGGAAACTGGAGCGAGCGGGGAGACTGGAGCGAGCGGGGAGACTGGAGAGAGCGGGGAGACTGGAGCGAGTGGGGAGACTGGAGCGAGCGGGGAGACTGGAGAGAGCGGGGAGACTGGAGCGGGCGGGGAGTCTGGAGTGATCGGGGAGACTGGAGTGAGCGGGGAGACTGGAGTGAGCGGGGAGACTGGAGTGAGCGGGGAGACTGGAGTGAGCGGGGAGACTGGAGTGAGGGGTGAGACTGGAGTGAGCGGGGAGGCTGGAGTGAGCGGGGAGACTGTTGACAGCGGGGAGACAGCAGTGAGCGGGGAGACTGGAGTGAGTGGGGAGACTGGAGTGAGTGGGGAGACTGGAGTGAGCGGGGAGACTGGAGTGAACGGGGAGACTGGAGTGAGCGGGGAGACTGGACTGAGCGGGGAGACTGGAGTGAACGGGGAGACTGGATGAGTGGGGAGACTGGAGTGTTCGGGGAGACTGGAGTGTTCAGGGAGACTGGAGTGAGCAGGGAGACTGGAGTGAGCGGGGAGACTGGAGTGAGCGGGGAGACTGGAGCGAGCGGGGAGACTGGAGCGAACGGGGAGACTGGAGCGAGCGGGGAGACTGGAGTGAGCGGGGAGTCTGGAGTGAGCGGGGAGACTGGAGTGAGCGGGAGACTGGAGTGAGCGGGGAGACTGGAGTGAGCGGGGAGACTGGAGTGAGCAGGGAGACTGGAGTGACCGGGGAGACTGGAGTGAGCGGGGAGACAGCAGTGAGCGGGGAGACAGCAGTGAGCGGGGAGACTGGAGTGAGCAGGGAGACTGGAGTGACCGGGGAGACTGGAGTGAGCGGGGAGACAGCAGTGAGCGGGGGGACAGCAATGAGCGGGGCGACTGGAGTGAGCGGGGAGACTGGAGTGAGCGGGGAGTCTGGAGTGAGCGGCGAGACTGGAGTGAGCGGGGAGACTGGAGCGAGCGGGGAGACTGGTGTGAGCGGGGAGACGGGAGTGAGCGGGGAGACTGGAGTGAGCGGGGAGACTGGAGTGAGCGGGGAGACGGGAGTGAGCAGGGAGACTGTAGTGAGCGGGGAGATTGTAGTGAGCGAGGAGACTGGAGGGAGCGGGGAAACTGGAGCGAGCGGGGAGACTGGAGCGAGCGGGGAGACTGGAGAGAGCGGGGAGACTGGAGCGAGTGGGGAGACTGGAGCGAGCGGGGAGACTGGAGAGAGCGGGGAGACTGGAGCGGGCGGGGAGTCTGGAGTGATCGGGGAGACTGGAGTGAGCGGGGAGACTGGAGTGAGGGGGGTGACTGGAGTGAGCGGGGAGACGAGTGAACGGGGAGACTGGATGAGTGGGGAGACTGGAGTGTTCGGGGAGACTGAAGTGTTCAGGGAGACTGGAGTGAGCAGGGAGACTGGAGTGAGCGGGGAGACTGGAGTGAGCGGGGGGACTGGAGCGAGCGGGGAGACTGGAGCGAACGGGGAGACTGGAGCGAGCGGGGAGACTGGAGTGAGCGGGGAGTCTGGAGTGAGCGGGGAGACTGGAGTGAGCGGGAGACTGGAGTGAGCGGGGAGACTGGAGTGAGCGGGGAGACTGGAGTGAGCAGGGAGACTGGAGTGACCGGGGAGACTGGAGTGAGCGGGGAGACAGCAGTGAGCGGGGAGACAGCAGTGAGCGGGGAGACTGGAGTGAGTAGGGAGACTGGAGTGACCGGGGAGACTGGAGTGAGCGGGGAGACAGCAGTGAGCGGGGGGACAGCAGTGAGCGGGGAGACTGGAGTGAGCGGGGAGACTGGAGTGAGCGGGGAGTCTGGAGTGAGCGGCGAGACTGGAGGGAGCGGGGAAACTGGAGCGAACGGGGAGACTGGAGCGAGTGGGGAGACTGGAGAGAGCGGGGAGACTGGAGCGAGTGGGGAGACTGGAGCGAGCGGGGAGACTGGAGAGAGCAGGGAGACTGGAGCGGGCGGGGAGTCTGGAGTGATCGGGGAGACTGGAGTGAGCGGGGAGACTGGAGTGAGCGGGGAGACTGGAGTGAGCGGGGAGACTGGAGTGAGCGGGGAGACTGGAGTGAGGGGGGAGACTGGAGTGAGCGGGGAGGCTGGAGTGAGCGGGGAGACTGGAGAAAGCGGGGAGACAGCATTGAGCGGGGAGACTGGAGTGAGTGGGGAGACTGGAGTGAGTGGGGAGACTGGAGTGAGTGGGGAGACTGGATTGAACGGGGAGACTGGAGTGAGCGGGGAGACTGGAGTGAACGGGGAGACTGGATGAGTGGGGAGACTGGAGTGTTCGGGGAGACTGGAGTGTTCAGGGAGACTGGAGTGAGCAGGGAGACTGGAGTGAGCGGGGAGACTGGAGTGGGCGGGGAGACTGGAGCGAGCGGGGAGATTGGAGCGAACGGGGAGACTGGAGCGAGCGGGGAGACTGGAGTGAGCGGGGAGTCTGGAGTGAGCGGGGAGACTGGAGTGAGCGGGAGACTGGAGTGAGCGGGGAGACTGGAGTGAGCGGGGAGACTGGAGTGAGCAGGGAGACTGGAGTGACCGGGGAGACTGGAGTGAGCGGGGAGACAGCAGTGAGCGGGGAGACAGCAGTGAGCGGGGAGACTGGAGTGAGCAGGGAGACTGGAGTGACCGGGGAGACTGGAGTGAGCGGGGAGACAGCAGTGAGCGGGGGGACAGCAGTGAGCGGGGAGAATGGAGTGAGCCGGGAGACTGGAGTGAGCGGGGAGGCTGGAGTGAGCGGCGAGACTGGAGTGAGCGGAGAGACTGGAGGGAGCGGGGAAGCTGGAGTGAGCGGGGAGACTGGAGTGAGCGGGGAGAATGGAGTGAGAGGGGAGACTGGAGTGAGCGGGGAGATTGGAGTGAGCGGGGAGACTGGAGGGAGCGGGGAGACTGGAGTGAGCGGGGAGACTGGAGAGAGCGGAGACACTGGAGGGAGCGGTTGACTGGAGGGAGCAGGGAGACTGGAGTGAGCGGGGAGACTGGAGTGAGCGGGAAGTCTTGAGTGAGCGGGGAGACTGGAGTGAGCGAGGAGACTGGAGTGAGCGGGGAGACTGGAGTGAGCGGGGAGACTGTAGTGAGCGGGGAGACTGGAGTGAGCGGGGAGACTGGAGTGAGCGGGGAGACTGTAGTAAGCGGGGAGACAGCAGTGAGCGGGGAGACTGGAGTGAGCCGGGAGACTGGAGTGAGCGGGCAGACGGAGTGAGCGGGGAGACTGGAGTGAGCGGGGAGACTGGAGTGAGCGGGGAGACTGGAGTGAGCGGGGAGACTGGAGTGTGCGGGGAGACTGGAGTGAGCGGGGATACTGGAGTGAGCGGGGAGACTGGAGTGAGCGGGGAAACTGGAGGGAGCGGGGAGACTGGAGCGAGCGGGGAGACTGGAGCGAGCGGGGAGACTGGAGCGAACGGGGAGACTGGAGTGAGCGGGGAGTCTGGAGTGAGCGGGGAGACTGGAGTGAGCCGGAGACTGGAGTGAGCGGGGTGACTGGAGTGAGCGGGGAGACTGGAGTGAGCAGGGAGACTGGAGTGAGCGGGGAGACGGGAGTGAGCGGGGAGACAGCAGTGAGCGGGGAGACAGCAGTGAGCGGGGAGACTGGAGTGAGCGGGGAGACTGGAGCGAGCGGGGAGACTGGAGCGAACGGGGAGACTGGAGCGAGCGGGGAGACTGGAGTGAGCGGGGAGACAGCAGTGAGCGGGGAGACAGCAGTGAGCGGGGAGACTGGAGTGAGTAGGGAGACTGGAGTGACCGGGGAGACTGGAGTGAGCGGGGAGACAGCAGTGAGCGGGGGGACAGCAGTGAGCGGGGAGACTGGAGTGAGCGGGGAGACTGGAGCGAGCGGGGAGACTGGAGCGAACGGGGAGACTGGAGTGAGCGGGGAGTCTGGAGTGAGCGGGGAGACTGGAGTGAGCCGGAGACTGGAGTGAGCGGGGAGACTGGAGTGAGCAGGGAGACTGGAGTGAGCGGGGAGACTGGAGTGAGCGGGGAGACAGCAGTGAGCGGGGAGACAGCAGTGAGCGGGGAGTCTGGAGTGAGCGGGGAGACTGGAGTGAGCGGGGAGACTGGAGGGAGCGGTGAGGCTGGAGTGAGCGGGGAGACTGGAGAGAGCGGCGAGACTGGAGGGAGCGGGGGACTGGAGTGAGCAGGGAGACTGGAGTGAGCGGGGAGACTGGAGTGAGCGGGGAGACTGGAGTGAGCGGGGAGACTGGAGTGAGAGGGGAGACTGGAGTGAGCGGGGAGACTGGAGTGAGCAGGAAGACTGGAGGGAGCGGGGAGACTGGAGTGAGCGGGGAGACTGGAGAGAGCGGGGAGACTGGAGAGTGCAGCGAGACTGGAGGGAGCGGGGGACTGGAGTGAGCAGGGAGACTGGAGTGAGCGGGGAGACTGGAGTGAGCGGGGAGTCTGGAGTGAGCGGGGAGACTGGAGTGAGCGGGGAGACTAGAGTGAGCGGGGAGACTGGAGTGAGCGGGGAGACTGGAGTGAGCGGGGAGACTGGAGTGAGCGGAGAGACTGGAGTGAGCGGGGAGACTGGAGTGAGCGGGGAGACAGCAGTGAGCGGGGAGACTGGAGTGAGACTGGAGTGAGTGGGCAGACGGAGTGAGCGGGGAGACTGGAGTGAGCGGGGAGACTGGAGTGAGCGGGGAGACTGGTGTGAGCGGGGAGACTTGAATGAGCGGGGAGACTGGAGTGAGCCGGGAGACTGGAGTGAGCGGGGAGACTGGAGTGAGCGGGGAGACAGCAGTGAGCGGGGAGACTGGAGTGAGTGGGGAGACTGGAGTGAGCGGGGAGACTGGAGTGAGCGGGGAGACTGGAGTGAATGGGGAGACTGGAGTGAGCGGGGTGACTGGAGTGTTCGAGGAGACTGGAGTGAGCGGGGAGTCTGGAGTGAGCGGGGAGACTGGAGTGAACGGGGAGACTGGAGTGTTCGGGGAGACTGGAATGTTCGGGGAGACTGGAGTGAGCGGGGAGACTGGAGTGAGCGGGGAGACTGGAGTGAGCGGGGAGAAAGAAGTGAGAGGGGAGACTGGAGTGAGCGGGGAGACTGGAGTGTACGGGGAGACTGGAGTGAGCGGGCAGACTGGAGAGAGCGGGGAGACGGGAGCGAGCGGGGAGACTGGAGAGAGTGGGGAGACTGGAGCGAGCGGGTAGACTGGAGTGTTCGGGGAGACTGGAGTGAGCGGGGAGACTGGAGTGAGCGGGGAGACTGGAGTGAGTGGGGAGACTGGAGTGAGCGGGGAGACTGGAGTGAGCGGGGAGACGGGAGTGAGCAGGGAGACTGCAGTGAGCGGGGAGATTGAAGTGAGCGGGGAGACTGGAGGGAGCGGGGAAACTGGAGCGAGGGGGGAGACTGGAGCGAGCGGGGTGACTGGAGAGAGCGGGGAGACTGGAGCGAGTGGGGAAACTGGAGCGAGCGGGGAGACTGGAGCGAGCGGGGAGACTGGAGCGGGCGGGGAGTCCGGAGTGAGCGGGGAGACTGGAGTGAGCGGGGAGACTGGAGTGAGCGGGGAGACTGGAGTGAGGGGGGAGACTGGAGTGAGCGGGGAGGCTGGAGTGAGCGGGGAGACTGGAGAAAGCGGGGAGACAGCAGTGAGCGGGGAGACTGGAGTGAGTGGGGAGACGGAGTGAGTGGGGAGACTGGAGTGAGTGGGGAGACTGGAGTGAGCGGGGAGACTGGAGTGAACAGGGAGACTGGAGTGAGCGGGGAGACTGGAGTGAGCGGGGAGACTGGATGAGTGGGGAGACTGGATTGTTCGGGGAGACTGGAGTGTTCAGGGAGACTGGAGTGAGCGGGGAGACTGGAGTGAGCGGGGAGACTGGAGTGAGCGGGGAGACTGGAGTGAGCGGGGAGACTGGAGTGAGGGGGGAGACTGGAGTGAGCGGGGAGACTGGAGTGAGCGGGGAGACTTGACTGAGCGGGGAGACTGGAGTGAGCGGGGAGACTGGAGTGAGCGGGGAGACTGGAGTGAGCGGGGAGACTGGAGTGAGCGGGGAGACAGCAGTGAGCGGGGAGACTGGAGCGAGCGGGGAGACTGGAGCGAGCGGGGAGACTGGAGCGAACGGGGAGACTGGAGTGAGCGGGGAGTCTGGAGTGAGCGGGGAGACTGGAGTGAGCTGGAGACTGGAGTGAGCGGGGAGACTGGAGTGAGCGGGGAGACTGGAGTGAGCAGGGAGACTGGAGTGAGCGGGGAGACTGGAGTGAGCGGGGAGACAGCAGTGAGCGGGGAGGCTGGAGTGTTCGGGGAGACTGGAATGTTCGGGGAGACTGGAGTGAGCGGGGAGACTGGAGTGAGCGGGGAGACTGGAGTGAGCAGGGAGAAAGAAGTGAGAGTTGAGACTGGAGTGAGCGGGGAGACTGGAGTGTACGGGGAGACTGGAGTGAGCGGGCAGACTGGAGAGAGCGGGGAGACGGGAGCGAGCGGGGAGACTGGAGAGAGCGGGGAGACTGGAGCGAGCGGGGAGACTGGAGTGTTCGGGGAGACTGGAGTGAGCGGGGAGACTGGAGTGAACGGGGAGACTGGAGTGAGCGGGGAGACTGGAGTGAGCGGGGAGACTGGAGTGAATGGGGAGACTGGAGTGAGCGGGGAGACTGGAGTGAGCGGGGAGACTGGAGTGAACGGGGAGACTGGAGTGTTCGGCGAGACTGGAGTGTTCGGGGAGACTGGAGTGAGCGGGGAGACTGGAGTGAGCGGGGAGACTGGAGTGAACGGGGAGACTGGAGCGAGCGGGGAGACTGGAGAGAGCGGGGAGACTGGAGCGAGCGGGGAGACTGGAGAGAGCGGGGAGACTGGAGCGAGCGGGGAGACGGGAGTGTTCGGGGAGACTGGAGTGAGCGGGGAGACTGGAGTGAGCGGGGAGACGGGAGTGAGCGGGGAGACTGGAGTGAGCGGGGAGATTGTAGTGAGCGGGGAGACAGGAGGGAGCGGGGAAACTGGAGCGAGCGGGGAGACTGGAGCGAGCGGGGAGACTGGAGAGAGCGGGGAGACTGGAGCGAGTGGGGAGACTGGAGCGAGCGGGGAGACTGGAGAGAGCGGGGAGACTGGAGCGGGCGGGGAGTCTGGAGTGATCGGGGAGACTGGAGTGAGCGGGGAGACTGGAGTGAGCGGGGAGACTGGAGTGAGCGGGGAGACTGGAGTGAGCGGGGAGACTGGAGTGAGGGGTGAGACTGGAGTGAGCGGGGAGGCTGGAGTGAGCGGGGAGACTGGAGACAGCGGGGAGACAGCAGTGAGCGGGGAGACTGGAGTGAGTTGGGAGACTGGAGTGAGTGGGGAGACTGGAGTGAGCGGGGAGACTGGAGTGAACGGGGAGACTGGAGTGAGCGGGGAGACTGGACTGAGCGGGGAGACTGGAGTGAACGGGGAGACTGGATGAGTGGGGAGACTGGAGTCTTCGGGGAGACTGGAGTGTTCAGGGAGACTGGAGTGAGCAGGGAGACTGGAGTGAGCGGGGAGACTGGAGTGAGCGGGGAGACTGGAGCGAGCGGGGAGACTGGAGCGAACGGGGAGACTGGAGCGAGCGGGGAGACTGGAGTGAGCGGGAGTCTGGAGTGAGCGGGGAGACTGGAGTGAGCGGGAGACTGGAGTAAGCGGGGAGACTGGAGTGAGCGGGGAGACTGGAGTGAGCAGGGAGACTGGAGTGACCGGGGAGACTGGAGTGAGCGGGGAGACAGCAGTGAGCGGGGAGACAGCAGTGAGCGGGGAGACTGGAGTGAGCAGGGAGACTGGAGTGACCGGGGAGACTGGAGTGAGCGGGGAGACAGCAGTGAGCGGGGGGACAGCAATGAGCGGGGCGACTGGAGTGAGCGGGGAGACTGGAGTGAGCGGGGAGTCTGGAGTGAGCGGCGAGACTGGAGTGAGCGGGGAGACTGGAGCGAGCGGGGAGACTGGTGTGAGCGGGGAGACGGGAGTGAGCGGGGAGACTGGAGTGAGCGGGGAGACTGGAGTGAGCGGGGAGACGGGAGTGAGCAGGGAGACTGTAGTGAGCGGGGAGATTGTAGTGAGCGAGGAGACTGGAGGGAGCGGGGAAACTGGAGCGAGCGGGGAGACTGGAGCGAGCGGGGAGACTGGAGAGAGCGGGGAGACTGGAGCGAGTGGGGAGACTGGAGCGAGCGGGGAGACTGGAGAGAGCGGGGAGACTGGAGCGGGCGGGGAGTCTGGAGTGATCGGGGAGACTGGAGTGAGCGGGGAGACTGGAGTGAGCGGGGAGACTGGAGTGAGCGGGGAGACTGGAGTGAGCGGTGAGACTGGAGTGAGGGGGGAGACTGGAGTGAGCGGGGAGACGAGTGAACGGGGAGACTGGATGAGTGGGGAGACTGGAGTGTTCGGGGAGACTGAAGTGTTCAGGGAGACTGGAGTGAGCAGGGAGACTGGAGTGAGCGGGGAGACTGGAGTGAGCGGGGAGACTGGAGCGAGCGGGGAGACTGGAGCGAACGGGGAGACTGGAGCGAGCGGGGAGACTGGAGTGAGCGGGGAGTCTGGAGTGAGCGGGGAGACTGGAGTGAGCGGGAGACTGGAGTGAGCGGGGAGACTGGAGTGAGCGGGGAGACTGGAGTGAGCAGGGAGACTGGAGTGACCGGGGAGACTGGAGTGAGCAGGGAGACAGCAGTGAGCGGGGAGACAGCAGTGAGCGGGGAGACTGGAGTGAGTAGGGAGACTGGAGTGACCGGGGAGACTGGAGTGAGCGGGGAGACAGCAGTGAGCGGGGGGACAGCAGTGAGCGGGGAGACTGGAGTGAGCGGGGAGACTGGAGTGAGCGGGGAGTCTGGAGTGAGCGGCGAGACTGGAGGGAGCGGGGAAACTGGAGCGAACGGGGAGACTGGAGCGAGCGGGGAGACTGGAGAGAGCGGGGAGACTGGAGACAGCGGGGAGACAGCAGTGAGCGGGGAGACTGGAGTGAGTGGGGAGACTGGAGTGAGTGGGGAGACTGGAGTGAGCGGGGAGACTGGAGTGAACGGGGAGACTGGAGTGAGCGGGGAGACTGGACTGAGCGGGGAGACTGGAGTGAACGGGGAGACTGGATGAGTGGGGAGACTGGAGTGTTCGGGGAGACTGGAGTGTTCAGGGAGACTGGAGTGAGCAGGGAGACTGGAGTGAGCGGGGAGACTGGAGTGAGCGGGGAGACTGGAGCGAGCGGGGAGACTGGAGCGAACGGGGAGACTGGAGCGAGCGGGGAGACTGGAGTGAGCGGGGAGTCTGGAGTGAGCGGGGAGACTGGAGTGAGCGGGAGACTGGAGTAAGCGGGGAGACTGGAGTGAGCGGGGAGACTGGAGTGAGCAGGGAGACTGGAGTGACCGGGGAGACTGGAGTGAGCGGGGAGACAGCAGTGAGCGGGGAGACAGCAGTGAGCGGGGAGACTGGAGTGAGCAGGGAGACTGGAGTGACCGGGGAGACTGGAGTGAGCGGGGAGACAGCAGTGAGCGGGGGGACAGCAATGAGCGGGGCGACTGGAGTGAGCGGGGAGACTGGAGTGAGCGGGGAGTCTGGAGTGAGCGGCGAGACTGGAGTGAGCGGGGAGACTGGAGCGAGCGGGGAGACTGGTGTGAGCGGGGAGACGGGAGTGAGCGGGGAGACTGGAGTGAGCGGGGAGACTGGAGTGAGCGGGGAGACGGGAGTGAGCAGGGAGACTGTAGTGAGCGGGGAGATTGTAGTGAGCGAGGAGACTGGAGGGAGCGGGGAAACTGGAGCGAGCGGGGAGACTGGAGCGAGCGGGGAGACTGGAGAGAGCGGGGAGACTGGAGCGAGTGGGGAGACTGGAGCGAGCGGGGAGACTGGAGAGAGCGGGGAGACTGGAGCGGGCGGGGAGTCTGGAGTGATCGGGGAGACTGGAGTGAGCGGGGAGACTGGAGTGAGCGGGGAGGCTGGAGTGAGCGGGGAGACTGGAGTGAGCGGTGAGACTGGAGTGAGGGGGGAGACTGGAGTGAGCGGGGAGACGAGTGAACGGGGAGACTGGATGAGTGGGGAGACTGGAGTGTTCGGGGAGACTGAAGTGTTCAGGGAGACTGGAGTGAGCAGGGAGACTGGAGTGAGCGGGGAGACTGGAGTGAGCGGGGAGACTGGAGCGAGCGGGGAGACTGGAGCGAACGGGGAGACTGGAGCGAGCGGGGAGACTGGAGTGAGCGGGGAGTCTGGAGTGAGCGGGGAGACTGGAGTGAGCGGGAGACTGGAGTGAGCGGGGAGACTGGAGTGAGCGGGGAGACTGGAGTGAGCAGGGAGACTGGAGTGACCGGGGAGACTGGAGTGAGCAGGGAGACAGCAGTGAGCGGGGAGACAGCAGTGAGCGGGGAGACTGGAGTGAGTAGGGAGACTGGAGTGACCGGGGAGACTGGAGTGAGCGGGGAGACAGCAGTGAGCGGGGGGACAGCAGTGAGCGGGGAGACTGGAGTGAGCGGGGAGACTGGAGTGAGCGGGGAGTCTGGAGTGAGCGGCGAGACTGGAGGGAGCGGGGAAACTGGAGCGAACGGGGAGACTGGAGCGAGCGGGGAGACTGGAGAGAGCGGGGAGACTGGAGCGAGTGGGGAGACTGGAGCGAGCGGGGAGACTGGAGAGAGCGGGGAGACTGGAGCGGGCGGGGAGTCTGGAGTGATCGGGGAGACTGGAGTGAGCGGGGAGACTGGAGTGAGCGGGGAGACTGGAGTGAGCGGGGAGACTGGAGTGAGCGGGGAGACTGGAGTGAGGGGGGAGACTGGAGTGAGCGGGGAGGCTGGAGTGAGCGGGGAGACTGGAGAAAGCGGGGAGACAGCATTGAGCGGGGAGACTGGAGTGAGTGGGGAGACTGGAGTGAGTGGGGAGACTGGAGTGAGTGGGGAGACTGGATTGAACGGGGAGACTGGAGTGAGCGGGGAGAGTGGAGTGAACGGGGAGACTGGATGAGTGGGGAGACTGGAGTGTTCGGGGAGACTGGAGTGTTCAGGGAGAATGGAGTGAGCAGGGAGACTGGAGTGAGCGGGGAGACTGGAGTGAGCGGGGAGACTGGAGCGAGCGGGGAGATTGGAGCGAACGGGGAGACTGGAGCGAGCGGGGAGACTGGAGTGAGCGGGGAGTCTGGAGTGAGCGGGGAGACTGGAGTGAGCGGGAGACTGGAGTGAGCGGGGAGACTGGAGTGAGCGGGGAGACTGGAGTGAGCAGGGAGACTGGATTGACCGGGGAGACTGGAGTGACCGGGGAGACAGCAGTGAGCGGGGAGACAGCAGTGAGCGGGGAGACTGGAGTGAGCAGGGAGACTGGAGTGACCGGGGAGACTGGAGTGAGCGGGGAGACAGCAGTGAGCGGGGGGACAGCAGTGAGCGGGGAGAATGGAGAGAGCCGGGAGACTGGAGTGAGCGGGGAGGCTGGAGTGAGCGGCGAGACTGGAGTGAGCGGGGAGACTGGAGGGAGCGGGGAAGCTGGAGTGAGCGGGGAGACTGGAGTGAGCGGGGAGACTGGAGTGAGCGGGGAGAATGGAGTGAGAGGGGAGACTGGAGTGAGCGGGGAGATTGGAGTGAGCGGGGAGACTGGAGGGAGCGGGGAGACTGGAGTGAGCGGGGAGACTGGAGAGAGCGGAGACACTGGAGGGAGCGGTTGACTGGAGGGAGCAGGGAGACTGCAGTGAGCGGGGAGACTGGAGTGAGCGGGAAGTCTTGAGTGAGCGGGGAGACTGGAGTGAGCGAGGAGACTGGAGTGAGCGGGGAGACTGGAGTGAGCGGGGAGACTGTAGTGAGCGGGGAGACTGGAGTGAGCGGGGAGACTGGAGTGAGCGGGGAGACTGTAGTAAGCGGGGAGACAGCAGTGAGCGGGGAGACTGGAGTGAGCCGGGAGACTGGAGTGAGCGGGCAGACGGAGTGAGCGGGGAGACTGGAGTGAGCGGGGAGACTGGAGTGAGCGGGGAGACTGGAGTGAGCGGGGAGACTGGAGTGAGCGGGGAGACTGGAGTGAGCGGGGATACTGGAGTGAGCGGGGAGACTGGAGTGAGCGGGGAAACTGGAGGGAGCGGGGAGACTGGAGCGAGCGGGGAGACTGGAGCGAGCGGGGAGACTGGAGCGAACGGGGAGACTGGAGTGAGCGGGGAGTCTGGAGTGAGCGGGGAGACTGGAGTGAGCCGGAGACTGGAGTGAGCGGGGAGACTGGAGTGAGCGGGGAGACTGGAGTGAGCAGGGAGACTGGAGTGAGCGGGGAGACGGGAGTGAGCGGGGAGACAGCAGTGAGCGGGGAGACAGCAGTGAGCGGGGAGACTGGAGTGAGCGGGGAGACTGGAGCGAGCGGGGAGACTGGAGCGAACGGGGAGACTGGAGCGAGCGGGGAGACTGGAGTGAGCGGGGAGACAGCAGTGAGCGGGGAGACAGCAGTGAGCGGGGAGACTGGAGTGAGTAGGGAGACTGGAGTGACCGGGGAGACTGGAGTGAGCGGGGAGACAGCAGTGAGCGGGGGGACAGCAGTGAGCGGGGAGACTGGAGTGAGCGGGGAGACTGGAGTGAGCGGGGAGTCTGGAGTGAGCGGCGAGACTGGAGGGAGCGGGGAAACTGGAGCGAACGGGGAGACTGGAGCGAGCGGGGAGACTGGAGAGAGCGGGGAGACTGGAGCGAGTGGGGAGACTGGAGCGAGCGGGGAGACTGGAGAGAGCGGGGAGACTGGAGCAGGCGGGGAGTCTGGAGTGATCGGGGAGACTGGAGTGAGCGGGGAGACTGGAGTGAGCGGGGAGACTGGAGTGAGCGGGGAGACTGGAGTGAGCGGGGAGACTGGAGTGAGGGGGGAGTCTGGAGTGAGCGGGGAGGCTGGAGTGAGCGGGGAGACTGGAGAAAGCGGGGAGACAGCATTGAGCGGGGAGACTGGAGTGAGTGGGGAGACTGGAGTGAGTGGGGAGACTGGATTGAACGGGGAGACTGGAGTGAGCGGGGAGACTGGAGTGAACGGGGAGACTGGATGAGTGGGGAGACTGGAGTGTTCGGGGAGACTGGAGTGTTCAGGGAGACTGGAGTGAGCAGGGAGACTGGAGTGAGCGGGGAGACTGGAGTGAGCGGGGAGACTGGAGCGAGCGGGGAGATTGGAGCGAACGGGGAGACTGGAGCGAGCGGGGAGACTGGAGTGAGCGGGGAGTCTGGAGTGAGCGGGGAGACTGGAGTGAGCGGGAGACTGGAGTTAGCGGGGAGACTGGAGTGAGCGGGGAGACTGGAGTGAGCAGGGAGACTGGAGTGACCGGGGAGACTGGAGTGAGCGGGGAGACAGCAGTGAGCGGGGAGACAGCAGTGAGCGGGGAGACTGGAGTGAGCAGGGAGACTGGAGTGACCGGGGAGACTGGAGTGAGCGGGGAGACTGGAGTGAGCAGGGAGACTGGAGTGAGCGGGGAGACGGGAGTGAGCGGGGAGACAGCAGTGAGCGGGGAGACAGCAGTGAGCGGGGAGACTGGAGTGAGCGGGGAGACTGGAGCGAGCGGGGAGACTGGAGCGAACGGGGAGACTGGAGCGAGCGGGGAGACTGGAGTGAGCGGGGAGACAGCAGTGAGCGGGGAGACAGCAGTGAGCGGGGAGACTGGAGTGAGTAGGGAGACTGGAGTGACCGGGGAGACTGGAGTGAGCGGGGAGACAGCAGTGAGCGGGGGGACAGCAGTGAGCGGGGAGACTGGAGTGAGCGGGGAGACTGGAGTGAGCGGGGAGTCTGG
This sequence comes from Somniosus microcephalus, assembly GCF_052327205.1. Taxonomy (NCBI): domain Eukaryota; kingdom Metazoa; phylum Chordata; class Chondrichthyes; order Squaliformes; family Somniosidae; genus Somniosus; species Somniosus microcephalus. The sequence goes on from NC_141018.1 coordinate 9,528,642, forward strand.
AGTGAGCGGCGAGACTGGAGGGAGCGGGGAAACTGGAGCGAACGGGGAGACTGGAGCGAGCGGGGAGACTGGAGAGAGCGGGGAGACTGGAGCGAGTGGGGAGACTGGAGCGAGCGGGGAGACTGGAGAGAGCGGGGAGACTGGAGCAGGCGGGGAGTCTGGAGTGATCGGGGAGACTGGAGTGAGCGGGGAGACTGGAGTGAGCGGGGAGACTGGAGTGAGCGGGGAGACTGGAGTGAGCGGGGAGACTGGAGTGAGGGGGGAGTCTGGAGTGAGCGGGGAGGCTGGAGTGAGCGGGGAGACTGGAGAAAGCGGGGAGACAGCATTGAGCGGGGAGACTGGAGTGAGTGGGGAGACTGGAGTGAGTGGGGAGACTGGAGTGAGTGGGGAGACTGGATTGAACGGGGAGACTGGAGTGAGCGGGGAGACTGGAGTGAACGGGGAGACTGGATGAGTGGGGAGACTGGAGTGTTCGGGGAGACTGGAGTGTTCAGGGAGACTGGAGTGAGCAGGGAGACTGGAGTGAGCGGGGAGACTGGAGTGAGCGGGGAGACTGGAGCGAGCGGGGAGATTGGAGCGAACGGGGAGACTGGAGCGAGCGGGGAGACTGGAGTGAGCGGGGAGTCTGGAGTGAGCGGGGAGACTGGAGTGAGCGGGAGACTGGAGTGAGCGGGGAGACTGGAGTGAGCGGGGAGACTGGAGTGAGCAGGGAGACTGGAGTGACCGGGGAGACTGGAGTGAGCGGGGAGACAGCAGTGAGCGGGGAGACAGCAGTGAGCGGGGAGACTGGAGTGAGCAGGGAGACTGGAGTGACCGGGGAGACTGGAGTGAGCGGGGAGACAGCAGTGAGCGGGGGGACAGCAGTGAGCGGGGAGACTGGAGTGAGCCGGGAGGCTGGAGTGAGCGGCGAGACTGGAGTGAGCGGGGAGACTGGAGGGAGCGGGGAAGCTGGAGTGAGCGGGGAGACTGGAGTGAGCGGGGAGACTGGAGTGAGCGGGGAGAATGGAGTGAGAGGGGAGACTGGAGTGAGCGGGGAGATTGGAGTGAGCGGGGAGACTGGAGGGAGCGGGGAGACTGGAGTGAGCGGGGAGACTGGAGAGAGCGGAGACACTGGAGGGAGCGGGGGACTGGAGGGAGCAGGGAGACTGGAGTGAGCGGGGAGACTGGAGTGAGCGGGAAGTCTTGAGTGAGCGGGGAGACTGGAGTGAGCGAGGAGACTGGAGTGAGCGGGGAGACTGGAGTGAGCGGGGAGACTGTAGTGAGCGGGGAGACTGGAGTGAGCGGGGAGACTGGAGTGAGCGGGGAGACTGTAGTAAGCGGGGAGACAGCAGTGAGCGGGGAGACTGGAGTGAGCCGGGAGACTGGAGTGAGCGGGCAGACGGAGTGAGCGGGGAGACTGGAGTGGGCGGGGAGACTGGAGTGAGCGGGGAGACTGGAGTGAGCGGGGAGACTGGAGTGAGCGGGGAGACTGGAGTGAGCGGGGATACTGGAGTGAGCGGGGAGGCTGGAGTGAGCGGGGAAACTGGAGGGAGCGGGGAGACTGGAGCGAGCGGGGAGACTGGAGCGAGCGGGGAGGCTGGAGCGAACGGGGAGACTGGAGTGAGCGGGGAGTCTGGAGTGAGCGGGGAGACTTGAGTGAGCCGGAGACTGGAGTGAGCGGGGAGACTGGAGTGAGCGGGGAGACTGGAGTGAGCAGGGAGACTGGAGTGAGTGGGGAGACGGGAGTGAGCGGGGAGACAGCAGTGAGCGGGGAGACAGCAGTGAGCGGGGAGACTGGAGTGAGCGGGGAGACTGGAGCGAGCGGGGAGACTGGAGCGAACGGGGAGACTGGAGCGAGCGGGGAGACTGGAGTGAGCGGGGAGACAGCAGTGAGCGGGGAGACAGCAGTGAGCGGGGAGACTGGAGTGAGTAGGGAGACTGGAGTGACCGGGGAGACTGGAGTGAGCGGGGAGACAGCAGTGAGCGGGGGGACAGCAGTGAGCGGGGAGACTGGAGTGAGCGGGGAGACTGGAGTGAGCGGGGAGTCTGGAGTGAGCGGCGAGACTGGAGGGAGCGGGGAAACTGGAGCGAACGGGGAGACTGGAGCGAGCGGGGAGACTGGAGAGAGCGGGGAGACTGGAGCGAGTGGGGAGACTGGAGCGAGCGGGGAGACTGGAGAGAGCGGGGAGACTGGAGCGGGCGGGGAGTCTGGAGTGTGCGGGGAGACTGGAGTGAGCGGGGAGACTGGAGTGAGCGGGGAGACTGGAGTGAGGGGGGAGACTGGAGTGAGCGGGGAGGCTGGAGTGAGCGGGGAGACTGGAGAAAGCGGGGAGACAGCATTGAGCGGGGAGACTGGAGTGAGTGGGGAGACTGGAGTGAGTGGGGAGACTGGAGTGAGTGGGGAGACTGGATTGAACGGGGAGACTGGAGTGAGCGGGGAGACTGGAGTGAACGGGGAGACTGGATGAGTGGGGAGACTGGAGTGTTCGGGGAGACTGGAGTGTTCAGGGAGACTGGAGTGAGCAGGGAGACTGGAGTGAGCGGGGAGACTGGAGTGAGCGGGGAGACTGAAGCGAGCGGGGAGATTGGAGCGAACGGGGAGACTGGAGCGAGCGGGGAGACTGGAGTGAGTGGGGAGACTGGAGTGAGTGGGGAGACTGGAGTGAGTGGGGAGACTGGATTGAACGGGGAGACTGGAGTGAGCGGGGAGACTGGAGTGAACGGGGAGACTGGATGAGTGGGGAGACTGGAGTGTTCGGGGAGACTGGAGTGTTCAGGGAGACTGGAGTGAGCAGGGAGACTGGAGTGAGCGGGGAGACTGGAGTGAGCGGGGAGACTGGAGCGAGCGGGGAGATTGGAGCGAACGGGGAGACTGGAGCGAGCGGGGAGACTGGAGTGAGCGGGGAGTCTGGAGTGAGCGGGGAGACTGGAGTGAGCGGGAGACTGGAGTGAGCGGGGAGACTGGAGTGAGCGGGGAGACTGGAGTGAGCAGGGAGACTGGAGTGACCGGGGAGACTGGAGTGAGCGGGGAGACAGCAGTGAGCGGGGAGACAGCAGTGAGCGGGGAGACTGGAGTGAGCAGGGAGACTGGAGTGACCGGGGAGACTGGAGTGAGCGGGGAGACAGCAGTGAGCGGGGGGACAGCAGTGAGCGGGGAGACTGGAGTGAGCCGGGAGGCTGGAGTGAGCGGCGAGACTGGAGTGAGCGGGGAGACTGGAGGGAGCGGGGAAGCTGGAGTGAGCGGGGAGACTGGAGTGAGCGGGGAGACTGGAGTGAGCGGGGAGAATGGAGTGAGAGGGGAGACTGGAGTGAGCGGGGAGATTGGAGTGAGCGGGGAGACTGGAGGGAGCGGGGAGACTGGAGTGAGCGGGGAGACTGGAGAGAGCGGAGACACTGGAGGGAGCGGGGGACTGGAGGGAGCAGGGAGACTGGAGTGAGCGGGGAGACTGGAGTGAGCGGGAAGTCTTGAGTGAGCGGGGAGACTGGAGTGAGCGAGGAGACTGGAGTGAGCGGGGAGACTGGAGTGAGCGGGGAGACTGTAGTGAGCGGGGAGACTGGAGTGAGCGGGGAGACTGGAGTGAGCGGGGAGACTGTAGTAAGCGGGGAGACAGCAGTGAGCGGGGAGACTGGAGTGAGCCGGGAGACTGGAGTGAGCGGGCAGACGGAGTGAGCGGGGAGACTGGAGTGGGCGGGGAGACTGGAGTGAGCGGGGAGACTGGAGTGAGCGGGGAGACTGGAGTGAGCGGGGAGACTGGAGTGAGCGGGGATACTGGAGTGAGCGGGGAGGCTGGAGTGAGCGGGGAAACTGGAGGGAGCGGGGAGACTGGAGCGAGCGGGGAGACTGGAGCGAGCGGGGAGGCTGGAGCGAACGGGGAGACTGGAGTGAGCGGGGAGTCTGGAGTGAGCGGGGAGACTTGAGTGAGCCGGAGACTGGAGTGAGCGGGGAGACTGGAGTGAGCGGGGAGACTGGAGTGAGCAGGGAGACTGGAGTGAGCGGGGAGACGGGAGTGAGCGGGGAGACAGCAGTGAGCGGGGAGACAGCAGTGAGCGGGGAGACTGGAGTGAGCGGGGAGACTGGAGCGAGCGGGGAGACTGGAGCGAACGGGGAGACTGGAGCGAGCGGGGAGACTGGAGTGAGCGGGGAGACAGCAGTGAGCGGGGAGACAGCAGTGAGCGGGGAGACTGGAGTGAGTAGGGAGACTGGAGTGACCGGGGAGACTGGAGTGAGCGGGGAGACAGCAGTGAGCGGGGGGACAGCAGTGAGCGGGGAGACTGGAGTGAGCGGGGAGACTGGAGTGAGCGGGGAGTCTGGAGTGAGCGGCGAGACTGGAGGGAGCGGGGAAACTGGAGCGAACGGGGAGACTGGAGCGAGCGGGGAGACTGGAGAGAGCGGGGAGACTGGAGCGAGTGGGGAGACTGGAGCGAGCGGGGAGACTGGAGAGAGCGGGGAGACTGGAGCGGGCGGGGAGTCTGGAGTGTGCGGGGAGACTGGAGTGAGCGGGGAGACTGGAGTGAGCGGGGAGACTGGAGTGAGGGGGGAGACTGGAGTGAGCGGGGAGGCTGGAGTGAGCGGGGAGACTGGAGAAAGCGGGGAGACAGCATTGAGCGGGGAGACTGGAGTGAGTGGGGAGACTGGAGTGAGTGGGGAGACTGGAGTGAGTGGGGAGACTGGATTGAACGGGGAGACTGGAGTGAGCGGGGAGACTGGAGTGAACGGGGAGACTGGATGAGTGGGGAGACTGGAGTGTTCGGGGAGACTGGAGTGTTCAGGGAGACTGGAGTGAGCAGGGAGACTGGAGTGAGCGGGGAGACTGGAGTGAGCGGGGAGACTGAAGCGAGCGGGGAGATTGGAGCGAACGGGGAGACTGGAGCGAGCGGGGAGACTGGAGTGAGCGGGGAGTCTGGAGTGAGCGGGGAGACTGGAGTGAGCGGGAGACTGGAGTGAGCGGGGAGACTGGAGTGAGCGGGGAGACTGGAGTGAGCAGGGAGACTGGAGTGACCGGGGAGACTGGAGTGAGCGGGGAGACAGCAGTGAGCGGGGAGACAGCAGTGAGCGGGGAGACTGGAGTGAGCAGGGAGACTGGAGTGACCGGGGAGACTGGAGTGAGCGGGGAGACAGCAGTGAGCGGGGGGACAGCAGTGAGCGGGGAGACTGGAGTGAGCCGGGAGACTGGAGTGAGCGGGGAGGCTGGAGTGAGCGGCGAGACTGGAGTGAGCGGGGAGACTGGAGGGAGCGGGGAAGCTGGAGTGAGCGGGGAGACTGGAGTGAGATGGGAGACTGGAGTGAGCGGGGAGAATGGAGTGAGAGGGGAGACTGGAGTGAGCGGGGAGATTGGAGTGAGCGGGGAGACTGGAGGGAGCGGGGAGACTGGAGTGAGCGGGGAGACTGGAGAGAGCGGAGACACTGGAGGGAGCGGGGGACTGGAGGGAGCAGGGAGACTGGAGTGAGCGGGGAGACTGGAGTGAGCGGGAAGTCTTGAGTGAGCGGGGAGACTGGAGTGAGCGAGGAGACTGGAGTGAGCGGGGAGACTGGAGTGAGCGGGGAGACTGTAGTGAGCGGGGAGACTGGAGTGAGCGGGGAGACTGGAGTGAGCGGGGAGACTGTAGTAAGCGGGGAGACAGCAGTGAGCGGGGAGACTGGCGTGAGCCGGGAGACTGGAGTGAGCGGGCAGACGGAGTGAGCGGGGAGACTGGAGTGAGCGGGGAGACTGGAGTGAGCGGGGAGACTGGAGTGAGCGGGGAGACTGGAGTGAGCGGGGAGACTGGAGTGAGCGGGGATACTGGAGTGAGCGGGGAGACTGGAGTGAGCGGGGAAACTGGAGGGAGCGGGGAGACTGGAGCGAGCGGGGAGACTGGAGCGAGCGGGGAGACTGGAGCGAACGGGGAGACTGGAGTGAGCGGGGAGTCTGGAGTGAGCGGGGAGACTGGAGTGAGCCGGAGACTGGAGTGAGCGGGGAGACTGGAGTGAGCGGGGAGACTGGAGTGAGCAGGGAGACTGGAGTGAGCGGGGAGACGGGAGTGAGCGGGGAGACAGCAGTGAGCGGGGAGACAGCAGTGAGCGGGGAGACTGGAGTGAGCGGGGAGACTGGAGTGAGCAGGGAGTCTGGAGTGAGCGGGGAGACTGGAGTGAGCGGGGAGACTGGAGGGAGCGGGGAGGCTGGAGTGAGCGGGGAGACTGGAGAGAGCGGCGAGACTGGAGGGAGCGGGGGACTGGAGTGAGCAGGGAGACTGGAGTGAGCGGGGAGAGTGGAGTGAGCGGGGAGACTGGAGTGAGCGGGGAGACTGGAGTGAGCGGGGAGACTGGAGTGAGAGGGGAGACTGGAGTGTGCGGGGAGACAGGAGTGAGCAGGAAGACTGGAGGGAGCGGGGAGACTGGAGTGAGCGGGGAGACTGGAGAGAGCGGGGAGACTGGAGAGTGCTGCGAGACTGGAGGAAGCGGGGGACTGGAGTGAGCAGGGAGACTGGAGTGAGCGGGGAGACTGGAGTGAGCGGGGAGTCTGGAGTGAGCGGGGAGACTGGAGTGAGCGGGGAGACTGGAGTGAGCGGGGAGACTGGAGTGAGCGGAGAGACTGGAGTGAGCGGGGAGACTGGAGTGGGCGGGGAGACTGGAGTGAGCGGGGAGACTGGAGTGAGCGGGGAGACTGGATGAGTGGGGAGACTGGATTGTTCGGGGAGACTGGAGTGTTCAGGGAGACTGGAGTGAGCGGGGAGACTGGAGTGAGCGGGGAGACTGGAGTGAGCGGGGAGACTGGAGTGAGCGGGGAGACTGGAGTGAGGGGGGAGACTGGAGTGAGCGGGAAGACTGGAGTGAGCGGGGAGACTTGACTGAGCGGGGAGACTGGAGTGAGCGGGGAGACTGGAGTGAGCGGGGAGACTGGAGTGAGCGGGGAGACTGGAGTGAGCGGGGAGACAGCAGTGAGCGGGGAGGCTGGAGTGAGCGGGGAGACTGGAGTGAGCGGGGAGACTGGAGTGAGCGGGGAGACTGGAGTGAATGGGGAGACTGGAGTGAGCGGGGAGACTGGAGTGAGCGGGGAGATTGGAGTGAACGGGGAGACTGGAGTGTTCGGGGAGACTGGAGTGTTCGGGGAGACTGGAGTGAGCGGGGAGACTGGAGTGAGCGGGGAGACTGGAGTGAGCGGGGAGACAGAAGTGAGAAGGGAGACTGGAGTGAGCGGGGAGACTGGAGTGAACGGGGAGACTGGAGCGAGCGGGGAGACTGGAGAGAGCGGGGAGACTGGAGCGAGCGGGGAGACTGGAGAGAGCGGGGAGACTGGAGCGAGCGGGGAGACTGGAGTGTTCGGGGAGACTGGAGTGAGCGGGGAGACTGGAGTGAGCGGGGAGACGGGAGTGAGCGGGGAGACTGGAGTGAGCCGGAGACTGGAGTGAGCGGGGAGACTGGAGTGAGCGGGGAGACTGGAGTGAGCAGGGAGACTGGAGTGAGCGGGGAGACGGGAGTGAGCGGGGAGACAGCAGTGAGCGGGGAGACAGCAGTGAGCGGGGAGACTGGAGTGAGCGGGGAGACTGGAGCGAGCGGGGAGACTGGAGCGAACGGGGAGACTGGAGCGAGCGGGGAGACTGGAGTGAGCGGGGAGACAGCAGTGAGCGGGGAGACAGCAGTGAGCGGGGAGACTGGAGTGAGTAGGGAGACTGGAGTGACCGGGGAGACTGGAGTGAGCGGGGAGACAGCAGTGAGCGGGGGGACAGCAGTGAGCGGGGAGACTGGAGTGAGCGGGGAGACTGGAGTGAGCGGGGAGTCTGGAGTGAGCGGCGAGACTGGAGGGAGCGGGGAAACTGGAGCGAACGGGGAGACTGGAGCGAGCGGGGAGACTGGAGAGAGCGGGGAGACTGGAGCGAGTGGGGAGACTGGAGCGAGCGGGGAGACTGGAGAGAGCGGGGAGACTGGAGCGGGCGGGGAGTCTGGAGTGAGCGGGGAGACTGGAGTGAGCGGGGAGACTGGAGTGAGCGGGGAGACTGGAGTGAGGGGGGAGACTGGAGTGAGCGGGGAGGCTGGAGTGAGCGGGGAGACTGGAGAAAGCGGGGAGACAGCATTGAGCGGGGAGACTGGAGTGAGTGGGGAGACTGGAGTGAGTGGGGAGACTGGAGTGAGTGGGGAGACTGGATTGAACGGGGAGACTGGAGTGAGCGGGGAGACTGGAGTGAACGGGGAGACTGGATGAGTGGGGAGACTGGAGTGTTCGGGGAGACTGGAGTGTTCAGGGAGACTGGAGTGAGCAGGGAGACTGGAGTGAGCGGGGAGACTGGAGTGAGCGGGGAGACTGGAGCGAGCGGGGAGATTGGAGCGAACGGGGAGACTGGAGCGAGCGGGGAGACTGGAGTGAGCGGGGAGTCTGGAGTGAGCGGGGAGACTGGAGTGAGCGGGAGACTGGAGTGAGCGGGGAGACTGGAGTGAGCAGGGAGTCTGGAGTGAGCGGGGAGACTGGAGTGAGCGGGGAGACTGGAGGGAGCGGGGAGGCTGGAGTGAGCGGGGAGACTGGAGAGAGCGGCGAGACTGGAGGGAGCGGGGGACTGGAGTGAGCAGGGAGACTGGAGTGAGCGGGGAGAGTGGAGTGAGCGGGGAGACTGGAGTGAGCGGGGAGACTGGAGTGAGCGGGGAGACTGGAGTGAGAGGGGAGACTGGAGTGTGCGGGGAGACAGGAGTGAGCAGGAAGACTGGAGGGAGCGGGGAGACTGGAGTGAGCGGGGAGACTGGAGAGAGCGGGGAGACTGGAGAGTGCTGCGAGACTGGAGGAAGCGGGGGACTGGAGTGAGCAGGGAGACTGGAGTGAGCGGGGAGACTGGAGTGAGCGGGGAGTCTGGAGTGAGCGGGGAGACTGGAGTGAGCGGGGAGACTGGAGTGAGCGGGGAGACTGGAGTGAGCGGAGAGACTGGAGTGAGCGGGGAGACTGGAGTGGGCGGGGAGACTGGAGTGAGCGGGGAGACTGGAGTGAGCGGGGAGACTGGATGAGTGGGGAGACTGGATTGTTCGGGGAGACTGGAGTGTTCAGGGAGACTGGAGTGAGCGGGGAGACTGGAGTGAGCGGGGAGACTGGAGTGAGCGGGGAGACTGGAGTGAGCGGGGAGACTGGAGTGAGGGGGGAGACTGGAGTGAGCGGGAAGACTGGAGTGAGCGGGGAGACTTGACTGAGCGGGGAGACTGGAGTGAGCGGGGAGACTGGAGTGAGCGGGGAGACTGGAGTGAGCGGGGAGACTGGAGTGAGCGGGGAGACAGCAGTGAGCGGGGAGGCTGGAGTGAGCGGGGAGACTGGAGTGAGCGGGGAGACTGGAGTGAGCGGGGAGACTGGAGTGAATGGGGAGACTGGAGTGAGCGGGGAGACTGGAGTGAGCGGGGAGATTGGAGTGAACGGGGAGACTGGAGTGTTCGGGGAGACTGGAGTGTTCGGGGAGACTGGAGTGAGCGGGGAGACTGGAGTGAGCGGGGAGACTGGAGTGAGCGGGGAGACAGAAGTGAGAAGGGAGACTGGAGTGAGCGGGGAGACTGGAGTGAACGGGGAGACTGGAGCGAGCGGGGAGACTGGAGAGAGCGGGGAGACTGGAGCGAGCGGGGAGACTGGAGAGAGCGGGGAGACTGGAGCGAGCGGGGAGACTGGAGTGTTCGGGGAGACTGGAGTGAGCGGGGAGACTGGAGTGAGCGGGGAGACGGGAGTGAGCGGGGAGACTGGAGTGAGCCGGAGACTGGAGTGAGCGGGGAGACTGGAGTGAGCGGGGAGACTGGAGTGAGCAGGGAGACTGGAGTGAGCGGGGAGACGGGAGTGAGCGGGGAGACAGCAGTGAGCGGGGAGACAGCAGTGAGCGGGGAGACTGGAGTGAGCGGGGAGACTGGAGCGAGCGGGGAGACTGGAGCGAACGGGGAGACTGGAGCGAGCGGGGAGACTGGAGTGAGCGGGGAGACAGCAGTGAGCGGGGAGACAGCAGTGAGCGGGGAGACTGGAGTGAGTAGGGAGACTGGAGTGACCGGGGAGACTGGAGTGAGCGGGGAGACAGCAGTGAGCGGGGGGACAGCAGTGAGCGGGGAGACTGGAGTGAGCGGGGAGACTGGAGTGAGCGGGGAGTCTGGAGTGAGCGGCGAGACTGGAGGGAGCGGGGAAACTGGAGCGAACGGGGAGACTGGAGCGAGCGGGGAGACTGGAGAGAGCGGGGAGACTGGAGCGAGTTGGGAGACTGGAGCGAGCGGGGAGACTGGAGAGAGCGGGGAGACTGGAGCGGGCGGGGAGTCTGGAGTGAGCGGGGAGACTGGAGTGAGCGGGGAGACTGGAGTGAGCGGGGAGACTGGAGTGAGGGGGGAGACTGGAGTGAGCGGGGAGGCTGGAGTGAGCGGGGAGACTGGAGAAAGCGGGGAGACAGCATTGAGCGGGGAGACTGGAGTGAGTGGGGAGACTGGAGTGAGTGGGGAGACTGGAGTGAGTGGGGAGACTGGATTGAACGGGGAGACTGGAGTGAGCGGGGAGACTGGAGTGAACGGGGAGACTGGATGAGTGGGGAGACTGGAGTGTTCGGGGAGACTGGAGTGTTCAGGGAGACTGGAGTGAGCAGGGAGACTGGAGTGAGCGGGGAGACTGGAGTGAGCGGGGAGACTGGAGCGAGCGGGGAGATTGGAGCGAACGGGGAGACTGGAGCGAGCGGGGAGACTGGAGTGAGCGGGGAGTCTGGAGTGAGCGGGGAGACTGGAGTGAGCGGGAGACTGGAGTGAGCGGGGAGACTGGAGTGAGCGGGGAGACTGGAGTGAGCAGGGAGACTGGAGTGACCGGGGAGACTGGAGTGAGCGGGGAGACAGCAGTGAGCGGGGAGACAGCAGTGAGCGGGGAGACTGGAGTGAGCAGGGAGACTGGAGTGACCGGGGAGACTGGAGTGAGCGGGGAGACAGCAGTGAGCGGGGGGACAGCAGTGAGCGGGGAGACTGGAGTGAGCCGGGAGACTGGAGTGAGCGGGGAGGCTGGAGTGAGCGGCGAGACTGGAGTGAGCGGGGAGACTGGAGGGAGCGGGGAAGCTGGAGTGTGCGGGGAGACTGGAGTGAGATGGGAGACTGGAGTGAGCGGGGAGAATGGAGTGAGAGGGGAGACTGGAGTGAGCGGGGAGATTGGAGTGAGCGGGGAGACTGGAGGGAGCGGGGAGACTGGAGTGAGCGGGGAGACTGGAGAGAGCGGAGACACTGGAGGGAGCGGGGGACTGGAGGGAGCAGGGAGACTGGAGTGAGCGGGGAGACTGGAGTGAGCGGGAAGTCTTGAGTGAGCGGGGAGACTGGAGTGAGCGAGGAGACTGGAGTGAGCGGGGAGACTGGAGTGAGCGGGGAGACTGTAGTGAGCGGGGAGACTGGAGTGAGCGGGGAGACTGGAGTGAGCGGGGAGACTGTAGTAAGCGGGGAGACAGCAGTGAGCGGGGAGACTGGAGTGAGCCGGGAGACTGGAGTGAGCGGGCAGACGGAGTGAGCGGGGAGACTGGAGTGAGCGGGGAGACTGGAGTGAGCGGGGAGACTGGAGTGAGCGGGGAGACTGGAGTGAGCGGGGAGACTGGAGTGAGCGGGGATACTGGAGTGAGCGGGGAGACTGGAGTGAGCGGGGAAACTGGAGGGAGCGGGGAGACTGGAGCGAGCGGGGAGACTGGAGCGAGCGGGGAGACTGGAGCGAACGGGGAGACTGGAGTGAGCGGGGAGTCTGGAGTGAGCGGGGAGACTGGAGTGAGCCGGAGACTGGAGTGAGCGGGGAGACTGGAGTGAGCGGGGAGACTGGAGTGAGCAGGGAGACTGGAGTGAGCGGGGAGACGGGAGTGAGCGGGGAGACAGCAGTGAGCGGGGAGACAGCAGTGAGCGGGGAGACTGGAGTGAGCGGGGAGACTGGAGTGAGCAGGGAGTCTGGAGTGAGCGGGGAGACTGGAGTGAGCGGGGAGACTGGAGGGAGCGGGGAGGCTGGAGTGAGCGGGGAGACTGGAGAGAGCGGCGAGACTGGAGGGAGCGGGGGACTGGAGTGAGCAGGGAGACTGGAGTGAGCGGGGAGAGTGGAGTGAGCGGGGAGACTGGAGTGAGCGGGGAGACTGGAGTGAGCGGGGAGACTGGAGTGAGAGGGGAGACTGGAGTGTGCGGGGAGACAGGAGTGAGCAGGAAGACTGGAGGGAGCGGGGAGACTGGAGTGAGCGGGGAGACTGGAGAGAGCGGGGAGACTGGAGAGTGCTGCGAGACTGGAGGAAGCGGGGGACTGGAGTGAGCAGGGAGACTGGAGTGAGCGGGGAGACTGGAGTGAGCGGGGAGTCTGGAGTGAGCGGGGAGACTGGAGTGAGCGGGGAGACTGGAGTGAGCGGGGAGACTGGAGTGAGCGGGGAGACTGGAGTGAGCGGAGAGACTGGAGTGAGCGGGGAGACTGGAGTAAGCGGGGAGACTGGAGTGAGCGGGGAGACTGGAGTGAGCGGGGAGACTGGATGAGTGGGGAGACTGGATTGTTCGGGGAGACTGGAGTGTTCAGGGAGACTGGAGTGAGCGGGGAGACTGGAGTGAGCGGGGAGACTGGAGTGAGCGGGGAGACTGGAGTGAGCGGGGAGACTGGAGTGAGGGGGGAGACTGGAGTGAGCGGGAAGACTGGAGTGAGCGGGGAGACTTGACTGAGCGGGGAGACTGGAGTGAGCGGGGAGACTGGAGTGAGCGGGGAGACTGGAGTGAGCGGGGAGACTGGAGTGAGCGGGGAGACAGCAGTGAGCGGGGAGGCTGGAGTGAGCGGGGAGACTGGAGTGAGCGGGGAGACTGGAGTGAGCGGGGAGACTGGAGTGAATGGGGAGACTGGAGTGAGCGGGGAGACTGGAGTGAGCGGGGAGATTGGAGTGAACGGGGAGACTGGAGTGTTCGGGGAGACTGGAGTGTTCGGGGAGACTGGAGTGAGCGGGGAGACTGGAGTGAGCGGGGAGACTGGAGTGAGCGGGGAGACAGAAGTGAGAAGGGAGACTGGAGTGAGCGGGGAGACTGGAGTGAACGGGGAGACTGGAGCGAGCGGGGAGACTGGAGAGAGCGGGGAGACTGGAGCGAGCGGGGAGACTGGAGAGAGCGGGGAGACTGGAGCGAGCGGGGAGACTGGAGTGTTCGGGGAGACTGGAGTGAGCGGGGAGACTGGAGTGAGCGGGGAGACGGGAGTGAGCGGGGAGACTGGATTGAGCGGGGAGATTGTAGTGAGCGGGGAGACAGGAGGGAGCGGGGAAACTGGAGCGAGCGGGGAGACTGGAGCGAGCGGGGAGACTGGAGAGAGCGGGGAGACTGGAGCGAGTGGGGAGACTGGAGCGAGCGGGGAGACTGGAGAGAGCGGGGAGACTGGAGCGGGCGGGGAGTCTGGAGTGATGGGGGAGACTGGAGTGAGCGGGGAGACTGGAGTGAGCTGGGAGACTGGAGTGAGCGGGGAGACTGGAGTGAGCGGGGAGACTGGAGTGAGCGGGGAGATTGTAGTGAGCGGGGAGACAGGAGGGAGCGGGGAAACTGGAGCGAGCGGGGAGACTGGAGCGAGCGGGGAGACTGGAGAGAGCGGGGAGACTGGAGCGAGTGGGGAGACTGGAGCGAGCGGGGAGACTGGAGAGAGCGGGGAGACTGGAGCGGGCGGGGAGTCTGGAGTGATCGGGGAGACTGGAGTGAGCGGGGAGACTGGAGGGAGCGGGGGACTGGAGTGAGCGGGGAGACTGGAGTGAGCGGGGAGACTGGAGTGAGCGGGGAGACTGGAGTGAGCGGGGAGACTGGAGTGAGCGGGGAGACTGGAGTGAGAGGGGAGACTGGAGTGTGCGGGGAGACAGGAGTGAGCAGGAAGACTGGAGGGAGCGGGGAGACTGGAGTGAGCGGGGAGACTGGAGAGAGCGGGGAGACTGGAGAGTGCGGCGAGACTGGAGGGAGCGGGGGACTGGAGTGAGCAGGGAGACTGGAGTGAGCGGGGAGACTGGAGTGAGCGGGGAGTCTGGAGTGAGCGGGGAGACTGGAGTGAGCGGGGAGACTGGAGTGAGCGGGGAGACTGGAGTGAGCGGGGAGACTGGAGTGAGCGGGGAGACTGGATGAGTGGGGAGACTGGATTGTTCGGGGAGACTGGAGTGTTCAGGGAGACTGGAGTGAGCGGGGAGACTGGAGTGAGCGGGGAGACTGGAGTGAGCGGGGAGACTGGAGTGAGCGGGGAGACTGGAGTGAGGGGGGAGACTGGAGTGAGCGGGGAGACTGGAGTGAGCGGGGAGACTTGACTGAGCGGGGAGACTGGAGTGAGCGGGGAGACTGGAGTGAGCGGGGAGACTGGAGTGAGCGGGGAGACTGGAGTGAGCGGGGAGACAGCAGTGAGCGGGGAGGCTGGAGTGAGCGGGGAGACTGGAGTGAGCGGGGAGACTGGAGTGAGCGGGGAGACTGGAGTGAATGGGGAGACTGGAGTGAGCGGGGAGACTGGAGTGAGCGGGGAGATTGGAGTGAACGGGGAGACTGGAGTGTTCGGGGAGACTGGAGTGTTCGGGGAGACTGGAGTTAGCGGGGAGACTGGAGTGAGCGGGGAGACTGGAGTGAGCGGGGAGACAGAAGTGAGAAGGGAGACTGGAGTGAGCGGGGAGACTGGAGTGAACGGGGAGACTGGAGCGAGCGGGGAGACTGGAGAGAGCGGGGAGACTGGAGCGAGCGGGGAGACTGGAGAGAGCGGGGAGACTGGAGCGAGCGGGGAGACTGGAGTGTTCGGGGAGACTGGAGTGAGCGGGGAGACTGGAGTGAGCGGGGAGACGGGAGTGAGCGGGGAGACTGGAGTGAGCGGGGAGATTGTAGTGAGCGGGGAGACAGGAGGGAGCGGGGAAACTGGAGCGAGCGGGGAGACTGGAGCGAGCGGGGAGACTGGAGAGAGCGGGGAGACTGGAGCGAGTGGGGAGACTGGAGCGAGCGGGGAGACTGGAGAGAGCGGGGAGACTGGAGCGGGCGGGGAGTCTGGAGTGATCGGGGAGACTGGAGTGAGCGGGGAGACTGGAGTGAGCGGGGAGACTGGAGTGAGCGGGGAGACTGGAGTGAGGGGGGAGACTGGAGTGAGCGGGGAGGCTGGAGTGAGCGGGGAGACTGGAGACAGCGGGGAGACAGCAGTGAGCGGGGAGACTGGAGTGAGTGGGGAGACTGGAGTGAGTGGGGAGACTGGAGTGAGCGGGGAGACTGGAGTGAACGGGGAGACTGGAGTGAGCGGGGAGACTGGAGTGAGCGGGGAGACTGGAGTGAACGGGGAGACTGGATGAGTGGGGAGACTGGAGTGTTCGGGGAGACTGGAGTGTTCAGGGAGACTGGAGTGTTCAGGGAGTCTGGAGTGAGCAGGGAGACTGGAGTGAGCGGGGAGACTGGAGTGAGCGGGGAGACTGGAGCGAGCGGGGAGACTGGAGCGAACGGGGAGACTGGAGCGAGCGGGGAGACTGGAGTGAGCGGGGAGTCTGGAGTGAGCGGGGAGACTGGAGTCAGCGGGAGACTGGAGTGAGCGGGGAGACTGGAGTGAGCGGGGAGACTGTAGTGAGCAGGGAGACTGGAGTGACCGGGGAGACTGGAGTGAGCGGGGAGACAGCAGTGAGCGGGGAGACAGCAGTGAGCGGGGAGACTGGAGTGAGCATGGAGACTGGAGTGACCGGGGAGACTGGAGTGAGCGGGGAGACAACAGTGAGCGGGGGGACAGCAGTGAGCGGGGAGACTGGAGTGAGCGGGGAGACTGGAGTGAGTGGGGAGTCT
Source organism: Somniosus microcephalus (assembly GCF_052327205.1). Lineage (NCBI taxonomy): Eukaryota > Metazoa > Chordata > Chondrichthyes > Squaliformes > Somniosidae > Somniosus > Somniosus microcephalus. The sequence continues at coordinate 9,544,315 of NC_141018.1, forward strand.
GGAGTGAGCGGCGAGACTGGAGTGAGCGGGGAGACTGGAGCGAGCGGGGAGACTGGAGTGTTCGGGGAGACTGGAGTGAGCGGGGAGACTGGAGTGAGCGGGGAGACGGGAGTGAGCGGGGAGACTGGAGTGAGCGGGGAGACTGGAGTGAGCGGGGAGACGGGAGTGAGCAGGGAGACTGTAGTGAGCGGGGAGATTGTAGTGAGCGGGGAGACTGGAGGGAGCGGGGAAACTGGAGCGAGCGGGGAGACTGGAGCGAGCGGGGAGACTGGAGAGAGCGGGGAGACTGGAGCGAGTGGGGAGACTGGAGCGAGCGGGGAGACTGGAGAGAGCGGGGAGACTGGAGCGGGCGGGGAGTCTGGAGTGATCGGGGAGACTGGAGTGAGCGGGGAGACTTTGTGAGCGGGGAGACTGGAGTGAGCGGGGAGACTGGAGTGAGCGGGGAGACTGGAGTGAGGGGGGAGACTGGAGTGAGCGGGGAGACTGGAGTGAACGGGGAGACTGGATGAGTGGGGAGACTGGAGTGTTCGGGGAGACTGGAGTGTTCAGGGAGACTGGAGTGAGCAGGGAGACTGGAGTGAGCGGGGAGACTGGAGTGAGCGGGGAGACTGGAGCGAGCGGGGAGACTGGAGCGAACGGGGAGACTGGAGCGAGCGGGGAGACTGGAGTGAGCGGGGAGTCTGGAGTGAGCGGGGAGACTGGAGTGAGCGGGAGACTGGAGTGAGCGGGGAGACTGGAGTGAGCGGGGAGACTGGAGTGAGCAGGGAGACTGGAGTGACCGGGGAGACTGGAGTGAGCGGGGAGACAGCAGTGAGCGGGGAGACAGCAGTGAGCGGGGAGACTGGAGTGAGCAGGGAGACTGGAGTGACCGGGGAGACTGGAGTGAGCGGGGAGACAGCAGTGAGCGGGGGCACAGCAGTGAGCGGGGAGACTGGAGTGAGCGGCGAGACTGGCGGGAGCGGGGAAACTGGAGCGAGCGGGGAGACTGGAGCGAGCGGGGAGACTGGAGAGAGCGGGGAGACTGGAGCGAGTGGGGAGACTGGAGCGAGCGGGGAGACTGGAGAGAGCGGGGAGACTGGAGCGGGCGGGGAGTCTGGAGTGATCGGGGAGACTGGAGTGAGCGGGGAGACTGGAGTGAGCGGGGAGACTGGAGTGAGCGGGGAGACTGGAGTGAGCGGGGAGACAGCAGTGAGCGGGGAGGCTGGAGTGAGCGGGGAGACTGGAGTGAGCGGGGAGACTGGAGTGAGCGGGGAGACTGGAGTGAATGGGGAGACTGGAGTGAGCGGGGAGACTGGAGTGAGCGGGGAGATTGGAGTGAACGGGGAGACTGGAGTGTTCGGGGAGACTGGAGTGTTCGGGGAGACTGGAGTTAGCGGGGAGACTGGAGTGAGCGGGGAGACTGGAGTGAGCGGGGAGACAGAAGTGAGAAGGGAGACTGGAGTGAGCGGGGAGACTGGAGTGAACGGGGAGACTGGAGCGAGCGGGGAGACTGGAGAGAGCGGGGAGACTGGAGCGAGCGGGGAGACTGGAGAGAGCGGGGAGACTGGAGCGAGCGGGGAGACTGGAGTGTTCGGGGAGACTGGAGTGAGCGGGGAGACTGGAGTGAGCGGGGAGACGGGAGTGAGCGGGGAGACTGGAGTGAGCGGGGAGATTGTAGTGAGCGGGGAGACAGGAGGGAGCGGGGAAACTGGAGCGAGCGGGGAGACTGGAGCGAGCGGGGAGACTGGAGAGAGCGGGGAGACTGGAGCGAGTGGGGAGACTGGAGCGAGCGGGGAGCCTGGAGAGAGCGGGGAGACTGGAGCGGGCGGGGAGTCTGGAGTGATCGGGGAGACTGGAGTGAGCGGGGAGACTGGAGTGAGCGGGGAGACTGGAGTGAGCGGGGAGACTGGAGTGAGGGGGGAGACTGGAGTGAGCGGGGAGGCTGGAGTGAGCGGGGAGACTGGAGACAGCGGGGAGACAGCAGTGAGCGGGGAGACTGGAGTGAGTGGGGAGACTGGAGTGAGTGGGGAGACTGGAGTGAGCGGGGAGACTGGAGTGAACGGGGAGACTGGAGTGAGCGGGGAGACTGGAGTGAGCGGGGAGACTGGAGTGAACGGGGAGACTGGATGAGTGGGGAGACTGGAGTGTTCGGGGAGACTGGAGTGTTCAGGGAGACTGGAGTGTTCAGGGAGTCTGGAGTGAGCAGGGAGACTGGAGTGAGCGGGGAGACTGGAGTGAGCGGGGAGACTGGAGCGAGCGGGGAGACTGGAGCGAACGGGGAGACTGGAGCGAGCGGGGAGACTGGAGTGAGCGGGGAGTCTGGAGTGAGCGGGGAGACTGGAGTGAGCGGGAGACTGGAGTGAGCGGGGAGACTGGAGTGAGCGGGGAGACTGTAGTGAGCAGGGAGACTGGAGTGACCGGGGAGACTGGAGTGAGCGGGGAGACAGCAGTGAGCGGGGAGACAGCAGTGAGCGGGGAGACTGGAGTGAGCAGGGAGACTGGAGTGACCGGGGAGACTGGAGTGAGCGGGGAGACAGCAGTGAGCGGGGGGACAGCAGTGAGCGGGGAGACTGGAGTGAGCGGGGAGACTGGAGTGAGTGGGGAGTCTGGAGTGAGCGGCGAGACTGGAGTGAGCGGGGAGACTGGAGCGAGCGGGGAGACTGGAGTGTTCGGGGAGACTGGAGTGAGCGGGGAGACTGGAGTGAGCGGGGAGACGGGAGTGAGCGGGGAGACAGGAGTGAGCGGGGAGACTGGAGTGAGCGGGGAGACGGGAGTGAGCAGGGAGACTGTAGTGAGCGGGGAGATTGTAGTGAGCGGGGAGACTGGAGGGAGCGGGGAAACTGGAGCGAGCGGGGAGACTGGAGCGAGCGGGGAGACTGGAGAGAGCGGGGAGACTGGAGCGAGTGGGGAGACTGGAGCGAGCGGGGAGACTGGAGAGAGCGGGGAGACTGGAGCGGGCGGGGAGTCTGGAGTGATCGGGGAGACTGGAGTGAGCGGGGAGACTTTGTGAGCGGGGAGACTGGAGTGAGCGGGGAGACTGGAGTGAGCGGGGAGACTGGAGTGAGGGGGGAGACTGGAGTGAGCGGGGAGACTGGAGTGAACGGGGAGACTGGATGAGTGGGGAGACTGGAGTGTTCGGGGAGACTGGAGTGTTCAGGGAGACTGGAGTGAGCAGGGAGACTGGAGTGAGCGGGGAGACTGGAGTGAGCGGGGAGACTGGAGCGAGCGGGGAGACTGGAGCGAACGGGGAGACTGGAGCGAGCGGGGAGACTGGAGTGAGCGGGGAGTCTGGAGTGAGCGGGGAGACTGGAGTGAGCGGGAGACTGGAGTGAGCGGGGAGACTGGAGTGAGCGGGGAGACTGGAGTGAGCAGGGAGACTGGAGTGACCGGGGAGACTGGAGTGAGCGGGGAGACAGCAGTGAGCGGGGAGACAGCAGTGAGCGGGGAGACTGGAGTGAGCAGGGAGACTGGAGTGACCGGGGAGACTGGAGTGAGCGGGGAGACAGCAGTGAGCGGGGGCACAGCAGTGAGCGGGGAGACTGGAGTGAGCGGGGAGACTGGAGTGAGCGGTGAGTCTGGATTGAGCGGCGAGACTGGCGGGAGCGGGGAAACTGGAGCGAGCGGGGAGACTGGAGCGAGCGGGGAGACTGGAGAGAGCGGGGAGACTGGAGCGAGTGGGGAGACTGGAGCGAGCGGGGAGACTGGAGAGAGCGGGGAGACTGGAGCGGGCGGGGAGTCTGGAGTGATCGGGGAGACTGGAGTGAGCGGGGAGACTGGAGTGAGCGGGGAGACTGGAGTGAGCGGGGAGACTGGAGTGAGCGGGGAGACTGGAGTGAGGGGGGAGAATGGATTGAGCGGGGAGGCTGGAGTGAGCGGGGAGACTGGAGAAAGCGGGGAGACAGCAGTGAGCGGGGAGACTGGAGTGAGTGGGGAGACTGGAGTGAGTGGGGAGACTGGAGTGAGTGGGGAGACTGGATTGAACGGGGAGACTGGAGTGAGCGGGGAGACTGGAGTGAACGGGGAGACTGGATGAGTGGGGAGACTGGAGTGTTCGGGGAGACTGGAGTGTTCAGGGAGACTGGAGTGAGCAGGGAGACTGGAGTGAGCGGGGAGACTGGAGTGAGCGGGGAGACTGGAGCGAGCGGGGAGACTGGAGCGAACGGGGAGACTGGAGCGAGCGGGGAGACTGGAGTGAGCGGGGAGTCTGGAGTGAGTGGGGAGACTGGAGTAAGCGGGAGACTGGAGTGAGCGGGGAGACTGGAGTGAGCGGGGAGACTGGAGTGGGCAGTGAGACTGGAGTGACCGGGGAGACTGGAGTGAGCGGGGAGACAGCAGTGAGCGGGGAGACAGCAGTGAGCGGGGAGACTGGAGTGAGCAGGGAGACTGGAGTGACCGGGGAGACTGGAGTGAGCGGGGAGACAGCAGTGAGCAGGGGGACAGCAGTGAGCGGGGAGACTGGAGTGAGCCGGGAGACTGGAGTGAGCGGGGAGGCTGGAGTGAGCGGCGAGACTGGAGTGAGCGGGGAGACTGGAGGGAGCGGGGAGACTGGAGTGAGCGGGGAGACTGGAGTGAGCGGGGAGACTGCAGTGAGCGGGGAGAATGGATTGAGAGGGGAGACTGGAGTGAGCGGGGAGATTGGAGTGAGCGGGGAGACTGGAGGGAGCGGGGAGACTGGAGTGAGCGGGGAGACTGTAGTGAGCGGGGAGACTGGAGTGAGCGGGGAGACTGTAGTAAGCGGGGAGACAGCAGTGAGCGGGGAGACTGGAGTGAGCCGGGAGACTGGAGTGAGCGGGCAGACGGAGTGAGCGGGGAGACTGGAGTGAGCGGGGAGACTGGAGTGAGCGGGGAGACTGGAGTGAGCGGGGAGACTGGAGTGAGCGGGGATACTGGAGTGAGCGGGGAGACTGGAGTGAGCGGGGAAACTGGAGGGAGCGGGGAAACTGGAGGGAGCGGGGAGACTGGAGCGAGCGGGGAGACTGGAGCGAGCGGGGAGACTGGAGCGAACGGGGAGACTGGAGTGAGCGGGGAGTCTGGAGTGAGCGGGGAGACTGGAGTGAGCCGGAGACTGGAGTGAGCGGGGAGACTGGAGTGAGTGGGGAGACTGGAGTGAGCAGGGAGACTGGAGTGAGCGGGGAGACGGGAGAGAGCGGGGAGACAGCAGTGAGCGGGGAGACAGCAGTGAGCGGGGAGACTGGAGTGAGCGGGGAGACTGGAGTGAGCGGGGAGTCTGGAGTGAGCGGGGAGACTGGAGTGAGCGGGGATACTGGAGGGAGCGGGGAGGCTGGAGTGAGCGGGGAGACTGGAGAGAGCGGCGAGACTGGAGGGAGCGGGGGACTGGAGTGAGCAGGGAGATTGGAGTGAGCGGGGAGACTGGAGTGAGCGGGGAGACTGGAGTGAGCGGGGAGACTGGAGTGAGCGGGGAGACTGGAGTGAGAGGGGAGACTGGAGTGAGCGGGGAGACAGGAGTGAGCAGGAAGACTGGAGGGAGCGGGGAGACTGGAATGAGCGGGGAGACTGGAGAGAGCGGGGAGACTGGAGTGAGCGGGGAGACTGCAGTGAGCGGGGAGAATGGAGTGAGAGGGGAGACTGGAGTGAGCGGGGAGATTGGAGTGAGCGGGGAGACTGGAGGGAGCGGGGAGACTGGAGTGAGCGGGGAGACTGGAGTGAGCGGGGAGACTGGAGTGAGCGGAGAGACTGGAGTGAGCGGGGAGACTGGAGTAAGCGGGGAGACAGCAGTGAGCGGGGAGACTGGAGTGAGACTGGAGTGAGTGGGCAGACGGAGTGAGCAGGGAGACTGGAGTGAGCGGGGAGACTGGAGTGAGCGGGGAGACTGGAGAGAGCAGGGAGACTTGAATGAGCGGGGAGACAGCAGTGAGCGGGGAGACTGGAGTGAGCGGGGAGACTGGAGTGAGCGGGGAGACTGGAGTGAGCGGGGAGACTGGAGTGAATGGGGAGACTGGAGTGAGCGGGGTGACTGGAGTGTTCGGGGAGACTGGAGTGAGCGGGGAGTCTGGAGTGAGCGGGGAGACTGGAGTGAACGGGGAGACTGGAGTGTTCGGGGAGACTGGAATGTTCGGGGAGACTGGAGTGAGCGGGGAGACTGGAGTGAGCGGGGAGACTGGAGTGAGCGGGGAGAAAGAAGTGAGAGGGGAGACTGGAGTGAGCGGGGAGACTGGAGTGTACGGGGAGACTGGAGTGAGCGGGCAGACTGCAGAGAGCGGGGAGACTGGAGCGAGCGGGGAGACTGGAGAGAGCGGGGAGACTGGAGCGAGCGGGGAGACTGGAGTGTTCGGGGAGACTGGAGTGAGCGGGGAGACTGGAGTGAGCAGGGAGACTGGAGTGAGCGGGGAGACTGGAGTGAGCGGGGAGACTGGAGTGAGCGGGGAGACGGGAGTGAGCAGGGAGACTGTAGTGAGCGGGGAGATTGTAGTGAGCGGGGAGACTGGAGGGAGCGGGGAAACTGGAGCGAGTGGGGAGACTGGAGCGAGCGGGGAGACTGGAGAGAGCGGGGAGACTGGAGCGAGTGGGGAAACTGGAGCGAGCGGGGAGACTGGAGCGAGCGGGGAGACTGGAGCGGGCGGGGAGTCTGGAGTGAGCGGGGAGACTGGAGTGAGCGGGGAGACTGGAGTGAGCGGGGAGACTGGAGTGAGCGGGGAGACTGGAGTGAGCGGGGAGACTGGAGTGAGGGGGTGACTGGAGTGAGTGGGGAGGCTGGAGTGAGCGGGGAGGCTGGAGAAAGCGGGGAGACAGCAGTGAGCGGGGAGACTGGAGTGAGTGGGGAGACTTGAGTGAGTGGGGAGACTGGAGTGAGCGGGGAGACTGGAGTGAACGGGGAGACTGGAGTGAGCGGGGAGACTGGAGTGAGCGGGGAGACTGGAGTGAACGGGGAGACTGGATGAGTGGGGAGACTGGAGTTTTGGGGAGACTGGAGTGTTCAGGGAGACTGGAGTGAGCGGGGAGACTGGAGTGAGCGGGGAGACTGGAGTGAGCGGGGAGACTGGAGCGAGCGGGGAGACTGGAGCGAACGGGGAGACTGGAGTGAGCGGGGAGACTGGAGTGAGCGGGGAGTCTGGAGAGAGCGGGGAGATTGGAGTGAGCGGGAGACTGGAGTGAGCGGGGAGACTGGAGTGAGCGGGGAGACTGCAGTGAGCGGGGAGAATGGAGTGAGAGGGGAGACTGGAGTGAGCGGGGAGATTGGAGTGAGCGGGGAGACTGGAGGGAGCGGGGAGACTGGAGTGAGCGGGGAGACTGGAGAGAGCGGAGACACTGGAGGGAGCGGGGGACTGGAGGGAGCAGGGAGACTGGAGTGAGCGGGGAGACTGGAGTGAGCGGGAAGTCTGGAGTGAGCGGGGAGACTGGAGTGAGTGGGGAGACTGGAGTGAGCGGGGAGACTGGAGTGAGCGGGGAGACTGTAGTGAGCGGGGAGACTGGAGTGAGCGGGGAGACTGGAGTGAGCGGGGAGACTGTAGTAAGCGGGGAGACAGCAGTGAGCGGGGAGACTGGAGTGAGCCGGGAGACTGGAGTGAGCGGGCAGACGGAGTGAGCGGGGAGACTGGAGTGAGCGGGGAGACTGGAGTGAGCGGGGAGACTGGAGTGAGCGGGGAGACTGGAGTGAGCGGGGATACTGGAGTGAGCGGGGAGACTGGAGTGAGCGGGGAAACTGGAGGGAGCGGGGAGACTGGAGCGTGCGGGGAGACTGGAGCGAGCGGGGAGACTGGAGCGAACGGGGAGACTGGAGTGAGCGGGGAGTCTGGAGTGAGCGGGGAGACTGGAGTGAGCCGGGGACTGGAGTGAGCGGGGAGACTGGAGTGAGCGGGGAGACTGGAGTGAGCAGGGAGACTGGAGTGAGCGGGGAGACGGGAGTGAGCGGGGAGACAGCAGTGAGCGGGGAGACAGCAGTGAGCGGGGAGACTGGAGTGAGCGGGGAGACTGGAGTGAGCGGGGAATCTGGAGTGAGCGGGGAGACTGGAGTGAGCGGGGAGACTGGAGGGAGCGGGGAGGCTGGAGTGAGCGGGGAGACTGGAGAGAGCGGCGAGACTGGAGGGAGCGGGGGACTGGAGTGAGCAGGGAGACTGGAGTGAGCGGGGAGACTGGAGTGAGCGGGGAGACTGGAGTGAGCGGGGAGACTGGAGTGAGCGGGGAGACTGGAGTGAGAGGGGAGACTGGAGTGAGCGGGGAGACAGGAGTGAGCAGGAAGACTGGAGGGAGCGGGGAGACTGGAGTGAGCGGGGAGACGGGAGAGAGCGGGGAGACTGGAGAGTGCGGCGAGACTGGAGGGAGCGGGGGACTGGAGTGAGCAGGGAGACTGGAGTGAGCGGGGAGACTGGAGTGAGCGGGGAGTCTGGAGTGAGCGGGGAGACTGGAGTGAGCGGGGAGACTGGAGTGAGCGGGGAGACTGGAGTGAGCGGGGAGACTGGAGTGAGCGGAGAGACTGGAGTGAGCGGGGAGACTGGAGTAAGCGGGGAGACAGCAGTGAGCGGGGAGACTGGAGTGAGACTGGAGTGAGTGGGCAGACGGAGTGAGCGGTGAGACTGGAGTGAGCGGGGAGACTGGAGTGAGCGGGGAGACTGGAGAGAGCGGGGAGACTTGAATGAGCGGGGAGACAGCAGTGAGCGGGGAGACTGGAGTGAGCGGGGAGACTGGAGTGAGCGGGGAGACTGGAGTGAGCGGGGAGACTGGAGTGAGCGGGGAGACTGGAGTGAGCGGGGAGACTGGAGTGAGGGGGGAGAATGGATTGAGCGGGGAGGCTGGAGTGAGCGGGGAGACTGGAGAAAGCGGGGAGACAGCAGTGAGCGGGGAGACTGGAGTGAGTGGGGAGACTGGAGTGAGTGGGGAGACTGGAGTGAGTGGGGAGACTGGATTGAACGGGGAGACTGGAGTGAGCGGGGAGACTGGAGTGAACGGGGAGACTGGATGAGTGGGGAGACTGGAGTGTTCGGGGAGACTGGAGTGTTCAGGGAGACTGGAGTGAGCAGGGAGACTGGAGTGAGCGGGGAGACTGGAGTGAGCGGGGAGACTGGAGCGAGCGGGGAGACTGGAGCGAACGGGGAGACTGGAGCGAGCGGGGAGACTGGAGTGAGCGGGGAGTCTGGAGTGAGTGGGGAGACTGGAGTAAGCGGGAGACTGGAGTGAGCGGGGAGACTGGAGTGAGCGGGGAGACTGGAGTGGGCAGTGAGACTGGAGTGACCGGGGAGACTGGAGTGAGCGGGGAGACAGCAGTGAGCGGGGAGACAGCAGTGAGCGGGGAGACTGGAGTGAGCAGGGAGACTGGAGTGACCGGGGAGACTGGAGTGAGCGGGGAGACAGCAGTGAGCAGGGGGACAGCAGTGAGCGGGGAGACTGGAGTGAGCCGGGAGACTGGAGTGAGCGGGGAGGCTGGAGTGAGCGGCGAGACTGGAGTGAGCGGGGAGACTGGAGGGAGCGGGGAGACTGGAGTGAGCGGGGAGACTGGAGTGAGCGGGGAGACTGCAGTGAGCGGGGAGAATGGATTGAGAGGGGAGACTGGAGTGAGCGGGGAGATTGGAGTGAGCGGGGAGACTGGAGGGAGCGGGGAGACTGGAGTGAGCGGGGAGACTGTAGTGAGCGGGGAGACTGGAGTGAGCGGGGAGACTGTAGTAAGCGGGGAGACAGCAGTGAGCGGGGAGACTGGAGTGAGCCGGGAGACTGGAGTGAGCGGGCAGACGGAGTGAGCGGGGAGACTGGAGTGAGCGGGGAGACTGGAGTGAGCGGGGAGACTGGAGTGAGCGGGGAGACTGGCGTGAGCGGGGATACTGGAGTGAGCGGGGAGACTGGAGTGAGCGGGGAAACTGGAGGGAGCGGGGAAACTGGAGGGAGCGGGGAGACTGGAGCGAGCGGGGAGACTGGAGCGAGCGGGGAGACTGGAGCGAACGGGGAGACTGGAGTGAGCGGGGAGTCTGGAGTGAGCGGGGAGACTGGAGTGAGCCGGAGACTGGAGTGAGCGGGGAGACTGGAGTGAGTGGGGAGACTGGAGTGAGCAGGGAGACTGGAGTGAGCGGGGAGACGGGAGAGAGCGGGGAGACAGCAGTGAGCGGGGAGACAGCAGTGAGCGGGGAGACTGGAGTGAGCGGGGAGACTGGAGTGAGCGGGGAGTCTGGAGTGAGCGGGGAGACTGGAGTGAGCGGGGATACTGGAGGGAGCGGGGAGGCTGGAGTGAGCGGGGAGACTGGAGAGAGCGGCGAGACTGGAGGGAGCGGGGGACTGGAGTGAGCAGGGAGATTGGAGTGAGCGGGGAGACTGGAGTGAGCGGGGAGACTGGAGTGAGCGGGGAGACTGGAGTGAGCGGGGAGACTGGAGTGAGAGGGGAGACTGGAGTGAGCGGGGAGACAGGAGTGAGCAGGAAGACTGGAGGGAGCGGGGAGACTGGAATGAGCGGGGAGACTGGAGAGAGCGGGGAGACTGGAGTGAGCGGGGAGACTGCAGTGAGCGGGGAGAATGGAGTGAGAGGGGAGACTGGAGTGAGCGGGGAGATTGGAGTGAGCGGGGAGACTGGAGGGAGCGGGGAGACTGGAGTGAGCGGGGAGACTGGAGTGAGCGGGGAGACTGGAGTGAGCGGAGAGACTGGAGTGAGCGGGGAGACTGGAGTAAGCGGGGAGACAGCAGTGAGCGGGGAGACTGGAGTGAGACTGGAGTGAGTGGGCAGACGGAGTGAGCAGGGAGACTGGAGTGAGCGGGGAGACTGGAGTGAGCGGGGAGACTGGAGAGAGCAGGGAGACTTGAATGAGCGGGGAGACAGCAGTGAGCGGGGAGACTGGAGTGAGCGGGGAGACTGGAGTGAGCGGGGAGACTGGAGTGAGCGGGGAGACTGGAGTGAATGGGGAGACTGGAGTGAGCGGGGTGACTGGAGTGTTCGGGGAGACTGGAGTGAGCGGGGAGTCTGGAGTGAGCGGGGAGACTGGAGTGAACGGGGAGACTGGAGTGTTCGGGGAGACTGGAATGTTCGGGGAGACTGGAGTGAGCGGGGAGACTGGAGTGAGCGGGGAGACTGGAGTGAGCGGGGAGAAAGAAGTGAGAGGGGAGACTGGAGTGAGCGGGGAGACTGGAGTGTACGGGGAGACTGGAGTGAGCGGGCAGACTGCAGAGAGCGGGGAGACTGGAGCGAGCGGGGAGACTGGAGAGAGCGGGGAGACTGGAGCGAGCGGGGAGACTGGAGTGTTCGGGGAGACTGGAGTGAGCGGGGAGACTGGAGTGAGCAGGGAGACTGGAGTGAGCGGGGAGACTGGAGTGAGCGGGGAGACTGGAGTGAGCGGGGAGACGGGAGTGAGCAGGGAGACTGTAGTGAGCGGGGAGATTGTAGTGAGCGGGGAGACTGGAGGGAGCGGGGAAACTGGAGCGAGTGGGGAGACTGGAGCGAGCGGGGAGACTGGAGAGAGCGGGGAGACTGGAGCGAGTGGGGAAACTGGAGCGAGCGGGGAGACTGGAGCGAGCGGGGAGACTGGAGCGGGCGGGGAGTCTGGAGTGAGCGGGGAGACTGGAGTGAGCGGGGAGACTGGAGTGAGCGGGGAGACTGGAGTGAGCGGGGAGACTGGAGTGAGCGGGGAGACTGGAGTGAGGGGGTGACTGGAGTGAGTGGGGAGGCTGGAGTGAGCGGGGAGGCTGGAGAAAGCGGGGAGACAGCAGTGAGCGGGGAGACTGGAGTGAGTGGGGAGACTTGAGTGAGTGGGGAGACTGGAGTGAGCGGGGAGACTGGAGTGAACGGGGAGACTGGAGTGAGCGGGGAGACTGGAGTGAGCGGGGAGACTGGAGTGAACGGGGAGACTGGATGAGTGGGGAGACTGGAGTTTTGGGGAGACTGGAGTGTTCAGGGAGACTGGAGTGAGCGGGGAGACTGGAGTGAGCGGGGAGACTGGAGTGAGCGGGGAGACTGGAGCGAGCGGGGAGACTGGAGCGAACGGGGAGACTGGAGTGAGCGGGGAGACTGGAGTGAGCGGGGAGTCTGGAGAGAGCGGGGAGATTGGAGTGAGCGGGAGACTGGAGTGAGCGGGGAGACTGGAGTGAGCGGGGAGACTGCAGTGAGCGGGGAGAATGGAGTGAGAGGGGAGACTGGAGTGAGCGGGGAGATTGGAGTGAGCGGGGAGACTGGAGGGAGCGGGGAGACTGGAGTGAGCGGGGAGACTGGAGAGAGCGGAGACACTGGAGGGAGCGGGGGACTGGAGGGAGCAGGGAGACTGGAGTGAGCGGGGAGACTGGAGTGAGCGGGAAGTCTGGAGTGAGCGGGGAGACTGGAGTGAGTGGGGAGACTGGAGTGAGCGGGGAGACTGGAGTGAGCGGGGAGACTGTAGTGAGCGGGGAGACTGGAGTGAGCGGGGAGACTGGAGTGAGCGGGGAGACTGTAGTAAGCGGGGAGACAGCAGTGAGCGGGGAGACTGGAGTGAGCCGGGAGACTGGAGTGAGCGGGCAGACGGAGTGAGCGGGGAGACTGGAGTGAGCGGGGAGACTGGAGTGAGCGGGGAGACTGGAGTGAGCGGGGAGACTGGAGTGAGCGGGGATACTGGAGTGAGCGGGGAGACTGGAGTGAGCGGGGAAACTGGAGGGAGCGGGGAGACTGGAGCGTGCGGGGAGACTGGAGCGAGCGGGGAGACTGGAGCGAACGGGGAGACTGGAGTGAGCGGGGAGTCTGGAGTGAGCGGGGAGACTGGAGTGAGCCGGGGACTGGAGTGAGCGGGGAGACTGGAGTGAGCGGGGAGACTGGAGTGAGCAGGGAGACTGGAGTGAGCGGGGAGACGGGAGTGAGCGGGGAGACAGCAGTGAGCGGGGAGACAGCAGTGAGCGGGGAGACTGGAGTGAGCGGGGAGACTGGAGTGAGCGGGGAATCTGGAGTGAGCGGGGAGACTGGAGTGAGCGGGGAGACTGGAGGGAGCGGGGAGGCTGGAGTGAGCGGGGAGACTGGAGAGAGCGGCGAGACTGGAGGGAGCGGGGGACTGGAGTGAGCAGGGAGACTGGAGTGAGCGGGGAGACTGGAGTGAGCGGGGAGACTGGAGTGAGCGGGGAGACTGGAGTGAGCGGGGAGACTGGAGTGAGAGGGGAGACTGGAGTGAGCGGGGAGACAGGAGTGAGCAGGAAGACTGGAGGGAGCGGGGAGACTGGAGTGAGCGGGGAGACGGGAGAGAGCGGGGAGACTGGAGAGTGCGGCGAGACTGGAGGGAGCGGGGGACTGGAGTGAGCAGGGAGACTGGAGTGAGCGGGGAGACTGGAGTGAGCGGGGAGTCTGGAGTGAGCGGGGAGACTGGAGTGAGCGGGGAGACTGGAGTGAGCGGGGAGACTGGAGTGAGCGGGGAGACTGGAGTGAGCGGAGAGACTGGAGTGAGCGGGGAGACTGGAGTAAGCGGGGAGACAGCAGTGAGCGGGGAGACTGGAGTGAGACTGGAGTGAGTGGGCAGACGGAGTGAGCGGTGAGACTGGAGTGAGCGGGGAGACTGGAGTGAGCGGGGAGACTGGAGAGAGCGGGGAGACTTGAATGAGCGGGGAGACAGCAGTGAGCGGGGAGACTGGAGTGAGCGGGGAGACTGGAGTGAGCGGGGAGACTGGAGTGAGCGGGGAGACTGGAGTGAATGGGGAGACTGGAGTGAGCGGGGTGACTGGAGTGTTCGGGGAGACTGGAGTGAGCGGGGAGTCTGGAGTGAGCGGGGAGACTGGAGTGAACGGGGAGACTGGAGTGTTCGGGGAGACTGGAATGTTCGGGGAGACTGGAGTGAGCGGGGAGACTGGAGTGAGCGGGGAGACTGGAGTGAGCGGGGAGAAAGAAGTGAGAGGGGAGACTGGAGTGAGCGGGGAGACTGGAGTGTACGGGGAGACTGGAGTGAGCGGGCAAACTGGAGAGAGCGGGGAGACTGGAGCGAGCGGGGAGACTGGAGAGAGCGGGGAGACTGGAGCGAGCGGGGAGACTGGAGTGTTCGGGGAGACTGGAGTGAGCGGGGAGACTGGAGTGAGCGGGGAGACTGGAGTGAGCGGGGAGACTGGAGTGAGTGGGGAGACTGGAGTGAGCGGGGAGACGGGAGTGAGCAGGGAGACTGTAGTGAGCGGGGAGCTTGTAGTGAGCGGGGAGACTGGAGGGAGCGGGGAAACTGGAGCGAGTGGGGAGACTGGAGCGAGCGGGGAGACTGGAGAGAGCGGGGAGACTGGAGCGAGTAGGGAAACTGGAGCGAACGGGGAGACTGGAGCGAGCGGGGAGTCTGGAGTGAGCCGGGAGACTGGAGTGAGCGGGGAGACTGGAGTGAGTGGGGAGACTGGAGTGAGCGGGGAGACTGGAGTGAGGGGTTGACTGGAGTGAGCGGGGAGGCTGGAGTGAGCGGGGAGGCTGGAGAAAGCGGGGAGACAGCAGTGAGCGGGGAGACTGGAGTGAGTGGGGAGACTGGAGTGAGTGGGGAGACTGGAGTGAGCGGGGAGACTGGAGTGAACGGGGAGACTGGAGTGAGCGGGGAGACTGGAGTGAGCGGGGAGACTGGAGTGAACGGGGAGACTGGATGAGTGGGGAGACTGGAGTTTTGGGGAGACTGGAATGTTCAGGGAGACTGGAGTGAGCGGGGAGACTGGAGTGAGCGGGGAGACTGGAGTGAGCGGTGAGACTGGAGCGAGCGGGGAGACTGGAGCGAACGGGGAGACTGGAGTGAGCGGGGAGACTGGAGTGAGCGGGGAGTCTGGAGTGAGCGGGGAGATTGGAGTGAGCGGGAGACTGGAGTGAGCGGGGAGACTGGAGTGATCGGGGAGTCTGGAGTGAGCAGGGAGACTGGAGTGACCGGGGAGACTGGAGTGAGCGGGGAGACAGCAGTGAGCGGGGAGACAGCAGTGAGCAGGGAGACTGGAGAGAGCAGGGAGACTGGAGTGACCGGGGAGACTGGAGTGAGCGGGGAGACAGCAGTGAGCGGGGAGACAGCAGTGAGCGGGGAGACTGGAGTGAGCGGGGAGACTGGAGTGAGCGGGGAGTCTGGAATGAGCGGGGAGACTGGAGTGAGCGGGGAGACTGGAGGGAGCGGGGAGGCTGGAGTGAGCGGGGAGACTGGATAGAGCGGCGAGAATGGAGGGAGCGGGGGACTGGAGTGAGCGGGGAGAATGGAGTGAGCGGGGAGACCGGAGTGAGCGGGGAGACTGGAGCGAGCGGGGAGACTGGAGTGTTCGTGGAGACTGGAGTGCGCGGGGAGACTGGAGTGAGCGGGGAGACTGGAGAGAGCGGGGAGACTGGAGTGAGCGGGGAGACTGGAGTGAGTGGGGAGACTGGAGTGAGCGTTGAGTCTGGAGTGAGCGGGGAGACTGGAGTGAGCCGGAGACTGGAGTGAGCGGGGAGACTGGAGTGAGCGGGGAGACTGGAGGGAGCAGGGAGACTGGAGCGAGCGGGGAGACTGGAGCGAACGGGGAGACTGGAGTGAGCGTTGAGTCTGGAGTGAGCGGGGAGACAGAAGTGAGAGGGGAGACTGGAGTGAGCGGGGAGACTGGAGTGAACGGGGAGACTGGAGCGAGCGGGGAGACTGGAGCGAACGGGGAGACTGGAGTGAGCGTTGAGTCTGGAGTGAGCGGGGAGACTGGAGTGAGCGGGGAGTCTGGAGTGAGCGGGGAGACTGGAGTGAGCAGGGAGACTGGAGTGAGCGGGGAGACAGCAGTGAGCGGGGAGACAGAAGTGAGCGGGGAGACTGGAGTGAGCGGGGAGACTGGAGTGAGCGGGGAGTCTGGAGTGAGCGGGGGGACTGGAGTGAGCGGGGAGACTGGAGTGAGCGGGGAGACAGCAGTGAGCGGGGAGACTGGAGTGAGCGGGGAGACTGGAGTGAGTGGGGAGACTGGAGTGAGCGGGGAGACTGGAGTGAATGGGGAGACTGGAGTGAGCGGGGTGACTGGAGTGAGCGGGGAGACTGGAGTGAGCGGGGAGACTGGAGAGAGCGGGGAGACTGGAGTGAGCGGGCAGACGGAGTGAGCGGGGAGACTGGAGTGTGCGGGGAGACTGGAGTGAGCGGGGGGACTGGAGAGAGAGGGGAGACTGGAGTGAGCGGGGAAGCTGGAGTGAGCGGGGAGACAGAAGTGAGAGGGGAGACTGGAGTGAGCGGGGAGACTGGAGTGAACGGGGAGACTGGAGCGAGCGGGGAGACTGGAGCGAACGGGGAGACTGGAGTGAGCGTTGAGTCTGGAGTGAGCGGGGAGACTGGAGTGAGCGGGGCGACTGGAGTGAGCAGGGAGACTGTAGTGAGCGGGGAGACTGGAGTGAGCGGGGAGACAGCAGTGAGCGGGGAGACAGCAGTGAGCGGGGAGACTGGAGTGAGCGGGGAGACTGGAGTGAGCGGGGAGTCTGGAGTGAGCGGGGAGACTGGAGTGAGCGGGGAGACTGGAGTGAGCGGGGAGACAGCAGTGAGCTGGGAGACTGGAGTGAGCGGGGAGACTGGAGTGAGTGGGGAGACTGGAGTGAGCGGGGAGACTGGAGTGAATGGGGAGACTGGAGTGAGCGGGGTGACTGGAGTGTTCGGGGAGACTGGAGTGTTCGGGGAGACTGGAGTGAGCGGGGGGACTGGAGTGAGAGGGGTGACTGGAGTGAGCGGGGAGTCTGGAGTGAGCGGGGAGACTGGAGTGAGCGGGAGACTGGAGTGAGCGGGGAGACTGGAGTGAGCGTTGAGTCTGGAGTGAGCGGGGAGACTGGAGTGAGCCGGAGACTGGAGTGAGCGGGGAGACTGGAGTGAGCGGGGAGACTGGAGTGAGCAGGGAGACTGGAGCGAGCGGGGAGACTGGAGCGAACGGGGAGACTGGAGTGAGCGTTGAGTCTGGAGTGAGCGGGGAGACTGGAGTGAGCGGGGAGACTGGAGTGAGCGGGGAGACTGGAGTGAGCAGGGAGACTGGAGTGAGCGGGGAGACTGGAGTGAGCGGGGAGACAGCAGTGAGCGGGGAGACAGCAGTGAGCGGGGAGACTGGAGTGAGCGGGGAGACTGGAGTGAGCGGGGAGTCTGGAGTGAGCGGGGTGACTGGAGTGAGCGGGGAGACTGGAGTGAGCGGGGAGGCAGCAGTGAGCGGGGAGACTGGAGTGAGCGGCGAGACTGGAGTGAGTGGGGAGACTGGAGTGAGCGGGGAAACTGGAGTGAATGGGGAGACTGGAGTGAGCGGGGTGACTGGAGTGTTCGGGGAGACTGGAGTGTTCGGGGAGACTGGAGTGAGCGGGGGGACTGGAGTGAGAGGGGAGACTGGAGTGAGCGGGGAGACTGGAGTGAGCGGGGAGACAGAAGTGAGAGGGGAGACTGGAGTGAGCGGGGAGACTGGAGTGAACGGGGAGACTGGAGTGAGCGGGGAGACTGGAGTGAGTGGGGAGACTGGAGTGAGCGGGGAGACTGGAGTGAGGGGTTGACTGGAGTGAGCGGGGAGGCTGGAGTGAGCGGGGAGGCTGGAGAAAGCGGGGAGACAGCAGTGAGCGGGGAGACTGGAGTGAGTGGGGAGACTGGAGTGAGTGGGGAGACTGGAGTGAGCGGGGAGACTGGAGTGAACGGGGAGACTGGAGTGAGCGGGGAGACTGGAGTGAGCGGGGAGACTGGAGTGAACGGGGAGACTGGATGAGTGGGGAGACTGGAGTTTTGGGGAGACTGGAATGTTCAGGGAGACTGGAGTGAGCGGGGAGACTGGAGTGAGCGGGGAGACTGGAGTGAGCGGTGAGACTGGAGCGAGCGGGGAGACTGGAGCGAACGGGGAGACTGGAGTGAGCGGGGAGACTGGAGTGAGCGGGGAGTCTGGAGTGAGCGGGGAGATTGGAGTGAGCGGGAGACTGGAGTGAGCGGGGAGACTGGAGTGATCGGGGAGACTGGAGTGAGCAGGGAGACTGGAGTGACCGGGGAGACTGGAGTGAGCGGGGAGACAGCAGTGAGCGGGGAGACAGCAGTGAGCGGGGAGACTGGAGAGAGCATGGAGACTGGAGTGACCGGGGAGACTGGAGTGAGCGGGGAGACAGCAGTGAGCGGGGAGACAGCAGTGAGCGGGGAGACTGGAGTGAGCGGGGAGACTGGAGTGAGCGGGGAGTCTGGAATGAGCGGGGAGACTGGAGTGAGCGGGGAGACTGGAGGGAGCGGGGAGGCTGGAGTGAGCGGGGAGACTGGATAGAGCGGCGAGAATGGAGGGAGCGGGGGACTGGAGTGAGCGGGGAGAATGGAGTGAGCGGGGAGACCGGAGTGAGCGGGGAGACTGGAGCGAGCGGGGAGACTGGAGTGTTCGTGGAGACTGGAGTGCGCGGGGAGACTGGAGTGAGCGGGGAGACTGGAGAGAGCGGGGAGACTGGAGTGAGCGGGGAGACTGGAGTGAGTGGGGAGACTGGAGTGAGCGTTGAGTCTGGAGTGAGCGGGGAGACTGGAGTGAGCCGGAAACTGGAGTGAGCGGGGAGACTGGAGTGAGCGGGGAGACTGGAGTGAGCGGGGAGTCTGGAATGAGCGGGGAGACTGGAGTGAGCGGGGAGACTGGAGGGAGCGGGGAGGCTGGAGTGAGCGGGGAGACTGGATAGAGCGGCGAGAATGGAGGGAGCGGGGGACTGGAGTGAGCGGGGAGAATGGAGTGTGCGGGGAGACCGGAGTGAGCGGGGAGACTGGAGCGAGCGGGGAGACTGGAGTGTTCGTGGAGACTGGAGTGCGCGGGGAGACTGGAGTGAGCGGGGAGACTGGAGAGAGCGGGGAGACTGGAGTGAGCGGGGAGACTGGAGTGAGTGGGGAGACTGGAGTGAGCGTTGAGTCTGGAGTGAGCGGGGAGACTGGAGTGAGCCGGAGACTGGAGTGAGCGGGGAGACTGGAGTGAGCGGGGAGACTGGAGTGAGCAGGGAGACTGGAGCGAGCGGGGAGACTGGAGCGAACGGGGAGACTGGAGTGAGCGTTGAGTCTGGAGTGAGCGGGGAGACAGAAGTGAGAGGGGAGACTGGAGTGAGCGGGGAGACTGGAGTGAACGGGGAGACTGGAGCGAGCGGGGAGACTGGAGCGAACGGGGAGACTGGAGTGAGCGTTGAGTCTGGAGTGAGCGGGGAGACTGGAGTGAGCGGGGAGTCTGGAGTGAGCGGGGAGACTGGAGTGAGCAGGGAGACTGGAGTGAGCGGGGAGACAGCAGTGAGCGGGGAGACAGCAGTGAGCGGGGAGACTGGAGTGAGCGGGGAGACTGGAGTGAGCGGGGAGTCTGGAGTGAGCGGGGGGACTGGAGTGAGCGGGGAGACTGGAGTGAGCGGGGAGACAGCAGTGAGCGGGGAGACTGGAGTGAGCGGGGAGACTGGAGTGAGTGGGGAGACTGGAGTGAGCGGGGAGACTGGAGTGAATGGGGAGACTGGAGTGAGCGGGGTGACTGGAGTGAGCGGGGAGACTGGAGTGAGCGGGGAGATTGGAGAGAGCGGGGAGACTGGAGTGAGCGGGCAGACGGAGTGAGCGGGGAGACTGGAGTGTGCGGGGAGACTGGAGTGAGCGGGGGGACTGGAGAGAGAGGGGAGACTGGAGTGAGCGGGGAAGCTGGAGTGAGCGGGGAGACAGAAGTGAGAGGGGAGACTGGAGTGAGCGGGGAGACTGGAGTGAACGGGGAGACTGGAGCGAGCGGGGAGACTGGAGCGAACGGGGAGACTGGAGTGAGCGTTGAGTCTGGAGTGAGCGGGGAGACTGGAGTGAGCGGGGCGACTGGAGTGAGCAGGGAGACTGTAGTGAGCGGGGAGACTGGAGTGAGCGGGGAGACAGCAGTGAGCGGGGAGACAGCAGTGAGCGGGGAGACTGGAGTGAGCGGGGAGACTGGAGTGAGCGGGGAGTCTGGAGTGAGCGGGGAGACTGGAGTGAGCGGGGAGACTGGAGTGAGCGGGGAGACAGCAGTGAGCTGGGAGACTGGAGTGAGCGGGGAGACTGGAGTGAGTGGGGAGACTGGAGTGAGCGGGGAGACTGGAGTGAATGGGGAGACTGGAGTGAGCGGGGTGACTGGAGTGTTCGGGGAGACTGGAGTGTTCGGGGAGACTGGAGTGAGCGGGGGGACTGGAGTGAGAGGGGTGACTGGAGTGAGCGGGGAGTCTGGAGTGAGCGGGGAGACTGGAGTGAGCGGGAGACTGGAGTGAGCGGGGAGACTGGAGTGAGCGTTGAGTCTGGAGTGAGCGGGGAGACTGGAGTGAGCCGGAGACTGGAGTGAGCGGGGAGACTGGAGTGAGCGGGGAGACGAGTGAGCAGGGAGACTGGAGCGAGCGGGGAGACTGGAGCGAACGGGGAGACTGGAGTGAGCGTTGAGTCTGGAGTGAGCGGGGAGACTGGAGTGAGCGGGGAGACTGGAGTGAGCGGGGAGACTGGAGTGAGCAGGGAGACTGGAGTGAGCGGGGAGACTGGAGTGAGCGGGGAGACAGCAGTGAGCGGGGAGACAGCAGTGAGCGGGGAGACTGGAGTGAGCGGGGAGACTGGAGTGAGCGGGGAGTCTGGAGTGAGCGGGGTGACTGGAGTGAGCGGGGAGACTGGAGTGAGCGGGGAGGCAGCAGTGAGCGGGGAGACTGGAGTGAGCGGCGAGACTGGAGTGAGTGGGGAGACTGGAGTGAGCGGGGAAACTGGAGTGAATGGGGAGACTGGAGTGAGCGGGGTGACTGGAGTGTTCGGGGAGACTGGAGTGTTCGGGGAGACTGGAGTGAGCGGGGGGACTGGAGTGAGAGGGGAGACTGGAGTGAGCGGGGAGACTGGAGTGAGCGGGGAGACAGAAGTGAGAGGGGAGACTGGAGTGAGCGGGGAGACTGGAGTGAACGGGGAGACTGGAGTGAGCGGGGAGACTGGAGTGAGTGGGGAGACTGGAGTGAGCGGGGAGACTGGAGTGAGGGGTTGACTGGAGTGAGCGGGGAGGCTGGAGTGAGCGGGGAGGCTGGAGAAAGCGGGGAGACAGCAGTGAGCGGGGAGACTGGAGTGAGTGGGGAGACTGGAGTGAGTGGGGAGACTGGAGTGAGCGGGGAGACTGGAGTGAACGGGGAGACTGGAGTGAGCGGGGAGACTGGAGTGAGCGGGGAGACTGGAGTGAACGGGGAGACTGGATGAGTGGGGAGACTGGAGTTTTGGGGAGACTGGAATGTTCAGGGAGACTGGAGTGAGCGGGGAGACTGGAGTGAGCGGGGAGACTGGAGTGAGCGGTGAGACTGGAGCGAGCGGGGAGACTGGAGCGAACGGGGAGACTGGAGTGAGCGGGGAGACTGGAGTGAGCGGGGAGTCTGGAGTGAGCGGGGAGATTGGAGTGAGCGGGAGACTGGAGTGAGCGGGGAGACTGGAGTGATCGGGGAGACTGGAGTGAGCAGGGAGACTGGAGTGACCGGGGAGACTGGAGTGAGCGGGGAGACAGCAGTGAGCGGGGAGACAGCAGTGAGCGGGGAGACTGGAGAGAGCAGGGAGACTGGAGTGACCGGGGAGACTGGAGTGAGCGGGGAGACAGCAGTGAGCGGGGAGACAGCAGTGAGCGGGGAGACTGGAGTGAGCGGGGAGACTGGAGTGAGCGGGGAGTCTGGAATGAGCGGGGAGACTGGAGTGAGCGGGGAGACTGGAGGGAGCGGGGAGGCTGGAGTGAGCGGGGAGACTGGATAGAGCGGCGAGAATGGAGGGAGCGGGGGACTGGAGTGAGCGGGGAGAATGGAGTGAGCGGGGAGACCGGAGTGAGCGGGGAGACTGGAGCGAGCGGGGAGACTGGAGTGTTCGTGGAGACTGGAGTGCGCGGGGAGACTGGAGTGAGCGGGGAGACTGGAGAGAGCGGGGAGACTGGAGTGAGCGGGGAGACTGGAGTGAGTGGGGAGACTGGAGTGAGCGTTGAGTCTGGAGTGAGCGGGGAGACTGGAGTGAGCCGGAGACTGGAGTGAGCGGGGAGACTGGAGTGAGCGGGGAGACTGGAGTGAGCGGGGAGTCTGGAATGAGCGGGGAGACTGGAGTGAGCGGGGAGACTGGAGGGAGCGGGGAGGCTGGAGTGAGCGGGGAGACTGGATAGAGCGGCGAGAATGGAGGGAGCGGGGGACTGGAGTGAGCGGGGAGAATGGAGTGTGCGGGGAGACCGGAGTGAGCGGGGAGACTGGAGTGAGCGGGGAGACAGCAGTGAGCGGGGAGACAGCAGTGAGCGGGGAGACTGGAGTGAGCGGGGAGACTGGAGTGAGCGGGGAGTCTGGAGTGAGCGGGGTGACTGGAGTGAGCGGGGAGACTGGAGTGAGCGGGGAGGCAGCAGTGAGCGGGGAGACTGGAGTGAGCGGCGAGACTGGAGTGAGTGGGGAGACTGGAGTGAGCGGGGAAACTGGAGTGAATGGGGAGACTGGAGTGAGCGGGGTGACTGGAGTGTTCGTGGAGACTGGAGTGTTCGGGGAGACTGGAGTGAGCGGGGGGACTGGAGTGAGAGGGGAGACTGGAGTGAGCGGGGAGACTGGAGTGAGCGGGGAGACAGAAGTGAGAGGGGAGACTGGAGTGAGCGGGGAGACTGGAGTGAACGGGGAGACTGGAGTGAGCGGGGAGACTGGAGTGAGTGGGGAGACTGGAGTGAGCGGGGAGACTGGAGTGAGGGGTTGACTGGAGTGAGCGGGGAGGCTGGAGTGAGCGGGGAGGCTGGAGAAAGCGGGGAGACAGCAGTGAGCGGGGAGACTGGAGTGAGTGGGGAGACTGGAGTGAGTGGGGAGACTGGAGTGAGCGGGGAGACTGGAGTGAACGGGGAGACTGGAGTGAGCGGGGAGACTGGAGTGAGCGGGGAGACTGGAGTGAACGGGGAGACTGGATGAGTGGGGAGACTGGAGTTTTGGGGAGACTGGAATGTTCAGGGAGACTGGAGTGAGCGGGGAGACTGGAGTGAGCGGGGAGACTGGAGTGAGCGGTGAGACTGGAGCGAGCGGGGAGACTGGAGCGAACGGGGAGACTGGAGTGAGCGGGGAGACTGGAGTGAGCGGGGAGTCTGGAGTGAGCGGGGAGATTGGAGTGAGCGGGAGACTGGAGTGAGCGGGGAGACTGGAGTGATCGGGGAGACTGGAGTGAGCAGGGAGACTGGAGTGACCGGGGAGACTGGAGTGAGCGGGGAGACAGCAGTGAGCGGGGAGACAGCAGTGAGCGGGGAGACTGGAGAGAGCAGGGAGACTGGAGTGACCGGGGAGACTGGAGTGAGCGGGGAGACAGCAGTGAGCGGGGAGACAGCAGTGAGCGGGGAGACTGGAGTGAGCGGGGAGACTGGAGTGAGCGGGGAGTCTGGAATGAGCGGGGAGACTGGAGTGAGCGGGGAGACTGGAGGGAGCGGGGAGGCTGGAGTGAGCGGGGAGACTGGATAGAGCGGCGAGAATGGAGGGAGCGGGGGACTGGAGTGAGCGGGGAGAATGGAGTGAGCGGGGAGACCGGAGTGAGCGGGGAGACTGGAGCGAGCGGGGAGACTGGAGTGTTCGTGGAGACTGGAGTGCGCGGGGAGACTGGAGTGAGCGGGGAGACTGGAGAGAGCGGGGAGACTGGAGTGAGCGGGGAGACTGGAGTGAGTGGGGAGACTGGAGTGAGCGTTGAGTCTGGAGTGAGCGGGGAGACTGGAGTGAGCCGGAGACTGGAGTGAGCGGGGAGACTGGAGTGAGCGGGGAGACTGGAGTGAGCAGGGAGACTGGAGCGAGCGGGGAGACTGGAGCGAACGGGGAGACTGGAGTGAGCGTTGAGTCTGGAGTGAGCGGGGAGACAGAAGTGAGAGGGGAGACTGGAGTGAGCGGGGAGACTGGAGTGAACGGGGAGACTGGAGCGAGCGGGGAGACTGGAGCGAACGGGGAGACTGGAGTGAGCGTTGAGTCTGGAGTGAGCGGGGAGACTGGAGTGAGCGGGGAGTCTGGAGTGAGCGGGGAGACTGGAGTGAGCAGGGAGACTGGAGTGAGCGGGGAGACAGCAGTGAGCGGGGAGACAGCAGTGAGCGGGGAGACTGGAGTGAGCGGGGAGACTGGAGTGAGCGGGGAGTCTGGAGTGAGCGGGGGGACTGGAGTGAGCGGGGAGACTGGAGTGAGCGGGGAGACAGCAGTGAGCGGGGAGACTGGAGTGAGCGGGGAGACTGGAGTGAGTGGGGAGACTGGAGTGAGCGGGGAGACTGGAGTGAATGGGGAGACTGGAGTGAGCGGGGTGACTGGAGTGAGCGGGGAGACTGGAGTGAGCGGGGAGACTGGAGAGAGCGGGGAGACTGGAGTGAGCGGGCAGACGGAGTGAGCGGGGAGACTGGAGTGTGCGGGGAGACTGGAGTGAGCGGGGGGACTGGAGAGAGAGGGGAGACTGGAGTGAGCGGGGAAACTGGAGTGAGCGGGGAGACAGAAGTGAGAGGGGAGACTGGAGTGAGCGGGGAGACTGGAGTGAACGGGGAGACTGGAGCGAGCGGGGAGACTGGAGCGAACGGGGAGACTGGAGTGAGCATTGAGTCTGGAGTGAGCGGGGAGACTGGAGTGAGCGGGGCGACTGGAGTGAGCAGGGAGACTGTAGTGAGCGGGGAGACTGGAGTGAGCGGGGAGACAGCAGTGAGCGGGGAGACTAGAGTGAGCGGGGAGACTGGAGTGAACGGGGAGACTGGAGTGAGCGGGGAGTCTGGAGTGAGCGGGGAGACTGGAGTGAGCGGTGAGACTGGAGTGAGCGGGGAGACTGGAGTGAGTGGGGAGACTGGAGTGAGTGGGGAGACTGGAGTGAGCGGGGAGACTGGAGTGAATGGGGAGACTGGAGTGAGCGGGGTGACTGGAGTGTTCGGGGAGACTGGAGTGTTCGGGGAGACTGGAGTGAGCGGGGGGACTGGAGTGAGAGGGGTGACTGGAGTGAGCGGGGAGTCTGGAGTGAGCGGGGAGACTGGAGTGAGCGGGAGACTGGAGTGAGCGGGGAGACTGGAGTGAGCGTTGAGTCTGGAGTGAGCGGGGAGACTGGAGTGAGCCGGAGACTGGAGTGAGCGGGGAGACTGGAGTGAGCGGGGAGACTGGAGTGAGCAGCGAGACTGGAGCGAGCGGGGAGACTGGAGCGAACGGGGAGACTGGAGTGAGCGTTGAGTCTGGAGTGAGCGGGGAGACTGGAGTGAGCGGGGAGACTGGAGTGAGCGGGGAGACTGGAGTGAGCAGGGAGACTGGAGTGAGCGGGGAGACTGGAGTGAGCGGGGAGACAGCATTGAGCGGGGAGACAGCAGTGAGCGGGGAGACTGGAGTGAGCGGGGAGACTGGAGTGAGCGGGGAGTCTGGAGTGAGCGGGGTGACTGGAGTGAGCGGGGAGACTGGAGTGAGCGGGGAGGCAGCAGTGAGCGGGGAGACTGGAGTGAGCGGCGAGACTGGAGTGAGTGGGGAGACTGGAGTGAGCGGGGAAACTGGAGTGAATGGGGAGACTGGAGTGAGCGGGGTGACTGGAGTGTTCGGGGAGACTGGAGTGTTCGGGGAGACTGGAGTGAGCGGGGGGACTGGAGTGAGAGGGGAGACTGGAGTGAGCGGGGAGACTGGAGTGAGCGGGGAGACAGAAGTGAGAGGGGAGACTGGAGTGAGCGGGGAGACTGGAGTGAACGGGGAGACTGGAGCGAGCGGGGAGACTGGAGCGAACGGGGAGACTGGAGTGAGCGTTGAGTCTGGAGTGAGCGGGGAGACTGGAGTGAGCGGGGAGACTGGATTGAGCGGGGAGACTGGAGTGAGCGGGGAGACTGGAGTGAGTGGGGACACTGGAGTGAGCGGGGAGACTGGAGTGAATGGGGAGACTGGAGTGAGCGGGGAGGCTGGAGAAAGCGGGGAGACAGCAGTGAGCGGGGAGACTGGAGTGCTCGGGGAGACTGGAGTGAGCGGGGGGACTGGAGTGAGAGGGGAGGCTGGAGTGAGCGGGGAGACTGGAGTGAGCGGGGAGACAGAAGTGAGAGGGGAGACTGGAGTGAGCGGGGAGACTGGAGTGAACGGGGAGACTGGAGTGAGCGGGGAGACTGGAGAGAGCGGGGAGACTGGAGCGAGCGGGGAGACTGGAGAGAGCGGGGAGACTGGAGCGAGCGGGGAGACTGGAGTGTTCGTGGAGACTGGAGTGCGCGGGGAGACTGGAGTGAGCGGGGAGACTGGAGAGAGCGGGGAGACTGGAGTGAGCGGGGAGACTGGAGTGAGTGGGGAGACTGGAGTGAGCAGGGAGACTGTAGTGAGCGGGGAGATTGTAGTGAGCGGGGAGACTGGAGGGAGCGGGGAGACTGGAGTCAGCGGGGAGACTGGAGGGAGCGGGGAGGCTGGAGTGAGCGGGGAGACAGCAGTGAGCGGGGAGACTGGAGTGAGCGGGGAGACTGGAGTGAGTGGGGAGACTGGAGTGAGCGGGGAGACTGGAGTGAATGGGGAGACTGGAGTGAGCGGGGTGACTGGAGTGTTCGGGGAGACTGTAGTGAGCGGGGAGACTGGAGTGTGCGGGGAGGCTGGAGTGAACGGGGAGACTGGAGTGTTCGGGGAGACTGGAGTGTTCGGGGAGACTGGAGTGAGCGGGGAGACTGGAGTGAGCGGGGAGACTAAAGTGAGCGGGGAGACAGAAGTGAGAGGGGAGACTGGAGTGAGCGGGGAGACTGGAGTGAACGGGGAGACTGGAGTGCGCGGGGAGACTGGAGAGAGCGGGGAGACTGGAGCGAGCGGGGAGACTGGAGAGAGCGGGGAGACTGGAGCGAGCGGGGAGACTGGAGCGTTCGGGGAGACTGGAGTGAGCGGGGAGACTGGAGCGAGCGGGGAGACTGGAGTGAGCGGGGAGACTGGAGTGAGCGGGGAGACGGGAGTGAGCAGGGAGACTGAAGTGAGCGGGGAGATTGTAGTGAGCGGGGAGACTGGAGGGAGCAGGGAAACTGGAGCGAGCGGGGAGACTGGAGCCAGCAGGGAGACTGGAGAGAGCGGGGAGACTGGAGCGAGTGGGGAGACTGGAGCGAGCGGGGAGACTGGAGCGAGCGGGGAGACTGGAGCGGGCGGGGAGTCTGGAGTGATCAGGGAGACTGGAGTGAGCGGGGAGACTGGAGTGAGCGGGGAGACTGGAGTGAGCGGGGATACTGGAGTGAGCGGGGAGACTGGAGTGAGCGGGCAGAAGGAGTGAGCGGGGAGACTGGAGTGAGCGGGGAGACTGGAGTGAGCGGGGAGACTGGAGTGAGCGGGGAGACTGGAGTGAGCGCGGAGACAGCAGTGAGCGGGGAGACTGGAGTGAGCGGGGAGACTGGAGTGAGCGGGCAGACGAAGTGAGCGGGGAGACTGGAGTGAGCGGGGAGACTGGAGTGAGCGGGGAGACTGGAGTGAGCGGGGAGACTGGAGTGAGCGGGGAGACTGGAGTGAGCGGGGATACTGGAGTGAGCGGGGAGACTGGAGTGAGCGGGGAGACTGGAGTGAGCGGGGAGACTGGAGTCAATGGGGTGACTGGAGTGAATGGGGAGACTGGAGTGAGCGGGGAGACTGGAGTGAGCGGGGAGACTGGAGTGAGCGGGGAGACTGGAGCGAGCGGGGAGACTGGAGCGGGCGGGGAGTCTGGAGGGAGCTGGGAGACTGGAGTGAGCGGGGAGACTGGAGTGAGCGGGGAGACTGGAGTGAGCGGGGAGACTGGAGTGAGGGGGTGACTGGAGTGAGCGTGGAGGCTGGAGTGAGCGGGGAGACTGGAGAAAACGGGGAGACAGCAGTGAGCGGGGAGACTGGAGTGAGTGGGGAGACTGGAGTGAGTGGGGAGACTGGAGTGAGCGGGGAGACTGGAGTGAACGGGGAGACTGGAGTGAGCGGCGAGACTGGAGTGAGCGGGGAGACTGGAGTGAACGGGGAGACTGGATGAGTGGGGAGACTGGAGTTTTGGGGGAGACTGGAGTGTTCAGGGAGACTGGAGTGAGCGGGGAGACTGGAGTGAGCGGGGTGACTGTAGTGAGCGGGGAGACTGGAGCGAGCGGGGAGACTGGAGCGAACAGGGAGACTGGAGTGAGCGGGGAGACTGGAGTGAGCGGGGAGTCTGGAGTGTCCGGGGAGATTGGAGTGAGCGGGAGACTGGAGTGAGCGGGGAGACTGGAGTGATCGGGGAGACTGGAGTGAGCGGGGATACTGGAGTGAGCGGGGAGACTGGAGTGAGCGGGCAGACGGAGTGAGCGGGGAGACTGGAGTGAGCGGGGAGACTGGAGTGAGCGGGGAGACTGGAGTGAGCGGGGAGACTGGAGTGAGCGCGGAGACAGCAGTGAGCGGGGAGACTGGAGTGAGCGGGGAGACTGGAGTGAGCGGGCAGACGGAGTGAGCGGGGAGACTGGAGTGAGCGGGGAGACTGGAGTGAGCGGGGAGACTGGAGTGAGCGGGGAGACTGGAGTGAGCGGGGAGACTGGAGTGAGCGGGGATACTGGAGTGAGCGGGGAGACTGGAGTGAGCGGGGAGACTGGAGTGAGCGGGGAGACTGGAGTCAATGGGGTGACTGGAGTGAATGAGGAGACTGGAGTGAGCGGGGAGACTGGAGTGAGCGGGGAGACTGGAGTGAGCGGGGAGACTGGAGTGAGCGGGAGGCTGGAGTGAGCAGCGAGACTGGAGTGAGCGGGGAGACTGGAGTGAGCGGGGAGACTGGAGTGAGCGGGAGGCTGGAATGAGCAGCGAGACTGGAGTGAGCGTTGAGTCTGGAGTGAGCGGGGAGACAGAAGTGAGAGGGGAGACTGGAGTGAGCGGGGAGACTGGAGTGAACGGGGAGACTGGAGCGAGCGGGGAGACTGGAGCGAACGGGGAGACTGGAGTGAGCGTTGAGTCTGGAGTGAGCGGGGAGACTGGAGTGAGCGGGGAGTCTGGAGTGAGCGGGGAGACTGGAGTGAGCAGGGAGACTGGAGTGAGCAGGGAGACAGCAGTGAGCGGGGAGACAGCAGTGAGCGGGGAGACTGGAGTGAGCGGGGAGACTGGAGTGAGCGGGGAGTCTGGAGTGAGCGGGGGGACTGGAGTGAGCGGGGAGACTGGAGTGAGCGGGGAGACAGCAGTGAGCGGGGAGACTGGAGTGAGCGGGGAGACTGGAGTGAGTGGGGAGACTGGAGTGAGCGGGGTGACTGGAGTGAGCGGGGAGACTGGAGTGAGCGGGGAGACTGGAGAGAGCGGGGAGACTGGAGTGAGCGGGCAGACGGAGTGAGCGGGGAGACTGGAGTGTGCGGGGAGACTGGAGTGAGCGGGGGGACTGGAGAGAGAGGGGAGACTGGAGTGAGCGGGGAAACTGGAGTGAGCGGGGAGACAGAAGTGAGAGGGGAGACTGGAGTGAGCGTGGAGACTGGAGTGAACGGGGAGACTGGAGCGAGCGGGGAGACTGGAGCGAACGGGGAGACTGGAGTGAGCGTTGAGTCTGGAGTGAGCGGGGAGACTGGAGTGAGCGGGGCGACTGGAGTGAGCAGGGAGACTGTAGTGAGCGGGGAGACTGGAGTGAGCGGGGAGACAGCAGTGAGCGGGGAGACAGCAGTGAGCGGGGAGACTGGAGTGAGCGGGGAGACTGGAGTGAGCGGGGAGTCTGGAGTGAGCGGGGAGACTGGAGTGAGCGGGGAGACTGGAGTGAGCGGGGAGACAGCATTGAGCTGGGAGACTGGAGTGAGCGGGGAGACTGGAGTGAGTGGGGAGACTGGAGTGAGCGGGGAGACTGGAGTGAATGGGGAGACTGGAGTGAGCGGGGTGACTGGAGTGTTCGGGGAGACTGGAGTGAGCGGGGAGACTGGAGTGAGCAGGGAGACTGGAGCGAGCGGGGAGACTGGAGCGAACGGGGAGACTGGAGTGAGCGTTGAGTCTGGAGTGAGCGGGGAGACTGGAGTGAGCGGGGAGACTGGAGTGAGCGGGGAGACTGGAGTGAGCAGGGAGACTGGAGTGAGCGGGGAGACTGGAGTGAGCGGGGAGACAGCAGTGAGCGGGGAGACAGCAGTGAGCGGGGAGACTGGAGTGAGCGGGGAGACTGGAGTGAGCGGGGAGTCTGGAGTGAGCGGGGTGACTGGAGTGAGCGGGGAGACTGGAGTGAGCGGGGAGGCAGCAGTGAGCGGGGAGACTGGAGTGAGCGGCGAGACTGGAGTGAGTGGGGAGACTGGAGTGAGCGGGGAAACTGGAGTGAATGGGGAGACTGGAGTGAGCGGGGTGACTGGAGTGTTCGGGGAGACTGGAGTGTTCGGGGAGACTGGAGTGAGCGGGGGGACTGGAGTGAGAGGGGAGACTGGAGTGAGCGGGGAGACTGGAGTGAGCGGGGAGACAGAAGTGAGAGGGGAGACTGGAGTGAGCGGGGAGACTGGAGTGAACGGGGAGACTGGAGCGAGCGGGGAGACTGGAGCGAACGGGGAGACTGGAGTGAGCGTTGAGTCTGGAGTGAGCGGGGAGACTGGAGTGAGCGGGGAGACTGGATTGAGCGGGGAGACTGGAGTGAGCGGGGAGACTGGAGTGAGTGGGGACACTGGAGTGAGCGGGGAGACTGGAGTGAATGGGGAGACTGGAGTGAGCGGGGTGACTGGAGTGAGCGGGGAGGCTGGAGTGAGCGGGGAGGCTGGAGAAAGCGGGGAGACAGCAGTGAGCGGGGAGACTGGAGTGCTCGGGGAGACTGGAGTGAGCGGGGGGACTGGAGTGAGAGGGGAGGCTGGAGTGAGCGGGGAGACTGGAGTGAGCGGGGAGACAGAAGTGAGAGGGGAGACTGGAGTGAGCGGGGAGACTGGAGTGAACGGGGAGACTGGAGTGAGCGGGGAGACTGGAGAGAGCGGGGAGACTGGAGCGAGCGGGGAGACTGGAGAGAGCGGGGAGACTGGAGCGAGCGGGGAGACTGGAGTGTTCGTGGAGACTGGAGTGCGCGGGGAGACTGGAGTGAGCGGGGAGACTGGAGAGAGCGGGGAGACTGGAGTGAGCGGGGAGACTGGAGTGAGTGGGGAGACTGGAGTGAGCAGGGAGACTGTAGTGAGCGGGGAGATTGTAGTGAGCGGGGAGACTGGAGGGAGCGGGGAGACTGGAGTCAGCGGGGAGACTGGAGGGAGCGGGGAGGCTGGAGTGAGCGGGGAGACAGCAGTGAGCGGGGAGACTGGAGTGAGCGGGGAGACTGGAGTGAGTGGGGAGACTGGAGTGAGCGGGGAGACTGGAGTGAATGGGGAGACTGGAGTGAGCGGGGTGACTGGAGTGTTCGGGGAGACTGTAGTGAGCGGGGAGACTGGAGTGTGCGGGGAGGCTGGAGTGAACGGGGAGACTGGAGTGTTCGGGGAGACTGGAGTGTTCGGGGAGACTGGAGTGAGCGGGGAGACTGGAGTGAGCGGGGAGACTAAAGTGAGCGGGGAGACAGAAGTGAGAGGGGAGACTGGAGTGAGCGGGGAGACTGGAGTGAACGGGGAGACTGGAGTGCGCGGGGAGACTGGAGAGAGCGGGGAGACTGGAGCGAGCGGGGAGACTGGAGAGAGCGGGGAGACTGGAGCGAGCGGGGAGACTGGAGCGTTCGGGGAGACTGGAGTGAGCGGGGAGACTGGAGCGAGCGGGGAGACTGGAGTGAGCGGGGAGACTGGAGTGAGCGGGGAGACTGGAGTGAGCGGGGAGACGGGAGTGAGCAGGGAGACTGAAGTGAGCGGGGAGATTGTAGTGAGCGGGGAGACTGGAGGGAGCAGGGAAACTGGAGCGAGCGGGGAGACTGGAGCCAGCGGGGAGACTGGAGAGAGCGGGGAGACTGGAGCGAGTGGGGAGACTGGAGCGAGCGGGGAGACTGGAGCGAGCGGGGAGACTGGAGCGGGCGGGGAGTCTGGAGTGATCAGGGAGACTGGAGTGAGCGGGGAGACTGGAGTGAGCGGGGAGACTGGAGTGAGCGGGGATACTGGAGTGAGCGGGGAGACTGGAGTGAGCGGGCAGACGGAGTGAGCGGGGAGACTGGAGTGAGCGCGGAGACAGCAGTGAGCGGGGAGACTGGAGTGAGCGGGGAGACTGGAGTGAGCGGGCAGACGAAGTGAGCGGGGAGACTGGAGTGAGCGGGGAGACTGGAGTGAGCGGGGAGACTGGAGTGAGCGGGGAGACTGGAGTGAGCGGGGAGACTGGAGTGAGCGGGGATACTGGAGTGAGCGGGCAGACTGGAGTGAGCGGGGAGACTGGAGTGAGCGGGGAGACTGGAGTCAATGGGGTGACTGGAGTGAATGGGGAGACTGGAGTGAGCGGGGAGACTGGAGTGAGCGGGGAGACTGGAGTGAGCGGGGAGACTGGAGCGAGCGGGGAGACTGGAGCGGGCGGGGAGTCTGGAGGGAGCTGGGAGACTGGAGTGAGCGGGGAGACTGGAGTGAGCGGGGAGACTGGAGTGAGCGGGGAGACTGGAGTGAGGGGGTGACTGGAGTGAGCGTGGAGGCTGGAGTGAGCGGGGAGACTGGAGAAAACGGGGAGACAG
Source organism: Somniosus microcephalus (assembly GCF_052327205.1). Lineage (NCBI taxonomy): Eukaryota > Metazoa > Chordata > Chondrichthyes > Squaliformes > Somniosidae > Somniosus > Somniosus microcephalus. The sequence continues at coordinate 9,576,507 of NC_141018.1, forward strand.
CAGTGAGCGGGGAGACTGGAGTGAGTGGGGAGACTGGAGTGAGTGGGGAGACTGGAGTGAGCGGGGAGACTGGAGTGAACGGGGAGACTGGAGTGAGCGGGGAGACTGGAGTGAGCGGGGAGACTGGAGTGAACGGGGAGACTGGATGAGTGGGGAGACTGGAGTTTTGGGGGAGACTGGAGTGTTCAGGGAGACTGGAGTGAGCGGGGAGACTGGAGTGAGCGGGGTGACTGTAGTGAGCGGGGAGACTGGAGCGAGCGGGGAGACTGGAGCGAACAGGGAGACTGGAGTGAGCGGGGAGACTGGAGTGAGCGGGGAGTCTGGAGTGTCCGGGGAGATTGGAGTGAGCGGGAGACTGGAGTGAGCGGGGAGACTGGAGTGATCGGGGAGACTGGAGTGAGCGGGGATACTGGAGTGAGCGGGGAGACTGGAGTGAGCGGGCAGACGGAGTGAGCGGGGAGACTGGAGTGAGCGGGGAGACTGGAGTGAGCGGGGAGACTGGAGTGAGCGGGGAGACTGGAGTGAGCGCGGAGACAGCAGTGAGCGGGGAGACTGGAGTGAGCGGGCAGACGGAGTGAGCGGGGAGACTGGAGTGAGCGGGGAGACTGGAGTGAGCGGGGAGACTGGAGTGAGCGGGGAGACTGGAGTGAGCGGGGAGACTGGAGTGAGCGGGGATACTGGAGTGAGCGGGGAGACTGGAGTGAGCGGGGAGACTGGAGTGAGCGGGGAGACTGGAGTCAATGGGGTGACTGGAGTGAATGGGGAGACTGGAGTGAGCGGGGAGACTGGAGTGAGCGGGGAGACTGGAGTGAGCGGGGAGACTGGAGTGAGCGGGAGGCTGGAGTGAGCAGCGAGACTGGAGTGAGCGGGGAGACTGGAGTGAGCGGGGAGACTGGAGTGAGCGGGGAGACTGAAGTGAGCGGGGAGACTGGAGTGAGCGGGGAGACTGGAGTGAACGGGGAGACTGGAGTGAGCGGGGAGACTGGAGTGAGCGGGGAGACTGGAGTGAGCGGGGAAACTGGAGGGAGCGGGGAGACTGGAGGGAGCGGGGAGACTGGAGCGAGCGGGGAGACTGGAGCGAGCGGGGAGACTGGAGCGAACGGGGAGACTGGAGTGAGCGTTGAGTCTGGAGTGAGCGGGGAGACTGGAGTGAGCCGGAGACTGGAGTGAGCGGGGAGACTGGAGTGAGCGGGGAGACTGGAGTGAGCAGGGAGACTGGAGTGAAAGGTGAGACTGGAGTGAGCGGGGAGACAGCAGTGAGTGGGGAGACAGCAGTGAGCGGGGAGACTGGAGTGAGCGGGGAGACTGGAGTGAGCGGGGAGTCTGGAGTGAGCGGGGAGACTGGAGTGAGCGGGGAGACTGGAGGGAGCGGGGAGGCTGGAGTGAGCGGGGAGACTGGAGAGAGCGGCGAGACTGGAGGGAGCGGGGGACTGGAGTGAGCAGGGAGACTGGAGTGAGCGGGGAGACTGGAGTGAGCGGGGAGACTGGAGTGAGCGGGGAGACTGGAGTGAGAGGGGAGACTGGAGTGAGTGGGGAGACTGGAGTGAGCAGGAAGACTGGAGGGAGCGGGGAGACTGGAGTGAGCGGGGAGACTGGAGAGAGCGGGGAGACTGGAGAGTGCGGCGAGACTGGAGGGAGCGGGGGACTGGAGTGAGCAGGGAGACTGGAGTGAGCGGGGAGACTGGAGTGAGCGGGGAGACTGGAGTGAGCGGAGAGACTGGAGTGAGCGGGGAGACTGCAGAAAGCGGGGAGACAGCAGTGAGCGGGGAGACTGGAGTGAGACTGGAGTGAGTGGGCAGACGGAGTGAGCGGGGAGACTGGAGTGAGCAGGCAGATTGGAGTGAGCGGGGAGACTGGAGTGAGCGGGGAGACTTGAATGAGCGGGGAGACTGGAGTGAGCGGGAAGAGTGGAGTGAGTGGGGAGACTGGAGTGAGCGGGGAGACAGCAGTGAGCGGGGAGACTGGAGTGAGCGGGGAGACTGGAGTGAGCGGGGAGACTGGAGTGAGCGGGGAGACTGGAGTGAATGGGGAGACTGGAGTGAGCGGGGTGACTGGAGTGTTCGGGGAGACTGGAGTGAGCGGGCAGTCTGGAGTCAGCGGGGAGACTGGAGTGAACGGGGAGACTGGAGTGTTCGGGGAGACTGGAGTGTTCGGGGAGACTGGAGTGAGCGGGGAGACTGGAGTGAGCGGGGAGACTGGAGTGAGCGGGGAGAAAGAAGTGAGAGGGGAGACTGGAGTGAGCGGGGAGGCTGGAGTGTACGTGGAGACTGGAGTGAGCGGGCAGACTGGAGAGAGCGGGGAGACTGGAGCGAGCGGGGAGCCTGGAGAGAGCGGGGAGACTGGAGCGAGCGGGGAGACTGGATTGTTCGGGGAGACTGGAGTGAGCGGGGAGACTGGAGTGAGCGGGGAGACTGGAGTGAGCGGGGAGACTGGAGTGAGCGGGGAGACTGGAGTGACCGGGGAGACGGGAGTGAGCAGGGAGACTGTAGTGAGCGGGGAGATTGTAGTGAGCGGGGAGACTGGAGGGAGCGGGGAAACTGGAGCGAGCGGGGAGACTGGAGCGAGCGGGGAGACTGGAGAGAGCGGGGAGACTGGAGCGAGCGGGGAGACTGGAGCGAGCGGGGAGACTGGAGCGGGCGGGGTGTCTGGAGGGAGCTGGGAGACGAGTGAGCGGGGAGACTGGAGTGAGCGGGGAGACTGGAGTGAGCGGGGAGACTGGAGTGAGGGGGTGACTGGAGTGAGCGGGGAGGCTGGAGTGAGCGGGGAGACTGGAGAAAACGGGGAGACAGCAGTGAGCGGGGAGACTGGAGTGAGTGGGGAGACTGGAGTGAGTGGGGAGACTGGAGTGAGCGGGGAGACTGGAGTGAACGGGGAGACTGGAGTATGCGGGGAGACTGGAGTGAGCGGGGAGACTGGAGTGAACGGGGAGATTGGATGAGTGGGGAGACTGGAGTTTTGGGGGAGACTGGAGTGTTCAGGGAGACTGGAGTGAGCGGGGAGACTGGAGTGAGCGGGGTGACTGTAGTGAGCGGGGAGACTGGAGCGAGCGGTGAGACTGGAGCGAACAGGGAGACTGGAGTGAGCGGGGAGACTGGAGTGAGCGGGGAGTCTGGAGTGTGCGGGGAGATTGGAGTGAGCGGGAGACTGGAGTGAGCGGGGAGACTGGAGTGATCGGGGAGACTGGAGTGAGCAGGGAGACTGGAGTGACCGGGGAGACTGGAGTGAGCGGGGAGACAGCAGTGAACGGGGAGACAGCAGTGAGCGGAGAGACTGGAGTGAGCAGGGAGACTGGAGTGACCGGGGAGACTGAAGTGAGCGGGGAGACTGCAGTGAGCGGGGAGACAGCAGTGAGCGGGGAGACTGGAGTGAGCGGGGAGACTGGAGTGAGCGGGGAGTCTGGAGTGAGCGGGGAGACTGGAGTGAGCGGGGAGACTGGAGGGAGCGGGGAGGCTGGAGTGAGCGGGGAGACTGGAGAGAGCGGCGAGAATGGAGGGAGCGGGGGACTGGAGTGAGCGGGGAGAATGGAGTGAGCGGGGAGACTGGAGTGAGCGGGGAGACTGCAGTGAGCGGGGAGACTGGAGTGAGGGGGGAGACTGGAGTGAGCGGGGAGATTGGAGTGAGCGGGGAGACTGGAGGGAGCGGGGAGACTGGAGTGAGCGGGGAGACTGGAGATAGCGGAGACACTGGAGGGAGCGGGGGACTGGAGTGAGCAGGGAGACTGGAGTGAGCGGGGAGACTGGAGTGAGCGGGAAGTCTGGAGTGAGCGGGGAGACTGGAGTGAGCGGGGAGACTGGAGTGAGCGGGGAGACTGGAGAGAGCGGGGAGACTGGAGTGAGCGGGCAGACGGAGTGAGCGGGGAGACTGGAGTGTGCGGGGAGACTGGAGTGAGCGGGGAGACTGGAGTGAGCAGGGACACTGGAGTGAGTGGGGAGACTGGAGTGAGCGGGGAGACTGGAGTGAGCGGGAGACTGGAGTGAGCGGGGAGACTGGAGTGAGTGTTGAGTCTGGAGTGAGCGGGGAGACTGGAGTGAGCCGGAGACTGGAGTGAGCGGGGAGACTGGAGTGAGCGGGGAGACTGGAGTGAGCAGGGAGACTGGAGCGAGCGGGGAGACTGGAGCGAACGGGGAGACTGGAGTGAGCGTTGAGTCTGGAGTGATCGGGGAGACTGGAGTGAGCCGGAGACTGGAGTGAGCGGGGAGACTGGAGCGAGCGGGGAGACTGGAGCGGGCGGGGAGTCTGGAGTGATCAGGGAGACTGGAGTGAGCGGGGAGACTGGAGTGAGCGGGGAGACTGGAGTGAGCGGGGATACTGGAGTGAGCGGGGAGACTGGAGTGAGCGGGCAGACGGAGTGAGCGGGGAGACTGGAGTGAGCGGGGAGACTGGAGTGAGCGGGGAGACTGGAGTGAGCGGGGAGACTGGAGTGAGCGCGGAGACAGCAGTGAGCGGGGAGACTGGAGTGAGCGGGGAGACTGGAGTGAGTGGGCAGACGAAGTGAGCGGGGAGACTGGAGTGAGCGGGGAGACTGGAGTGAGCGGGGAGACTGGAGTGAGCGGGGAGACTGGAGTGAGCGGGGAGACTGGAGTGAGCGGGGATACTGGAGTGAGCGGGGAGACTGGAGTGAGCGGGGAGACTGGAGTGAGCGGGGAGACTGGAGTCAATGGGGTGACTGGAGTGAATGGGGAGACTGGAGTGAGCGGGGAGACTGGAGTGAGCGGGGAGACTGGAGTGAGCGGGGAGACTGGAGCGAGCGGGGAGACTGGAGCGGGCGGGGAGTCTGGAGGGAGCTGGGAGACTGGAGTGAGCGGGGAGACTGGAGTGAGCGGGGAGACTGGAGTGAGCGGGGAGACTGGAGTGAGGGGGTGACTGGAGTGAGCGTGGAGGCTGGAGTGAGCGGGGAGACTGGAGAAAACGGGGAGACAGCAGTGAGCGGGGAGACTGGAGTGAGTGGGGAGACTGGAGTGAGTGGGGAGACTGGAGTGAGCGGGGAGACTGGAGTGAACGGGGAGACTGGAGTGAGCGGGGAGACTGGAGTGAGCGGGGAGACTGGAGTGAACGGGGAGACTGGATGAGTGGGGAGACTGGAGTTTTGGGGGAGACTGGAGTGTTCAGGGAGACTGGAGTGAGCGGGGAGACTGGAGTGAGCGGGGTGACTGTAGTGAGCGGGGAGACTGGAGCGAGCGGGGAGACTGGAGCGAACAGGGAGACTGGAGTGAGCGGGGAGACTGGAGTGAGCGGGGAGTCTGGAGTGTCCGGGGAGATTGGAGTGAGCGGGAGACTGGAGTGAGCGGGGAGACTGGAGTGATCGGGGAGACTGGAGTGAGCGGGGATACTGGAGTGAGCGGGGAGACTGGAGTGAGCGGGCAGACGGAGTGAGCGGGGAGACTGGAGTGAGCGGGGAGACTGGAGTGAGCGGGGAGACTGGAGTGAGCGGGGAGACTGGAGTGAGCGCGGAGACAGCAGTGAGCGGGGAGACTGGAGTGAGCGGGGAGACTGGAGTGAGCGGGCAGACGGAGTGAGCGGGGAGACTGGAGTGAGCGGGGAGACTGGAGTGAGCGGGGAGACTGGAGTGAGCGGGGAGACTGGAGTGAGCGGGGAGACTGGAGTGAGCGGGGATACTGGAGTGAGCGGGGAGACTGGAGTGAGCGGGGAGACTGGAGTGAGCGGGGAGACTGGAGTCAATGGGGTGACTGGAGTGAATGGGGAGACTGGAGTGAGCGGGGAGACTGGAGTGAGCGGGGAGACTGGAGTGAGCGGGGAGACTGGAGTGAGCGGGAGGCTGGAGTGAGCAGCGAGACTGGAGTGAGCGGGGAGACTGGAGTGAGCGGGGAGACTGGAGTGAGCGGGGAGACTGAAGTGAGCGGGGAGACTGGAGTGAGCGGGGAGACTGGAGTGAACGGGGAGACTGGAGTGAGCGGGGAGACTGGAGTGAGCGGGGAGACTGGAGTGAGCGGGGAAACTGGAGGAAGCGGGGAGACTGGAGGGAGCGGGGAGACTGGAGCGAGCGGGGAGACTGGAGCGAGCGGGGAGACTGGAGCGAACGGGGAGACTGGAGTGAGCGTTGAGTCTGGAGTGAGCGGGGAGACTGGAGTGAGCCGGAGACTGGAGTGAGCGGGGAGACTGGAGTGAGCGGGGAGACTGGAGTGAGCAGGGAGACTGGAGTGAAAGGTGAGACTGGAGTGAGCGGGGAGACAGCAGTGAGCGGGGAGACAGCAGTGAGCGGGGAGACTGGAGTGAGCGGGGAGACTGGAGTGAGCGGGGAGTCTGGAGTGAGCGGGGAGACTGGAGTGAGCGGGGAGACTGGAGGGAGCGGGGAGGCTGGAGTGAGCGGGGAGACTGGAGAGAGCGGCGAGACTGGAGGGAGCGGGGGACTGGAGTGAGCAGGGAGACTGGAGTGAGCGGGGAGACTGGAGTGAGCGGGGAGACTGGAGTGAGCGGGGAGACTGGAGTGAGAGGGGAGACTGGAGTGAGTGGGGAGACTGGAGTGAGCAGGAAGACTGGAGGGAGCGGGGAGACTGGAGTGAGCGGGGAGACTGGAGAGAGCGGGGAGACTGGAGAGTGCGGCGAGACTGGAGGGAGCGGGGGACTGGAGTGAGCAGGGAGACTGGAGTGAGCGGGGAGACTGGAGTGAGCGGGGAGACTGGAGTGAGCGGAGAGACTGGAGTGAGCGGGGAGACTGCAGAAAGCGGGGAGACAGCAGTGAGCGGGGAGACTGGAGTGAGACTGGAGTGAGTGGGCAGACGGAGTGAGCGGGGAGACTGGAGTGAGCAGGCAGATTGGAGTGAGCGGGGAGACTGGAGTGAGCGGGGAGACTTGAATGAGCGGGGAGACTGGAGTGAGCGGGGAGAGTGGAGTGAGTGGGGAGACTGGAGTGAGCGGGGAGACAGCAGTGAGCGGGGAGACTGGAGTGAGCGGGGAGACTGGAGTGAGCGGGGAGACTGGAGTGAGCGGGGAGACTGGAGTGAATGGGGAGACTGGAGTGAGCGGGGTGACTGGAGTGTTCGGGGAGACTGGAGTGAGCGGGCAGTCTGGAGTCAGCGGGGAGACTGGAGTGAACGGGGAGACTGGAGTGTTCGGGGAGACTGGAGTGTTCGGGGAGACTGGAGTGAGCGGGGAGACTGGAGTGAGCGGGGAGACTGGAGTGAGCGGGGAGAAAGAAGTGAGAGGGGAGACTGGAGTGAGCGGGGAGGCTGGAGTGTACGGGGAGACTGGAGTGAGCGGGCAGACTGGAGAGAGCGGGGAGACTGGAGCGAGCGGGGAGCCTGGAGAGAGCGGGGAGACTGGAGCGAGCGGGGAGACTGGATTGTTCGGGGAGACTGGAGTGAGCGGGGAGACTGGAGTGAGCGGGGAGACTGGAGTGAGCGGGGAGACTGGAGTGAGCGGGGAGACTGGAGTGACCGGGGAGACGGGAGTGAGCAGGGAGACTGTAGTGAGCGGGGAGATTGTAGTGAGCGGGGAGACTGGAGGGAGCGGGGAAACTGGAGCGAGCGGGGAGACTGGAGCGAGCGGGGAGACTGGAGAGAGCGGGGAGACTGGAGCGAGCGGGGAGACTGGAGCGAGCGGGGAGACTGTAGCGGGCGGGGTGTCTGGAGGGAGCTGGGAGACTGGAGTGAGCGGGGAGACTGGAGTGAGCGGGGAGACTGGAGTGAGCGGGGAGACTGGAGTGAGGGGGTGACTGGAGTGAGCGGGGAGGCTGGAGTGAGCGGGGAGACTGGAGAAAACGGGGAGACAGCAGTGAGCGGGGAGACTGGAGTGAGTGGGGAGACTGGAGTGAGTGGGGAGACTGGAGTGAGCGGGGAGACTGGAGTGAACGGGGAGACTGGAGTATGCGGGGAGACTGGAGTGAGCGGGGAGACTGGAGTGAACGGGGAGATTGGATGAGTGGGGAGACTGGAGTTTTGGGGGAGACTGGAGTGTTCAGGGAGACTGGAGTGAGCGGGGAGACTGGAGTGAGCGGGGTGACTGTAGTGAGCGGGGAGACTGGAGCGAGCGGTGAGACTGGAGCGAACAGGGAGACTGGAGTGAGCGGGGAGACTGGAGTGAGCGGGGAGTCTGGAGTGTGCGGGGAGATTGGAGTGAGCGGGAGACTGGAGTGAGCGGGGAGACTGGAGTGATCGGGGAGACTGGAGTGAGCAGGGAGACTGGAGTGACCGGGGAGACTGGAGTGAGCGGGGAGACAGCAGTGAACGGGGAGACAGCAGTGAGCGGAGAGACTGGAGTGAGCAGGGAGACTGGAGTGACCGGGGAGACTGGAGTGAGCGGGGAGACTGCAGTGAGCGGGGAGACAGCAGTGAGCGGGGAGACTGGAGTGAGCGGGGAGACTGGAGTGAGCGGGGAGTCTGGAGTGAGCGGGGAGACTGGAGTGAGCGGGGAGACTGGAGGGAGCGGGGAGGCTGGAGTGAGCGGGGAGACTGGAGAGAGCGGCGAGAATGGAGGGAGCGGGGGACTGGAGTGAGCGGGGAGAATGGAGTGAGCGGGGAGACTGGAGTGAGCGGGGAGACTGCAGTGAGCGGGGAGACTGGAGTGAGGGGGGAGACTGGAGTGAGCGGGGAGATTGGAGTGAGCGGGGAGACTGGAGGGAGCGGGGAGACTGGAGTGAGCGGGGAGACTGGAGATAGCGGAGACACTGGAGGGAGCGGGGGACTGGAGTGAGCAGGGAGACTGGAGTGAGCGGGGAGACTGGAGTGAGCGGGAAGTCTGGAGTGAGCGGGGAGACTGGAGTGAGCGGGGAGACTGGAGTGAGCGGGGAGACTGGAGAGAGCGGGGAGACTGGAGTGAGCGGGCAGACGGAGTGAGCGGGGAGACTGGAGTGTGCGGGGAGACTGGAGTGAGCGGGGAGACTGGAGTGAGCAGGGACACTGGAGTGAGCGGGGAGACTGGAGTGAGCGGGGAGACTGGAGTGAGCGGGAGACTGGAGTGAGCGGGGAGACTGGAGTGAGTGTTGAGTCTGGAGTGAGCGGGGAGACTGGAGTGAGCCGGAGACTGGAGTGAGCGGGGAGACTGGAGTGAGCGGGGAGACTGGAGTGAGCAGGGAGACTGGAGCGAGCGGGGAGACTGGAGCGAACGGGGAGACTGGAGTGAGCGTTGAGTCTGGAGTGATCGGGGAGACTGGAGTGAGCCGGAGACTGGAGTGAGCGGGGAGACTGGAGTGAGCGGGGAGACTGGAGTGAGCGGGGAGACTGGAGTGAGCGGGGAGACTGGAGTGAGCGGGGAGACAGCAGTGAGCGGGGAGACAGCAGTGAGCGGGGAGACTGGAGTGAGCAGGGAGACTGGAGTGAGCGGGGAGTCTGGAGTGAGCGGGGAGACTGGAGTGAGCGGGGAGACTGGAGGGAGCGGGGAGGCTGGAGTGAGCGGGGAGACTGGAGAGAGCGGCGAGACTGGAGGGAGCGGGGGACTGGAGTGAGCAGGGAGACTGGAGTGAGCGGGGAGACGGGAGTGAGCGGGGAGACTGGAGTGAGCGGGGAGACTGGAGTGAGAGGGGAGACTGGAGTGAGCGGGGAGACTGGAGTGAGCAGGAAGACTGGAGGGAGCGGGGAGACTGGAGTGAGCGGGGAGACTGGAGAGAGCGGGGAGACTGGAGAGTGCGGCGAGACTGGAGGGAGCGGGGGACTGGAGTGAGCAGGGAGACTGGAGTGAGCGGGGAGACTGGAGTGAGTGGGGAGACTGGAGTGAGCGGAGAGACTGGAGTGAGCGGGGAGACTGGAGAAAGCGGGGAGACAGCAGTGAGCGGGGAGACAGCAGTGAGCGGGGAGACTGGAGTGAGCGGGGAGACTGGATTGAGCGGGGAGTCTGGAGTGAGCGGGGAGACTGGAGTGAGCGGGGAGACTGGAGGGAGCGGGGAGGCTGGAGTGAGCGGGGAGAATGGAGAGAGCGGCGAGAATGGAGGGAGCGGGGGACTGGAGTGAGCGGGGAGAATGGAGTGAGCGGGGAGACTGGAGTGAGCGGGGAGACTGCAGTGAGCGGGGAGACTGGAGTGAGAGGGGAGACTGGAGTGAGCGGGGAGATTGGAGTGAGCGGGGAGACTGGAGGGAGCGGGGAGACTGGAGTGAGCGGGGAGACTGGAGAGAGCGGAGACACCGGAGGGAGCGGGGGACTGGAGTGAGCAGGGAGACTGGAGTGAGCGGGGAGACTGGAGTGAGCGGGGAGACTGCAGTGAGCGGGGAGACTGCAGTGAGCGGGGAGACTGGAGTGAGGGGGGAGACTGGAGTGAGCGGGGAGATTGGAGTGAGCGGGGAGACTGGAGGGAGCGGGGAGACTGGAGTGAGCGGGGAGACTGGAGATAGCGGAGACACTGGAGGGAGCGGGGGACTGGAGTGAGCAGGGAGACTGGAGTGAGCGGGGAGACTGGAGTGAGCGGGAAGTCTGGAGTGAGCGGGGAGACTGGAGTGAGCGGGGAGACTGGAGTGAGCGGGGAGACTGGAGAGAGCGGGGAGACTGGAGTGAGCGGGGAGACTGGAGAAAGCGGGGAGACAGCAGTGAGCGGGGAGACAGCAGTGAGCGGGGAGACTGGAGTGAGCGGGGAGACTGGATTGAGCGGGGAGTCTGGAGTGAGCGGGGAGACTGGAGTGAGCGGGGAGACTGGAGGGAGCGGGGAGGCTGGAGTGAGCGGGGAGAATGGAGAGAGCGGCGAGAATGGAGGGAGCGGGGGACTGGAGTGAGCGGGGAGAATGGAGTGAGCGGGGAGACTGGAGTGAGCGGGGAGACTGCAGTGAGCGGGGAGACTGGAGTGAGAGGGGAGACTGGAGTGAGCGGGGAGATTGGAGTGAGCGGGGAGACTGGAGGGAGCGGGGAGACTGGAGTGAGCGGGGAGACTGGAGAGAGCGGAGACACCGGAGGGAGCGGGGGACTGGAGTGAGCAGGGAGACTGGAGTGAGCGGGGTGACTGGAGTGAGCGGGAGGTCTGGAGTGAGCGGGGAGACTGGAGTGAGCGGGGAGACTGGAGTGAGCGGGGAGACTGGAGAGAGCAGGGAGACTGGAGTGAGCGGGCAGACGGAGTGAGCGGGGAGACTGGAGTGTGCGGGGAGACTGGAGTGAGCGGGGAGACTGGAGTGAGCAGGGAGACTGGAGCGTTCGGGGAGACTGGAGTGAGCGGGGAGACTGGAGCGAGTGGGGAGACTGGAGCGGGCGGGGAGTCTGGAGTGATCAGGGAGACTGGAGTGAGCGGGGAGACTGGAGTGAGCGGGGAGACTGGAGTGAGCGGGGATACTGGAGTGAGCGCGGAGACAGCAGTGAGCGGGGAGACTGGAGTGAGCGGGGAGACTGGAGTGAGCGGGCAGACGGAGTGAGCGGGGAGACTGGAGTGAGCGGGGAGACTGGAGTGAGCGGGGAGACTGGAGTGAGCGGGGAGACTGGAGTGAGCGGGGAGTCTGGAGTGAGCGGGGAGACTGGAGTGAGCGGGGAGACTGGAGGGAGCGGGGAGGCTGGAGTGAGCGGGGAGACTGGAGAGAGCGGGGAGAATGGAGTGAGCGGGGAGACTGGAGTGAGCGGGGAGACTGCAGTGAGCGGGGAGACTGGAGTGAGGGGGGAGACTGGAGTGAGCGGGGAGATTGGAGTGAGCGGGGAGACTGGAGGGAGCGGGGAGACTGGAGTGAGCGGGGAGACTGGAGATAGCGGAGACACTGGAGGGAGCGGGGGACTGGAGTGAGCAGGGAGACTGGAGTGAGCGGGGAGACTGGAGTGAGCGGGAAGTCTGGAGTGAGCGGGGAGACTGGAGTGAGCGGGGAGACTGGAGTGAGCGGGGAGACTGGAGAGAGCGGGGAGACTGGAGTGAGCGGGCAGACGGAGTGAGCGGGGAGACTGGAGTGTGCGGGGAGACTGGAGTGAGCGGGGAGACTGGAGTGAGCAGGGAGACTGGAGTGAGCGGGGAGACTGGAGTGAGCGGGGAGACTGGAGTGAGCGGGAGACTGGAGTGAGCGGGGAGACTGGAGTGAGTGTTGAGTCTGGAGTGAGCGGGGAGACTGGAGTGAGCCGGAGACTGGAGTGAGCGGGGAGACTGGAGTGAGCGGGGAGACTGGAGTGAGCAGGGAGACTGGAGCGAGCGGGGAGACTGGAGCGAACGGGGAGACTGGAGTGAGCGTTGAGTCTGGAGTGATCGGGGAGACTGGAGTGAGCCGGAGACTGGAGTGAGCGGGGAGACTGGAGTGAGCGGGGAGACTGGAGTGAGCGGGGAGACTGGAGTGAGCGGGGAGACTGGAGTGAGCGGGGAGACAGCAGTGAGCGGGGAGACAGCAGTGAGCGGGGAGACTGGAGTGAGCAGGGAGACTGGAGTGAGCGGGGAGTCTGGAGTGAGCGGGGAGACTGGAGTGAGCGGGGAGACTGGAGGGAGCGGGGAGGCTGGAGTGAGTGGGGAGACTGGAGAGAGCGGCGAGACTGCAGGGAGCGGGGGACTGGAGTGAGCAGGGAGACTGGAGTGAGCGGGGAGACGGGAGTGAGCGGGGAGACTGGAGTGAGCGGGGAGACTGGAGTGAGAGGGGAGACTGGAGTGAGCGGGGAGACTGGAGTGAGCAGGAAGACTGGAGGGAGCGGGGAGACTGGAGTGAGCGGGGAGACTGGAGAGAGCGGGGAGACTGGAGAGTGCGGCGAGACTGGAGGGAGCGGGGGACTGGAGTGAGCAGGGAGACTGGAGTGAGCGGGGAGACTGGAGTGAGCGGGGAGACTGGATTGAGCGGGGAGTCTGGAGTGAGCGGGGAGACTGGAGTGAGCGGGGAGACTGGAGGGAGCGGGGAGGCTGGAGTGAGCGGGGAGAATGGAGAGAGCGGCGAGAATGGAGGGAGCGGGGGACTGGAGTGAGCGGGGAGAATGGAGTGAGCGGGGAGACTGGAGAGAGCGGAGACACCGGAGGGAGCGGGGGACTGGAGTGAGCAGGGAGACTGGAGTGAGCGGGGTGACTGGAGTGAGCGGGAGGTCTGGAGTGAGCGGGGAGACTGGAGTGAGCGGGGAGACTGGAGTGAGCGGGGAGACTGGAGAGAGCGGGGAGACTGGAGTGAGCGGGCAGACGGAGTGAGCGGGGAGACTGGAGTGTGCGGGGAGACTGGAGTGAGCGGGGAGACTGGAGTGAGCAGGGAGACTGGAGCGTTCGGGGAGACTGGAGTGAGCGGGGAGACTGGAGCGAGTGGGGAGACTGGAGCGGGCGGGGAGTCTGGAGTGATCAGGGAGACTGGAGTGAGCGGGGAGACTGGAGTGAGCGGGGAGACTGGAGTGAGCGGGGATACTGGAGTGAGCGGGGAGACTGGAGTGAGCGGGCAGACGGAGTGAGCGGGGAGACTGGAGTGAGCGGGGAGACTGGAGTGAGCGGGGAGACTGGAGTGAGCGGGGAGACTGGAGTGAGCGCGGAGACAGCAGTGAGCGGGGAGACTGGAGTGAGCGGGGAGACTGGAGTGAGCGGGCAGACGGAGTGAGCGGGGAGACTGGAGTGAGCGGGGAGACTGGAGTGAGCGGGGAGACTGGAGTGAGCGGGGAGACTGGAGTGAGCGGGGAGTCTGGAGTGAGCGGGGAGACTGGAGTGAGCGGGGAGACTGGAGGGAGCGGGGAGGCTGGAGTGAGCGGGGAGACTGGAGAGAGCGGCGAGAATGGAGGGAGCGGGGGACTGGAGTGAGCGGGGAGAATGGAGTGAGCGGGGAGACTGGAGTGAGCGGGGAGACTGCAGTGAGCGGGGAGACTGGAGTGAGGGGGGAGACTGGAGTGAGCGGGGAGATTGGAGTGAGCGGGGAGACTGGAGGGAGCGGGGAGACTGGAGTGAGCGGGGAGACTGGAGATAGCGGAGACACTGGAGGGAGCGGGGGACTGGAGTGAGCAGGGAGACTGGAGTGAGCGGGGAGACTGGAGTGAGCGGGAAGTCTGGAGTGAGCGGGGAGACTGGAGTGAGCGGGGAGACTGGAGTGAGCGGGGAGACTGGAGAGAGCGGGGAGACGGAAGTGAGCGGGCAGACGGAGTGAGCGGGGAGACTGGAGTGTGCGGGGAGACTGGAGTGAGCGGGGAGACTGGAGTGAGCAGGGAGACTGGAGTGAGCGGGGAGACTGGAGTGAGCGGGGAGACTGGAGTGAGCGGGAGACTGGAGTGAGCGGGGAGACTGGAGTGAGTGTTGAGTCTGGAGTGAGCGGGGAGACTGGAGTGAGCCGGAGACTGGAGTGAGCGGGGAGACTGGAGTGAGCGGGGAGACTGGAGTGAGCAGGGAGACTGGAGCGAGCGGGGAGACTGGAGCGAACGGGGAGACTGGAGTGAGCGTTGAGTCTGGAGTGATCGGGGAGACTGGAGTGAGCCGGAGACTGGAGTGAGCGGGGAGACTGGAGTGAGCGGGGAGACTGGAGTGAGCGGGGAGACTGGAGTGAGCGGGGAGACTGGAGTGAGCGGGGAGACAGCAGTGAGCGGGGAGACAGCAGTGAGCGGGGAGACTGGAGTGAGCAGGGAGACTGGAGTGAGCGGGGAGTCTGGAGTGAGCGGGGAGACTGGAGTGAGCGGGGAGACTGGAGGGAGCGGGGAGGCTGGAGTGAGCGGGGAGACTGGAGAGAGCGGCGAGACTGCAGGGAGCGGGGGACTGGAGTGAGCAGGGAGACTGGAGTGAGCGGGGAGACGGGAGTGAGCGGGGAGACTGGAGTGAGCGGGGAGACTGGAGTGAGAGGGGAGACTGGAGTGAGCGGGGAGACTGGAGTGAGCAGGAAGACTGGAGGGAGCGGGGAGACTGGAGTGAGCGGGGAGACTGGAGAGAGCGGGGAGACTGGAGAGTGCGGCGAGACTGGAGGGAGCGGGGGACTGGAGTGAGCAGGGAGACTGGAGTGAGCGGGGAGACTGGAGTGAGCGGGGAGACTGGATTGAGCGGGGAGTCTGGAGTGAGCGGGGAGACTGGAGTGAGCGGGGAGACTGGAGGGAGCGGGGAGGCTGGAGTGAGCGGGGAGAATGGAGAGAGCGGCGAGAATGGAGGGAGCGGGGGACTGGAGTGAGCGGGGAGAATGGAGTGAGCGGGGAGACTGGAGTGAGCGGGGAGACTGCAGTGAGCGGGGAGACTGGAGTGAGAGGGGAGACTGGAGTGAGCGGGGAGATTGGAGTGAGCGGGGAGACTGGAGGGAGCGGGGAGACTGGAGTGAGCGGGGAGACTGGAGGAGACACCGGAGGGAGCGGGGGACTGGAGTGAGCAGGGAGACTGGAGTGAGCGGGGTGACTGGAGTGAGCGGGATGTCTGGAGTGAGCGGGGTGGAGGGAGACTGGAGTGAGCGGGAGACTGGAGTGAGCGGGGAGACTGGAGAGAGCGGGGAGACTGGAGTGAGCGGGCAGACGGAGTGAGCGGGGAGACTGGAGTGTGCGGGGAGACTGGAGTGAGCGGGGAGACTGAGTGAGCAGGGAGACTGGAGCGTTCGGGGAGACTGGAGTGAGCGGGGAGACTGGAGCGAGCGGGGAGACTGGAGCGGGCGGGGAGTCTGGAGTGATCAGGGAGACTGGATGTGAGCGGGGAGACTGGAGTGAGCGGGGAGACTGGAGTGAGCGGGGATACTGGAGTGAGCGGGGAGACTGGAGTGAGCGGGCAGACGGAGTGAGCGGGGAGACTGGAGTGAGCGGGGAGACTGGAGTGAGCGGGGAGACTGGTGTGAGCGGGGAGACTGGAGTGAGCGCGGAGACAGCAGTGAGCGGGGAGACTGGAGTGAGCGGGGAGACTGGAGTGAGCGGGCAGACGGAGTGAGCGGGGAGACTGGAGTGAGCGGGGAGACTGGAGTGAGCAGGGAGACTGGAGTGAGCGGGGAGACTGGAGTGAGCGGGGAGACTGGAGTGAGCGGGGATACTGGAGTGAGCGGGGAGACTGGAGTGAGCGGGGAGACTGGAGGTGAGCGGGGAGACTGGAGTCAATGGGGAGACTGGAGTGAATGGGGAGACTGGAGTGAGCGGGGAGACTGGAGTGAGCGGGGAGACTGGAGTGAGCGGGGAGACTGGAGTGAGCGGGAGGCTGGAGTGAGCAGCGAGACTGGAGTGAGCGGGGAGACTGGAGTGAGCGGGGAGACTGGAGTCAGCGGGGAGACTGGAGTGAGCGGGGAGACTGGAGTGAACGGGGAGACTGGAGTGAGCGGGGAGACTGGAGTGAGCGGGGAGACTGGAGTGAGCAGGGAAACTGGAGGGAGCGGGGAGACTGGAGTGAGCGGGGAGACTGGAGCGAGCGGGGAGACTGGAGCAAGCGGGGAGACTGGAGCGAACGGGAGACTGGAAGTGAGCGTTGAGTCTGGAGTGAGCGGGGAGACTGGAGTGAGCCGGAGACTGGAGTGAGCGGGGAGACTGGAGTGAGCGGGGAGACTGGAGTGAGCAGGGAGACTGGAAGTGAACGGTGAGACTGGAGTGAGCGGGGAGGACAGCAGTGAGCGGGGAGACAGCAGTGAGCGGGGAGACTGGAGTGAGCGGGGAGACTGGAGTGAGCGGGGAGTCTGGAATGAGAGGGGAGACTGGAGTGAGCGGGGAGACTGGAGGGAGCGGGGAGGCTGGAGTGAGCGGGGAGACTGGAGAGAGCGGCGAGACTGGAGGGAGCGGGAGACTGGAGTGAGCAGGGAGACTGGAGTGAGCGGGGAGACTGGAGTGAGCGGGGAGACTGGAGTGAGCGGGGAGACCGGAGTGAGAGGGGAGACTGGATTGAGCGGGGAGACTGGAGTGAGCAGGAAGACTGGAGGGAGCGGGGAGACTGGAGTGAGCGGGGAGACTGGAGAGAGCGGGGAGACTGGAGCGTGCGGCAAGACTGGAGGGAGCGGGGGGACTGGAGTGAGCAGGGAGACTGGAGTGAGTGGGGAGACTGGAGTGAGCGGGGAGACTGGAGTGAGCGGAGAGACTGGAGTGAGCGGGGAGACTGCAGAAAGCGGGGAGACAGCAGTGAGCGGGGAGACTGGAGTGAGACTGGAGTGAGTGGGCAGACGGAGTGAGCGGGGAGACTGGAGTGAGCGGGGAGATTGGAGTGAGCGGGGAGACTGGAGTGAGCTGGGAGACTTGAATGAGCGGGGAGAATGGAGTGAGCGGGGAGACTGGAATGAGCGGGGAGACTGGAGTGAGCGTGGAGACAGCAGTGAGCGGGGAGACTGGAGTGAGCGGGGAGACTGGAGTGAGCGGGGAGACTGGAGTGAGCGGGGAGACTGGAGTGAATGGGGAGGCTGGAGTGAGCGGGGTGACTGGAGTGTTCGGGGAGACTGGAGTGAGCGGGCAGTCTGGAGTGAGCGGGGAGACTGGAGTGAACGGGGAGACTGGAGTGTTCGGGGAGACTGGAGTGTTCGGGGAGACTGGAGTGAGCGGGGAGACTGGAGTGAGCGGGGAGACTGGAGTGAGCGGGGAGAAAGAAGTGAGAGGGGAGACTGGAGTGAGCGGGGAGGCTGGAGTGTACGGGGAGACTGGAGTGAGCGGGCAGACTGGAGAGAGCGGGGAGACTGGAGCGAGCGGGGAGCCTGGAGAGAGCGGGGAGACTGGAGCGAGCGGGTAGACTGGATTGTTCGGGGAGACTGGAGAGGGCGGGGAGACTGGAGTGAGTGGGGAGACTGGAGTGAGCGGGGAGACTGGAGTGAGCGGGGAGACTGGAGTGACCGGGGAGACGGGAGTGAGCAGGGAGACTGTAGTGAGCGGGGAGATTGTAGGGAGCGGGGAGACTGGAGGGAGCGGGGAAACTGGAGCGAGCGGGGAGACTGGAGCGAGTGGGGAGACTGGAGAGAGCGGGGAGACTGGAGCGAGCGGGGAGACTGGAGCGAGCGGGGAGACTGGAGCGAGCGGGGAGACTGGAGCGGGCGGGGAGTCTGGAGGGAGCTGGGAGACTGGAGTGAGCGGGGAGACTGGAGTGAGCGGGGAGACTGGAGTGAGCGGGGAGACTGGAGTGAGGGGGTGACTGGAGTGAGCGGGGAGGCTGGAGTGAGCGGGGAGACTGGAGAAAGCGGGGAGACAGCAGTGAGCGGGGAGACTGGAGTGAGTGGGGAGACTGGAGTGAGTGGGGAGACTGGAGTGAGCGGGGAGACTGGAGTGAACGGGGAGACTGGAGTGAGCGGGGAGACTGGAGTGAGCGGGGAGTCTGGAGTGAGCAGGGAGACTGGAGTGAGCGGGGAGACTGGAGTGAGCGGGGAGACTGGAGTGAGCGGGGAGACTGGAGTGAGCGGAGAGACTGGAGTGAGCGGGGAGACTGGAGTAAGCGGGGAGACAGCAGTGAGCGGGGAGACTGGAGTGAGACTGGATTGAGTGGGCAGACGGAGTGAGCGGGGAGACTGGAGTGAGCGGGGAGACTGGAGTGAGCGGGGAGACTGGAGAGAGCGGGGAGACTTGAATGAGCGGGGAGACAGCAGTGAGCGGGGAGACTGGAGTGAGCGGGGAGACTGGAGTGAGCGGGGAGACTGGAGTGAGCGGGGAGACTGGAGTGAATGGGGAGACTGGAGTGAGCGGGGTGACTGGAGTGTTCGGGGAGACTGGAGTGAGCGGGGAGTCTGGAGTGAGCGGGGAGACTGGAGTGAACGGGGAGACTGGAGTGTTCGGGGAGACTGGAATGTTCGGGGAGACTGGAGTGAGCGGGGAGACTGGAGTGAGCGGGGAGACTGGAGTGAGCGGGGAGAAAGAAGTGAGAGGGGAGACTGGAGTGAGCGGGGAGACTGGAGTGTACGGGGAGACTGGAGTGAGCGGGCAGACTGGAGAGAGCGGGGAGACTGGAGCGAGCGGGGAGACTGGAGAGAGCGGGGAGACTGGAGCGAGCGGGGAGACTGGAGTGTTCGGGGAGACTGGAGTGAGCGGGGAGACTGGAGTGAGCGGGGAGACTGGAGTGAGCGGGGAGACTGGAGTGAGCGGGGAGACGGGAGTGAGCAGGGAGACTGTAGTGAGCGGGGAGCTTGTAGTGAGCGGGGAGACTGGAGGGAGCGGGGAAACTGGAGCGAGTGGGGAGACTGGAGCGAGCGGGGAGACTGGAGAGAGCAGGGAGACTGGAGCGAGCGGGGAAACTGGAGCGAGCGGGGAGACTGGAGCGAGCGGGGAGTCTGGAGTGAGCCGGGAGACTGGAGTGAGCGGGGAGACTGGAGTGAGCGGGGAGACTGGAGTGAGCGGGGAGACTGGAGTGAGGGGTTGACTGGAGTGAGCGGGGAGGCTGGAGTGAGCGGGGAGGCTGGAGAAAGCGGGGAGACAGCAGTGAGCGGGGAGACTGGAGTGAGTGGGGAGACTGGAGTGAGTGGGGAGACTGGAGTGAGCGGGGAGACTGGAGTGAACGGGGAGACTGGAGTGAGCGGGGAGACTGGAGTGAGCGGGGAGACTGGAGTGAACGGGGAGACTGGATGAGTGGGGAGACTGGAGTTTTGGGGAGACTGGAATGTTCAGGGAGACTGGAGTGAGCGGGGAGACTGGAGTGAGCGGGGAGACTGGAGTGAGCGGTGAGACTGGAGCGAGCGGGGAGACTGGAGCGAACGGGGAGACTGGAGTGAGCGGGGAGACTGGAGTGAGCGGGGAGTCTGGAGTGAGCGGGGAGATTGGAGTGAGCGGGAGACTGGAGTGAGCGGGGAGACTGGAGTGATCGGGGAGACTGGAGTGAGCAGGGAGACTGGCGTGACCGGGGAGACTGGAGTGAGCGGGGAGACAGCAGTGAGCGGGGAGACAGCAGTGAGCGGGGAGACTGGAGAGAGCAGGGAGACTGGAGTGACCGGGGAGACTGGAGTGAGCGGGGAGACAGCAGTGAGCGGGGAGACAGCAGTGAGCGGGGAGACTGGAGTGAGCGGGGAGACTGGAGTGAGCGGGGAGTCTGGAATGAGCGGGGAGACTGGAGTGAGCGGGGAGACTGGAGGGAGCGGGGAGGCTGGAGTGAGCGGGGAGACTGGATAGAGCGGCGAGAATGGAGGGAGCGGGGGACTGGAGTGAGCGGGGAGAATGGAGTGAGCGGGGAGACTGGAGTGAGCGGGGAGACTGGAGCGAGCGGGGAGACTGGAGTGTTCGTGGAGACTGGAGTGCGCGGGGAGACTGGAGTGAGCGGGGAGACTGGAGAGAGCGGGGAGACTGGAGTGAGCGGGGAGACTGGAGTGAGTGGGGAGACTGGAGTGAGCGTTGAGTCTGGAGTGAGCGGGGAGACTGGAGTGAGCCGGAGACTGGAGTGAGCGGGGAGACTGGAGTGAGCGGGGAGACTGGAATGAGCAGGGAGACTGGAGCGAGCGGGGAGACTGGAGCGAACGGGGAGACTGGAGTGAGCGTTGAGTCTGGAGTGAGCGGGGAGACAGAAGTGAGAGGGGAGACTGGAGTGAGCGGGGAGACTGGAGTGAACGGGGAGACTGGAGCGAGCGGGGAGACTGGAGCGAACGGGGAGACTGGAGTGAGCGTTGAGTCTGGAGTGAGCGGGGAGACTGGAGTGAGCGGGGAGTCTGGAGTGAGCGGGGAGACTGGAGTGAGCAGGGAGACTGGAGTGAGCGGGGAGACAGCAGTGAGCGGGGAGACAGCAGTGAGCGGGGAGACTGGAGTGAGCGGGGAGACTGGAGTGAGCGGGGAGTCTGGAGTGAGCGGGGGGACTGGAGTGAGCGGGGAGACTGGAGTGAGCGGGGAGACAGCAGTGAGCGGGGAGACTGGAGTGAGCGGGGAGACTGGAGTGAGTGGGGAGACTGGAGTGAGCGGGGAGACTGGAGTGAATGGGGAGACTGGAGTGAGCGGGGTGACTGGAGTGAGCGGGGAGACTGGAGTGAGCGGGGAGACTGGAGAGAGCGGGGAGACTGGAGTGAGCGGGCAGACGGAGTGAGCGGGGAGACTGGAGTGTGCGGGGAGACTGGAGTGAGCGGGGAGACTGGAGTGAGCAGGGAGACTGGAGTGTTCGGGGAGACTGGAGTGTTCGGGGAGACTGGAGTGAGCGGGGGGACTGGAGAGAGAGGGGAGACTGGAGTGAGCGGGGAGACTGGAGCGAGCGGGGAGACTGGAGTGTTCGTGGAGACTGGAGTGCGCGGGGAGACTGGAGTGAGCGGGGAGACTGGAGAGAGCGGGGAGACTGGAGTGAGCGGGGAGACTGGAGTGAGTGGGGAGACTGGAGTGAGCGTTGAGTCTGGAGTGAGCGGGGAGACTGGAGTGAGCCGGAGACTGGAGTGAGCGGGGAGACTGGAGTGAGCGGGGAGACTGGAATGAGCAGGGAGACTGGAGCGAGCGGGGAGACTGGAGCGAACGGGGAGACTGGAGTGAGCGTTGAGTCTGGAGTGAGCGGGGAGACAGAAGTGAGAGGGGAGACTGGAGTGAGCGGGGAGACTGGAGTGAACGGGGAGACTGGAGCGAGCGGGGAGACTGGAGCGAACGGGGAGACTGGAGTGAGCGTTGAGTCTGGAGTGAGCGGGGAGACTGGAGTGAGCGGGGAGTCTGGAGTGAGCGGGGAGACTGGAGTGAGCAGGGAGACTGGAGTGAGTGGGGAGACAGCAGTGAGCGGGGAGACAGCAGTGAGCGGGGAGACTGGAGTGAGCGGGGAGACTGGAGTGAGCGGGGAGTCTGGAGTGAGCGGGGGGACTGGAGTGAGCGGGGAGACTGGAGTGAGCGGGGAGACAGCAGTGAGCGGGGAGACTGGAGTGAGCGGGGAGACTGGAGTGAGTGGGGAGACTGGAGTGAGCGGGGAGACAGGAGTGAATGGGGAGACTGGAGTGAGCGGGGTGACTGGAGTGAGCGGGGAGACTGGAGTGAGCGGGGAGACTGGAGAGAGCGGGGAGACTGGAGTGAGCGGGCAGACGGAGTGATTGGGGAGACTGGAGTGTGCGGGGAGACTGGAGTGAGCGGGGAGACTGGAGTGAGCAGGGAGACTGGAGTGTTCGGGGAGACTGGAGTGTTCGGGGAGACTGGAGTGAGCGGGGGGACTGGAGAGAGAGGGGAGACTGGAGTGAGCGGGGAAACTGGAGTGAGCGGGGAGACAGAAGTGAGAGGGGAGACTGGAGTGAGCGGGGAGACTGGAGTGAACGGGGAGACTGGAGCGAGCGGGGAGACTGGAGCGAACGGGGAGACTGGAGTGAGCGTTGAGTCTGGAGTGAGCGGGGAGACAGGAGTGAGCGGGGCGACTGGAGTGAGCAGGGAGACTGGAGTGAGCGGGGAGACTGGAGTGAGCGGGGAGACAGCAGTGAGCGGGGAGACAGCAGTGAGCGGGGAGACTGGAGTGAGCGGGGAGACTGGAGTGAGCGGGGAGTCTGGAGTGAGCGGGGAGACTGGAGTGAGCGGGGAGACTGGAGTGAGCGGGGAGACAGCAGTGAGCTGGGAGACTGGAGTGAGCGGGGAGACTGGAGTGAGCGGGGAGACTGGAGTGAGCGGGGAGACTGGAGTGAGCGGGGAGACTGGAGTGAATGGGGAGACTGGAGTGAGCGGGGTGACTGGAGTGTTCGGGGAGACTGGAGTGTTCGGGGAGACTGGAGTGAGCGGGGGGACTGGAGTGAGAAGGGTGACTGGAGTGAGCGGGGAGTCTGGAGTGAGCGGGGAGACTGGAGTGAGCGGGAGACTGGAGTGAGCGGGGAGACTGGAGTGAGCGTTGAGTCTGGAGTGAGCGGGGAGACTGGAGTGAGCCGGAGACTGGAGTGAGCGGGGAGACTGGAGTGAGCGGGGAGACTGGAGTGAGCGGGGAGACTGGAGCGAGCGGGGAGACTGGAGCGAACGGGGAGACTGGAGTGAGCGTTGAGTCTGGAGTGAGCGGGGAGACTGGAGTGAGCGGGGAGACTGGAGTGAGCAGGGAGACTGGAGTGAGCGGGGAGACTGGAGTGAGCGGGGAGACAGCAGTGAGCGGGGAGACAGCAGTGAGTGGGGAGACTGGAGTGAGCGGGGAGACTGGAGTGAGCGGGGAGTCTGGAGTGAGCGGGGTGACTGGAGTGAGCGGGGAGACTGGAGTGAGCGGGGAGACAGCAGTGAGCGGGGAGACTGGAGTGAGCGGCGAGACTGGAGTGAGTGGGGAGACTGGAGTGAGCGGGGAAACTGGAGTGAATGGGGAGACTGGAGTGAGCGGGGTGACTGGAGTGTTCGGGGAGACTGGAGTGTTCGGGGAGACTGGAGTGAGCGGGGGGACTGGAGTGAGAGGGGAGACTGGAGTGAGCGGGGAGACTGGAGTGAGCGGGGAGACAGAAGTGAGAGGGGAGACTGGAGTGAGCGGGGAGACTGGAGTGAACGGGGAGACTGGAGCGAGCGGGGAGACTGGAGCGAACGGGGAGACTGGAGTGAGCGTTGAGTCTGGAGTGAGCGGGGAGACTGGAGTGAGCGGGGAGACTGGATTGAGCGGGGAGACTGGAGTGAGCGGGGAGACTGGAGTGAGTGGGGACACTGGAGTGAGCGGGGAGACTGGAGTGAATGGGGAGACTGGAGTGAGCGGGGTGAATGGAGTGAGCGGGGAGGCTGGAGTGAGCGGGGAGGCTGGAGAAAGCGGGGAGACAGCAGTGAGCGGGGAGACTGGAGTGCTCGGGGAGACTGGAGTGAGCGGGGGGACTGGAGTGAGAGGGGAGGCTGGAGTGAGCGGGGAGACTGGAGTGAGCGGGGAGACAGAAGTGAGAGGGGAGACTGGAGTGAGCGGGGAGACTGGAGTGAACGGGGAGACTGGAGTGAGCGGGGAGACTGGAGAGATCGGGGAGACTGGAGCGAGCGGGGAGACTGTAGAGAGCGGGGAGACTGGAGCGAGCGGGGAGACTGGAGTGTTCGTGGAGACTGGAGTGCGCGGGGAGACTGGAGTGAGCGGGGAGACTGGAGAGAGCGGGGAGACTGGAGTAAGCGGGGAGACTGGAGAGAGTGGGGAGACTGGAGTGAGCAGGGAGACTGTAGTGAGCGGGGAGATTGTAGTGAGCGGGGAGACTGGAGGGAGCGGGGAGACTGGAGTCAGCGGGGAGACTGGAGGGAGCGGGGAGGCTGGAGTGAGCGGGGAGACAGCAGTGAGCGGGGAGACTGGAGTGAGCGGGGAGACTGGAGTGAGTGGGGAGACTGGAGTGAGAGGGGAGACTGGAGTGAATGGGGAGACTGGAGTGAGCGGGGTGACTGGAGTGTTCGGGGAGACTGTAGTGACCCGGGAGACTGGAGTGTGCGGGGAGACTGGAGTGAACGGGGAGACTGGAGTGTTCGGGGAGACTGGAGTGTTCGGGGAGACTGGAGTGAGCGGGGAGACTGGAGTGAGCGGGGAGACTAAAGTGAGGGGGGAGACAGAAGTGAGAGGGGAGACTGGAGTGAGCGGGGAGACTGGAGTGAACGGGGAGACTGGAGTGCGCGGGGAGACTGGAGAGAGCGGGGAGACTGGAGCGAGCGGGGAGACTGGAGAGAGCGGGGAGACTGGAGCGAGCGGGGAGACTGGAGCGTGCGGGGAGACTGGAGCGAGCGGGGAGACTGGAGTGAGCGGGGAGACTGGAGTGAGCGGGGAGACTGGAGTGAGCGGGGAGACGGGAGTGAGCAGGGAGACTGAAGTGAGCGGGGAGATTGTAGTGAGCGGGGAGACTGGAGGGAGCAGTGAAACTGGAGCGAGCGGGGAGACTGGAGCCAGCGGGGAGACTGGAGAGAGCGGGGAGACTGGAGCGAGTGGGGAGACTGGAGCGAGCGGGGAGACTGGAGCGAGCGGGGAGACTGGAGCGGGCGGGGAGTCTGGAGTGATCAGGGAGACTGGAGTGAGCAGGGAGACTGGAGTGAGCGGGGAGACTGGAGTGAGCGGGGATACTGGAGTGAGCGGGGAGACTGGAGTGAGCGGGCAGACGGAGTGAGCGGGGAGACTGGAGTGAGCGGGGAGACTGGAGTGAGCGGGGAGACTGGAGTGAGCGGGGAGACTGGAGTGAGCGCGGAGACAGCAGTGAGCGGGGAGACTGGAGTGAGCGGGGAGACTGGAGTGAGCGGGCAGACGGAGTGAGCGGGGAGACTGGAGTGAGCGGGGAGACTGGAGTGAGCGGGGAGACTGGAGTGAGCGGGGAGACTGGAGTGAGCGGGGAGACTGGAGTGAGCGGGGATACTGGAGTGAGCGGGGAGACTGGAGTGAGCGGGGAGACTGGAGTGAGCGGGGAGACTGGAGTCAATGGGGTGACTGGAGTGAATGGGGAGACTGGAGTGAGCGGGGAGACTGGAGTGAGCGGGGAGACTGGAGCGAGCGGGGAGACTGGAGCGAGCGGGGAGACTGGAGCGGGCGGGGAGTCTGGAGGGAGCTGGGAGACTGGAGTGAGCGGGGAGACTGGAGTGAGCGGGGAGACTGGAGTGAGGGGGTGACTGGAGTGAGCGGGGAGGCTGGAGTGAGCGGGGAGACTGGAGAAAACGGGGAGACAGCAGTGAGCGGGGAGACTGGAGTGAGTGGGGAGACTGGAGTGAGTGGGGAGACTGGAGTGAGCAGGGAGACTGGAGTGAACGGGGAGACTGGAGTGAGCGGGGAGACTGGAGTGAGCGGGGAGACTGGAGTGAACGGGGAGACTGGATGAGTGGGGAGACTGGAGTTTTGGGGGAGACTGGAGTGTTCAGGGAGACTGGAGTGAGCGGGGAGACTGGAGTGAGCGGGGAGACTGGAGCGAACAGGGAGACTGGAGTGAGCGGGGAGACTGGAGTGAGCGGGGAGTCTGGAGTGTGCGGGGAGATTGGAGTGAGCGGGAGACTGGAGTGAGCGGGGAGACTGGAGTGATCGGGGAGACTGGAGTGAGCGGGGATACTGGAGTGAGCGGGGAGACTGGAGTGAGCGGGCAGACGGAGTGAGCGGGGAGACTGGAGTGAGCGGGGAGACTGGAGTGAGCGGGGAGACTGGAGTGAGCGGGGAGACTGGAGTGAGCGCGGAGACAGCAGTGAGCGGGGAGACTGGAGTGAGCGGGGAGACTGGAGTGAGCGGGCAGACGGAGTGAGCGGGGAGACTGGAGTGAGCGGGGAGACTGGAGTGAGCGGGGAGACTGGAGTGAGCGGGGAGACTGGAGTGAGCGGGGAGACTGGAGTGAGCGGGGATACTGGAGTGAGCGGGGAGACTGGAGTGAGCGGGGAGACTGGAGTGAGCGGGGAGACTGGAGTCAATGGGGTGACTGGAGTGAATGGGGAGACTGGAGTGAGCGGGGAGACTGGAGTGAGCGGGGAGACTGGAGTGAGCGGGGAGACTGGAGTGAGCGGGAGGCTGGAGTGAGCAGCGAGACTGGAGTGAGCGGGGAGACTGGAGTGAGCGGGGAGACTGGAGTGAGCGGGGAGACTGAAGTGAGCGGGGAGACTGGAGTGAGCGGGGAGACTGGAGTGAACGGGGAGACTGGAGTGAGCGGGGAGACTGGAGTGAGCGGGGAGACTGGAGTGAGCGGGGAAACTGGAGGGAGCGGGGAGACTGGAGTGAGCGGGGAGACTGGAGCGAGCGGGGAGACTGGAGCGAGCAGGGAGACTGGAGCGAACGGGGAGACTGGAGTGAGCGTTGAGTCTGGAGTGAGCGGGGAGACTGGAGTGAGCCGGAGACTGGAGTGAGCAGGGAGACTGGAGTGAGCGGGGAGACTGGAGTGAGCAGGGAGACTGGAGTGAAAGGTGAGACTGGAGTGAGCGGGGAGACAGCAGTGAGCGGGGAGACAGCAGTGAGCGGGGAGACTGGAGTGAGCGGGGAGACTGGAGTGAGCGGGGAGTCTGGAGTGAGCGGGGAGACTGGAGTGAGCGGGGAGACTGGAGGGAGCGGGGAGGCTGGAGTGAGCGGGGAGACTGGAGAGAGCGGCGAGACTGGAGGGAGCGGGGGACTGGAGTGAGCAGGGAGACTGGAGTGAGCGGGGAGACTGGAGTGAGCGGGGAGACTGGAGTGAGCGGGGAGACTGGAGTGAGAGGGGAGACTGGAGTGAGCGGGGAGACTGGAGTGAGCAGGAAGACTGGAGGGAGCGGGGAGATTGGAGTGAGCGGGGAGACTGGAGAGAGCGGGGAGACTGGAGAGTGCGGCGAGACTGGAGGGAGCGGGGGACTGGAGTGAGCAGGGAGACTGGAGTGAGCGGGGAGACTGGAGTGAGCGGGGAGACTGGAGTGAGCGGAGAGACTGGAGTGAGCGGGGAGAGTGCAGAAAGCGGGGAGACAGCAGTGAGCGGGGAGACTGGAGTGAGACTGGAGTGAGTGGGCAGACGGAGTGAGCGGGGAGACTGGAGTGAGCGGGCAGATTGGAGTGAGCGGGGAGACTGGAGTGAGCGGGGAGACTTGAATGAGCGGGGAGACTGGAGTGAGCGGGGAGACTGGAGTGAGTGGGGAGACTGGAGTGAGCGGGGAGACAGCAGTGAGCGGGGAGACTGGAGTGAGCGGGGAGACTGGAGTGAGCGGGGAGACTGGAGTGAGCGGGGAGACTGGAGTGAATGGGGAGACTGGAGTGAGCGGGGTGACTGGAGTGTTCGGGGAGACTGGAGTGAGCGGGCAGTCTGGAGTGAGCGGGGAGACTGGAGTGAACGGGGAGACTGGAGTGTTCGGGGAGACTGGAGTGTTCGGGGAGACTGGAGTGAGTGGGGAGACTGGAGTGAGCGGGGAGACTGGAGTGAGTGGGGAGAAAGAAGTGAGAGGGGAGACTGGAGTGAGCGGGGAGGCTGGAGTGTACGGGGAGACTGGAGTGAGCGGGCAGACTGGAGAGAGCGGGGAGACTGGAGCGAGCGGGGAGCCTGGAGAGAGCGGGGAGACTGGAGCGAGCGGGGAGACTGGATTGTTCGGGGAGACTGGAGTGAGCGGGGAGACTGGAGTGAGCGGGGAGACTGGAGTGAGCGGGGAGACTGGAGTGAGCGGGGAGACTGGAGTGACCGGGGAGACGGGAGTGAGCAGGGAGACTGTAGTGAGCGGGGAGATTGTAGTGAGCGGGGAGACTGGAGGGAGCGGGGAAACTGGAGCGAGCGGGGAGACTGGAGCGAGCGGGGAGACTGGAGAGAGCGGGGAGACTGGAGCGAGCGGGGAGACTGGAGCGAGCGGGGAGACTGGAGCGGGCGGGGAGTCTGGAGGGAGCTGGGAGACTGGAGTGAGCGGGGAGACTGGAGTGAGCGGGGAGACGGGAGTGAGCGGGGAGACTGGAGTGAGGGGGTGACTGGAGTGAGCGGGGAGGCTGGAGTGAGCGGGGAGACTGGAGAAAACGGGGAGACAGCAGTGAGCGGGGAGACTGGAGTGAGTGGGGAGACTGGAGTGAGTGGGGAGACTGGAGTGAGTGGGGAGACTGGAGTGAACGGGGAGACTGGAGTGAGCGGGGAGACTGGAGTGAGCGGGGAGACTGGAGTGAACGGGGAGACTGGATGAGTGGGGAGACTGGAGTTTTGGGGGAGACTGGAGTGTTCAGGGAGACTGGAGTGAGCGGGGAGACTGGAGTGAGCGGGGTGACTGTAGTGAGCGGGGAGACTGGAGCGAGCGGGGAGACTGGAGCGAACAGGGAGACTGGAGTGAGCGGGGAGACTGGAGTGAGCGGGGAGTCTGGAGTGTGCGGGGAGATTGGAGTGAGCGGGAGACTGGAGTGAGCGGGGAGACTGGAGTGATCGGGGAGACTGGAGTGAGCAGGGAGACTGGAGTGACCGGGGAGATTGGAGTGAGCGGGGAGACAGCAGTGAACGGGGAGACAGCAGTGAGCGGAGAGACTGGAGTGAGCAGGGAGACTGGAGTGACCGGGGAGACTGGAGTGAGCGGGGAGACTGCAGTGAGCGGGGAGACAGCAGTGAGCGGGGAGACTGGAGTGAGCGGGGAGACTGGAGTGAGCGGGGAGTCTGGAGTGAGCGGGGAGACTGGAGTGAGCGGGGAGACTGGAGGGAGCGGGGAGGCTGGAGTGAGCGGGGAGACTGGAGAGAGCGGCGAGAATGGAGGGAGCGGGGGACTGGAGTGAGCGGGGAGAATGGAGTGAGCGGGGAGACTGGAGTGAGCGGGGAGACTGCAGTGAGCGGGGAGACTGGAGTGAGGGGGGAGACTGGAGTGAGCGGGGAGATTGGAGTGAGCGGGGAGACTGGAGGGAGCGGGGAGACTGGAGTGAGCGGGGAGACTGGAGATAGCGGAGACACTGGAGGGAGCGGGGGACTGGAGTGAGCAGGGAGACTGGAGTGAGCGGGGAGACTGGAGTGAGCGGGAAGTCTGGAGTGAGCGGGGAGACTGGAGTGAGCGGGGAGACTGGAGTGAGCGGGGAGACTGGAGAGAGCGGGGAGACTGGAGTGAGCGGGCAGACGGAGTGAGCGGGGAGACTGGAGTGTTCGGGGAGACTGGAGTGAGCGGGGAGACTGGAGTGAGCAGGGAGACTGGAGTGAGCGGGGAGACTGGAGTGAGCGGGGAGACTGGAGTGAGCGGGAGACTGGAGTGAGCGGGGAGACTGGAGTGAGTGTTGAGTCTGGAGTGAGCGGGGAGACTGGAGTGAGCCGGAGACTGGAGTGAGCGGGGAGACTGGAGTGAGCGGGGAGACTGGAGTGAGCAGGGAGACTGGAGCGAGCGGGGAGACTGGAGCGAACGGGGAGACTGGAGTGAGCGTTGAGTCTGGAGTGATCGGGGAGACTGGAGTGAGCCGGAGACTGGAGTGAGCGGGGAGACTGGAGTGAGCGGGGAGACTGGAGTGAGCGGGGAGACTGGAGTGAGCGGGGAGACAGGAGTGAGCGGGGAGACAGCAGTGAGCGGGGAGACAGCAGTGAGCGGGGAGACTGGAGTGAGCAGGGAGACTGGAGTGAGCGGGGAGTCTGGAGTGAGCGGGGAGACTGGAGTGAGCGGGGAGACTGGAGGGAGCGGGGAGGCTGGAGTGAGCGGGGAGACTGGAGAGAGCGGCGAGACTGGAGGGAGCGGGGGACTGGAGTGAGCAGGGAGACTGGAGTGAGCGGGGAGACGGGAGTGAGCGGGGAGACTGGAGTGAGCGGGGAGACTGGAGTGAGAGGGGAGACTGGAGTGAGCGGGGAGACTGGAGTGAGCAGGAAGACTGGAGGGAGCGGGGAGACTGGAGTGAGCGGGGAGACTGGAGAGAGCGGGGAGCCTGGAGAGTGCGGCGAGACTGGAGGGAGCGGGGGACTGGAGTGAGCAGGGAGACTGGAGTGAGCGGGGAGACTGGAGTGAGCGGGGAGACTGGAGTGAGCGGAGAGACTGGAGTGAGCGGGGAGACTTGAGAAAGCGGGGAGACAGCAGTGAGCGGGGAGACAGCAGTGAGCGGGGAGACTGGAGTGAGCGGGGAGACTGGATTGAGCGGGGAGTCTGGAGTGAGCGGGGAGACTGGAGTGAGCGGGGAGACTGGAGGGAGCGGGGAGGCTGGAGTGAGCGGGGAGAATGGAGAGAGCGGCGAGAATGGAGGGAGCGGGGGACTGGAGTGAGCGGGGAGAATGGAGTGAGCGGGGAGACTGGAGTGAGCGGGGAGACTGCAGTGAGCGGGGAGACTGGAGTGAGAGGGGAGACTGGAGTGAGCGGGGAGATTGGAGTGAGCGGGGAGACTGGAGGGAGCGGGGAGACTGGAGTGAGCGGGGAGACTGGAGAGAGCGGAGACACTGGAGGGAGCGGGGGACTGGAGTGAGCAGGGAGACTGGAGTGAGCGGGGTGACTGGAGTGAGCGGGAGGTCTGGAGTGAGCGGGGAGACTGGAGTGAGCGGGGAGACTGGAGTGAGCGGGGAGACTGGAGAGAGCGGGGAGACTGGAGTGAGCGGGCAGACGGAGTGAGCGGGGAGACTGGAGTGTGCGGGGAGACTGGAGTGAGCGGGGAGACTGGAGTGAGCAGGGAGACTGGAGCGTTCGGGGAGACTGGAGTGAGCGGGGAGACTGGAGCGAGCGGGGAGACTGGAGCGGGCGGGGAGTCTGGAGTGATCAGGGAGACTGGAGTGAGCGGGGAGACTGGAGTGAGCGGGGAGACTGGAGTGAGCGGGGATACTGGAGTGAGCGGGGAGACTGGAGTGAGCGGGCAGACGGAGTGAGCGGGGAGACTGGAGTGAGCGGGGAGGCTGGAGTGAGCGGGGAGACTGGAGTGAGCGGGGAGACTGGAGTGAGCGCGGAGACAGCAGTGAGCGGGGAGACTGGAGTGAGCGGGGAGACTGGAGTGAGCGGGCAGACGGAGTGAGCGGGGAGACTGGAGTGAGCGGGGAGACTGGAGTGAGCGGGGAGACTGGAGTGAGCGGGGAGACTGGAGTGAGCGCGGAGACAGCAGTGAGCGGGGAGACTGGAGTGAGCGGGGAGACTGGAGTGAGCGGGCAGACGGAGTGAGCGGGGAGACTGGAGTGAGCGGGGAGACTGGAGTGAGCGGGGAGACTGGAGTGAGCGGGGAGACTGGAGTGAGCGGGGAGACTGGAGTGAGCGGGGAGACTGGAGTGAGCGGAGAGACTGGAGTGAGCGGGGAGACTTGAGAAAGCGGGGAGACAGCAGTGAGCGGGGAGACAGCAGTGAGCGGGGAGACTGGAGTGAGCGGGGAGACTGGATTGAGCGGGGAGTCTGGAGTGAGCGGGGAGACTGGAGTGAGCGGGGAGACTGGAGGGAGCGGGGAGGCTGGAGTGAGCGGGGAGAATGGAGAGAGCGGCGAGAATGGAGGGAGCGGGGGACTGGAGTGAGCGGGGAGAATGGAGTGAGCGGGGAGACTGGAGTGAGCGGGGAGACTGCAGTGAGCGGGGAGACTGGAGTGAGAGGGGAGACTGGAGTGAGCGGGGAGATTGGAGTGAGCGGGGAGACTGGAGGGAGCGGGGAGACTGGAGTGAGCGGGGAGACTGGAGAGAGCGGAGACACTGGAGGGAGCGGGGGACTGGAGTGAGCAGGGAGACTGGAGTGAGCGGGGTGACTGGAGTGAGCGGGAGGTCTGGAGTGAGCGGGGAGACTGGAGTGAGCGGGGAGACTGGAGTGAGCGGGGAGACTGGAGAGAGCGGGGAGACTGGAGTGAGCGGGCAGACGGAGTGAGCGGGGAGACTGGAGTGTGCGGGGAGACTGGAGTGAGCGGGGAGACTGGAGTGAGCAGGGAGACTGGAGCGTTCGGGGAGACTGGAGTGAGCGGGGAGACTGGAGCGAGCGGGGAGACTGGAGCGGGCGGGGAGTCTGGAGTGATCAGGGAGACTGGAGTGAGCGGGGAGACTGGAGTGAGCGGGGAGACTGGAGTGAGCGGGGATACTGGAGTGAGCGGGGAGACTGGAGTGAGCGGGCAGACGGAGTGAGCGGGGAGACTGGAGTGAGCGGGGAGGCTGGAGTGAGCGGGGAGACTGGAGTGAGCGGGGAGACTGGAGTGAGCGCGGAGACAGCAGTGAGCGGGGAGACTGGAGTGAGCGGGGAGACTGGAGTGAGCGGGCAGACGGAGTGAGCGGGGAGACTGGAGTGAGCGGGGAGACTGGAGTGAGCGGGGAGACTGGAGTGAGCGGGGAGACTGGAGTGAGCGCGGAGACAGCAGTGAGCGGGGAGACTGGAGTGAGCGGGGAGACTGGAGTGA
Source organism: Somniosus microcephalus (assembly GCF_052327205.1). Lineage (NCBI taxonomy): Eukaryota > Metazoa > Chordata > Chondrichthyes > Squaliformes > Somniosidae > Somniosus > Somniosus microcephalus. Next base: position 9,608,701 of record NC_141018.1, read on the forward strand.
GCGGGCAGACGGAGTGAGCGGGGAGACTGGAGTGAGCGGGGAGACTGGAGTGAGCGGGGAGACTGGAGTGAGCGGGGAGACTGGAGTGAGCGGGGAGACTGGAGTGAGCGGGGATACTGGAGTGAGCGGGGAGACTGGAGTGAGCGGGGAGACTGGAGTGAGCGGGGAGACTGGAGTCAATGGGGAGACTGGAGTGAAAGGGGAGACTGGAGTGAGCGGGGAGACTGGAGTGAGCGGGGAGACTGGAGTGAGCGGGGAGACTGGAGTGAGCGGGAGGCTGGAGTGAGCAGCGAGACTGGAGTGAGCGGGGAGACTGGAGTGAGCGGGGAGACTGGAGTGAGCGGGGAGACTGAAGTGAGCGGGGAGACTGGAGTGAGCGGGGAGACTGGAGTGAACGGGGAGACTGGAGTGAGCGGGGAGACTGGAGTGAGCGGGGAGACTGGAGTGAGCAGGGAAACTGGAGGGAGCGGGGAGACTGGAGTGAGCGGGGAGACTGGAGCGAGCGGGGAGACTGGAGCAAGCGGGGAGACTGGAGCGAACGGGGAGACTGGAGTGAGCGTTGAGTCTGGAGTGAGCGGGGAGACTGGAGTGAGCCGGAGACTGGAGTGAGCGGGGAGACTGGAGTGAGCGGGGAGACTGGAGTGAGCAGGGAGACTGGAGTGAACGGTGAGACTGGAGTGAGCGGGGAGACAGCAGTGAGCGGGGAGACAGCAGTGAGCGGGGAGACTGGAGTGAGCGGGGAGACTGGAGTGAGCGGGGAGTCTGGAATGAGCGGGGAGACTGGAGTGAGCGGGGAGACTGGAGGGAGCGGGGAGGCTGGAGTGAGCGGGGAGACTGGAGAGAGCGGCGAGACTGGAGGGAGCGGGGGACTGGAGTGAGCAGGGAGACTGGAGTGAGCGGGGAGACTGGAGTGAGCGGGGAGACTGGAGTGAGCGGGGAGACCGGAGTGAGAGGGGAGACTGGAGTGAGCGGGGAGACTGGAGTGAGCAGGAAGACTGGAGGGAGCGGGGAGACTGGAGTGAGCGGGGAGACTGGAGAGAGCGGGGAGACTGGAGAGTGCGGCGAGACTGGAGGGAGCGGGGGACTGGAGTGAGCAGGGAGACTGGAGTGAGCGGGGAGACTGGAGTGAGCGGGGAGACTGGAGTGAGCGGAGAGACTGGAGTGAGCGGGGAGACTGCAGAAAGCGGGGAGACAGCAGTGAGCGGGGAGACTGGAGTGAGACTGGAGTGAGTGGGCAGACGGAGTGAGCGGGGAGACTGGAGTGAGCGGGGAGATTGGAGTGAGCGGGGAGACTGGAGTGAGCGGGGAGACTTGAATGAGCGGGGAGAATGGAGTGAGCGGGGAGACTGGAGTGAGCGGGGAGACTGGAGTGAGCGTGGAGACAGCAGTGAGCGGGGAGACTGGAGTGAGCGGGGAGACTGGAGTGAGCGGGGAGACTGGAGTGAGCGGGGAGACTGGAGTGAATGGGGAGGCTGGAGTGAGCGGGGTGACTGGAGTGTTCGGGGAGACTGGAGTGAGCGGGCAGTCTGGAGTGAGCGGGGAGACTGGAGTGAACGGGGAGACTGGAGTGTTCGGGGAGACTGGAGTGTTCGGGGAGACTGGAGTGAGCGGGGAGACTGGAGTGAGCGGGGAGACTGGAGTGAGCGGGGAGAAAGAAGTGAGAGGGGAGACTGGAGTGAGCGGGGAGGCTGGATTGTACGGGGAGACTGGAGTGAGCGGGCAGACTGGAGAGAGCGGGGAGACTGGAGCGAGCGGGGAGCCTGGAGAGAGCGGGGAGACTGGAGCGAGCGGGGAGACTGGATTGTTCGGGGAGACTGGAGTGAGCGGGGAGACTGGAGTGAGTGGGGAGACTGGAGTGAGCGGGGAGACTGGAGTGAGCGGGGAGACTGGAGTGACCGGGGAGACGGGAGTGAGCAGGGAGACTGTAGTGAGCGGGGAGATTGTAGGGAGCGGGGAGACTGGAGGGAGCGGGGAAACTGGAGCGAGCGGGGAGACTGGAGCGAGTGGGGAGACTGGAGAGAGCGGGGAGACTGGAGCGAGCGGGGAGACTGGAGCGAGCGGGGAGACTGGAGCGAGCGGGGAGACTGGAGCGGGCGGGGAGTCTGGAGGGAGCTGGGAGACTGGAGTGAGCGGGGAGACTGGAGTGAGCGGGGAGACTGGAGTGAGCGGGGAGACTGGAGTGAGGGTGTGACTGGAGTGAGCGGGGAGGCTGGAGTGAGCGGGGAGACTGGAGAAAGCGGGGAGACAGCAGTGAGCGGGGAGACTGGAGTGAGTGGGGAGACTGGAGTGAGTGGGGGACTGGAGTGAGCGGGGAGACTGGAGTGAACGGGGAGACTGGAGTGAGCGGGGAGACTGGAGTGAGCGGGGAGACTGGAGTGAACGGGGAGACTGGATGAGTGGGGAGACTGGAGTATTCGGGGAGACTGGAGTGTTCAGGGAGACTGGAGTGAGCGGGGAGACTGGAGTGAGCGGGGAGACTGGAGCGAGCGGGGAGACTGGAGCGAACAGGGAGACTGGAGTGAGCGGGGAGACTGGAGTGAGCGGGGAGTCTGGAGTGAGCGGGGAGATTGGAGTGAGCGGGAGACTGGAGTGAGCGGGGAGACTGGAGTGATCGGGGAGACTGGAGTGAGCAGGGAGACTGGAGTGACCGGGGAGACTGGAGTGAGCGGGGAGACAGCAGTGAGCGGGAGACAGCAGTGAGCGGAGAGACTGGAGTGGCAGGGAGACTGGAGTGACCGGGGAGACTGGTGTGAGCGGGGAGACTGCAGTGAGCGGGGAGACAGCAGTGAGCGGGGAGACTGGAGTGAGCGGGGAGACTGGAGTGAGCGGGGAGTCTGGAGTGAGCGGGGAGACTGGAGTGAGCGGGGAGACTGGAGGGAGCGGGGAGGCTGGAGTGAGCGGGGAGACTGGAGAGAGCGGCGAGAATGGAGGGAGCGGGGGGACTGGAGTGAGCGGGGAGACTGGAGCGAGCGGGGAGACTGGAGTGAGCGGAGAGACTGCAGTGAGCGGGGAGACTGGAGTGAGAGGGGAGACTGGAGTGTGCGGGGAGATTGGAGTGAGCGGGGAGACTGGAGGGTGCGGGGAGACTGGAGTGAGCGGGGAGACTGGAGATAGCGGAGACACTGGAGGGAGCGGGGGACTGGAGTGAGCTGGGAGACTGGAGTGAGCGGGGAGACTGGAGTGAGCGGGAAGTCTGGAGTGAGCGGGGAGACTGGAGTGAGCGGGGAGACTGGAGTGAGCGGGGAGACTGGAGAGAACGGGGAGACTGGAGTGAGCGGGCAGACGGAGTGAGCGGGGAGACTGGAGTGTGCGGGGAGACTGGAGTGAGCGGGGAGACTGGAGTGAGCAGGGAGACTGGAGTGAGCGGGGAGACTGGAGTGAGCGGGGAGACTGGAGTGAGCGGGAGACTGGAGTGAACGGGGAGACTGGAGTGAGTGTTGAGTCTGGAGTGAGCGGGGAGACTGGAGTGAGCCGGAGACTGGAGTGAGCGGGGAGACTGGAGTGAGCGGGGAGACTGGAGTGAGCAGGGAGACTGGAGCGAGCGGGGAGACTGGAGCGAACGGGGAGACTGGAGTGAGCGTTGAGTCTGGAGTGATCGGGGAGACTGGAGTGAGCCGGAGACTGGAGTGAGCGGGGAGACTGGAGTGAGCGGGGAGACTGGAGTGAGCGGGGAGACTGGAGTGAGCGGGGAGACAGCAGTGAGCGGGGAGACAGCAGTGAGCGGGGAGACTGGAGTGAGCGGGGAGGCTGGAGTGAGCGGGGAGACTGGAGAGAGCGGCGAGACTGGAGGGAGCGGGGGACTGGAGTGAGCAGGGAGACTGGAGTGAGCAGGGAGACGGGAGTGAGCGGGGAGACTGGAGTGAGCGGGGAGACTGGAGTGAGAGGGGAGACTGGAGTGAGCGGGGAGACTGGAGTGAGCAGGAAGACTGGAGGGAGCGGGGAGACTGGAGTGAGCGGGGAGACTGGAGAGAGCGGGGAGACTGGAGAGTGCGGCGAGACTGGAGGGAGCGGGGGACTGGAGTGAGCAGGGAGACTGGAGTGAGCGGGGAGACTGGAGTGAGCGGTGAAACTGGAGTGAGCGGAGAGACTGGAGTGAGCGGGGAGACTGGAGAAAGCGGGGAGACAGCAGTGAGCGGGGAGACAGCAGTGAGCGGGGAGACTGGAGTGAGCGGGGAGACTGGATTGAGCGGGGAGTCTGGAGTGAGCGGGGAGACTGGAGTGAGCGGGGAGACTGGAGGGAGCGGGGAGGCTGGAGTGAGCGGGGAGAATGGAGAGAGCGGTGAGAATGGAGGGAGCGGGGGACTGGAGTGAGCGGGGAGAATGGAGTGAGCGGGGAGACTGGAGTGAGCGGGGAGACTGCAATGAGCGGGGAGACTGGAGTGAGAGGGGAGACTGGAGTGAGCGGGGAGATTGGAGTGAGCGGGGAGACTGGAGGGAGCGGGGAGACTGGAGTGAGCGGGGAGACTGGAGAGAGCGGAGACACTGGAGGGAGCGGGGGACTGGAGTGAGCAGGGAGACTGGAGTGAGCGGGGTGACTGGAGTGAGCGGGAGGTCTGGAGTGAGCGGGGAGACTGGAGTGAGCGGGGAGACTGGAGTGAGCGGGGAGAATGGAGAGAGCGGGGAGAGTGGAGTGAGCGGGCAGACGGAGTGAGCGGGGAGACTGGAGTGTGCGGGGAGACTGGAGTGAGCGGGGAGACTGGAGTGAGCGGGGAGACTGGAGTGAGCGGGGAGACTGGAGTGAGCGGGGAGACTGGAGTGAGCGGGAGACTGGAGTGAGCGGGGAGACTGGAGTGAGCGTTGAGTCTAGAGTGAGCGGGGAGACTGGAGTGAGCCGGAGACTGGAGTGAGCGGGGAGGCTGGTGTGAGCGGGGAGACTGGAGTGAGCAGGGAGACTGGAGCGAGCGGGGAGACTGGAGCGAACGGGGAGACTGGAGTGAGCGTTGAGTCTGGAGTGAGCGGGGAGACTGGAGTGAGCGGGGAGACTGGAGTGAGCGGGGAGACTGGAGTGAGCAGGGAGACTGGAGTGAGCGGGGAGACTGGAGTGAGCGGGGAGACAGCAGTGAGCGGGGAGACAGCAGTGAGCGGGGAGACTGGAGTGAGCGGGGAGACTGGAGTGAGCGGGGAGTCTGAAGTGAGCGGGGAGACTGGAGTGAGAGGGGAGACTGGAGAGAGCGGGGAGACTGGAGAGAGCGGCGAGACTGGAGGGAGCGGGGGACTGGAGTGAGCAGGGAGACGGGAGTGAGCGGGGAGACGGGAGTGAGCGGGGAGACTGGAGTGAGCGGGGAGACTGGAGTGAGAGGGGAGACTGGAGTGAGCGGGGAGGCTGGAGTGAGCAGGGAGACTGGAGTGAGCGGGGAGACTGGAGGTGAGCGGGGAGACAGCAGTGAGCGGGGAGACAGCTGTGAGCTGGGAGACTGGAGTGAACGGGGAGACTGGAGTGAGCGGGGAGTCTGAGTGAGCGGGGTGACTGGAGTGAGCGGGGAGACTGGAGTGAGCGGGGAGACAGCAGTGAGCGGGGAGACTGGAGTGAGCGGCGAGACTGGAGTGAGTGGGGAGACTGGAGTGAGCGGGGAAACTGGAGTGAATGGGGAGACTGGAGTGAGCGGGGTGACTGGAGTGTTCGGGGAGACTGGAGTGTTCGGGGAGACTGAGTGAGCGGGGGGACTGGAGTGAGAGGGGAGACTGGAGTGAGCGGGGAGACTGGAGTGAGCGGGGAGACAGAAGTGAGAGGGGAGACTGGAGTGAGCGGGGAGACTGGAGTGAACGGGGAGACTGGAGCGAGCGGGGAGACTGGAGCGAACGGGGAGACTGGAGTGAGCGTTGAGTCTGGAGTGAGCGGGGAGACTGGAGTGAGAGGGGAGACTGGATTGAGCGGGGAGACTGGAGTGAGCGGGGAGACTGGAGTGAGTGGGGACACTGGAGTGAGCGGGGAGACTGGAGTGAATGGGGAGACTGGAGTGAGCGGGGTGACTGGAGTGAGCGGGGAGGCTGGAGTGAGCGGGGAGGCTGGAGAAAGCGGGGAGACAGCAGTGAGCGGGGAGACTGGAGTGCTCGGGGAGACTGGAGTGAGCGGGGGGACTGGAGTGAGAGGGGAGGCTGGAGTGAGCGGGGAGACTGGAGAGAGCGGGGAGACTGGAGTGAACGGGGAGACTGGAGTGAGCGGGGGGACTGGAGTGAGCGGGGAGACAGAAGTGAGAGGGGAGACTGGAGTGAGCGGGGAGACTGGAGTGAACGGGGAGACTGGAGTGAGCGGGGAGACTGGAGAGAGCGGGGAGACTGGAGCGAGCGGGGAGACTGGAGAGAGCGGGGAGACTGGAGCGAGCGGGGAGACTGGAGTGTTCGTGGAGACTGGAGTGCGCGGGGAGACTGGAGTGAGCGGGGAGAATGGAGAGAGCGGGGAGACTGGAGTGAGCGGGGAGACTGGAGTGAGTGGGGAGACTGGAGTGAGCAGGGCGACTGTAGTGAGCGGGGAGATTGTAGTGAGCGGGGAGACTGGAGGGTGCGGGGAGACTGGAGTCAGCGGGGAGACTGGAGGGAGCGGGGAGGCTGGAGTGAGCGGGGAGACAGCAGTGAGCGGGGAGACTGGAGTGAGCGGGGAGACTGGAGTGAGAGGGGAGACTGGAGTGAGCGGGGAGACTGGAGTGAATGGGGAGACTGGAGTGAGCGGGGTGACTGGAGTGTTCGGGGAGACTGTAGTGAGCGGGGAGACTGGAGTGTGCGGGGAGACTGGAGTGAACGGGGAGACTGGAGTGTTCGGGGAGACTGGAGTGTTCGGGGAGACTGGAGTGAGCGGGGAGACTGGAGTGAGCGGGGAGACTAAAGTGAGCGGGGAGACAGAAGTGAGAGGGGAGACTGGAGTGAGCGGGGAGACTGGAGTGAACGGGGAGACTGGAGTGCGCGGGGAGACTGGAGAGAGCGGGGAGACTGGAGCGAGCGGGGAGACTGGAGAGAGCGGGGAGACTGGAGCGAGCGGGGAGACTGGAGCGTTCGGGGAGACTGGAGTGAGCGGGGAGACCGGAGCGAGCGGGGAGACTGGAGTGAGCGGGGAGACTGGAGTGAGCGGGGAGACTGGAGTGAGCGGGGAGACGGGAGTGAGCAGGGAGACTGAAGTGAGCGGGGAGATTGTAGTGAGCGGGGAGACTGGAGTGAGCAGGGAAACTGGAGCGAGCGGGGAGACTGGAGCCAGCGGGGAGACTGGAGAGAGCGGGGAGACTGGAGCGAGTGGGGAGACTGGAGCGAGCGGGGAGACTGGAGCGAGCGGGGAGACTGGAGCGGGCGGGGAGTCTGGAGTGATCAGGGAGACTGGAGTGAGCGGGGAGACTGGAGTGAGCGGGGAGACTGGAGTGAGCGGGGATACTGGAGTGAGCGGGGAGACTGGAGTGAGCGGGCAGACGGAGTGAGCGGGGAGACTGGAGTGAGCGGGGAGACTGGAGTGAGCGGGGAGACTGGAGTGAGCGGGGAGACTGGAGTGAACGCGGAGACAGCAGTGAGCGGGGAGAATGGAGTGAGCGGGGAGACTGGAGTGAGCGGGCAGACGGAGTGAGCGGGGAGACTGGAGTGAGCGGGGAGACTGGAGTGAGCGGGGAGACTGGAGTGAGCGGGGAGACTGGAGTGAGCGGGGAGACTGGAGTGAGCGGGGATACTGGAGTGAGCGGGGAGACTGGAGTGAGCGGGGAGACTGGAGTGAGCGGGGAGACTGGAGTCAATGGGGTGACTGGAGTGAATGGGGAGACTGGAGTGAGCGGGGAGACTGGAGTGAGCGGGGAGACTGGAGTGAGCGGGGAGACTGGAGCGAGCGGGGAGACTGGAGCGGGCGGGGAGTCTGGAAGGAGCTGGGAGACTGGAGTGAGCGGGGAGACTGGAGTGAGCGGAGAGACTGGAGTGAGCGGGGAGACTGGAGTGAGGGGGTGACTGGAGTGAGCGGGGAGGCTGGAGTGAGCGGGGAGACTGGAGAAAACGGGGAGACAGCAGTGAGCGGGGAGACTGGAGTGAGTGGGGAGACTGGAGTGAGTGGGGAGACTGGAGTGAGCGGGGAGACTGGAGTGAACGGGGAGACTGGAGTGAGCGGGGAGACTGGAGTGAGCGGGGAGACTGGAGTGAACGGGGAGACTGGATGAGTGGGGAGACTGGAGTTTTGGGGGAGACTGGAGTGTTCAGGGAGACTGGAGTGAGCGGGGAGACTGGAGTGAGCGGGGTGACTGTAGTGAGCGGGGAGACTGGAGCGAGCGGGGAGACTGGAGCGAACAGGGAGACTGGAGTGAGCGGGGAGACTGCAGTGAGCGGGGAGTCTGGAGTGTGCGGGGAGATTGGAGTGAGCGGGAGACTGGAGTGAGCGGGGAGACTGGAGTGATCGGGGAGACTGGAGTGAGCGGGGATACTGGAGTGAGCGGGGAGACTGGAGTGAGCGGGCAGACGGAGTGAGCGGGGAGACTGGAGTGAGCGGGGAGACTGGAGTGAGCGGGGAGACTGGAGTGAGCGGGGAGACTGGAGTGAGCGCGGAGACAGCAGTGAGCGGGGAGACTGGAGTGAGCGGGGAGACTGGAGTGAGCGGGCAGACGGAGTGAGCGGGGAGACTGGAGTGAGCGGGGAGACTGGAGTGAGCGGGGAGACTGGAGTGAGCGGGGAGACTGGAGTGAGCGGGGAGGCTGGAGTGAGCGGGGATACTGGAGTGAGCGGGGAGACTGGAGTGAGCGGGGAGACTGAAGTGAGCGGGGAGACTGGAGTCAATGGGGTGACTGGAGTGAATGGGGAGACTGGAGTGAGCGGGGAGACTGGAGTGAGCGGGGAGACTGGAGTGAGCGGGGAGACTGGAGTGAGCGGGAGGCTGGAGTGAGCAGCGAGACTGGAGTGAGCGGGGAGACTGGAGTGAGCGGGGAGACTGGAGTCAGCGGGGAGACTGAAGTGAGCGGGGAGACTGGAGTGAGCGGGGAGACTGGAGTGAACAGGGAGACTGGAGTGAGCGGGGAGACTGGAGTGAGCGGGGAGACTGGAGTGAGCGGGGATACTGGAGGGAGCGGGGAGACTGGAGTGAGCGGGGAGACTGGAGCGAGCGGGGAGACTGGAGCGAGCGGGGAGACTGGAGCGAACGGGGAGACTGGAGTGAGCGTTGAGTCTGGAGTGAGCGGGGAGACTGGAGTGAGCCGGAGACTGGAGTGAGCGGGGAGACTGGAGTGAGCGGGGAGACTGGAGTGAGCAGGGAGACTGGAGTGAAAGGTGAGACTGGAGTGAGCGGGGAGACAGCAGTGAGCGGGGAGACAGCAGTGAGCGGGGAGACTGGAGTGAGCGGGGAGACTGGAGTGAGCGGGGAGTCTGGAGTGAGCGGGGAGACTGGAGTGAGCGGGGAGACTGGAGGGAGCGGGGAGGCTGGAGTGAGCGGGGAGACTGGAGAGAGCGGCGAGACTGGAGGGAGCGGGGGACTGGAGTGAGCAGGGAGACTGGAGTGAGCGGGGAGACTGGAGTGAGCGGGGAGACTGGAGTGAGCGGGGAGACTGGAGTGAGAGGGGAGACTGGAGTGAGCGGGGAGACTGGAGTGAGCAGGAAGACTGGAGGGAGCGGGGAGACTGGAGTGAGCGGGGAGACTGGAGAGAGTGGGGAGACTGGAGAGTGCGGCGAGACTGGAGGGAGCGGGGGACTGGAGTGAGCAGGGAGACTGGAGTGAGCGGGGAGACTGGAGTGAGCGGGGAGACTGGAGTGAGCGGAGAGACTGGAGTGAGCGGGGAGACTGCAGAAAGCGGGGAGACAGCAGTGAGCGGGGAGACTGGAGTGAGACTGGAGTGAGTGGGCAGACGGAGTGAGCGGGGAGACTGGAGTGAGCGGGCAGATTGGAGTGAGCGGGGAGACTGGAGTGAGCGGGGAGACTTGAATGAGCGGGGAGACTGGAGTGAGCGGGGAGACTGGAGTGAGTGGGGAGACTGGAGTGAGCGGGGAGACAGCAGTGAGCGGGGAGACTGGAGTGAGCGGGGAGACTGGAGTGAGCGGGGAGACTGGAGTGAGCGGGGAGACTGGAGTGAATGGGGAGACTGGAGTGAGCGGGGTGACTGGAGTGAGCCGGAGACTGGAGTGAGCGGGGAGACTGGAGTGAGCGGGGAGACTGGAGTGAGCGGGGAGACAGCAGTGAGCGGGGAGACAGCTGTGAGCTGGGAGACTGGAGTGAACGGGGAGACTGGAGTGAGCGGGGAGTCTGGAGTGAGCGGGGTGACTGGAGTGAGCGGGGAGACTGGAGTGAGCGGGGAGACAGCAGTGAGCGGGGAGACTGGAGTGAGCGGCGAGACTGGAGTGAGTGGGGAGACTGGAGTGAGCAGGGAGACTGGAGTGACCGGGGAGACTGGAGTGAGCGGGGAGACAGCAGTGAGCGGGGAGACAGCAGTGAGCGGAGAGACTGGAGTGAGCAGGGAGACTGGAGTGACCGGGGAGACTGGTGTGAGCGGGGAGACTGCAGTGAGCGGGGAGACAGCAGTGAGCGGGGAGACTGGAGTGAGCGGGGAGACTGGAGTGAGCGGGGAGTCTGGAGTGAGCGGGGAGACTGGAGTGAGCGGGGAGACTGGAGGGAGCGGGGAGGCTGGAGTGAGCGGGGAGACTGGAGAGAGCGGCGAGAATGGAGGGAGCGGGGGACTGGAGTGAGCGGGGAGACTGGAGCGAGCGGGGAGACTGGAGTGAGCGGAGAGACTGCAGTGAGCGGGGAGACTGGAGTGAGAGGGGAGACTGGAGTGTGCGGGGAGATTGGAGTGAGCGGGGAGACTGGAGGGTGCGGGGAGACTGGAGTGAGCGGGGAGACTGGAGATAGCGGAGACACTGGAGGGAGCGGGGGACTGGAGTGAGCTGGGAGACTGGAGTGAGCGGGGAGACTGGAGTGAGCGGGAAGTCTGGAGTGAGCGGGGAGACTGGAGTGAGCGGGGAGACTGGAGTGAGCGGGGAGACTGGAGAGAACGGGGAGACTGGAGTGAGCGGGCAGACGGAGTGAGCGGGGAGACTGGAGTGTGCGGGGAGACTGGAGTGAGCGGGGAGACTGGAGTGAGCAGGGAGACTGGAGTGAGCGGGGAGACTGGAGTGAGCGGGGAGACTGGAGTGAGCGGGAGACTGGAGTGAACGGGGAGACTGGAGTGAGTGTTGAGTCTGGAGTGAGCGGGGAGACTGGAGTGAGCCGGAGACTGGAGTGAGCGGGGAGACTGGAGTGAGCGGGGAGACTGGAGTGAGCAGGGAGACTGGAGCGAGCGGGGAGACTGGAGCGAACGGGGAGACTGGAGTGAGCGTTGAGTCTGGAGTGATCGGGGAGACTGGAGTGAGCCGGAGACTGGAGTGAGCGGGGAGACTGGAGTGAGCGGGGAGACTGGAGTGAGCGGGGAGACTGGAGTGAGCGGGGAGACAGCAGTGAGCGGGGAGACAGCAGTGAGCGGGGAGACTGGAGTGAGCGGGGAGGCTGGAGTGAGCGGGGAGACTGGAGAGAGCGGCGAGACTGGAGGGAGCGGGGGACTGGAGTGAGCAGGGAGACTGGAGTGAGCAGGGAGACGGGAGTGAGCGGGGAGACTGGAGTGAGCGGGGAGACTGGAGTGAGAGGGGAGACTGGAGTGAGCGGGGAGACTGGAGTGAGCAGGAAGACTGGAGGGAGCGGGGAGACTGGAGTGAGCGGGGAGACTGGAGAGAGCGGGGAGACTGGAGAGTGCGGCGAGACTGGAGGGAGCGGGGGACTGGAGTGAGCAGGGAGACTGGAGTGAGCGGGGAGACTGGAGTGAGCGGTGAAACTGGAGTGAGCGGAGAGACTGGAGTGAGCGGGGAGACTGGAGAAAGCGGGGAGACAGCAGTGAGCAGGGAGACAGCAGTGAGCGGGGAGACTGGAGTGAGCGGGGAGACTGGATTGAGCGGGGAGTCTGGAGTGAGCGGGGAGACTGGAGTGAGCGGGGAGACTGGAGGGAGCGGGGAGGCTGGAGTGAGCGGGGAGAATGGAGAGAGCGGTGAGAATGGAGGGAGCGGGGGACTGGAGTGAGCGGGGAGAATGGAGTGAGCGGGGAGACTGGAGTGAGCGGGGAGACTGCAATGAGCGGGGAGACTGGAGTGAGAGGGGAGACTGGAGTGAGCGGGGAGATTGGAGTGAGCGGGGAGACTGGAGGGAGCGGGGAGACTGGAGTGAGCGGGGAGACTGGAGAGAGCGGAGACACTGGAGGGAGCGGGGGACTGGAGTGAGCAGGGAGACTGGAGTGAGCGGGGTGACTGGAGTGAGCGGGAGGTCTGGAGTGAGCGGGGAGACTGGAGTGAGCGGGGAGACTGGAGTGAGCGGGGAGAATGGAGAGAGCGGGGAGAGTGGAGTGAGCGGGCAGACGGAGTGAGCGGGGAGACTGGAGTGTGCGGGGAGACTGGAGTGAGCGGGGAGACTGGAGTGAGCGGGGAGACTGGAGTGAGCGGGGAGACTGGAGTGAGCGGGGAGACTGGAGTGAGCGGGAGACTGGAGTGAGCGGGGAGACTGGAGTGAGCGTTGAGTCTAGAGTGAGCGGGGAGACTGGAGTGAGCCGGAGACTGGAGTGAGCGGGGAGGCTGGTGTGAGCGGGGAGACTGGAGTGAGCAGGGAGACTGGAGCGAGCGGGGAGACTGGAGCGAACGGGGAGACTGGAGTGAGCGTTGAGTCTGGAGTGAGCGGGGAGACTGGAGTGAGCGGGGAGACTGGAGTGAGCGGGGAGACTGGAGTGAGCAGGGAGACTGGAGTGAGCGGGGAGACTGGAGTGAGCGGGGAGACAGCAGTGAGCGGGGAGACAGCAGTGAGCGGGGAGACTGGAGTGAGCGGGGAGACTGGAGTGAGCGGGGAGTCTGGAGTGAGCGGGGAGACTGGAGTGAGAGGGGAGACTGGAGAGAGCGGGGAGACTGGAGAGAGCGGCGAGACTGGAGGGAGCGGGGGACTGGAGTGAGCAGGGAGACGGGAGTGAGCGGGGAGACGGGAGTGAGCGGGGAGACTGGAGTGAGCGGGGAGACTGGAGTGAGAGGGGAGACTGGAGTGAGCGGGGAGACTGGAGTGAGCAGGGAGACTGGAGTGAGCGGGGAGACTGGAGTGAGCGGGGAGACAGCAGTGAGCGGGGAGACAGCTGTGAGCTGGGAGACTGGAGTGAACGGGGAGACTGGAGTGAGCGGGGAGTCTGGAGTGAGCGGGGTGACTGGAGTGAGCGGGGAGACTGGAGTGAGCGGGGAGACAGCAGTGAGCGGGGAGACTGGAGTGAGCGGCGAGACTGGAGTGAGTGGGGAGACTGGAGTGAGCGGGGAAACTGGAGTGAATGGGGAGACTGGAGTGAGCGGGGTGACTGGAGTGTTCGGGGAGACTGGAGTGTTCGGGGAGACTGGAGTGAGCGGGGGGACTGGAGCGAGAGGGGAGACTGGAGTGAGCGGGGAGACTGGAGTGAGCGGGGAGACAGAAGTGAGAGGGGAGACTGGAGTGAGCGGGGAGACTGGAGTGAACGGGGAGACTGGAGCGAGCGGGGAGACTGGAGCGAACGGGGAGACTGGAGTGAGCGTTGAGTCTGGAGTGAGCGGGGAGACTGGAGTGAGAGGGGAGACTGGATTGAGCGGGGAGACTGGAGTGAGCGGGGAGACTGGAGTGAGTGGGGACACTGGAGTGAGCGGGGAGACTGGAGTGAATGGGGAGACTGGAGTGAGCGGGGTGACTGGAGTGAGCGGGGAGGCTGGAGTGAGCGGGGAGGCTGGAGAAAGCGGGGAGACAGCAGTGAGCGGGGAGACTGGAGTGCTCGGGGAGACTGGAGTGAGCGGGGGGACTGGAGTGAGAGGGGAGGCTGGAGTGAGCGGGGAGACTGGAGAGAGCGGGGAGACTGGAGTGAACGGGGAGACTGGAGTGAGCGGGGGGACTGGAGTGAGCGGGGAGACAGAAGTGAGAGGGGAGACTGGAGTGAGCGGGGAGACTGGAGTGAACGGGGAGACTGGAGTGAGCGGGGAGACTGGAGAGAGCGGGGAGACTGGAGCGAGCGGGGAGACTGGAGAGAGCGGGGAGACTGGAGCGAGCGGGGAGACTGGAGTGTTCGTGGAGACTGGAGTGCGCGGGGAGACTGGAGTGAGCGGGGAGAATGGAGAGAGCGGGGAGACTGGAGTGAGCGGGGAGACTGGAGTGAGTGGGGAGACTGGAGTGAGCAGGGCGACTGTAGTGAGCGGGGAGATTGTAGTGAGCGGGGAGACTGGAGGGTGCGGGGAGACTGGAGTCAGCGGGGAGACTGGAGGGAGCGGGGAGGCTGGAGTGAGCGGGGAGACAGCAGTGAGCGGGGAGACTGGAGTGAGCGGGGAGACTGGAGTGAGAGGGGAGACTGGAGTGAGCGGGGAGACTGGAGTGAATGGGGAGACTGGAGTGAGCGGGGTGACTGGAGTGTTCGGGGAGACTGTAGTGAGCGGGGAGACTGGAGTGTGCGGGGAGACTGGAGTGAACGGGGAGACTGGAGTGTTCGGGGAGACTGGAGTGTTCGGGGAGACTGGAGTGAGCGGGGAGACTGGAGTGAGCGGGGAGACTAAAGTGAGCGGGGAGACAGAAGTGAGAGGGGAGACTGGAGTGAGCGGGGAGACTGGAGTGAACGGGGAGACTGGAGTGCGCGGGGAGACTGGAGAGAGCGGGGAGACTGGAGCGAGCGGGGAGACTGGAGAGAGCGGGGAGACTGGAGCGAGCGGGGAGACTGGAGCGTTCGGGGAGACTGGAGTGAGCGGGGAGACCGGAGCGAGCGGGGAGACTGGAGTGAGCGGGGAGACTGGAGTGAGCGGGGAGACTGGAGTGAGCGGGGAGACGGGAGTGAGCAGGGAGACTGAAGTGAGCGGGGAGATTGTAGTGAGCGGGGAGACTGGAGGGAGCAGGGAAACTGGAGCGAGCGGGGAGACTGGAGCCAGCGGGGAGACTGGAGAGAGCGGGGAGACTGGAGCGAGTGGGGAGACTGGAGCGAGCGGGGAGACTGGAGCGAGCGGGGAGACTGGAGCGGGCGGGGAGTCTGGAGTGATCAGGGAGACTGGAGTGAGCGGGGAGACTGGAGTGAGCGGGGAGACTGGAGTGAGCGGGGATACTGGAGTGAGCGGGGAGACTGGAGTGAGCGGGCAGACGGAGTGAGCGGGGAGACTGGAGTGAGCGGGGAGACTGGAGTGAGCGGGGAGACTGGAGTGAGCGGGGAGACTGGAGTGAACGCGGAGACAGCAGTGAGCGGGGAGACTGGAGTGAGCGGGGAGACTGGAGTGAGCGGGCAGACGGAGTGAGCGGGGAGACTGGAGTGAGCGGGGAGACTGGAGTGAGCGGGGAGACTGGAGTGAGCGGGGAGACTGGAGTGAGCGGGGAGACTGGAGTGAGCGGGGATACTGGAGTGAGCGGGGAGACTGGAGTGAGCGGGGAGACTGGAGTGAGCGGGGAGACTGGAGTCAATGGGGTGACTGGAGTGAATGGGGAGACTGGAGTGAGCGGGGAGACTGGAGTGAGCGGGGAGACTGGAGTGAGCGGGGAGACTGGAGCGAGCGGGGAGACTGGAGCGGGCGGGGAGTCTGGAAGGAGCTGGGAGACTGGAGTGAGCGGGGAGACTGGAGTGAGCGGAGAGACTGGAGTGAGCGGGGAGACTGGAGTGAGGGGGTGACTGGAGTGAGCGGGGAGGCTGGAGTGAGCGGGGAGACTGGAGAAAACGGGGAGACAGCAGTGAGCGGGGAGACTGGAGTGAGTGGGGAGACTGGAGTGAGTGGGGAGACTGGAGTGAGCGGGGAGACTGGAGTGAACGGGGAGACTGGAGTGAGCGGGGAGACTGGAGTGAGCGGGGAGACTGGAGTGAACGGGGAGACTGGATGAGTGGGGAGACTGGAGTTTTGGGGGAGACTGGAGTGTTCAGGGAGACTGGAGTGAGCGGGGAGACTGGAGTGAGCGGGGTGACTGTAGTGAGCGGGGAGACTGGAGCGAGCGGGGAGACTGGAGCGAACAGGGAGACTGGAGTGAGCGGGGAGACTGCAGTGAGCGGGGAGTCTGGAGTGTGCGGGGAGATTGGAGTGAGCGGGAGACTGGAGTGAGCGGGGAGACTGGAGTGATCGGGGAGACTGGAGTGAGCGGGGATACTGGAGTGAGCGGGGAGACTGGAGTGAGCGGGCAGACGGAGTGAGCGGGGAGACTGGAGTGAGCGGGGAGACTGGAGTGAGCGGGGAGACTGGAGTGAGCGGGGAGACTGGAGTGAGCGCGGAGACAGCAGTGAGCGGGGAGACTGGAGTGAGCGGGGAGACTGGAGTGAGCGGGCAGACGGAGTGAGCGGGGAGACTGGAGTGAGCGGGGAGACTGGAGTGAGCGGGGAGACTGGAGTGAGCGGGGAGACTGGAGTGAGCGGGGAGGCTGGAGTGAGCGGGGATACTGGAGTGAGCGGGGAGACTGGAGTGAGCGGGGAGACTGAAGTGAGCGGGGAGACTGGAGTCAATGGGGTGACTGGAGTGAATGGGGAGACTGGAGTGAGCGGGGAGACTGGAGTGAGCGGGGAGACTGGAGTGAGCGGGGAGACTGGAGTGAGCGGGAGGCTGGAGTGAGCAGCGAGACTGGAGTGAGCGGGGAGACTGGAGTGAGCGGGGAGACTGGAGTGAGCGGGGAGACTGAAGTGAGCGGGGAGACTGGAGTGAGCGGGGAGACTGGAGTGAACGGGGAGACTGGAGTGAGCGGGGAGACTGGAGTGAGCGGGGAGACTGGAGTGAGCGGGGATACTGGAGGGAGCGGGGAGACTGGAGTGAGCGGGGAGACTGGAGCGAGCGGGGAGACTGGAGCGAGCGGGGAGACTGGAGCGAACGGGGAGACTGGAGTGAGCGGGGAGTCTGGAGTGAGCGGGGTGACTGGAGTGAGCGGGGAGACTGGAGTGAGCGGGGAGACAGCAGTGAGCGGGGAGACTGGAGTGAGCGGCGAGACTGGAGTGAGTGGGGAGACTGGAGTGAGCAGGGAGACTGGAGTGACCGGGGAGACTGGAGTGAGCGGGGAGACAGCAGTGAGCGGGGAGACAGCAGTGAGCGGAGAGACTGGAGTGAGCAGGGAGACTGGAGTGACCGGGGAGACTGGTGTGAGCGGGGAGACTGCAGTGAGCGGGGAGACAGCAGTGAGCGGGGAGACTGGAGTGAGCGGGGAGACTGGAGTGAGCGGGGAGTCTGGAGTGAGCGGGGAGACTGGAGTGAGCGGGGAGACTGGAGGGAGCGGGGAGGCTGGAGTGAGCGGGGAGACTGGAGAGAGCGGCGAGAATGGAGGGAGCGGGGGACTGGAGTGAGCGGGGAGACTGGAGCGAGCGGGGAGACTGGAGTGAGCGGAGAGACTGCAGTGAGCGGGGAGACTGGAGTGAGAGGGGAGACTGGAGTGTGCGGGGAGATTGGAGTGAGCGGGGAGACTGGAGGGTGCGGGGAGACTGGAGTGAGCGGGGAGACTGGAGATAGCGGAGACACTGGAGGGAGCGGGGGACTGGAGTGAGCTGGGAGACTGGAGTGAGCGGGGAGACTGGAGTGAGCGGGAAGTCTGGAGTGAGCGGGGAGACTGGAGTGAGCGGGGAGACTGGAGTGAGCGGGGAGACTGGAGAGAACGGGGAGACTGGAGTGAGCGGGCAGACGGAGTGAGCGGGGAGACTGGAGTGTGCGGGGAGACTGGAGTGAGCGGGGAGACTGGAGTGAGCAGGGAGACTGGAGTGAGCGGGGAGACTGGAGTGAGCGGGGAGACTGGAGTGAGCGGGAGACTGGAGTGAACGGGGAGACTGGAGTGAGTGTTGAGTCTGGAGTGAGCGGGGAGACTGGAGTGAGCCGGAGACTGGAGTGAGCGGGGAGACTGGAGTGAGCGGGGAGACTGGAGTGAGCAGGGAGACTGGAGCGAGCGGGGAGACTGGAGCGAACGGGGAGACTGGAGTGAGCGTTGAGTCTGGAGTGATCGGGGAGACTGGAGTGAGCCGGAGACTGGAGTGAGCGGGGAGACTGGAGTGAGCGGGGAGACTGGAGTGAGCGGGGAGACTGGAGTGAGCGGGGAGACAGCAGTGAGCGGGGAGACAGCAGTGAGCGGGGAGACTGGAGTGAGCGGGGAGGCTGGAGTGAGCGGGGAGACTGGAGAGAGCGGCGAGACTGGAGGGAGCGGGGGACTGGAGTGAGCAGGGAGACTGGAGTGAGCAGGGAGACGGGAGTGAGCGGGGAGACTGGAGTGAGCGGGGAGACTGGAGTGAGAGGGGAGACTGGAGTGAGCGGGGAGACTGGAGTGAGCAGGAAGACTGGAGGGAGCGGGGAGACTGGAGTGAGCGGGGAGACTGGAGAGAGCGGGGAGACTGGAGAGTGCGGCGAGACTGGAGGGAGCGGGGGACTGGAGTGAGCAGGGAGACTGGAGTGAGCGGGGAGACTGGAGTGAGCGGTGAAACTGGAGTGAGCGGAGAGACTGGAGTGAGCGGGGAGACTGGAGAAAGCGGGGAGACAGCAGTGAGCGGGGAGACAGCAGTGAGCGGGGAGACTGGAGTGAGCGGGGAGACTGGATTGAGCGGGGAGTCTGGAGTGAGCGGGGAGACTGGAGTGAGCGGGGAGACTGGAGGGAGCGGGGAGGCTGGAGTGAGCGGGGAGAATGGAGAGAGCGGTGAGAATGGAGGGAGCGGGGGACTGGAGTGAGCGGGGAGAATGGAGTGAGCGGGGAGACTGGAGTGAGCGGGGAGACTGCAATGAGCGGGGAGACTGGAGTGAGAGGGGAGACTGGAGTGAGCGGGGAGATTGGAGTGAGCGGGGAGACTGGAGGGAGCGGGGAGACTGGAGTGAGCGGGGAGACTGGAGAGAGCGGAGACACTGGAGGGAGCGGGGGACTGGAGTGAGCAGGGAGACTGGAGTGAGCGGGGTGACTGGAGTGAGCGGGAGGTCTGGAGTGAGCGGGGAGACTGGAGTGAGCGGGGAGACTGGAGTGAGCGGGGAGAATGGAGAGAGCGGGGAGAGTGGAGTGAGCGGGCAGACGGAGTGAGCGGGAGACTGGAGTGTGCGGGGAGACTGGAGTGAGCGGGGAGACTGGAGTGAGCGGGGAGACTGGAGTGAGCGGGGAGACTGGAGTGAGCGGGGAGACTGGAGTGAGCGGGAGACTGGAGTGAGCGGGGAGACTGGAGTGAGCGTTGAGTCTAGAGTGAGCGGGGAGACTGGAGTGAGCCGGAGACTGGAGTGAGCGGGGAGGCTGGTGTGAGCGGGGAGACTGGAGTGAGCAGGGAGACTGGAGCGAGCGGGGAGACTGGAGCGAACGGGGAGACTGGAGTGAGCGTTGAGTCTGGAGTGAGCGGGGAGACTGGAGTGAGCGGGGAGACTGGAGTGAGCGGGGAGACTG
The DNA here is from genome assembly GCF_052327205.1 of Somniosus microcephalus. Classification (NCBI taxonomy): domain Eukaryota; kingdom Metazoa; phylum Chordata; class Chondrichthyes; order Squaliformes; family Somniosidae; genus Somniosus; species Somniosus microcephalus. Next base: position 9,627,974 of record NC_141018.1, read on the forward strand.
GAGTGAGCAGGGAGACTGGAGTGAGCGGGGAGACTGGAGTGAGCGGGGAGACAGCAGTGAGCGGGGAGACAGCAGTGAGCGGGGAGACTGGAGTGAGCGGGGAGACTGGAGTGAGCGGGGAGTCTGGAGTGAGCGGGGAGACTGGAGTGAGAGGGGAGACTGGAGAGAGCGGGGAGACTGGAGAGAGCGGCGAGACTGGAGGGAGCGGGGGACTGGAGTGAGCAGGGAGACGGGAGTGAGCGGGGAGACGGGAGTGAGCGGGGAGACTGGAGTGAGCGGGGAGACTGGAGTGAGAGGGGAGACTGGAGTGAGCGGGGAGACTGGAGTGAGCAGGGAGACTGGAGTGAGCGGGGAGACTGGAGTGAGCGGGGAGACAGCAGTGAGCGGGGAGACAGCTGTGAGCTGGGAGACTGGAGTGAACGGGGAGACTGGAGTGAGCGGGGAGTCTGGAGTGAGCGGGGTGACTGGAGTGAGCGGGGAGACTGGAGTGAGCGGGGAGACAGCAGTGAGCGGGGAGACTGGAGTGAGCGGCGAGACTGGAGTGAGTGGGGAGACTGGAGTGAGCGGGGAAACTGGAGTGAATGGGGAGACTGGAGTGAGCGGGGTGACTGGAGTGTTCGGGGAGACTGGAGTGTTCGGGGAGACTGGAGTGAGCGGGGGGACTGGAGCGAGAGGGGAGACTGGAGTGAGCGGGGAGACTGGAGTGAGCGGGGAGACAGAAGTGAGAGGGGAGACTGGAGTGAGCGGGGAGACTGGAGTGAACGGGGAGACTGGAGCGAGCGGGGAGACTGGAGCGAACGGGGAGACTGGAGTGAGCGTTGAGTCTGGAGTGAGCGGGGAGACTGGAGTGAGAGGGGAGACTGGATTGAGCGGGGAGACTGGAGTGAGCGGGGAGACTGGAGTGAGTGGGGACACTGGAGTGAGCGGGGAGACTGGAGTGAATGGGGAGACTGGAGTGAGCGGGGTGACTGGAGTGAGCGGGGAGGCTGGAGTGAGCGGGGAGGCTGGAGAAAGCGGGGAGACAGCAGTGAGCGGGGAGACTGGAGTGCTCGGGGAGACTGGAGTGAGCGGGGGGACTGGAGTGAGAGGGGAGGCTGGAGTGAGCGGGGAGACTGGAGAGAGCGGGGAGACTGGAGTGAACGGGGAGACTGGAGTGAGCGGGGGGACTGGAGTGAGCGGGGAGACAGAAGTGAGAGGGGAGACTGGAGTGAGCGGGGAGACTGGAGTGAACGGGGAGACTGGAGTGAGCGGGGAGACTGGAGAGAGCGGGGAGACTGGAGCGAGCGGGGAGACTGGAGAGAGCGGGGAGACTGGAGCGAGCGGGGAGACTGGAGTGTTCGTGGAGACTGGAGTGCGCGGGGAGACTGGAGTGAGCGGGGAGAATGGAGAGAGCGGGGAGACTGGAGTGAGCGGGGAGACTGGAGTGAGTGGGGAGACTGGAGTGAGCAGGGCGACTGTAGTGAGCGGGGAGATTGTAGTGAGCGGGGAGACTGGAGGGTGCGGGGAGACTGGAGTCAGCGGGGAGACTGGAGGGAGCGGGGAGGCTGGAGTGAGCGGGGAGACAGCAGTGAGCGGGGAGACTGGAGTGAGCGGGGAGACTGGAGTGAGAGGGGAGACTGGAGTGAGCGGGGAGACTGGAGTGAATGGGGAGACTGGAGTGAGCGGGGTGACTGGAGTGTTCGGGGAGACTGTAGTGAGCGGGGAGACTGGAGTGTGCGGGGAGACTGGAGTGAACGGGGAGACTGGAGTGTTCGGGGAGACTGGAGTGTTCGGGGAGACTGGAGTGAGCGGGGAGACTGGAGTGAGCGGGGAGACTAAAGTGAGCGGGGAGACAGAAGTGAGAGGGGAGACTGGAGTGAGCGGGGAGACTGGAGTGCGCGGGGAGACTGGAGAGAGCGGGGAGACTGGAGCGAGCGGGGAGACTGGAGAGAGCGGGGAGACTGGAGCGAGCGGGGAGACTGGAGCGTTCGGGGAGACTGGAGTGAGCGGGGAGACCGGAGCGAGCGGGGAGACTGGAGTGAGCGGGGAGACTGGAGTGAGCGGGGAGACTGGAGTGAGCGGGGAGACGGGAGTGAGCAGGGAGACTGAAGTGAGCGGGGAGATTGTAGTGAGCGGGGAGACTGGAGGGAGCAGGGAAACTGGAGCGAGCGGGGAGACTGGAGCCAGCGGGGAGACTGGAGAGAGCGGGGAGACTGGAGCGAGTGGGGAGACTGGAGCGAGCGGGGAGACTGGAGCGAGCGGGGAGACTGGAGCGGGCGGGGAGTCTGGAGTGATCAGGGAGACTGGAGTGAGCGGGGAGACTGGAGTGAGCGGGGAGACTGGAGTGAGCGGGGATACTGGAGTGAGCGGGGAGACTGGAGTGAGCGGGCAGACGGAGTGAGCGGGGAGACTGGAGTGAGCGGGGAGACTGGAGTGAGCGGGGAGACTGGAGTGAGCGGGGAGACTGGAGTGAACGCGGAGACAGCAGTGAGCGGGGAGACTGGAGTGAGCGGGGAGACTGGAGTGAGCGGGCAGACGGAGTGAGCGGGGAGACTGGAGTGAGCGGGGAGACTGGAGTGAGCGGGGAGACTGGAGTGAGCGGGGAGACTGGAGTGAGCGGGGAGACTGGAGTGAGCGGGGATACTGGAGTGAGCGGGGAGACTGGAGTGAGCGGGGAGACTGGAGTGAGCGGGGAGACTGGAGTCAATGGGGTGACTGGAGTGAATGGGGAGACTGGAGTGAGCGGGGAGACTGGAGTGAGCGGGGAGACTGGAGTGAGCGGGGAGACTGGAGCGAGCGGGGAGACTGGAGCGGGCGGGGAGTCTGGAAGGAGCTGGGAGACTGGAGTGAGCGGGGAGACTGGAGTGAGCGGAGAGACTGGAGTGAGCGGGGAGACTGGAGTGAGGGGGTGACTGGAGTGAGCGGGGAGGCTGGAGTGAGCGGGGAGACTGGAGAAAACGGGGAGACAGCAGTGAGCGGGGAGACTGGAGTGAGTGGGGAGACTGGAGTGAGTGGGGAGACTGGAGTGAGCGGGGAGACTGGAGTGAACGGGGAGACTGGAGTGAGCGGGGAGACTGGAGTGAGCGGGGAGACTGGAGTGAACGGGGAGACTGGATGAGTGGGGAGACTGGAGTTTTGGGGGAGACTGGAGTGTTCAGGGAGACTGGAGTGAGCGGGGAGACTGGAGTGAGCGGGGTGACTGTAGTGAGCGGGGAGACTGGAGCGAGCGGGGAGACTGGAGCGAACAGGGAGACTGGAGTGAGCGGGGAGACTGCAGTGAGCGGGGAGTCTGGAGTGTGCGGGGAGATTGGAGTGAGCGGGAGACTGGAGTGAGCGGGGAGACTGGAGTGATCGGGGAGACTGGAGTGAGCGGGGATACTGGAGTGAGCGGGGAGACTGGAGTGAGCGGGCAGACGGAGTGAGCGGGGAGACTGGAGTGAGCGGGGAGACTGGAGTGAGCGGGGAGACTGGAGTGAGCGGGGAGACTGGAGTGAGCGCGGAGACAGCAGTGAGCGGGGAGACTGGAGTGAGCGGGGAGACTGGAGTGAGCGGGCAGACGGAGTGAGCGGGGAGACTGGAGTGAGCGGGGAGACTGGAGTGAGCGGGGAGACTGGAGTGAGCGGGGAGACTGGAGTGAGCGGGGAGGCTGGAGTGAGCGGGGATACTGGAGTGAGCGGGGAGACTGGAGTGAGCGGGGAGACTGAAGTGAGCGGGGAGACTGGAGTCAATGGGGTGACTGGAGTGAATGGGGAGACTGGAGTGAGCGGGGAGACTGGAGTGAGCGGGGAGACTGGAGTGAGCGGGGAGACTGGAGTGAGCGGGAGGCTGGAGTGAGCAGCGAGACTGGAGTGAGCGGGGAGACTGGAGTGAGCGGGGAGACTGGAGTGAGCGGGGAGACTGAAGTGAGCGGGGAGACTGGAGTGAGCGGGGAGACTGGAGTGAACGGGGAGACTGGAGTGAGCGGGGAGACTGGAGTGAGCGGGGAGACTGGAGTGAGCGGGGATACTGGAGGGAGCGGGGAGACTGGAGTGAGCGGGGAGACTGGAGCGAGCGGGGAGACTGGAGCGAGCGGGGAGACTGGAGCGAACGGGGAGACTGGAGTGAGCGTTGAGTCTGGAGTGAGCGGGGAGACTGGAGTGAGCCGGAGACTGGAGTGAGCGGGGAGACTGGAGTGAGCGGGGAGACTGGAGTGAGCAGGGAGACTGGAGTGAAAGGTGAGACTGGAGTGAGCGGGGAGACAGCAGTGAGCGGGGAGACAGCAGTGAGCGGGGAGACTGGAGTGAGCGGGGAGACTGGAGTGAGCGGGGAGTCTGGAGTGAGCGGGGAGACTGGAGTGAGCGGGGAGACTGGAGGGAGCGGGGAGGCTGGAGTGAGCGGGGAGACTGGAGAGAGCGGCGAGACTGGAGGGAGCGGGGGACTGGAGTGAGCAGGGAGACTGGAGTGAGCGGGGAGACTGGAGTGAGCGGGGAGACTGGAGTGAGCGGGGAGACTGGAGTGAGAGGGGAGACTGGAGTGAGCGGGGAGACTGGAGTGAGCAGGAAGACTGGAGGGAGCGGGGAGACTGGAGTGAGCGGGGAGACTGGAGAGAGTGGGGAGACTGGAGAGTGCGGCGAGACTGGAGGGAGCGGGGGACTGGAGTGAGCAGGGAGACTGGAGTGAGCGGGGAGACTGGAGTGAGCGGGGAGACTGGAGTGAGCGGAGAGACTGGAGTGAGCGGGGAGACTGCAGAAAGCGGGGAGACAGCAGTGAGCGGGGAGACTGGAGTGAGTGGGCAGACGGAGTGAGCGGGGAGACTGGAGTGAGCGGGCAGATTGGAGTGAGCGGGGAGACTGGAGTGAGCGGGGAGACTTGAATGAGCGGGGAGACTGGAGTGAGCGGGGAGACTGGAGTGAGTGGGGAGACTGGAGTGAGCGGGGAGACAGCAGTGAGCGGGGAGACTGGAGTGAGCGGGGAGACTGGAGTGAGCGGGGAGACTGGAGTGAGCGGGGAGACTGGAGTGAATGGGGAGACTGGAGTGAGCGGGGTGACTGGAGTGTTCGGGGAGACTGGAGTGAGCGGGCAGTCTGGAGTGAGCGGGGAGACTGGAGTGAACGGGGAGACTGGAGTGTTCGGGGAGACTGGAGTGTTCGGGGAGACTGGAGTGAGCGGGGAGACTGGAGTGAGCGGGGAGACTGGAGTGAGCGGGGAGAAAGAAGTGAAAGGGGAGACTGGAGTGAGCGGGGAGGCTGGAGTGTACGGGGAGACTGGAGTGAGCGGGCAGACTGGAGAGAGCGGGGAGGCTGGAGCGAGCGGGGAGCCTGGAGAGAGCGGGGAGACTGGAGCGAGCGGGGAGACTGGATTGTTCGGGGAGACTGGAGTGAGCGGGGAGACTGGAGTGAGCGGGGAGACTGGAGTGAGCGGGGAGACTGGAGTGAGCGGGGAGACTGGAGTGACCGGGGAGACGGGAGTGAGCAGGGAGACTGTAGTGAGCGGGGAGATTGTAGTGAGCGGGGAGACTGGAGGGAGCGGGGAAACTGGAGCGAGCGGGGAGACTGGAGCGAGCGGGGAGACTGGAGAGAGCGGGGAGACTGGAGCGAGCGGGGAGACTGGAGCGAGCGGGGAGACTGGAGCGGGCGGGGAGTCTGGAGGGAGCTGGGAGACTGGAGTGAGCGGGGAGACTGGAGTGAGCGGGGAGACTGGAGTGAGCGGGGAGACTGGAGTGAGGGGGTGACTGGAGTGAGCGGGGAGGCTGGAGTGAGCGGGGAGACTGGAGAAAACGGGGAGACAGCAGTGAGCGGGGAGACTGGAGTGAGTGGGGAGACTGGAGTGAGTGGGGAGACTGGAGTGAGCGGGGAGACTGGAGTGAACGGGGAGACTGGAGTGAGCGGGGTGACTGTAGTGAGCGGGGAGACTGGAGCGAGCGGGGAGACTGGAGCGAACAGGGAGACTGGAGTGAGCGGGGAGACTGGAGTGAGCGGGGAGTCTGGAGTGTGCAGGGAGATTGGAGTGAGCGGGAGACTGGAGTGAACGGGGAGACTGGATGAGTGGGGAGACTGGAGTTTTGGGGGAGACTGGAGTGAACGGGGAGACTGGATGAGTGGGGAGACTGGAGTTTTGGGGGAGACTGGAGTGTTCAGGGAGACTGGAGTGAGCGGGGAGACTGGAGTGAGCGGGGTGACTGTAGTGAGCGGGGAGACTGGAGCGAGCGGGGAGACTGGAGCGAACAGGGAGACTGGAGTGAGCGGGGAGACTGGAGTGAGCGGGGAGTCTGGAGTGTGCGGGGAGATTGGAGTGAGCGGGAGACTGGAGTGAGCGGGGAGACTGGAGTGATCGGGGAGAATGGAGTGAGCAGGGAGACTGGAGTGACCGGGGAGACTGGAGTGAGCGGGGAGACAGCAGTGAACGGGGAGACAGCAGTGAGCGGAGAGACTGGAGTGAGCAGGGAGACTGGAGTGACCGGGGAGACTGGAGTGAGCGGGGAGACTGCAGTGAGCGGGGAGACAGCAGTGAGCGGGGAGACTGGAGTGAGCGCGGAGACTGGAGTGAGCGGGGAGTCTGGAGTGAGCGGGGAGACTGGAGTGAGCGGGGAGACTGGAGGGAGCGGGGAGGCTGGAGTGAGCGGGGAGACTGGAGAGAGCGGCGAGAATGGAGGGAGCGGGGGACTGGAGTGAGCGGGGAGAATGGAGTGAGCGGGGAGACTGGAGTGAGCGGGGAGACTGCAGTGAGCGGGGAGACTGGAGTGAGGGGGGAGACTGGAGTGAGCGGGGAGATTGGAGTGAGCGGGGAGACTGGAGGGAGCGGGGAGACTGGAGTGAGCGGGGAGACTGGAGATAGCGGAGACACTGGAGGGAGCGGGGGACTGGAGTGAGCAGGGAGACTGGAGTGAGCGGGGAGACTGGAGTGAGCGGGGAGACTGGAGTGAGCAGGAAGACTGGAGGGAGCGGGGAGACTGGAGTGAGCGGGGAGACTGGAGAGAGCGGGGAGACTGGAGAGTGCGGCGAGACTGGAGGGAGCGGGGGACTGGAGTGAGCAGGGAGACTGGAGTGAGCGGGGAGACTGGAGTGAGCGGGGAGACTGGAGAGAGCGGAGACACTGGAGGGAGCGGGGGACTGGAGTGAGCAGGGAGAATGGAGTGAGCGGGGAGACTGGAGTGAGCGGGGAGACTGCAGTGAGCGGGGAGACTGGAGTGAGAGGGGAGACTGGAGTGAGCGGGGAGATTGGAGTGAGCGGGGAGACTGGAGGGAGCGGGGAGACTGGAGTGAGCGGGGAGACTGGAGAGAGCGGAGACACTGGAGGGAGCGGGGGACTGGAGTGAGCAGGGAGACTGGAGTGAGCGGGGTGACTGGAGTGAGCGGGAGGTCTGGAGTGAGCGGGGAGACTGGAGTGAGCGGGGAGACTGGAGTGAGCGGGGAGACTGAAGTGAGCGGGGAGACTGGAGTGAGCGGGGAGACTGGAGTGAACGGGGAGACTGGAGTGAGCGGGGAGACTGGAGTGAGCGGGGAGACTGGAGTGAGCGGGGAAACTGGAGGGAGCGGGGAGACTGGAGTGAGCGGGGAGACTGGAGCGAGCGGGGAGACTGGAGCGAGCGGGGAGACTGGAGCGAACGGGGAGACTGGAGTGAGCGTTGAGTCTGGAGTGAGCGGGGAGACTGGAGTGAGCCGGAGACTGGAGTGAGCGGGGAGACTGGAGTGAGCGGGGAGACTGGAGTGAGCAGGGAGACTGGAGTGAAAGGTGAGACTGGAGTGAGCGGGGAGACAGCAGTGAGCGGGGAGACAGCAGTGAGCGGGGAGACTGGAGTGAGCGGGGAGACTGGAGTGAGCGGGGAGTCTGGAGTGAGCGGGGAGACTGGAGTGAGCGGGGAGACTGGAGGGAGCGGGGAGGCTGGAGTGAGCGGGGAGACTGGAGAGAGCGGCGAGACTGGAGGGAGCGGGGGACTGGAGTGAGCAGGGAGACTGGAGTGAGCGGGGAGACTGGAGTGAGCGGGGAGACTGGAGTGAGCGGGGAGACTGGAGTGAGAGGGGAGACTGGAGTGAGCGGGGAGACTGGAGTGAGCAGGAAGACTGGAGGGAGCGGGGAGACTGGAGTGAGCGGGGAGACTGGAGAGAGTGGGGAGACTGGAGAGTGCGGCGAGACTGGAGGGAGCGGGGGACTGGAGTGAGCAGGGAGACTGGAGTGAGCGGGGAGACTGGAGTGAGCGGGGAGACTGGAGTGAGCGGAGAGACTGGAGTGAGCGGGGAGACTGCAGAAAGCGGGGAGACAGCAGTGAGCGGGGAGACTGGAGTGAGACTGGAGTGAGTGGGCAGACGGAGTGAGCGGGGAGACTGGAGTGAGCGGGCAGATTGGAGTGAGCGGGGAGACTGGAGTGAGCGGGGAGACTTGAATGAGCGGGGAGACTGGAGTGAGCGGGGAGACTGGCGTGAGTGGGGAGACTGGAGTGAGCGGGGAGACAGCAGTGAGCGGGGAGACTGGAGTGAGCGGGGAGACTGGAGTGAGCGGGGAGACTGGAGTGAGCGGGGAGACTGGAGTGAATGGGGAGACTGGAGTGAGCGGGGTGACTGGAGTGTTCGGGGAGACTGGAGTGAGCGGGCAGTCTGGAGTGAGCGGGGAGACTGGAGTGAGCGGGGAGACTGGAGTGAGCGGGGAGACTGGAGTGAGCGGGGAGACTGGAGTGAGCGGGGAGACTGGAGTGAGCGGGGAGACTGGAGTGACCGGGGAGACGGGAGTGAGCAGGGAGACTGTAGTGAGCGGGGAGATTGTAGTGAGCGGGGAGACTGGAGGGAGCGGGGAAACTGGAGCGAGCGGGGAGACTGGAGCGAGCGGGGAGACTGGAGAGAGCGGGGAGACTGGAGCGAGCGGGGAGACTGGAGCGAGCGGGGAGACTGGAGCGGGCGGGGAGTCTGGAGGGAGCTGGGAGACTGGAGTGAGCGGGGAGACTGGAGTGAGCGGGGAGACTGGAGTGAGCGGGGAGACTGGAGTGAGGGGGTGACTGGAGTGAGCGGGGAGGCTGGAGTGAGCGGGGAGACTGGAGAAAACGGGGAGACAGCAGTGAGCGGGGAGACTGGAGTGAGTGGGGAGACTGGAGTGAGTGGGGAGACTGGAGTGAGCGGGGAGACTGGAGTGAACGGGGAGACTGGAGTGAGCGGGGTGACTGTAGTGAGCGGGGAGACTGGAGCGAGCGGGGAGACTGGAGCGAACAGGGAGACTGGAGTGAGCGGGGAGACTGGAGTGAGCGGGGAGTCTGGAGTGTGCAGGGAGATTGGAGTGAGCGGGAGACTGGAGTGAACGGGGAGACTGGATGAGTGGGGAGACTGGAGTTTTGGGGGAGACTGGAGTGAACGGGGAGACTGGATGAGTGGGGAGACTGGAGTTTTGGGGGAGACTGGAGTGTTCAGGGAGACTGGAGTGAGCGGGGAGACTGGAGTGAGCGGGGTGACTGTAGTGAGCGGGGAGACTGGAGCGAGCGGGGAGACTGGAGCGAACAGGGAGACTGGAGTGAGCGGGGAGACTGGAGTGAGCGGGGAGTCTGGAGTGTGCGGGGAGATTGGAGTGAGCGGGAGACTGGAGTGAGCGGGGAGACTGGAGTGATCGGGGAGACTGGAGTGAGCAGGGAGACTGGAGTGACCGGGGAGACTGGAGTGAGCGGGGAGACAGCAGTGAACGGGGAGACAGCAGTGAGCGGAGAGACTGGAGTGAGCAGGGAGACTGGAGTGACCGGGGAGACTGGAGTGAGCGGGGAGACTGCAGTGAGCGGGGAGACAGCAGTGAGCGGGGAGACTGGAGTGAGCGCGGAGACTGGAGTGAGCGGGGAGTCTGGAGTGAGCGGGGAGACTGGAGTGAGCGGGGAGACTGGAGGGAGCGGGGAGGCTGGAGTGAGCGGGGAGACTGGAGAGAGCGGCGAGAATGGAGGGAGCGGGGGACTGGAGTGAGCGGGGAGAATGGAGTGAGCGGGGAGACTGGAGTGAGCGGGGAGACTGCAGTGAGCGGGGAGACTGGAGTGAGGGGGGAGACTGGAGTGAGCGGGGAGATTGGAGTGAGCGGGGAGACTGGAGGGAGCGGGGAGACTGGAGTGAGCGGGGAGACTGGAGATAGCGGAGACACTGGAGGGAGCGGGGGACTGGAGTGAGCAGGGAGACTGGAGTGAGCGGGGAGACTGGAGTGAGCGGGAAGTCTGGAGTGAGCGGGGAGACTGGAGTGAGCGGGGTGACTGGAGTGAGCAGGGAGACTGGAGAGAGCGGGGAGACTGGAGTGAGCGGGCAGACGGAGTGAGCGGGGAGACTGGAGTGTGCGGGGAGACTGGAGTGAGCGGGGAGACTGGAGTGAGCAGGGAGACTGGAGTGAGCGGGGAGACTGGAGTGAGCGGGGAGACTGGAGTGAGCGGGAGACTGGAGTGAGCGGGGAGACTGGAGTGAGTGTTGAGTCTGGAGTGAGCGGGGAGACTGGAGTGAGCCGGAGACTGGAGTGAGCGGGGAGACTGGAGTGAGCGGGGAGACTGGAGTGAGCAGGGAGACTGGAGCGAGCGGGGAGACTGGAGCGAACGGGGAGACTGGAGTGAGCGTTGAGTCTGGAGTGATCGGGGAGACTGGAGTGAGCCGGAGACTGGAGTGAGCGGGGAGACTGGAGTGAGCGGGGAGACTGGAGTGAGCGGGGAGACTGGAGTGAGCGGGGAGACTGGAGTGAGCGGGGAGACAGCAGTGAGCGGGGAGACAGCAGTGAGCGGGGAGACTGGAGTGAGCAGGGAGACTGGAGTGAGCGGGGAGTCTGGAGTGAGCGGGGAGACTGGAGTGAGCGGGGAGACTGGAGGGAGCGGGGAGGCTGGAGTGAGCAGGGAGACTGGAGAGAGCGGCGAGACTGGAGGGAGCGGGGGACTGGAGTGAGCAGGGAGACTGGAGTGAGCGGGGAGACGGGAGTGAGCGGGGAGACTGGAGTGAGCGGGGAGACTGGAGTGAGAGGGGAGACTGGAGTGAGCGGGGAGACTGGAGTGAGCAGGAAGACTGGAGGGAGCGGGGAGACTGGAGTGAGCGGGGAGACTGGAGAGAGCGGGGAGACTGGAGAGTGCGGCGAGACTGGAGGGAGCGGGGGACTGGAGTGAGCAGGGAGACTGGAGTGAGCGGGGAGACTGGAGTGAGCGGGGAGACTGGAGAGAGCGGAGACACTGGAGGGAGCGGGGGACTGGAGTGAGCAGGGAGAATGGAGTGAGCGGGGAGACTGGAGTGAGCGGGGAGACTGCAGTGAGCGGGGAGACTGGAGTGAGAGGGGAGACTGGAGTGAGCGGGGAGATTGGAGTGAGCGGGGAGACTGGAGGGAGCGGGGAGACTGGAGTGAGCGGGGAGACTGGAGAGAGCGGAGACACTGGAGGGAGCGGGGGACTGGAGTGAGCAGGGAGACTGGAGTGAGCGGGGTGACTGGAGTGAGCGGGAGGTCTGGAGTGAGCGGGGAGACTGGAGTGAGCGGGGAGACTGGAGTGAGCGGGGAGACTGAAGTGAGCGGGGAGACTGGAGTGAGCGGGGAGACTGGAGTGAACGGGGAGACTGGAGTGAGCGGGGAGACTGGAGTGAGCGGGGAGACTGGAGTGAGCGGGGAAACTGGAGGGAGCGGGGAGACTGGAGTGAGCGGGGAGACTGGAGCGAGCGGGGAGACTGGAGCGAGTGGGGAGACTGGAGCGAACGGGGAGACTGGAGTGAGCGTTGAGTCTGGAGTGAGCGGGGAGACTGGAGTGAGCCGGAGACTGGAGTGAGCGGGGAGACTGGAGTGAGCGGGGAGACTGGAGTGAGCAGGGAGACTGGAGTGAAAGGTGAGACTGGAGTGAGCGGGGAGACAGCAGTGAGCGGGGAGACAGCAGTGAGCGGGGAGACTGGAGTGAGCGGGGAGACTGGAGTGAGCGGGGAGTCTGGAGTGAGCGGGGAGACTGGAGTGAGCGGGGAGACTGGAGGGAGCGGGGAGGCTGGAGTGAGCGGGGAGACTGGAGAGAGCGGCGAGACTGGAGGGAGCGGGGGACTGGAGTGAGCAGGGAGACTGGAGTGAGCGTGGAGACTGGAGTGAGCGGGGAGACTGGAGTGAGCGGGGAGACTGGAGTGAGAGGGGAGACTGGAGTGAGCGGGGAGACTGGAGTGAGCAGGAAGACTGGAGGGAGCGGGGAGACTGGAGTGAGCGGGGAGACTGGAGAGAGTGGGGAGACTGGAGAGTGCGGCGAGACTGGAGGGAGCGGGGGACTGGAGTGAGCAGGGAGACTGGAGTGAGCGGGGAGACTGGAGTGAGCGGGGAGACTGGAGTGAGCGGAGAGACTGGAGTGAGCGGGGAGACTGCAGAAAGCGGGGAGACAGCAGTGAGCGGGGAGACTGGAGTGAGACTGGAGTGAGTGGGCAGACGGAGTGAGCGGGGAGACTGGAGTGAGCGGGCAGATTGGAGTGAGCGGGGAGACTGGAGTGAGCGGGGAGACTTGAATGAGCGGGGAGACTGGAGTGAGCGGGGAGACTGGCGTGAGTGGGGAGACTGGAGTGAGCGGGGAGACAGCAGTGAGCGGGGAGACTGGAGTGAGCGGGGAGACTGGAGTGAGCGGGGAGACTGGAGTGAGCGGGGAGACTGGAGTGAATGGGGAGACTGGAGTGAGCGGGGTGACTGGAGTGTTCGGGGAGACTGGAGTGAGCGGGCAGTCTGGAGTGAGCGGGGAGACTGGAGTGAACGGGGAGACTGGAGTGTTCGGGGAGACTGGAGTGTTCGGGGAGACTGGAGTGAGCGGGGAGACTGGAGTGAGCGGGGAGACTGGAGTGAGCGGGGAGAAAGAAGTGAGAGGGGAGACTGGAGTGAGCGGGGAGGCTGGAGTGTACGGGGAGACTGGAGTGAGCGGGCAGACTGGAGAGAGCGGGGAGACTGGAGCGAGCGGGGAGCCTGGAGAGAGCGGGGAGACTGGAGCGAGCGGGGAGACTGGATTGTTCGGGGAGACTGGAGTGAGCGGGGAGACTGGAGTGAGCGGGGAGACTGGAGTGAGCGGGGAGACTGGAGTGAGCGGGGAGACTGGAGTGAGCAGGAAGACTGGAGGGAGCGGGGAGACTGGAGTGAGCGGGGAGACTGGAGAGAGCGGGGAGACTGGAGAGTGCGGCGAGACTGGAGGGAGCGGGGGACTGGAGTGAGCAGGGAGACTGGAGTGAGCGGGGAGACTGGAGTGAGCGGGGAGACTGGAGAGAGCGGAGACACTGGAGGGAGCGGGGGACTGGAGTGAGCAGGGAGAATGGAGTGAGCGGGGAGACTGGAGTGAGCGGGGAGACTGCAGTGAGCGGGGAGACTGGAGTGAGAGGGGAGACTGGAGTGAGCGGGGAGATTGGAGTGAGCGGGGAGACTGGAGGGAGCGGGGAGACTGGAGTGAGCGGGGAGACTGGAGAGAGCGGAGACACTGGAGGGAGCGGGGGACTGGAGTGAGCAGGGAGACTGGAGTGAGCGGGGTGACTGGAGTGAGCGGGAGGTCTGGAGTGAGCGGGGAGACTGGAGTGAGCGGGGAGACTGGAGTGAGCGGGGAGACTGAAGTGAGCGGGGAGACTGGAGTGAGCGGGGAGACTGGAGTGAACGGGGAGACTGGAGTGAGCGGGGAGACTGGAGTGAGCGGGGAGACTGGAGTGAGCGGGGAAACTGGAGGGAGCGGGGAGACTGGAGTGAGCGGGGAGACTGGAGCGAGCGGGGAGACTGGAGCGAGCGGGGAGACTGGAGCGAACGGGGAGACTGGAGTGAGCGTTGAGTCTGGAGTGAGCGGGGAGACTGGAGTGAGCCGGAGACTGGAGTGAGCGGGGAGACTGGAGTGAGCGGGGAGACTGGAGTGAGCAGGGAGACTGGAGTGAAAGGTGAGACTGGAGTGAGCGGGGAGACAGCAGTGAGCGGGGAGACAGCAGTGAGCGGGGAGACTGGAGTGAGCGGGGAGACTGGAGTGAGCGGGGAGTCTGGAGTGAGCGGGGAGACTGGAGTGAGCGGGGAGACTGGAGGGAGCGGGGAGGCTGGAGTGAGCGGGGAGACTGGAGAGAGCGGCGAGACTGGAGGGAGCGGGGGACTGGAGTGAGCAGGGAGACTGGAGTGAGCGGGGAGACTGGAGTGAGCGGGGAGACTGGAGTGAGCGGGGAGACTGGAGTGAGAGGGGAGACTGGAGTGAGCGGGGAGACTGGAGTGAGCAGGAAGACTGGAGGGAGCGGGGAGACTGGAGTGAGCGGGGAGACTGGAGAGAGTGGGGAGACTGGAGAGTGCGGCGAGACTGGAGGGAGCGGGGGACTGGAGTGAGCAGGGAGACTGGAGTGAGCGGGGAGACTGGAGTGAGCGGGGAGACTGGAGTGAGCGGAGAGACTGGAGTGAGCGGGGAGACTGCAGAAAGCGGGGAGACAGCAGTGAGCGGGGAGACTGGAGTGAGACTGGAGTGAGTGGGCAGACGGAGTGAGCGGGGAGACTGGAGTGAGCGGGCAGATTGGAGTGAGCGGGGAGACTGGAGTGAGCGGGGAGACTTGAATGAGCGGGGAGACTGGAGTGAGCGGGGAGACTGGCGTGAGTGGGGAGACTGGAGTGAGCGGGGAGACAGCAGTGAGCGGGGAGACTGGAGTGAGCGGGGAGACTGGAGTGAGCGGGGAGACTGGAGTGAGCGGGGAGACTGGAGTGAATGGGGAGACTGGAGTGAGCGGGGTGACTGGAGTGTTCGGGGAGACTGGAGTGAGCGGGCAGTCTGGAGTGAGCGGGGAGACTGGAGTGAACGGGGAGACTGGAGTGTTCGGGGAGACTGGAGTGTTCGGGGAGACTGGAGTGAGCGGGGAGACTGGAGTGAGCGGGGAGACTGGAGTGAGCGGGGAGAAAGAAGTGAGAGGGGAGACTGGAGTGAGCGGGGAGGCTGGAGTGTACGGGGAGACTGGAGTGAGCGGGCAGACTGGAGAGAGCGGGGAGACTGGAGCGAGCGGGGAGCCTGGAGAGAGTGGGGAGACTGGAGCGAGCGGGGAGACTGGATTGTTCGGGGAGACTGGAGTGAGCGGGGAGACTGGAGTGAGCGGGGAGACTGGAGTGAGCGGGGAGACTGGAGTGAGCGGGGAGACTGGAGTGACCGGGGAGACGGGAGTGAGCAGGGAGACTGTAGTGAGCGGGGAGATTGTAGTGAGCGGGGAGACTGGAGGGAGCGGGGAAACTGGAGCGAGCGGGGAGACTGGAGCGAGCGGGGAGACTGGAGAGAGCGGGGAGACTGGAGCGAGCGGGGAGACTGGAGCGAGCGGGGAGACTGGAGCGGGCGGGGAGTCTGGAGGGAGCTGGGAGACTGGAGTGAGCGGGGAGACTGGAGTGAGCGGGGAGACTGGAGTGAGCGGGGAGACTGGAGTGAGGGGGTGACTGGAGTGAGCGGGGAGGCTGGAGTGAGCGGGGAGACTGGAGAAAACGGGGAGACAGCAGTGAGCGGGGAGACTGGAGTGAGTGGGGAGACTGGAGTGAGTGGGGAGACTGGAGTGAGCGGGGAGACTGGAGTGAACGGGGAGACTGGAGTGAGCGGGGAGACTGGAGTGAGCGGGGAGACTGGAGTGAACGGGGAGACTGGATGAGTGGGGAGACTGGAGTTTTGGGGGAGACTGGAGTGTTCAGGGAGACTGGAGTGAGCGGGGAGACTGGAGTGAGCGGGGTGACTGTAGTGAGCGGGGAGACTGGAGCGAGCGGGGAGACTGGAGCGAACAGGGAGACTGGAGTGAGCGGGGAGACTGGAGTGAGCGGGGAGTCTGGAGTGTGCGGGGAGATTGGAGTGAGCGGGAGACTGGAGTGAGCGGGGAGACTGGAGTGATCGGGGAGACTGGAGTGAGCAGGGAGACTGGAGTGACCGGGGAGACTGGAGTGAGCGGGGAGACAGCAGTGAACGGGGAGACAGCAGTGAGCGGAGAGACTGGAGTGAGCAGGGAGACTGGAGTGACCGGGGAGACTGGAGTGAGCGGGGAGACTGCAGTGAGCGGGGAGACAGCAGTGAGCGGGGAGACTGGAGTGAGCGCGGAGACTGGAGTGAGCGGGGAGTCTGGAGTGAGCGGGGAGACTGGAGTGAGCGGGGAGACTGGAGGGAGCGGGGAGGCTGGAGTGAGCGGGGAGACTGGAGAGAGCGGCGAGAATGGAGGGAGCGGGGGACTGGAGTGAGCGGGGAGAATGGAGTGAGCGGGGAGACTGGAGTGAGCGGGGAGACTGCAGTGAGCGGGGAGACTGGAGTGAGGGGGGAGAATGGAGTGAGCGGGGAGATTGGAGTGAGCGGGGAGACTGGAGGGAGCGGGGAGACTGGAGTGAGCGGGGAGACTGGAGATAGCGGAGACACTGGAGGGAGCGGGGGACTGGAGTGAGCAGGGAGACTGGAGTGAGCGGGGAGACTGGAGTGAGCGGGAAGTCTGGAGTGAGCGGGGAGACTGGAGTGAGCGGGGAGACTGGAGTGAGCAGGGAGACTGGAGAGAGCGGGGAGACTGGAGTGAGCGGGCAGACGGAGTGAGCGGGGAGACTGGAGTGTGCGGGGAGACTGGAGTGAGCGGGGAGACTGGAGTGAGCAGGGAGACTGGAGTGAGCGGGGAGACTGGAGTGAGCGGGGAGACTGGAGTGAGCGGGAGACTGGAGTGAGCGGGGAGACTGGAGTGAGTGTTGAGTCTGGAGTGAGCGGGGAGACTGGAGTGAGCCGGAGACTGGAGTGAGCGGGGAGACTGGAGTGAGCGGGGAGACTGGAGTGAGCAGGGAGACTGGAGCGAGCGGGGAGACTGGAGCGAACGGGGAGACTGGAGTGAGCGTTGAGTCTGGAGTGATCGGGGAGACTGGAGTGAGCCGGAGACTGGAGTGAGCGGGGAGACTGGAGTGAGCGGGGAGACTGGAGTGAGCGGGGAGACTGGAGTGAGCGGGGAGACTGGAGTGAGCGGGGAGACAGCAGTGAGCGGGGAGACAGCAGTGAGCGGGGAGACTGGAGTGAGCAGGGAGACTGGAGTGAGCGGGGAGTCTGGAGTGAGCGGGGAGACTGGAGTGAGCGGGGAGACTGGAGGGAGCGGGGAGGCTGGAGTGAGCGGGGAGACTGGAGAGAGCGGCGAGACTGGAGGGAGCGGGGGACTGGAGTGAGCAGGGAGACTGGAGTGAGCGGGGAGACGGGAGTGAGCGGGGAGACTGGAGTGAGCGGGGAGACTGGAGTGAGAGGGGAGACTGGAGTGAGCGGGGAGACTGGAGTGAGCAGGAAGACTGGAGGGAGCGGGGAGACTGGAGTGAGCGGGGAGACTGGAGAGCGTGGGGAGACTGGAGAGTGCGGCGAGACTGGAGGGAGCGGGGGACTGGAGTGAGCAGGGAGACTGGAGTGAGCGGGGAGACTGGAGTGAGCGGGGAGACTGGAGAGAGCGGAGACACTGGAGGGAGCGGGGGACTGGAGTGAGCAGGGAGAATGGAGTGAGCGGGGAGACTGGAGTGAGCGGGGAGACTGCAGTGAGCGGGGAGACTGGAGTGAGAGGGGAGACTGGAGTGAGCGGGGAGATTGGAGTGAGCGGGGAGACTGGAGGGAGCGGGGAGACTGGAGTGAGCGGGGAGACTGGAGAGAGCGGAGACACTGGAGGGAGCGGGGGACTGGAGTGAGCAGGGAGACTGGAGTGAGCGGGGTGACTGGAGTGAGCGGGAGGTCTGGAGTGAGCGGGGAGACTGGAGTGAGCGGGGAGACTGGAGTGAGCGGGGAGACTGGAGAGAGCGGGGAGACTGGAGTGAGCGGGCAGACGGAGTGAGCGGGGAGACTGGAGTGTGCGGGGAGACTGGAGTGAGCGGGGAGACTGGAGTGAGCAGGGAGACTGGAGCGTTCGGGGAGACTGGAGTGAGCGGGGAGACTGGAGCGAGCGGGGAGACTGGAGCGGGCGGGGAGTCTGGAGTGATCAGGGAGACTGGAGTGAGCGGGGAGACTGGAGTGAGCGGGGAGACTGGAGTGAGCGGGGATACTGGAGTGAGCGGGGAGACTGGAGTGAGCGGGCAGACGGAGTGAGCGGGGAGACTGGAGTGAGCGGGGAGACTGGAGTGAGCGGGGAGACTGGAGTTAGCGCGGAGACAGCAGTGAGCGGGGAGACTGGAGTGAGCGGGGAGACTGGAGTGAGCGGGCAGACGGAGTGAGCGGGGAGACTGGAGTGAGCGGGGAGACTGGAGTGAGCGGGGAGACTGGAGTGAGCGGGGAGACTGGAGTGAGCGGGGAGACTGGAGTGAGCGGGGATACTGGAGTGAGCGGGGAGACTGGAGTGAGCGGGGAGACTGGAGTGAGCGGGGAGACTGGAGTCAATGGGGAGACTGGAGTGAATGGGGAGACTGGAGTGAGCGGGGAGACTGGAGTGAGCGGGGAGACTGGAGTGAGCGGGGAGACTGGAGTGAGCGGGAGGCTGGAGTGAGCAGCGAGACTGGAGTGAGCGGGGAGACTGGAGTGAGCGGGGAGACTGGAGTGAGCGGGGAGACTGAAGTGAGCGGGGAGACTGTAGTGAGCGGGGAGACTGGAGTGAACGGGGAGACTGGAGTGAGCGGGGAGACTGGAGTGAGCGGGGAGACTGGAGTGAGCAGGGAAACTGGAGGGAGCGGGGAGACTGGAGTGAGCGGGGAGACTGGAGCGAGCGGGGAGACTGGAGCAAGCGGGGAGACTGGAGCGAACGGGGAGACTGGAGTGAGCGTTGAGTCTGGAGTGAGCGGGGAGACTGGAGTGAGCCGGAGACTGGAGTGAGCGGGGAGACTGGAGTGAGCGGGGAGACTGGAGTGAGCAGGGAGACTGGAGTGAACGGTGAGACTGGAGTGAGCGGGGAGACAGCAGTGAGCGGGGAGACAGCAGTGAGCGGGGAGACTGGAGTGAGCGGGGAGACTGGAGTGAGCGGGGAGTCTGGAATGAGCGGGGAGACTGGAGTGAGCGGGGAGACTGGAGGGAGCGGGGAGGCTGGAGTGAGCGGGGAGACTGGAGAGAGCGGCGAGACTGGAGGGAGCGGGGGACTGGAGTGAGCAGGGAGACTGGAGTGAGCGGGGAGACTGGAGTGAGCGGGGAGACTGGAGTGAGCGGGGAGACCGGAGTGAGAGGGGAGACTGGAGTGAGCGGGGAGACTGGAGTGAGCAGGAAGACTGGAGGGAGCGGGGAGACTGGAGTGAGCGGGGAGACTGGAGAGAGCGGGGAGACTGGAGAGTGCGGCGAGACTGGAGGGAGCGGGGGACTGGAGTGAGCAGGGAGACTGGAGTGAGCGGGGAGACTGGAGTGAGCGGGGAGACTGGAGTGAGCGGAGAGACTGGAGTGAGCGGGGAGACTGCAGAAAGCGGGGAGACAGCAGTGAGCGGGGAGACTGGAGTGAGACTGGAGTGAGTGGGCAGACGGAGTGAGCGGGGAGACTGGAGTGAGCGGGGAGATTGGAGTGAGCGGGGAGACTGGAGTGAGCGGGGAGACTTGAATGAGCGGGGAGAATGGAGTGAGCGGGGAGACTGGAGTGAGCGGGGAGACTGGAGTGAGCGTGGAGACAGCAGTGAGCGGGGAGACTGGAGTGAGCGGGGAGACTGGAGTGAGCGGGGAGACTGGAGTGAGCGGGGAGACTGGAGTGAATGGGGAGGCTGGAGTGAGCGGGGTGACTGGAGTGTTCGGGGAGACTGGAGTGAGCGGGCAGTCTGGAGTGAGCGGGGAGACTGGAGTGAACGGGGAGACTGGAGTGTTCGGGGAGACTGGAGTGTTCGGGGAGACTGAAGTGAGCGGGGAGACTGGAGTGAGCGGGGAGACTGGAGTGAGCGGGGAGAAAGAAGTGAGAGGGGAGACTGGAGTGAGCGGGGAGGCTGGATTGTACGGGGAGACTGGAGTGAGCGGGCAGACTGGAGAGAGCGGGGAGACTGGAGTGAGCGGGGAGCCTGGAGAGAGCGGGGAGACTGGAGCGAGCGGGTAGACTGGATTGTTCGGGGAGACTGGAGTGAGCGGGGAGACTGGAGTGAGTGGGGAGACTGGAGTGAGCGGGGAGACTGGAGTGAGCGGGGAGACTGGAGTGACCGGGGAGACGGGAGTGAGCAGGGAGACTGTAGTGAGCGGGGAGATTGTAGGGAGCGGGGAGACTGGAGGGAGCGGGGAAACTGGAGCGAGCGGGGAGACTGGAGCGAGTGGGGAGACTGGAGAGAGCGGGGAGACTGGAGCGAGCGGGGAGACTGGAGCGAGCGGGGAGACTGGAGCGAGCGGGGAGACTGGAGCGGGCGGGGAGTCTGGAGGGAGCTGGGAGACTGGAGTGAGCGGGGAGACTGGAGTGAGCGGGGAGACTGGAGTGAGCGGGGAGACTGGAGTGAGGGGGTGACTGGAGTGAGCGGGGAGGCTGGAGTGAGCGGGGAGACTGGAGAAAGCGGGGAGACAGCAGTGAGCGGGGAGACTGGAGTGAGTGGGGAGACTGGAGTGAGTGGGGAGACTGGAGTGAGCGGGGAGACTGGAGTGAACGGGGAGACTGGAGTGAGCGGGGAGACTGGAGTGAGCGGGGAGACTGGAGTGAACGGGGAGACTGGATGAGTGGGGAGACTGGAGTTTTCGGGGAGACTGGAGTCTTCAGGGAGACTGGAGTGAGCGGGGAGACTGGAGTGAGCGGGGAGACTGGAGCGAGCGGGGAGACTGGAGCGAACAGGGAGACTGGAGTGAGCGGGGAGACTGGAGTGAGCGGGGAGTCTGGAGTGAGCGGGGAGATTGGAGTGAGCGGGAGACTGGAGTGAGCGGGGAGACTGGAGTGATCGGGGAGACTGGAGTGAGCAGGGAGACTGGAGTGACCGGGGAGACTGGAGTGAGCGGGGAGACAGCAGTGAGCGGGGAGACAGCAGTGAGCGGAGAGACTGGAGTGAGCAGGGAGACTGGAGTGACCGGGGAGACTGGAGTGAGCGGGGAGACTGCAGTGAGCGGGGAGACAGCAGTGAGCGGGGAGACTGGAGTGAGCGGGGAGACTGGAGTGAGCGGGGAGTCTGGAGTGAGCGGGGAGACTGGAGTGAGCGGGGAGACTGGAGGGAGCGGGGAGGCTGGATTGAGCGGGGAGACTGGAGAGAGCGGCGAGAATGGAGGGAGCGGGGGACTGGAGTGAGCGGGGAGACTGGAGCGAGCGGGGAGACTGGAGTGAGCGGAGAGACTGCAGTGAGCGGGGAGACTGGAGTGAGAGGGGAGACTGGAGTGTGCGGGGAGATTGGAGTGAGCGGGGAGACTGGAGGGAGCGGGGAGACTGGAGTGAGCGGGGAGACTGGAGATAGCGGAGACACTGGAGGGAGCGGGGGACTGGAGTGAGCAGGGAGACTGGAGTGAGCGGGGAGACTGGAGTGAGCGGGAAGTCTGGAGTGAACGGGGAGACTGGAGTGAGCGGGGAGACAGGAGTGAGCGGGGATACTGGAGAGAACGGGGAGACTGGAGTGAGTGGGCAGACGGAGTGAGCGGGGAGACTGGAGTGTGTGGGGAGACTGGAGTGAGCGGGGAGACTGGAGTGAGCAGGGAGACTGGAGTGAGCGGGGAGACTGGAGTGAGCGGGGAGACTGGAGTGAGCGGGAGACTGGAGTGAACGGGGAGACTGGAGTGAGTGTTGAGTCTGGAGTGAGCGGGGAGACTGGAGTGAGCCGGAGACTGGAGTGAGCGGGGAGACTGGAGTGAGCGGGGAGACTGGAGTGAGCAGGGAGACTGGAGCGAGCGGGGAGACTGGAGCGAACAGGGAGACTGGAGTGAGCGTTGAGTCTGGAGTGATCGGGGAGACTGGAGTGAGCCGGAGACTGGAGTGAGCGGGGAGACTGGAGTGAGCGGGGAGACTGGAGTGAGCGGGGAGACTGGAGTGAGCGGGGAGACAGCAGTGAGCGGGGAGACAGCAGTGAGCGGGGAGACTGGAGTGAGCGGGGAGGCTGGAGTGAGCGGGGAGACTGGAGAGAGCGGCGAGACTGGAGGGAGCGGGGGACTGGAGTGAGCAGGGAGACTGGAGTGAGCAGGGAGACGGGAGTGAGCGGGGAGACTGGAGAGAGCGGGGAGACTGGAGTGAGAGGGGAGACTGGAGTGAGCGGGGAGACTGGAGTGAGCAGGAAGACTGGAGGGAGCGGGGAGACTGGAGTGAGCGGGGAGACTGGAGAGAGCGGGGAGACTGGAGAGTGCGGCGAGACTGGAGGGAGCGGGGGACTGGAGTGAGCAGGGAGACTGGAGTGAGCGGGGAGACTGGAGTGAGCGGTGAAACTGGAGTGAGCGGAGAGACTGGAGTGAGCGGGGAGACTGGAGAAAGCGGGGAGACAGCAGTGAGCGGGGAGACAGCAGTGAGCGGGGAGACTGGAGTGAGCGGGGAGACTGGATTGAGCGGGGAGTCTGGAGTGAGCGGGGAGACTGGAGTGAGCGGGGAGACTGGAGGGAGCGGGGAGGCTGGAGTGAGCGGGGAGAATGGAGAGAGCGGTGAGAATGGAGGGAGCGGGGGACTGGAGTGAGCGGGGAGAATGGAGTGAGCGGGGAGACTGGAGTGAGCGGGGAGACTGCAATGAGCGGGGAGACTGGAGTGAGAGGGGAGACTGGAGTGAGCGGGGAGATTGGAGTGAGCGGGGAGACTGGAGGGAGCGGGGAGACTGGAGTGAGCGGGGAGACTGGAGAGAGCGGAGACACTGGAGGGAGCGGGGGACTGGAGTGAGCAGGGAGACTGGAGTGAGCGGGGTGACTGGAGTGAGCGGGAGGTCTGGAGTGAGCGGGGAGACTGGAGTGAGCGGGGAGACTGGAGTGAGCGGGGAGACTGGAGAGAGCGGGGAGAGTGGAGTGAGTGGGCAGACGGAGTGAGCGGGGAGACTGGAGTGTGCGGGGAGACTGGAGTGAGCGGGGAGACTGGAGTGAGCAGGGAGACTGGAGTGAGCGGGGAGACTGGAGTGAGCGGGGAGACTGGAGTGAGCGGGAGACTGGAGTGAGCGGGGAGACTGGAGTGAGCGTTGAGTCTAGAGTGAGCGGGGAGACTGGAGTGAGCCGGAGACTGGAGTGAGCGGGGAGGCTGGTGTGAGCGGGGAGACTGGAGTGAGCAGGGAGACTGGAGCGAGCGGGGAGACGGGAGCGAACGGGGAGACTGGAGTGAGCGTTGAGTCTGGAGTGAGCGGGGAGACTGGAGTGAGCGGGGAGACTGGAGTGAGCGGGGAGACTGGAGTGAGCAGGGAGACTGGAGTGAGCGGGGAGACTGGAGTGAGCGGGGAGACAGCAGTGAGCGGGGAGACAGCAGTGAGCGGGGAGACTGGAGAGAGCGGGGAGACTGGAGAGAGCGGCGAGATTGGAGGGAGCGGGGGACTGGAGTGAGCAGGGAGACTGGAGTGAGCGGGGAGACGGGAGTGAGCGGGGAGACTGGAGTGAGCGGGGAGACTGGAGTGAGAGGGGAGACTGGAGTGAGCGGGGAGACTGGAGTGAGCAGGAAGACTGGAGTGAGCGGGGAGACTGGAGTGAGGGGGTGACTGGAGTGAGCGGGGAGGCTGGAGTGAGCGGGGAGACTGGAGAAAGCGGGGAGACAGCAGTGAGCGGGGAGACTGGAGTGAGTGGGGAGACTGGAGTGAGTGGGGAGACTGGAGTGAGCGGGGAGACTGGAGTGAACGGGGAGACTGGAGTGAGCGGGGAGACTGGAGTGAGCGGGGAGACTGGAGTGAACGGGGAGACTGGATGTGTGGGGAGACTGGAGTTTTCGGGGAGACTGGAGTGTTCAGGGAGACTGGAGTGAGCGGGGAGACTGGAGTGAGCGGGGAGACTGGAGCGAGCGGGGAGACTGGAGCGAACAGGGAGACTGGAGTGAGCGGGGAGACTGGAGTGAGCGGGGAGTCTGGAGTGAGCGGGGAGATTGGAGTGAGCGGGAGACTGGAGTGAGCGGGGAGACTGGAGTGATCGGGGAGACTGGAGTGAGCAGGGAGACTGGAGTGACCGGGGAGACTGGAGTGAGCGGGGAGACAGCAGTGAGCGGGGAGACAGCAGTGAGCGGAGAGACTGGAGTGAGCAGGGAGACTGGAGTGACCGGGGAGACTGGAGTGAGCGGGGAGATTGCAGTGAGCGGGGAGACAGCAGTGAGCGGGGAGACTGGAGTGAGCGGGGAGACTGGAGTGAGCGGGGAGTCTGGAGTGAGCGGGGAGACTGGAGTGAGCGGGGAGACTGGAGGGAGCGGGGAGGCTGGAGTGAGCGGGGAGACTGGAGAGAGCGGCGAGAATGGAGGGAGCGGGGGACTGGAGTGAGCGGGGAGAATGGAGTGAGCGGGGAGACTGGAGTGAGCGGAGAGACTGCAGTGAGCGGGGAGACTGGAGTGAGAGGGGAGACTGGAGTGTGCGGGGAGATTGGAGTGAGCGGGGCGACTGGAGGGAGCGGGGAGACTGGAGTGAGCGGGGAGACTGGAGATAGCGGAGACACTGGAGGGAGCGGGGGACTGGAGTGAGCAGGGAGACTGGAGTGAGCGGGGAGACTGGAGTGAGCGGGGAGACTGGAGTGAGCGGGGAGACTGGAGAGAGCGGGGAGACTGGAGGGAGCGGGCAGACGGAGTGAGCGGGGAGACTGGAGTGTGCGGGGAGACTGGAGTGAGCGGGGAGACTGGAGTGAGCAGGGAGACTGGAGTGAGCGGGGAGACTGGAGTGAGCGGGGAGACTGGAGTGAGCGGGAGACTGGAGTGAACGGGGAGACTGGAGTGAGTGTTGAGTCTGGAGTGAGCGGGGAGACTGGAGTGAGCCGGAGACTGGAGTGAGCGGGGAGACTGGAGTGAGCGGGGAGACTGGAGTGAGCAGGGAGACTGGAGCGAGCGGGGAGACTGGAGCGAACGGGGAGACTGGAGTGAGCGTTGAGTCTGGAGTGATCGGGGAGACTGGAGTGAGCCGGAGACTGGAGTGAGCGGGGAGACTGGAGTGAGCGGGGAGACTGGAGTGAGCGGGGAGACTGGAGTGAGCGGGGAGGCTGGAGTGAGCGGGGAGACTGGAGAAAGCGGGGAGACAGCAGTGAGCGGGGAGACTGGAGTGAGTGGGGAGACTGGAGTGAGTGGGGAGACTGGAGTGAGCGGGGAGACTGGACTGAACGGGGAGACTGGAGTGAGCGGGGAGACTGGAGTGAGCGGGGAGACTGGAGTGAACGGGGAGACTGGATGTGTGGGGAGACTGGAGTTTTCGGGGAGACTGGAGTGTTCAGGGAGACTGGAGTGAGCGGGGAGACTGGAGTGAGCGGGGAGACTGGAGCGAGCGGGGAGACTGGAGCGAACAGGGAGACTGGAGTGAGCGGGGAGACTGGAGTGAGCGGGGAGTCTGGAGTGAGCGGGGAGATTGGAGTGAGCGGGAGACTGGAGTGAGCGGGGAGACTGGAGTGATCGGGGAGACTGGAGTGAGCAGGGAGACTGGAGTGACCGGGGAGACTGGAGTGAGCGGGGAGACAGCAGTGAGCGGGGAGACAGCAGTGAGCGGAGAGACTGGAGTGAGCAGGGAGACTGGAGTGACCGGGGAGACTGGAGTGAGCGGGGAGACTGCAGTGAGCGGGGAGACAGCAGTGAGCGGGGAGACTGGAGTGAGCGGGGAGACTGGAGTGAGCGGGGAGTCTGGAGTGAGCGGGGAGACTGGAGTGAGCGGGGAGACTGGAGGGAGCGGGGAGGCTGGAGTGAGCGGGGAGACTGGAGAGAGCGGCGAGAATGGAGGGAGCGGGGGACTGGAGTGAGCGGGGAGAATGGAGTGAGCGGGGAGACTGGAGTGAGCGGAGAGACTGCAGTGAGCGGGGAGACTGGAGTGAGAGGGGAGACTGGAGTGTGCGGGGAGATTGGAGTGAGCGGGGCGACTGGAGGGAGCGGGGAGACTGGAGTGAGCGGGGAGACTGGAGATAGCGGAGACACTGGAGGGAGCGGGGGACTGGAGTGAGCAGGGAGACTAGAGTGAGCGGGGAGACTGGAGTGAGCGGGGAGACTGGAGTGAGCGGGGAGACTGGAGAGAGCGGGGAGACTGGAGTGAGCGGGCAGACGGAGTGAGCGGGGAGACTGGAGTGTGCGGGGAGACTGGAGTGAGCGGGGAGACTGGAGTGAGCAGGGAGACTGGAGTGAGCGGGGAGACTGGAGTGAGCGGGGAGACTGGAGTGAGCGGGAGACTGGAGTGAACGGGGAGACTGGAGTGAGTGTTGAGTCTGGAGTGAGCGGGGAGACTGGAGTGAGCCGGAGACTGGAGTGAGCGGGGAGACTGGAGTGAGCGGGGAGACTGGAGTGAGCAGGGAGACTGGAGCGAGCGGGGAGACTGGAGCGAACGGGGAGACTGGAGTGAGCGTTGAGTCTGGAGTGATCGGGGAGACTGGAGTGAGCCGGAGACTGGAGTGAGCGGGGAGACTGGAGTGAGCGGGGAGACTGGAGTGAGCGGGGAGACTGGAGTGAGCGGGGAGACTGGAGTGAGCGGGGAGACAGCAGTGAGCGGGGAGACAGCAGTGAGCAGGGAGACTGGAGTGAGCGGGGAGGCTGGAGTGAGCGGGGAGACTGGAGAGAGCGGCGAGACTGGAGGGAGCGGGGGACTGGAGTGAGCAGGGAGACTGGAGTGAGCGGGGAGACGGGAGTGAGCGGGGAGACTGGAGTGAGCGGGGAGACTGGAGTGAGAGGGGAGACTGGAGTGAGCGGGGAGACTGGAGTGAGCAGGAAGACTGGAGGGAGCGGGGAGACAGGAGTGAGCGGGGAGACTGGAGAAAGCGGGGAGACTGGAGAGTGCGGCGAGACTGGAGGGAGCGGGGGACTGGAGTGAGCAGGGAGACTGGAGTGAGCGGGGAGACTGGAGTGAGCGGGGAGACTGGAGTGAGCGGAGAGACTGGAGTGAGCGGGGTGACTGGAGAAAGCGGGGAGACAGCAGTGAGCGGGGAGACAGCAGTGAGCGGGGAGACTGGAGTGAGCGGGGAGACTGGATTGAGCGGGGAGTCTGGAGTGAGCGGGGAGACTGGAGTGAGCGGGGAGACTGGAGGGAGCGGGGAGGCTGGAGTGAGCGGGGAGAATGGAGAGAGCGGTGAGAATGGAGGGAGCGGGGGACTGGAGTGAGCGGGGAGAATGGAGTGAGCGGGGAGACTGGAGTGAGCGGGGAGACTGCAATGAGCGGGGAGACTGGAGTGAGAGGGGAGACTGGAGTGAGCGGGGAGATTGGAGTGAGCGGGGAGACTGGAGGGAGCGGGGAGACTGGAGTGAGCGGGGAGACTGGAGAGAGCGGAGACACTGGAGGGAGCGGGGGACTGGAGTGAGCAGGGAGACTGGAGTGAGCGGGGTGACTGGAGTGAGCGGGAGGTCTGGAGTGAGCGGGGAGACTGGAGTGAGCGGGGAGACTGGAGTGAGCGGGGAGACTGGAGAGAGCGGGGAGAGTGGAGTGAGCGGGCAGACGGAGTGAGCGGGGAGACTGGAGTGTGCGGGGAGACTGGAGTGAGCGGGGAGACTGGAGTGAGCAGGGAGACTGGAGTGAGCGGGGAGACTGGAGTGAGCGGGGAGACTGGAGTGAGCGGGAGACTGGAGTGAGCGGGGAGACTGGAGTGAGCGTTGAGTCTGGAGTGAGCGGGGAGACTGGAGTGAGCCGGAGACTGGAGTGAGTGGTGAGGCTGGTGTGAGCGGGGAGACTGGAGTGAGCAGGGAGACTGGAGCGAGCGGGGAGACTGGAGCGAACGGGGAGACTGGAGTGAGCGTTGAGTCTGGAGTGAGCGGGGAGACTGGAGTGAGCGGGGAGAGTGGAGTGAGCGGGGAGACTGGAGTGAGCAGGGAGACTGGAGTGAGCGGGGAGACTGGAGTGAGCGGGGAGACAGCAGTGAGCGGGGAGACAGCAGTGAGCGGGGAGACTGGAGTGAGCGGGGAGACTGGAGTGAGCGGGGAGTCTGGAGTGAGCGGGGAGACTGGAGTGAGAGGGGAGACTGGAGAGAGCGGGGAGACTGGAGAGAGCGGCGAGACTGGAGGGAGCGGGGGACTGGAGTGAGCAGGGAGACTGGAGTGAGCGGGGAGACGGGAGTGAGCGGGGAGACTGGAGTGAGCGGGGAGACTGGAGTGAGAGGGGAGACTGGAGTGACCGGGGAGACTGGAGTGAGCAGGAAGACTGGAGGGAGCGGGGAGACTGGAGTGAGCGGGGAGACTGGAGAGAGCGGGGAGACTGGAGAGTGCGGCGAGACTGGAGGGAGCGGGGGACTGGAGTGAGCAGTGAGACTGGAGTGAGCGGGGAGACTGGAGTGAGCGGGGAGACTGGAGTGAGCGGAGAGACTGGAGTGAGCGGGGAGACTGGAGAAAGCGGGGAGACAGCAGTGAGCGGGGAGACTGGAGTGAGACTGGAGTGAGTGGGCAGTCGGAGTGAGCGGGGAGACTGGAGTGAGCGGGGAGACTGGAGTGAGCGGGGAGACTGGAGTGAGCGGGGAGACTTGAATGAGCGGGGAGACTGGAGTGAGCGGGGAGACTGGTGTGAGCGGGGAGACTGGAGTGAGCGGGGAGACAGCAGTGAGCGGGGAGACTGGAGTGAGCGGGGAGACTGGAGTGAGCGGGGAGACTGGAGTGAGCGGGGAGACTGGAGTGAATGGGGAGACTGGAGTGAGCGGGGTGACTGGAGTGTTCGGGGAGACTGGAGTGAGCGGGCAGTCTGGAGTGAGAGGGGAGACTGGAGTGAACGGGGAGACTGGAGTGTTCGGG
Organism: Somniosus microcephalus; assembly: GCF_052327205.1. Lineage (NCBI taxonomy): Eukaryota > Metazoa > Chordata > Chondrichthyes > Squaliformes > Somniosidae > Somniosus > Somniosus microcephalus. The sequence continues at coordinate 9,656,470 of NC_141018.1, forward strand.
AAGACTGGAGTGTTCGGGGAGACTGGAGTGATCGGGGAGACTGGTGTGAGCGGGGAGACTGGAGTGAGCGGGGAGAAAGAAGTGAGGGGGGAGACTGGAGTGAGCGGGGAGGCTGGAGTGTACGGGGAGAATGGGGTGAGCGGGCAGACTGGAGAGAGCGGGGAGACTGGAGCGAGCGGGGAGACTGGAGAGAGCGGGGAGACTGGAGCGAGCGGGGAGACTGGAGTGAGCGGGGAGACGGGAGTGAGCAGGGAGACTGTAGTGAGCGGGGAGATTGTAGTGAGCGGGGAGACTGGAGGGAGCGGGGAAACTGGAGCGAGCGGGGAGACTGGAGCGAGCGGGGAGACTGGAGAGAGCGGGGAGACTGGAGCGAGCGGGGAGACTGGAGCGAGAGGGGAGACTGGAGCGAGCGGGGAGACTGGAGCGGGCGGGGAGTCTGGAGCGAGCTGGGAGACTGGAGCGAGTGGGGAGACTGGAGTGAGCGGGGAGACTGGAGTGAGCGGGGAGACTGGAGTGTGGGGTTGGCTGGAGTGAGCAGGGAGGCTGGAGTGAGCGGGGAGACTGGAGAAAGCGGGGAGACAGCAGTGAGCGGGGAGACGGAGTGAGCGGGGAGACTGGAGTGTGCGGGGAGACTGGAGTGAGTGGGGAGACTGGAGTGAGAGGGGAGACTGGAGTGAGCGGGGAGATTGGAGTGAGCGGGGAGACTGGAGGGAGCGGGGAGACTGGAGTGAGCGGGCAGACGGAGTGAGCGGGGAGACTGGAGTGTGCGGGGAGACTGCAGTGAGAGGGGAGACTGGAGTGAGCGGGGAGATTGGAGTGAGCGGGGAGACTGGAGGGAGCGGGGAGACTGGAGTGAGCGGGGAGACTGGAGAGAGCGGAGACACTGGAGGGAGCGGGGGACTGGAGTTAGCAGGGAGACTGGAGTGAGCGGGGAGACTGGAGTGAGCGGGAAGTCTGGAGTGAGCGGGGAGACTGGAGAGAGCGGGGAGACTGGAGTGAGCGGGGAGACTGGAGAGAGCGGGGAGACTGGAGTGAGCGGGCAGACGGAGTGAGCGGGGAGACTGGAGTGTGCGGGGAGACTGGAGTGAGCGGGGAGACTGGAGTGAGCAGGGAGACTGGAGTGAGCGGGGAGACTGGAGTGAGCGGGGAGACTGGAGTGAGCGGGAGACTGGAGGGAGCGGGGAGACTGGAGTGAGCGGGGAGACTGGAGTGAGCGGGGAGACTGGAGTGAGCGGGGAGACAGCAGTGAGCGGGGAGACTGGAGTGAGCGGGGTGACTGGAGTGTTCGGGGAGACTGGAGTGTTCGGGGAGACTGGAGTGAGCGGGGGGACTGGAGTGAGAGGGGAGAATGGAGTGAGCGGGGAGACTGGAGTGAGCGGGGAGACAGAAGTGAGAGGGGAGACTGGAGTGAGCGGGGATACTGAAGTGAACGGGGAGAATGGAGTGAGCGGGGAGACTGGAGAGAGCGGGGAGACTGGAGCGAGCGGGGAGACTGGAGAGAGCGGGGAGACTGGAGAGAGCGGGGAGACTGGAGCGAGCGGGGAGACTGGAGTGTTCGTGGAGACTGGAGTGCGCGGGGAGACTGGAGTGAGCGGGGAGACTGGAGAGAGCGGGGAGACTGGAGTGAGCGGGGAGACTGGAGTGAGCGGGGAGACTGGAGTGAGTGGGGAGACTGGAGTGAGCAGGGAGACTGTAGTGAGCGGGGAGATTGTAGTGAGCGGGGAGACTGGAGGGAACGGGGAGACTGGAGTCCGCGGGGAGACTGGAGTGAGCGGGGAGGCTGGAGTGAGCAGGGAGACAGCAGTGAGCGGGGAGACTGGAGTGAGCGGGGAGACTGGAGTGAGTGGGGAGACTGGAGTGAGCGGGGTGACTGGAGTGTTCGGGGAGACTGCAGTGAGCGGGGAGACAGGAGTGAGCGGGGAGACTGGAGTGAACGGGGAGACTGGAGTGTTCGGGGAGACTGGAGTGAGCGGGGAGACTGGAGTGAGCGGGGAGACTAAAGTGAGCGGGGAGACAGAAGTGAGCGGGGAGACTGGAGCGAGCGGGGAGACTGGAGAGAGCGGGGAGACTGGAGCGAGCGGGGAGACTGGAGTGTTCGGGGAGACTGGAGTGAGCGGGGAGACTGGAGTGAGCGGGGAGACTGGAGTGAGCGGGGAGACTGGAGTGAGCGGGGAGACTGGAGTGAGCGGGGAGATGGGAGTGAGCAGGGAGACTGTAGTGAGCGGGGAGACTGTAGTGAGCGGGGAGACTGGAGGGAGCGGGGAAACTGGAGCGAGCGGGGAGACTGGAGCGAGCGGGGAGACTGGAGAGAGCGGGGAGACTGGAGCGAGTGGGGAGACTGGAGCGAGCGGGGAGACTGGAGCGAGCGGGGAGACTGGAGCGGGCGGGGAGTCTGGAGTGATCAGGGAGACTGGAGTGAGCGGGGAGACTGGAGTGAGCGGGGAGACTGGAGTGAGCGGGGATACTGGAGTGAGCGGGGAGACTGGAGTGATGGGGGGAGACTGGAGTGAGCGGGGAGGCTGGAGTGAGCGGGGAGACTGGAGAAAGCGGGGAGACAGCAGTGAGCGGGGAGGCTGGAGTGAGTGGGGAGACTGGAGTGAGTGGGGAGACTGGAGTGAGCGGGGAGAATTGAGTGAACGGGGAGACTGGAGTGAGCGGGGAGACTGGAGTGAGCGGGGAGACTGGAGTGAACGGGGAGACTGGATGAGTGGGGAGACTGGAGTGTTCGGGGAGACTGGAGTGTTCAGGGAGACTGGAGTGAGCGGGGAGACTGGAGAGAGCGGGGAGACTGGAGTGAGCGGGGAGACCGGAGTGAGCGGCGAGACTGGAGTGAGCGGGGAGACTGGAGTGAGCGGGGAGACTGGAGTGAGCGGGGTGACAGCAGTGAGCGGGGAGACTGGAGTGAGCGGGGAGACTGGAGTGAACAGGGAGACTGGAGTGAGCGGGGAGACTGGAGTGAGCGGGGAGACTGGAGTGAGCAGGGAGACTGGAGCGAGCGGGGAGACTGGAGCGAGCGGGGAGACTGGAGCGAACGGGGAGACTGGAGTGAGCGGGGAGACTTGAGTGAGCGGGGAGGCTGGAGTGAGCGGGGAGTCTGGAGTGAGCGGGGAGACTGGAGTGAGCAGGAGACTGGAGTGAGCGGGGAGACTGGAGTGAGCGGGTAGACTGGAGTGAGCAGGGAGACTGGAGTGACCGGGGATACTGGAGTGAGCGGGGAGAAAGCAGTGAGCGGGGAGACAGCAGTGAGTGGGGAGACTGGAGTGAGCGGGGAGACTGGAGTGAGCGGGGAGTCTGGAGTGAGCGGGGAGACTGGAGTGAGCGGGGAGACTGGAGGGGGCGGGGAGGCTGGAGTGAGCGGGGAGACTGGAGAGAGCGGCGAGACTGGAGGGAGCGGGGGAGTGGAGTGAGCAGGGTGACTGGAGTGAGCGGGGAGACTGGAGTGAGCGGGGAGACTGCAGTGAGCGGGGAAACTGGAGTGAGAGGGGAGACTGGAGTGAGCGGGGAGACTGGAGGGAGCGGGGAGACTGGAGTGAGCGGGGAGACTGGAGCGAGCGGGGAGACTGGAGTGAGCGGGGAGACTGGAGTGAGCGGGGAGACTGGAGTGAGCGGGGAGACTGGAGTGAGCGGGGAGACTGGAGTGAGCGGGGAGACGGGAGTGAGCAGGGAGACTGTAGTGAGCTGGGAGATTGTAGTGAGCGGGGAGACTGGAGAGAGCGGGGAAACTGGAGCGAGCGGGGAGACTGGAGCGAGCGGGGAGACTGGAGCGAGCGGGGAGACTGGAGCGGGCGGGGTGTCTGGAGTGATCAGGGAGACTGGAGTGAGCGGGGAGACTGGAGTGAGCGGGAAGACTGGAGTGAGCGGGGATACTGGAGTGAGCGGGGGGAGACTGGAGTGAGGGGGGAGACTGGAGTGAGCGGGGAGGCTGGAGTGAGCGGGGAGACTGGAGAAAGCGGGGAGACAGCAGTGAGCGGGGAGACTGGAGTGAGTGGGGAGACTGGACTGAGTGGGGAGACTGGAGTGAGCGGGGAGAATGGAGTGAACCGGGAGACTGGAGTGAGCGGGGAGACTGGAGTGAGCGGGGAGACTGGAGTGAGCGGGGAGACTGGAGTGAGCGGGGAGACCGGAGTGAGCGGCGAGACTGGAGTGAGCGGGGAGACAGAAGTGAGAGGGGAGACTGGAGTGAGCGGGGAGACTGGAGTGAGCGGGGAGACTGGAGAGAGCGGGGAGACAGCAGTGAGCGGGGAGACTGGAGTGAGTGGGGAGACTGGAGTGAGTGGGGAGACTGGAGTGAGCGGGGAGACTGGAGTGAACGGGGAGACTGGAGTGAGCGTGGAGACTGGAGTGAGCGGGGAGACTGGAGTGAACGGGGAGACTGGATGAGTGGGGAGACTGGAGTGTTCGGGGAGACTGGAGTGTTCAGGGAGACTGGAGAGAGCGGGGAGAATGGAGTGAGCGGGGAGACTGGAGTGAGCGGGGAGACCGGAGTGAGCGGCGAGACTGGAGTGAGCGGGGAGACTGGAGTGAGCGGGGAGACTGGAGTGAGCGGGGTGACAGCAGTGAGCGGGGAGACTGGAGTGAGCGGGGAGACTGGAGTGAACAGGGAGACTGGAGTGAGCGGGGAGACTGGAGTGAGCGGGGAGACTGGAGTGAGCAGGGAGACTGGAGTGAGCGGGGAGACTGGAGCGAGCGGGGAGACTGGAGCGAACGGGGAGACTGGAGTGAGCGGGGAGACTGGAGTGAGCGGGGAGACTGGAGTGAGCGGGGAGTCTGGAGTGAGCGGGGAGACTGGAGTGAGCGGGAGACTGGAGTGAGCGGGGAGACTGGAGTGAGCGGGGAGACTGGAGCGAGCAGGGAGACTGGAGTGATCGGGGAGACTGGAGTGAGCAGGGAGAAAGCAGTGAGCGGGGAGACAGCAGTGAGCGGGGAGACTGGAGTGAGCGGGGAGGCTGGAGTGAGCGGGGTGTCTGGATTGAGCGGGGAGACTGGAGTGAGCGGGGAGACTGGAGGGACCGGGGAGGCTGGAGTGAACGGGGAGACTGGAGAGAGCGGCGAGACTGGAGGGAGCGGGGGAGTGGAGTGAGCAGGGTGACTGGAGTGAGCGGGGAGACTGGAGTGAGCGGGGAGACTGCAGTGAGCGGGGAGACTGGAGTGAGAGTGGAGACTGGAGTGAGCGGGGAGACTGGAGTGAGCGCGGAGACTGGAGGGAGCGGGGAGACTGGAGTGAGCGGGGAGACTGGAGAGAGCGGAGAGACTGGAGGGAGCGGGGGACTGGAGTGAGCAGGGAGACTGGAGTGAGCGGGGAGACTGGAGTGAGCGGGAAGTCTGGAGTGAGCGGGGAGACTGGAGTGTTCAGGGAGACTGGAGTGAGCGGGGATACTGGAGTGAGTGGGGAGACCGGAGTGAGCGGCGAGACTGGAGTGAGCGGGGAGACTGGAGTGGGCGGGGAGACTGGAGTGAGCGGAGAGACTGGAGTGAGCAGGGAGACTGGAGTGAGCGGGGAGACTGGAGTGAGCGGGGAGACTGGAGTGAGCGGGGAGACTGGAGTGAGCGGGGAGACAGAAGTGAGCGGGGAGACTGGAGTGAGCGGAGAGACTGGAGTGAGCAGGGAGACTGGAGTGAGCGGAGAGACTGGAGTGAGCAGGGAGACTGGAGTGAGCGGGGAGACTGGAGTGAGCGGGGAGGCTGGAGTGAGCGGGGAGTCTGGAGTAAGCGGGGAGACAGCAGTGAGCGGGGAGACTGGAGGGAGTGGGGAGACTGGAGTGAGTGGGGAGACTGGAGTGAGCGGGGAGACTGGAGTGAACGGGGAGACTGGAGTGAGCGGGGAGACTGGAGTGAGCGGGGAGACTGGAGTGAACGGGGAGACTGGAGTGAGCGGGGAGACTGGAGTGTTCGGGGAGACTGGAGTATTCAGGGAGACTGGAGTGAGTGGGGAGACTGGAGTGAGCGGGGAGACTGGAGTGAGTGGGGAGACCGGAGTGAGCGGCGAGACTGGAGTGAGCGGGGAGACTGGAGTGAGCGGGGAGACTGGAGTGAGCGGGGAGACGGGAGTGAGCAGGGAGACTGTAGTGAGCGGGGAGATTGTAGTGAGCGGGGAGACTGGAGGGAGCGGGGAAACTGGAGCGAGCGGGGAGACTGGAGCGAGCGGGGAGACTGGAGAGAGCGGGAGACTGGAGCGAGTGGGGAGACTGGAGCGAGCGGGGAGACTGGAGCGAGCGGGGAGACTGGAGCGGGCGGGGTGTCTGGAGTGATCAGGGAGACTGGAGTGAGCGGGGAGACTGGAGTGAGCGGGAAGACTGGAGTGAGCGGGGATACTGGAGTGAGCGGGGGGAGACTGGAGTGAGGGGGGAGACTGGAGTGAGCGGGGAGGCTGGAGTGAGCGGGGAGACTGGAGAAAGCGGGGAGACAGCAGTGAGCGGGGAGACTGGAGTGAGTGGGGAGACTGGACTGAGTGGGGAGACTGGAGTGAGCGGGGAGAATGGAGTGAACCGGGAGACTGGAGTGAGCGGGGAGACTGGAGTTAGCGGGGAGACTGGAGTGAGCGGGGAGACTGGAGTGAGCGGGGAGACCGGAGTGAGCGGCGAGACTGGAGTGAGCGGGGAGACAGAAGTGAGAGGGGAGACTGGAGTGAGCGGGGAGACTGGAGTGAGCGGGGAGACTGGAGAGAGCGGGGAGACAGCAGTGAGCGGGGAGACTGGAGTGAGTGGGGAGACTGGAGTGAGTGGGGAGACTGGAGTGAGCGGGGAGACTGGAGTGAACGGGGAGACTGGAGTGAGCGTGGAGACTGGAGTGAGCGGGGAGACTGGAGTGAACGGGGAGACTGGATGAGTGGGGAGACTGGAGTGTTCGGGGAGACTGGAGTGTTCAGGGAGACTGGAGAGAGCGGGGAGAATGGAGTGAGCGGGGAGACTGGAGTGAGCGGGGAGACCGGAGTGAGCGGCGAGACTGGAGTGAGCGGGGAGACTGGAGTGAGCGGGGAGACTGGAGTGAGCGGGGTGACAGCAGTGAGCGGGGAGACTGGAGTGAGCGGGGAGACTGGAGTGAACAGGGAGACTGGAGAGAGCGGGGAGACTGGAGTGAGCGGGGAGACTGGAGTGAGCAGGGAGACTGGAGTGAGCGGGGAGACTGGAGCGAGCGGGGAGACTGGAGCGAACGGGGAGACTGGAGTGAGCGGGGAGACTGGAGTGAGCGGGGAGACTGGAGTGAGCAGGGAGTCTGGAGTGAGCGGGGAGACTGGAGTGAGCGGGAGACTGGAGTGAGCGGGGAGACTGGAGTGAGCGGGGAGACTGGAGCGAGCAGGGAGACTGGAGTGATCGGGGAGACTGGAGTGAGCAGGGAGAAAGCAGTGAGCGGGGAGACAGCAGTGAGCGGGGAGACTGGACTGAGTGGGGAGACTGGAGTGAGCGGGGAGAATGGAGTGAACCGGGAGACTGGAGTGAGCGGGGAGACTGGAGTTAGCGGGGAGACTGGAGTGAGCGGGGAGACTGGAGTGAGCGGGGAGACCGGAGTGAGCGGCGAGACTGGAGTGAGCGGGGAGACCGAAGTGAGAGGGGAGACTGGAGTGAGCGGGGAGACTGGAGTGAGCGGGGAGACTGGAGAGAGCGGGGAGACAGCAGTGAGCGGGGAGACTGGAGTGAGTGGGGAGACTGGAGTGAGTGGGGAGACTGGAGTGAGCGGGGAGACTGGAGTGAACGGGGAGACTGGAGTGAGCGTGGAGTCTGGAGTGAGCAGGGAGACTGGAGTGAGCGGGGAGACTGGATGGAGCGGGGAGGCTGGAGTGAACGGGGAGACGGGAGAGAGCGGCGAGACTGGAGGGAGCGGGGGAGTGGAGTGAGCAGGGTGACTGGAGTGAGCGGGGAGACTGGAGTGAGCGGGGAGACTGCAGTGAGCGGGGAGACCGGAGTGAGAGTGGAGACTGGAGTGAGCGGGGAGACTGGAGTGAGCGCGGAGACTGGAGGGAGCGGGGAGACTGGAGTGAGCGGGGAGACTGGAGAGAGCGGAGAGACTGGAGGGAGCGGGGGACTGGAGTGAGCAGGGAGACTGGAGTGAGCGGGGAGACTGGAGTGAGCGGGAAGTCTGGAGTGAGCGGGGAGACTGGAGTGTTCAGGGAGACTGGAGTGAGCGGGGATACTGGAGTGAGCGGGGAGACTGGAGTGAGCGGGGAGACTGGAGTGAGCGGGGAGACTGGAGTGAGCGGGGAGACTGGAGTGAGCGGGGAGACTGGAGTGAGCGGGGAGACAGAAGTGAGAGGGGAGACTGGAGTGAGCGGGGAGACTGGAGTGAGCGGGGAGACTGGAGAGAGCGGGGAGACTGGAGTGAGCGGGGAGAGTGGAGAGAGTGAGGAGACTGGAGCGAGCGGTGAGACTGGAGTGTTCGTGGAGACTGGAGTGAGCGGGGAGACTGGAGTGAGCGGGGAGACTGGAGAGAGCGGGGAGACTGGAGTCAGCGGGGAGACTGGAGTGAGCGGGGCGACTGGAGTGAGCGGGGAGACTGGAGTGAGCGGGGAGACGGGAGTGAGCTGGGAGACTGTAGTGAGCGGGGAGATTGTAGTGAGCGGGGAGAATGGAGGGAGCGGGGAAACTGGAGCGAGCGGGGAGACAGGAGCGAGCGGGGAGACTGGAGCGAGCGGGGAGACTGGAGTGAGCAGGGAGACGGGAGTGAGCGGGGAGTCTGGAGCGGGCGGGGAGTCTGGAGTGATCGGGGAGACTGGCGTGAGCGGCGAGACTGGAGTGAGCGGGGAGACTGGAGTGAGCGGGGAGACTGGAGTGAGCGGGGAGAGTGGAGTGAGCGGGGAGACTGGAGTAAGCGGGGAGACAGCAGTGAGCGGGGAGACTGGAGTGAGCGGGGAGGCTGAAGTGAGCGGGGATATTGGAGGGAGCGGGGAAACTGGAGCGACCGGGGAGACTGGAGAGAGCGGGGAGACTGGAGCGAGCGGGGAGATTGGAGCGAGCGGGGAGACTGGAGCGAGCGGGGAGACTGGAGCGAGCGGGGAGACTGGAGCGAGCGGGGAGACTGGAGCGAGCGGGGAGACTGGAATGAGTGGGGAGACTGGAGTGAGGGGGGAGACTGGAGTGAAGGGGGAGACTGGAGTGAGCGGGGAGGCTGGAGTGAGCGGGGAGTCTGGAGTAAGCGGGGAGACAGCAGTGAGCGGGGAGACTGGAGGGAGTGGGGAGACTGGAGTGAGCGGGGAGACTGGAGTGAGCGGGGAGACTGGAGTGAGCGGGGAGACTGGAGTGAGCGGGGAGACTGGAGTGAGCGGGGAGACTGGAGTGAGCGGGGAGACTGGAGTGAGCGGGGAGACAGAAGTGAGAGGGGAGACTGGAGTGAGCGGGGAGACTGGAGTGAGCGGGGAGACTGGAGAGAGCGGGGAGACTGGATGTGAGCGGGGAGAGTGGAGAGAGTGAGGAGACTGGAGCGAGCGGTGAGACTGGAGTGTTCGTGGAGACTGGAGTGAGCGGGGAGACTGGAGTGAGCGGGGAGACTGGAGAGAGCGGGGAGACTGGAGTCAGCGGGGAGACTGGAGTGAGCGGGGCGACTGGAGTGAGCGGGGAGACTGGAGTGAGCGGGGAGACGGGAGTGAGCTTGGGAGACTGTAGTGAGCGGGGAGATTGTAGTGAGCGGGGAGACTGGAGGGAGCGGGGAAACTGGAGCGAGCGGGGAGACAGGAGCGAGCGGGGAGACTGGAGCGAGCGGGGAGACTGGAGTGAGCAGGGAGACGGGAGTGAGCGGGGAGTCTGGAGCGGGCGGGGAGTCTGGAGTGATCGGGGAGACTGGCGTGAGCGGCGAGACTGGAGTGAGCGGGGAGACTGGAGTGAGCGGGAGACTGGAGTGAGCGGGGAGAGTGGAGTGAGCGGGGAGACTGGAGTAAGCGGGGAGACAGCAGTGAGCGGGGAGACTGGAGTGAGCGGGGAGGCTGAAGTGAGCGGGGATATTGGAGGGAGCGGGGAAACTGGAGCGACCGGGGAGACTGGAGAGAGCGGGGAGACTGGAGCGAGCGGGGAGATTGGAGCGAGCGGGGAGACTGGAGCGAGCGGGGAGACTGGAGCGAGCGGGGAGACTGGAGCGAGCGGGGAGACTGGAGCGAGCGGGGAGACTGGAGTGAGTGGGGAGACTGGAGTGAGGGGGGAGACTGGAGTGAAGGGGGAGACTGGAGTGAGCGGGGAGGCTGGAGTGAGCGGGGAGTCTGGAGTAAGCGGGGAGACAGCAGTGAGCGGGGAGACTGGAGGGAGTGGGGAGACTGGAGTGAGTGGGGAGACTGGAGTGAGCGGGGAGACTGGAGTGAACGGGGAGACTGGAGTGAGCGGGGAGACTGGAGTGAGCGGGGAGACTGGAGTGAACGGGGAGACTGGAGTGAGTGGGGAGAATGGAGTGTTCGGGGAGACTGGAGTATTCAGGGAGACTGGAGTGAGTGGGGAGACTGGAGTGAGCGGGGAGACTGGAGTGAGTGGGGAGACCGGAGTGAGGGGCGAGACTGGAGTGAGCGGGGAGACTGGAGTGAGCGGGGAGACTGGAGTGAGCGGGGTGACAGCAGTGAGCGGGGAGACTGGAGTGAGCGGGGAGACTGGAGTGAACAGGGAGACTGGAGTGAGCGGGGAGACTGGAGTGAGCGGGGTGACATCAGTGAGCAGGGCGACTGGAGTGAGCGGGGAGACTGGAGTGAACAGGGAGACTGGAGTGAGCAGGGAGACTGGAGTGAGCGGGGAGACTGGAGTGAGCGGGAAGTCTGGAGTGAGCGGGGAGACTGGAGTGAGCGGGGAGACTGGAGTGAGCGGGGAGACTGGAGTGAGCGGGGAGACTGTCGTGAGCAGGGAGACTTGAGTGAGCGGGGAGACTGGAATGAGCGGGGAGACTGGAGTAAGCGGGGAGACAGCAGTGAGCGGGGAGACTGGAGTGAGCGGGGAGACTGGAGTGAGCGGGCAGACGGAGTGAGCGGGGAGACTGGAGTGTGCGGGGAGACTGGAGTGAGCGGGGAGACTGGAGTGAGCAGGGAGACTGGAGTGAGCGTGGAGACTGGAGTGAGCGGGGAGACTGGAGTGAGCGGGAGACTGGAGTGAGCGGGGAGACTGGAGTGAGCAGGGAAACTGGAGTGAGCGGGGAGACTGGAGTGAGCGGGGAGACTGGACTGAGCGGGTAGACAGCAGTGAGCGGGGAGACTGGAGTGAGCGGGGAGACTGGAGTGAGCGGGGAGACTGGAGTGAGCGGGGAGACTGGAGTGAATGGGGAGACTGGAGTGAGCGGGGTGACTGGAGTGTTCGGGGAGACTGGAGTATTCGGGGAGACTGGAGTGAGCGGGGAGACTGGAGTGAGCAGGGAGACTTCAGTGAGCGGGGAGACTGGAGTGAGTGGGGAGACAGAAGTGAGAGGGGAGACTGGAGTGAGCGGGGAGACTGGAGTGAACGGGGAGACTGGAGTGAGCGGGGAGACTGGAGAGAGCGGGGAGACTGGAGCGAGCGGGGAGACTGGAGAGAGCGGGGAGACTGGAGCGAGCGGGGAGACTGGAGTGTTCGTGGAGACTGGAGTGAGCGGGGAGACTGGAGTGAGCGGGGAGACTGGAGAGAGAGGGGAGACTGGAGTGAGCGGGGAGACTGGAGTGAGCGGGGAGACTGGAGTGTTCGGGGAGACTGGAGTGAGCGGGGAGACTGGAGTGAGCGGGGAGTCTGGAGTGAGCGGGGAGACTGGAGAGGGGGGAGACTGGAGTGAGCGGGAGACGGGAGTGAGCAGGGAGACTGTAGTGAGCGGGGAGATTGTAGTGAGCGGGGAGACTGGAGGGACCGGGGAAACAGGAGCGAGCGGGGAGACAGGATCGAGCGGGGAGACTGGAGCGAGCGGGGAGACTGGAGTTTTCAGGGAGGCTGGAGCGAGCGGGGAGTCTGGAGCGGGCGGGGAGTCTGGAGTTAGCTGCGAGACTGGAGTGAGTGGGGAGACTGGAGTGAGCGGGGAGACTGGAGTGAGCGGGGAGACTGGAATGAGCGGGGAGACTGGAGTGAGCGGGGAGACTGGAGTGTTCGGGGAGACTGGAGTGAGCGGGGAGACTGGAGTGAGGGGGAGACTGGAGTGAGCGGGGAGACTGGAGTGAGCGGGGAGACTGGAGTGAGCGGGGAGACTGGAGTGAGCGGGGTGACTGGACTGAGGGGGGAGACTGGAGTGAGCGGGGAGGCTGGAGTGAGCGGGGAGAGTGGAGTAAGCGGGGAGACAGCAGTGAGCGGGGAGACTGGATTGAGTGGGGAGACTGGAGTGAGTGGGGAGACTGGAGTGAGCGGGGAGACTGGAGTGAACGGGGAGACTGGAGTGAGCGGGGAGAATGGAGTGAGCGGGGAGAATGGAGTGAATGGGGAGACTGGAGTGAGCGTGGAGACTGGAGTTTACGGGGAGCCTGGAGTGTTCAGGGAGAGTGGAGTGAGCGGGGATACTGGAGTGAGCGGGGAGACCGGAGTGAGCGGCGAGACTGGAGTGAGCGGGGAGACTGGAGTGGGCGGGGAGACTGGAGTGAGCGGGGAGACTGGAGTGAGCGGGGAGACTGGAGTGAGCGGGGAGACTGGAGTGAGCGGGGAGACTGGAGTGAGCGGGGAGACTGGAGTGAGCGGGGAGACAGAAGTGAGAGGGGAGACTGGAGTGAGCGGGGAGACTGGAGTGAGCGGGGAGACTGGAGAGAGCGGGGAGACTGGAGTGAGCGGGGAGAGTGGAGAGAGTGAGGAGACTGGAGCGAGCGGTGAGACTGGAGTGTTCGTGGAGACTGGAGTGAGCGGGGAGACTGGAGTGAGCGGGGAGACTGGAGAGAGCGGGGAGACTGGAGTCAGCGGGGAGACTGGAGTGAGCGGGGCGACTGGAGTGAGCGGGGAGACTGGAGTGAGCGGGGAGACGGGAGTGAGCTGGGAGACTGTAGTGAGCGGGGAGATTGTAGTGAGCGGGGAGACTGGAGGGAGCGGGGAAACTGGAGCGAGCGGGGAGACAGGAGCGAGCGGGGAGACTGGAGCGAGCGGGGAGACTGGAGTGAGCAGGGAGACGGGAGTGAGCGGGGAGTCTGGAGCGGGCGGGGAGTCTGGAGTGATCGGGGAGACTGGCGTGAGCGGCGAGACTGGAGTGAGCGGGGAGACTGGAGTGAGCGGGGAGACTGGAGTGAGCGGGGAGAGTGGAGTGAGCGGGGAGACTGGAGTAAGCGGGGAGACAGCAGTGAGCGGGGAGACTGGAGTGAGCGGGGAGGCTGAAGTGAGCGGGGATATTGGAGGGAGCGGGGAAACTGGAGCGACCGGGGAGACTGGAGAGAGCGGGGAGACTGGAGCGAGCGGGGAGATTGGAGCGAGCGGGGAGACTGGAGCGAGCGGGGAGACTGGAGCGAGCGGGGAGACTGGAGAGAGCGGGGAGACTGGAGCGAGCGGGGAGATTGGAGCGAGCGGGGAGACTGGAGCGAGCGGGGAGACTGGAGCGAGCGGGGAGACTGGAGCGAGCGGGGAGACTGGAGCGAGCGGGGAGACTGGAATGAGTGGGGAGACTGGAGTGAGGGGGGGAGACTGGAGTGAAGGGGGAGACTGGAGTGAGCGGGGAGGCTGGAGTGAGCGGGGAGTCTGGAGTAAGCGGGGAGACAGCAGTGAGCGGGGAGACTGGAGGGAGCGGGGAGACTGGAGTGAGCGGGGAGACTGGAGTGAGCGGGGAGACTGGAGTGAGCGGGGAGACTGGAGTGAGCGGGGAGACTGGAGTGAGCGGGGAGACTGGAGTGAGCGGGGAGACTGGAGTGAGCGGGGAGACAGAAGTGAGAGGGGAGACTGGAGTGAGCGGGGAGACTGGAGTGAGCGGGGAGACTGGAGAGAGCGGGGAGACTGGAGTGAGCGGGGAGAGTGGAGAGAGTGAGGAGACTGGAGCGAGCGGTGAGACTGGAGTGTTCGTGGAGACTGGAGTGAGCGGGGAGACTGGAGTGAGCGGGGAGACTGGAGAGAGCGGGGAGACTGGAGTCAGCGGGGAGACTGGAGTGAGCGGGGCGACTGGAGTGAGCGGGGAGACTGGAGTGAGCGGGGAGACGGGAGTGAGCTGGGAGACTGTAGTGAGCGGGGAGATTGTAGTGAGCGGGGAGACTGGAGGGAGCGGGGAAACTGGAGCGAGCGGGGAGACAGGAGCGAGCGGGGAGACTGGAGCGAGCGGGGAGACTGGAGTGAGCAGGGAGACGGGAGTGAGCGGGGGGTCTGGAGCGGGCGGGGAGTCTGGAGTGATCGGGGAGACTGGCGTGAGCGGCGAGACTGGAGTGAGCGGGGAGACTGGAGTGAGCGGGGAGACTGGAGTGAGCGGGGAGAGTGGAGTGAGCGGGGAGACTGGAGTAAGCGGGGAGACAGCAGTGAGCGGGGAGACTGGAGTGAGCGGGGAGGCTGAAGTGAGCGGGGATATTGGAGGGAGCGGGGAAACTGGAGCGACCGGGGAGACTGGAGAGAGCGGGGAGACTGGAGCGAGCGGGGAGATTGGAGCGAGCGGGGAGACTGGAGCGAGCGGGGAGACTGGAGCGAGCGGGGAGACTGGAGCGAGCGGGGAGACTGGAGCGAGCGGGGAGACTGGAGTGAGTGGGGAGACTGGAGTGAGGGGGGAGACTGGAGTGAAGGGGGAGACTGGAGTGAGCGGGGAGGCTGGAGTGAGCGGGGAGTCTGGAGTAAGCGGGGAGACAGCAGTGAGCGGGGAGACTGGAGGGAGTGGGGAGACTGGAGTGAGTGGGGAGACTGGAGTGAGCGGGGAGACTGGAGTGAACGGGGAGACTGGAGTGAGCGGGGAGACTGGAGTGAGCGGGGAGACTGGAGTGAACGGGGAGACTGGAGTGAGTGGGGAGAATGGAGTGTTCGGGGAGACTGGAGTATTCAGGGAGACTGGAGTGAGTGGGGAGACTGGAGTGAGCGGGGAGACTGGAGTGAGTGGGGAGACCGGAGTGAGGGGCGAGACTGGAGTGAGCGGGGAGACTGGAGTGAGCGGGGAGACTGGAGTGAGCGGGGTGACAGCAGTGAGCGGGGAGACTGGAGTGAGCGGGGAGACTGGAGTGAACAGGGAGACTGGAGTGAGCGGGGAGACTGGAGTGAGCGGGGTGACATCAGTGAGCAGGGTGACTGGAGTGAGCGGGGAGACTGGAGTGAACAGGGAGACTGGAGTGAGCAGGGAGACTGGAGTGACCGGGGAGACTGGAGTGAGCGGGAAGTCTGGAGTGAGCGGGGAGACTGGAGTGAGCGGGGAGACTGGAGTGAGCGGGGAGACTGGAGTGAGCGGGGAGACTGTCGTGAGCAGGGAGACTTGAGTGAGCGGGGAGACTGGAATGAGCGGGGAGACTGGAGTAAGCGGGGAGACAGCAGTGAGCGGGGAGACTGGAGTGAGCGGGGAGACTGGAGTGAGCGGGCAGACGGAGTGAGCGGGGAGACTGGAGTGTGCGGGGAGACTGGAGTGAGCGGGGAGACTGGAGTGAGCAGGGAGACTGGAGTGAGCGTGGAGACTGGAGTGAGCGGGGAGACTGGAGTGAGCGGGAGACTGGAGTGAGCGGGGAGACTGGAGTGAGCAGGGAAACTGGAGTGAGCGGGGAGACTGGAGTGAGCGGGGAGACTGGACTGAGCGGGTAGACAGCAGTGAGCGGGGAGACTGGAGTGAGCGGGGAGACTGGAGTGAGCGGGGAGACTGGAGTGAGCGGGGAGACTGGAGTGAATGGGGAGACTGGAGTGAGCGGGGTGACTGGAGTGTTCGGGGAGACTGGAGTATTCGGGGAGACTGGAGTGAGCGGGGAGACTGGAGTGAGCAGGGAGACTTCAGTGAGCGGGGAGACTGGAGTGAGTGGGGAGACAGAAGTGAGAGGGGAGACTGGAGTGAGCGGGGAGACTGGAGTGAACGGGGAGACTGGAGTGAGCGGGGAGACTGGAGAGAGCGGGGAGACTGGAGCGAGCGGGGAGACTGGAGAGAGCGGGGAGACTGGAGCGAGCGGGGAGACTGGAGTGTTCGTGGAGACTGGAGTGAGCGGGGAGACTGGAGTGAGCGGGGAGACTGGAGAGAGAGGGGAGACTGGAGTGAGCGGGGAGACTGGAGTGAGCGGGGAGACTGGAGTGTTCGGGGAGACTGGAGTGAGCGGGGAGACTGGAGTGAGCGGGGAGTCTGGAGTGAGCGGGGAGACTGGAGAGGGGGGAGACTGGAGTGAGCGGGAGACGGGAGTGAGCAGGGAGACTGTAGTGAGCGGGGAGATTGTAGTGAGCGGGGAGACTGGAGGGACCGGGAGACTGGAGTGAGCGGGGAGACTGGAGTGAGCGGGGAGACTGGAGTGGGCGGGGAGACTGGAGTGAGCGGGGAGACTGGAGTGAGCGGGGAGACTGGAGTGAGCGGGGAGACTGGAGTGAGCGGGGAGACTGGAGTGAGCGGGGAGACTGGAGTGAGCGGGGAGACAGAAGTGAGAGGGGAGACTGGAGTGAGCGGGGAGACTGGAGTGAGCGGGGAGACTGGAGAGAGCGGGGAGACTGGAGTGAGCGGGGAGAGTGGAGAGAGTGAGGAGACTGGAGCGAGCGGTGAGACTGGAGTGTTCGTGGAGACTGGAGTGAGCGGGGAGACTGGAGTGAGCGGGGAGACTGGAGAGAGCGGGGAGACTGGAGTCAGCGGGGAGACTGGAGTGAGCGGGGCGACTGGAGTGAGCGGGGAGACTGGAGTGAGCGGGGAGACGGGAGTGAGCTGGGAGACTGTAGTGAGCGGGGAGATTGTAGTGAGCGGGGAGACTGGAGGGAGCGGGGAAACTGGAGCGAGCGGGGAGACAGGAGCGAGCGGGGAGACTGGAGCGAGCGGGGAGACTGGAGTGAGCAGGGAGACGGGAGTGAGCGGGGAGTCTGGAGCGGGCGGGGAGTCTGGAGTGATCGGGGAGACTGGCGTGAGCGGCGAGACTGGAGTGAGCGGGGAGACTGGAGTGAGCGGGGAGACTGGAGTGAGCGGGGAGAGTGGAGTGAGCGGGGAGACTGGAGTAAGCGGGGAGACAGCAGTGAGCGGGGAGACTGGAGTGAGCGGGGAGGCTGAAGTGAGCGGGGATATTGGAGGGAGCGGGGAAACTGGAGCGACCGGGGAGACTGGAGAGAGCGGGGAGACTGGAGCGAGCGGGGAGATTGGAGCGAGCGGGGAGACTGGAGCGAGCGGGGAGACTGGAGCGAGCGGGGAGACTGGAGAGAGCGGGGAGACTGGAGCGAGCGGGGAGATTGGAGCGAGCGGGGAGACTGGAGCGAGCGGGGAGACTGGAGCGAGCGGGGAGACTGGAGCGAGCGGGGAGACTGGAGCGAGCGGGGAGACTGGAATGAGTGGGGAGACTGGAGTGAGGGGGGAGACTGGAGTGAAGGGGGAGACTGGAGTGAGCGGGGAGGCTGGAGTGAGCGGGGAGTCTGGAGTAAGCGGGGAGACAGCAGTGAGCGGGGAGACTGGAGGGAGTGGGGAGACTGGAGTGAGCGCGGAGACTGGAGTGAGCGGGGAGACTGGAGTGAGCGGGGAGACTGGAGTGAGCGGGGAGACTGGAGTGAGCGGGGAGACTGGAGTGAGCGGGGAGACTGGAGTGAGCGGGGAGACAGAAGTGAGAGGGGAGACTGGAGTGAGCGGGGAGACTGGAGTGAGCGGGGAGACTGGAGAGAGCGGGGAGACTGGAGTGAGCGGGGAGAGTGGAGAGAGTGAGGAGACTGGAGCGAGCGGTGAGACTGGAGTGTTCGTGGAGACTGGAGTGAGCGGGGAGACTGGAGTGAGCGGGGAGACTGGAGAGAGCGGGGAGACTGGAGTCAGCGGGGAGACTGGAGTGAGCGGGGCGACTGGAGTGAGCGGGGAGACTGGAGTGAGCGGGGAGACGGGAGTGAGCTGGGAGACTGTAGTGAGCGGGGAGATTGTAGTGAGCGGGGAGACTGGAGGGAGCGGGGAAACTGGAGCGAGCGGGGAGACAGGAGCGAGCGGGGAGACTGGAGCGAGCGGGGAGACTGGAGTGAGCAGGGAGACGGGAGTGAGCGGGGGGTCTGGAGCGGGCGGGGAGTCTGGAGTGATCGGGGAGACTGGCGTGAGCGGCGAGACTGGAGTGAGCGGGGAGACTGGAGTGAGCGGGGAGACTGGAGTGAGCGGGGAGAGTGGAGTGAGCG